>NC_048604.1:90226379-91426379 GCF_003668045.3 Cricetulus griseus
GGGTGGGCCTAGGCCCTATCCCAAAGAATCTGACCGACTCTGAAGACCCTCTACAGAAGGGCTCACACTCCTTGGGGAGCAGAAAGGATATGTGATAGGTAGGGTGTTAGTTGTGGGGGTCAGGGAAGGAGGTGAAGGAGTGAGGACTGGGATTGACATGTAAAATAATCTTTCTAATTCAAATTAAAAAATAATACAAATAAAATAAAATTATAAAATATTAAAAAATGAAAAATACAAAAATAAAATGACATAAAATAAAGATGACCTGGGATAAAAATTTGAGAGCAGTGTCACTAGCTTTCTTGCTGATCTTTGTGATCTTTCTTCCAGTTAGAGATGAAGATATTCTTGTGTTCTTGGTCCTATTGTTTTAAGCTTGTGCCATTACTGCTAGTATATAGTGTCTGTCCAGTGGAAGTGAGGACCCTGTGGGTCCTTTGATTCATATACCAGGTTCCTGGCTCAGTCTGTGAAACCTATATCTGGCCAGACATGGGCCAATAAATTGCATATCTAATAATGAGTCTGGTTTTAGGCAATTGGTTATTGTGGTTTTAACTGCAGAGGGCTCAGTGGTAGAGCTGGGGCAAGAGTAGATTTACATACTTGGAGGTGTCTTAAAGATTAATTGTCTTTGAAATGTCCCTAACAATTCCCTGAGTTTTTCTTATCCATTTGTATGTGTATTGTACTTTGATCTCTCCCTACCAGCACATTGGCGTACTGCAGGCTTCACAAGCTTGGAGAGAGTCATGGTTCAGCTGACCTATGGCATTCTGAGCCAAGGCAAGGCCCTAAGGCAGGCAGGGCTCCAGGGCTCTTGACCTGAAAGTCATTGGGGAACACATGCTCCCATGTCCTGAGCCTGTCATAGCTTGTAGCAAGGTGAGGTGGCTTCTTGTCTAAGAGTCTGTAACTTGGGCTCTAATATGTGAGAAAATTATGGGACTTAATTTCCAGTTCAACTATCAGAAAGAAGTATGCGCCCAAATTGACAGTTCCTGCCTGTTTGGGGGGACCCTATTTCAACCCCATCTTATTTCTTGTAGCCAAACACTACTTCAAATATTCTGGCCTCCACCCATGGGATTGGTGGCACACAGACTGTCTACCCTACTGTTTATATGTCCTTCTTTCCTCCCTCCATCCTTTCTTCCATCTGTCCATACTTCCTTCCCCTCCCTCCCTCTGTTTCTTCCTTCTTTCTTCTCTCCTTACTCTCTGCATGTTATCTTGTATCCCTAACCATTACCCATCTACCCTCCCTCTTTTTCCTTCTTTCTCTGTCTTTTTATGTCTCACACATAGATTGATAGATAACCTATTCATTCACCTGGCACATTCCACTGAATTTTGCTCTTACTCATGCAGTACAACTTAGTGAGAGAAATTTGCATGAAGTGCTTGGGATTTATTGGTTTATTTGTTTTGTATTGTTTTTGGAATGCCTGGGCTGTGGTAGGAAGGGATAGAGTGAGGCAGGACTGTGAGTGTGATGCTGGTATCCTGTCTGGAGATAAGAGGACGGGGTCGCTCGAATATGTTCAGGTTATAGTCAGTCTATTTGTATGGCATAATAGTACTTTCCTTTGTATTTTGGCTGAGCTGCAGTAATGCTTATCTGTAATGTTGCAGGCAATAAATTTAAATTCCCTCAGTTGTTTGGAAATAGAAATATGCTTATGGACCATGGATGGGTGGAATGGGATCTTTCTGCATGGAATGAGAAAGATTTTGACAGATAAGATGATAATGGTCACCTGGAAGTTTTAAGATGGTCAGTGTTCTATGCTCATGCCTATGTACAGGGCTAGCCAGGCAAGTAGCAGCTGGGATGCACTGTTTTTTTATTTGAATAATTTAAGATCTCAGGATCCAGATCCTATACAACTAGTCATTATCAGCAGATACTGGTTGATATACCTATCAACATGCTATGGTTGGAGCTGTGAAAAGTGGCTAGAAATTTGTATTTGAACCAATAGCTAGTTTACCTGATGGTACATGTTGGAAGTCTGTCAATAGAATGGCCAAAGGCTTCAGTGTTGGCTTTACTCTCCCGTGGATTCTGCCATGTTAATCTGAACTCATCAAGCCATCAGTGGTGGTGCACACCTTTAATCCCAGCAATCGGGAGGCAGAGGCAGGCAGATCTCTGTGAATTTGAGACCAGCCTGGTCTACAAGAGCTAGTTCCAGGATATTCTCCAAAGCCACAGGGAAATCCTGTCTTGAAACCCCCCCAAAAAACTGAACTCATCAGAGGTTCACACACATACATATGATGTCCCCTGTGTTCATTATACTGTCTATTACCGTAATCTTTGAAGCTATTTCTGGACCAGGACCTGGTTGAGGAAAGTTCTTACCTGTCCAATGGCAACTGACCACTCTCTTGTGGTATAGTTACAGAGTGTCAGCACAACCTGGGTAGGCCTGCCCACATTATCTATTATTTTAGGCTCTGGAGTCAATGTGACATCTAAGGGTCCTGCACCAATGCTCATGTCAGAGGTCCTGGGCTGAGAGGTCCTGGGCTGAGTATTGAGCTAGTGTCCATGGTTATGTTTCTGAGGCTTTAGTTCCTGGGCCCAGTGTCTGGTTTTGTTCCTGTGCCTTCTGAACACTCTTCCATCTTGATATGTGGTTTCTTTATGATTCCTTTATGGATTCTTTGTATGTGTGGTTCCAGTGACTTGAAGGGTTGCCATTCACACTAGTGGTGTGTCTTAGTCAAGTGGAAACAAGGCCCCATGTGGGAAAGTTGATCCTAGGCCATCTCCTCTGACTAAGACTGGGAAGCCAGTCTCTGGCTAGAGTTTTACAAAATAGTGGGTCACCACATAAGAGTCTGTTGGTAGGCAACTAGTTGGTGTTTTACTCAGCATAGGACTAACGGAATAGACCCCAGGCAAGATTAGCCTGAAATTCTTGGTGCAATGATGCCTTTAATTTTAATTATCTTGTTGATGCTCCAATATTTCCCTGTGAATTCCTTGTCAGTGATTGAAACAGGTGGAATGTGGTCACTACAGGACAGTGCAATGGGCTCTTACACACTTTCCAAGCCTGTGGGAAGCAAGGATCAAAGTGAATCTCTGACAGCCTGTGTCAGAGAAAACTTCTCAGTTATGCAGGCCTCTGGAGCTCTTTGCCATGTGTAGAAAGGAAACCTAGGCTCAGGGACTCTGTGGAGTTTATCACTGGCAGGGCTGGGAGGTGCACAACATCATCTAGCATTATAAATGCTAGTCAATATATAATAGTTAGGAATAAACCCAATCTCTCCAGGCTCAATCATTTAAGTGGTGTATTCAAGACTATGGTCTTACCATCAGGTTTTAGAGGGTAACCAATACCTTGTCAATATCTGTTGATATTCTGGGAGTACATGGGACCCTTTTGGCCAATGACTCAATGATGTTACTTACCATCCCTGATAATAGAGGCTTGATTTGGTGGCATGAGATGTCTTGTTGGGGTATTGTCTTCCTCATTATATGGTGACTTCATTTAAATTCCTTATCTCTATCTATCTATCTATCTATCTATCTATCTATCTATCTATCTATCTATAATTTTGCAAACATGTACAGGCTTTTCACATAGCCTTTATGTTAGTTTCCCCTACCCGTATTGCTTGCTTTACCTTGCACTCCTATCTCCCTCCCTAACTTCCTATACTGTTTCTCCTTTATCATTTTAGAACACTGTGTTCTATTCTCTCCTCCTCAACCTGGTCCTTTACTAACTACATAATCTCTGTGGTTATACTGATTGAAACATACATATGTAAAATTTAAAAGGTAACATCCCAATGCAAGAAAAAACGAAATATTTGTCTTTAGGGATCTGAGTTACTACACTCAAAATGATGGCTTATCAATCCATGTACCTTCAAGCTTCATCCTGTCATACTTCTAAATAGCATGGTTATTAAATTTACTGCATTTCCATTACCCATTCATCAGTTGATGAATATCTAAACTGTTTCCAATTTCTAACTATTATGATTAGAGCAGCAGTGAACATGGAGAAGGATCTTTGTAGTAAGTGATTGTGTCCTTTGGGTATATATATACAATTTTCAGCTTTTTAAAGAATCTCCACACAGATTTCCATATTGGCTATAGCATTTTGCACTCTTACTAATAAGGAATAAGTGTTCCCCTTTACGCTCATCCTCACCATCATGTGTTGTCATTTGTTTTATTAGTCTTGGCCATTATGACTAGGATAAGATGAAATCACAGAGTAGCTTTAATTTGCATTTCTCTCATAGCTAAGGATGTTGAAAGTTTTATCTGTTTCTCAGCCATTTGTGTGATATCTCTTGATACCTCTCTGTTTTACAGACCATTTTAATTAGGTTATTTGATTCTTTTTATGTTCAGATTTTTTAGTTCTTTGTATTTTCTAGATACTAATTCTCTATCAGATGTATAATTGATACAACCAAAAACACAGTCCCCCTACTCACTCTAACCACGCCCTCACAAGCCCTCAGGTACTCCTGTAGCCAGCCCCTAAGAAGGCGTGGCTACAGCTTCCCCTACAGATAAAGGTATTTTTTCCTCATTCTGTCAACTGCTGCTTTACACAAACGATGTTCCAGGAACTTTTCAGCTTCATATGGTCCTATTTATTAACTGTTGGTCTTAATGCCTGTGCTAGTGGTAACTTGTTCAGAAAGTCATCTCCTGTGCCCATGAGTTCAGTCTTCCCCCTGATTTCTCTTCTGTCAAATTCAGGGTAATTTCTTCTTATTTAAATCATTTATCGCTTGTTTTCACCATTGAGAGAATGGTAGATGAAATTCAAGCATCCCCTACCTATCAAACAATGGTTTTAAAAGACAGTTTTGTTCCCAGCCAAATCCAAAGGTTTTGGGAGTGCTTCAAAGGTTATACATGCCTGAGCCATATTGTATGTATGTGGCTAGTAGGTTCCCAGCAACAATGAGCATATATCAATGTCCTTCCTCAAGATGAATCTGTGTAGAGGACAAACAATTGTACAGTAACTGAATGGTTGCCAAAAAGTCAATGTAGGAATGTGCCTTGTAGCTTGGTGTTACTCATCATCACTTTGCTACATAATCTATTAGATGCGATAGTTAATGCATACATTGCTGACAGCACATGGAGGAACCTCCTTCCTTGATCAACTTTCTTATGATCCTGAGATAACTGCCAGAGTGAAAATTATGGAAACCCTCCAGCCCTTCTCTGCTTTGTAAAAGTGGCCCTCTGCCAAGCGTATTTGTGGACTTAGATGGAATAATGAGCAGGGTATGTACGTGGAAAAGGCTTGGGTTCAGCAGGCAGGTATGTAGGGGAGGGAGGAATGCATTCTGTGTGAGTCCTCTGCAGAGGAAGGAATGCTTTGGAGAATCAGAAGCCATAGCAGAACATGCTATGTGTATCAGGTGTGGAAGGGCTCTTGCCTGAGAAGTACAAATACCTGGATGAATTTTCCCGTGTCTCTTCCAGATCTATGTACCTTCTGCCAGGTTTGAAGGCATCACTGCAGCTAGTCCCATGTTTGGGTGGCTGCTAGTCTCTCATCTATCAGATGCTCACCTTCTTCTATGCTCTGTAGTCTCTACAAGTGTGTTAGGGCATGAATCTAAAGTGGAGGCATACCCTTTATTATCCCTGGCCACCCTTTTTTACTCTTGGGCATGGGGTCCTATGCAATAACCCTAGTCAGAATGTCACTGTGCAGTGATAGTACCAGGGTTCAACCCCGAGACCAGTGACCATGGTTTGTGTTTTGTTTTTATGTTTCAATGTGACTTTGAAATACTTTTGATCTCAGCATGCCATTCTGTATATGGTGATTTCTTGCTGACCTGGATCAGCCCCTGTACCTGGTGTCCATGTTTTTTTTTCTGAGTCTTTGGTTTCCTCTTTCATCTTGGGATCCATTTCTTTTAGGTTTCTTGTATGTACTTTTCTGTTGCTTAGAGCCGTGCCATTGCTACCAATAGTGTTTCAGTCTAATGAAAGTAAACCTTGTGTGATCTTTGCCCTACATGCCAAATCCTCTGACTACTAAGACTGGGAGGATATATGAGAGCAAAGTACGCAAAGATGGGGAGACCCACATGCGAGTCAAATGGCAGGCAAAAGTTAAGGTGTGTACATGCAGCAAAGATCTTAGGGAGTGAACCTGGAGTAAGGATAACTTGAAATTCTTGATACAGTAATGCCTTGAAGCAGAATTGTATTCATGATGTCCCCCTCCAGAATATATCTTTGTAGTTTTTTGGCAGGACTTGTGAGCAGAAATTCTCTGCTTCCTGCAAGACAGTGCAGTATGCTAATGCAAGGGTTGGAGGCCTGGCTCAAGTCAGAGTTCTATGAGCTATGGTGACCAGTCACCTGCAGGACTGCAGAGCTCTTGGCCTGGAAGACACTGGGAACTCTGCTCCCACTTCCTGTGTCTCCCATGTCTGGCTGGGACATCAGGTCTCACTGCCCAGAAATCTGTGTCTTATGCTCTGGGAAGTGAGTCACTTCACTGGGTTCCCCTCCTGTCCTCCTACCAGAAAGAAGAAGAGTATTTGAGTGCAGAGGCACTCCATATAGTCTGTAACTCTTTTCTGGGCTCCTTATCCCCACCCAAAGCATACTTTCTGGAACTTGAAGTGTTTGAGGGTCATTGGTGTATGGTACTCACTTAGGTTTTCTGCCAAGTTCTTTGTGTGGGGCAGATCAAGAAGGGTATGTTGTGGAAAGACCTACTCAAAGAGGAAATTAAAGTATCAGCTGGATAGGCAGATCTCAGTGAGTTTGAGGCTAGCCTCCTGAGTTACCAATAATACTCTCTTTACAGGATGTGTTAGATACTTTCCTGTTGTGTGATAAGGTATTATGAAAAAGGTAATTATATATTTTGTGCTTACAGTTTAGAGTCTATGACCATCACGGTGGGAAGCATAGCAGCAGGTAGGCCAGATTGGTGTGAGCAGTACCTGAGAGCTCCTATGTTGAGAGACAACCATTAGGCAGATAAACAATTGGAATGGTGCTAGTTTTCTGAAACCTCAAGGCCCACTCCAGTGACATACCTCTTCTAACAAGGCCACATCTCATAATCCTTCCAGAGCAGTTCCACCAAATAGGGACCAATGGTCAAACATATGAGTCTATGGGTCCTACTCTCATTCAACCTGTCACATTTCACTCTCTGGCCCTTATAGGATTATGGCCTTATTATAATGCAAGATGGGTTTAGTCCAACTTCAAAAGATCCCATAGTCTTTCAGTCTCAACATCATTTAAAATCCCAAAGTCTCTTCTGTGACTCAAAGCAATTTCTTAACAGTAACTCCCTGTGAAATCAAAAGCAAAAAAATCAAATTGTGTACTTCTAATATGCAATGGCACAGAATATAGCTTACCACTCTCAAAGGGAGGAATGGGGCATAGTGAGGAAATACTGGACCAACTCAAGACCAAAAGCAAGGGGCAAACTTCAAATCCTGTAGTCTTATTTCAGAGTACATAGATGGCTCCACCATTCCATATTAGCTACCTGCCAAATACTTTTCTCCTTTGGGCTGTTTTCACTCCTTCTTTGCAGCTCTACTTAGAAGACATCTCATGGCTCTGGAATGTCCAACATTCTGGGATCTCCAACACAAAGTTTTACTTCCACAGATCTACACTGTAGCCTCTCAGGGCATCCACACACTGACTATTCCCCCACATGCCCAGTCTCAGAAGCTAGCCTTAACAGTGAAGACAGATTCCACACAACCTTCACTCCATGACTCTATACTCTGAACCATGTGGATGTACTGCCAAATTCGATAATACAGAGGTAAATCTTGGCATCCTGAGTTACATTTGCAGAAGCTGTGGCTTTCCTTTTTTAACGACTACACTATTAAAATTTTATTATGCATGATTCTAGAATCACGGAGTCTTATGTTTGTTTTTGATTTTCTACTTTTATTTTATTGAAATGCTTTTGGTTATGGTTTTCTCTCTCCCAACTCCCCTCCCATCCAAATCTACACCTTTTCTTTCTCTCATTCAAAAACACGCATCTAAATAATAATAATAAAATAAATAAGATAAAGAAAAAAGAAAAAAGCCAAAGAAAAAGCACAAAGAGTATAAGATTCATAGATAGATACATTCACACACACATTGAAAACACTAAATTGGAAAGTATAATATATACACAAAGGATGTGTATGATTAAAATGTCCTGAAAAGCAAAGTAGTAGTAGCCTACTATTTACACTGCCAGAGAATCTAGGAAACAAGAAGGACCATAAGAGAGACATACATGGTCCTCTGGAGAAGGGGAAAGGGACAAGATCTCCTGAGCAAATTGGGAGCATGGGTGGAGGGTAGAGGGAGTTAGAAGAAAGCAAAGGGGAGAAGAGGAAGGGAGAGGAGGATATGAGGGAGCAGTAAGATCTGGTCAGGGGAAGAATAGAGGAGAGCCAGAAAAGAGATACCAAAATAGAGGGAGCCATTATAGGTTTCAAGAGAGTTCTGGCACTAGGGAAATGTCCAGAGATCTACAAGGATGGCCCCAAATAACAATCTAAGCAATAGTTAAGAGGCTAACTTAAATGCCCTTCTCTGATAATGAGATTGAGGACTACCTTATATGCCATCCTAGAGCCTTCATCCAGTAGCTGATGGAAGCAGAAGCAGACACTCACAGCTAAACACTGATCTGAACTCTGGAATCCAGTTGCAGAGAGGGAAGAGTGATGAGCAAATGGGTCAAGACCAGGCTGGTGAAACCCACAGAAACAGCTGACCTGAACAAGGGGGAGCTCATGGACCCCAGACTGATAGCTGGGAAACCAGCATAGGACTGTTCCAGATCCCCTGAACAACTAGGTCAGTTTAGAGGTCTGGGCACTCTATGGGGACACTAGTAGTGTATCAGTATTTAGCCCTAGTACACAAATGGTCTTTGTGAGTCCTTTCCACATAGAGGGATACTCTCTCAGCCAGCCTAGACACACTGAAGAGTGTCTAGGACCTGCTCCAAATGATATTACATACTTTGTAGATCCTCCATGGAATGCCTCACCCTCCCTGGGGAGCAGATAGGGGGTTGGTGGGGGGCAGGGGAGAAGAGGAGGGAGAAGGAACTGAGATTGACATGTAAAAAGAAGCTTGTTTCTAATTTAAATTAAAAAAGGAAAAATGTCATGAAAACTCACTATGAAGAAAGTCAATACAAAACTAACTTAATGGCATTTTTGGAGGGTCTTTTTATGGGTCTAAAAATGCATTACTTTTATATTTGAAGTTTTAATGAAATTATATCATTTCCCACTTCCTTTTCCTCCCCTAAATCCCCCATATCCACTTGCTATCTTTCAAATATATTTCATTTTTATTTGTTGTCACATGCATCTATGTATATACATAATATATATTACCAAAAAGGTGCATACATCTGGGCAAGTTAGTTTTATACTGCAACTGCTCAGTATTTTGCCACATAGTCTTGAAATTGGTTATGGTTTGGCTCAAAAGTGTGAGCACCTCTTTGGAAGATCTCTCTTCCCTGTGGATTCCCCTTGACCTGAGATCAAGAGTATAGTTGAGAGTCTTTCACCGATGTCAAAGTCATGTGTCTCTTCCCCAGATAGAGGACCTGGGTTCAGCCCCTGGGCCCAGTGTCCATGGATTTATTTCTAATTATTCTGATCTCTGCTATGGATGATGTTCATTAAGGTTTCTTGTATATGGTCCTGGTATCCTCAGGTTCTACCATTCAGGAAGTATTGGGGATATCAGCAACACTTTCACTGCAGGGAATTGCACCAAAAATGCCAAACCATCCTTGCCTCAGGTCATCATCCTGTGATGACTATGGAGTATATATCACTCTGAGCAGTTGCCCACCACCACATGTTGAGGTGATGAACCACTCTTGGCCATTACAAGACATAAATGAGTCTTTTGGCCTGAATTAAAGGATATAGCCCTGAGTTCAAAGGTCCCAAATGTGCCTTATGTTTACTTGACTGAATGGTGGGAATATGTGCAGGTGCTGGCACTAGGAGGCACCTCCTTACACTTCAAATTACAAAGAGAAACACCCAGTGTTAAAAAGTAGGAAAGCTCTCCAGACCAACTCTCCCATTTCAAGGCAGCCTCCAGCACCATACTGCTCTGTGATCAGAGTGGAATAATATGTAGGCAGGGCCTAACTTTGGCTCATGGCAGAGGCGTGGGTCCTGTGTTCTAGTGAACAGGGGAGGCAGCATGTCTTCTATGAGTGTCACCTTGAAAGGAAGTAAGGCATCAGAGTGTCTAGAAGTCATTGCAGAACATGCTGAGCATGTAGCATGGGTGGAAAGACAACCTAAAATTCACATAGGAAGGATTCTTAATCCATAGTAGAAGCTCTTTAGGAACATAGCCTTTAGCAGGTGCATAGGTGGCAAGTAGTCCTAAATGAGGCATTTGGTCTTGTCAGAAAATGGGTATTCATGCTTATGACTAGGCAGGGAGCTCTGTAGTCAAGTGATCCAGCCTAAAGTTGGAAGACCCTCATAGGTTCTTCTTTTCCCCCTGTACTCAGATACAGCACTGCTGGGAACAGAGTTCCCCCATAGCACTGGGACTAGACATACACGAATCCTAATGATATCCAAACAGTAGCTCGTAGAAAGTTCAGAAGCCTTGAAAATAAATCTATGGACATTAGGCCCATGAGCTGTGCCCAGGCTTATTGACTCTGCTGTGGGAAATTTTTGACATAGGAGTAGGAATGTGATCTTTCTTTTCATTCCAGGACCAAGAGTAGCACACAGGAATTTCAAACTTGTCAAGCTTGTTTTGACACTGTGAAGCCATTCTACAACAAATTAGCAAATACAGAGCATAAAAATCAATCATCTGCCATGTGACAGACAAGCACCTATGTCAGTTAGAACCTAGACCCAGAAATGACTTCAATGATAGGAGAGCAAGGTCAGTTGGTAGCCATAGGGAAAAACTTACCCATGTGTGGGCACCTGTGAGGGCTCCAGTTTGTCAGCAAGAGATCATAGTCCAAGAGTGAAGGAAGCAGCTGAAACAACCATTGCCTTATCTATAGACACCAGCAATTATTGACAGGTATACTGACTGCGAGTTACAAGTGAAGGCTACTGGCTGTCTTCCACAGCTCTGGCCATGACACAGCAGGGAGCATCACCAACCAAAATTGTCTTAAATGACAGATTACACAGGGCCATGAACTAGGGACAAGAAAAGATACAATGGAAGAGATAAGGGATGGACTTTGGGAGAAAGAAAGCAGGACAGATAAAAGAATTTTGGGTGTATGTTTTTGTTTTCTCAATCCAGAGGGTATGGCACTTAATACCCATATCAGAGGGTAGTGACAGGAAACTAGCAGTAGGTTCAAAAGAAGCAAGCTCACAACATGGCTAGGAACGCTGTGTGCAGCCCTCTGCATTTAAACATTTCCATGCTTTCTGCTGGGAGAACAGGAATGGACACCAGGCAAGTTTCCTGTATTCCTTAGGCCTACATGTAGACTTCTGGGCAATGAGTAGTTAGCATTATCACAGGACCTTGGTACATGTGGTTCCCATGTTTTCCAGACCAAGATCATTAGAGCACTGCTAGCCTCAGGAGGTTACAAACAGCCCAGGATTACATGGGTTATCAGAACCCTACATCACACAAGAGACCCCAATTAACATGTGCTGAAATGACATATTGTATAGGAACCTTATCTTGGGGACAAAAATATGCAAAAAACACTTCATCTTAGGGGCTGTCTGCATGCCTGACCCTGGGCATGGACATGGGCCCCTAGTCATCCCTTTGGATTGCCATGCAACCACTATGAACTCACACTCTGTCACAAACTTATCTGTCTCCTGACTACTACCCCACCTCCCTCACCCATGGTCTTCAGTATATTTTTATCTTCTTTCTTCAAAGAGCCCCAGGTCACTCTGGGACTTGTAACATTCTTTTTTGTCTGTTGCCATGCTGCAACCCATGTACACACTCAAGAGAAAGCAGTCCGATGCCATTACGTTATACCAATTATACCCAGACAAACTCCAGAGACCCAAGTCCTCATGTCTCCCCTAAGCATGGCAGTACTATACCAGCACCCTTACCTTATTCAATCTCTTCCTGCTTGAGTTCTGGAATTCTCAAAGGAAACCCACAATTTGGCTTCATTTCAATGTCTCTCACAAAACTGAATCCCATAGGCAAAGGACAAAGAGTGGAGGTTTTGATAGATGTTTCCCACAATCTATATGTACTCAGACAGACACAGACACACAGACACACAGACACAGACACACACACACACACACACACACACACACACACACACACACACACACACACGACACACTCACGCACGCATGCATGCATGCACGCACGCATGCACGCACACACCCAGGTATACACTCAAACAGATTCCCTGCCACTGGTATCCAGGGAACATACTTCTTTCCAAATTAGTAGGGAATGGTGGTTTTTATTTGGAAAATACGTTTCACTGTCAAAAGGAGGTTTTCTTCTCATTATGGTTTGAGCCACCAGAAGCCAAGCTTTCATTGTTGACACATTCTATGTTACCCAGAGGAAAAAGAATGCTCTCCTGTGACTTGGAGACAGCACTGTCTTCCCTTTCCCTCTATCCATTTCCACACAGCATAGTGAAGTGAATCCTTCTGAAGATAGCAGCTAAGTTCCTGGGAGCCAGCCTTCCCTGAGTTCTCACCAGCACCTGGCCACACTTTAATAGGCCTACATGCCACAGTTCACAGAATTATTAGCAAGGGTCTTGGTTGCCTAGTCACAAGCATAGACACCAATCCCTGAAGGCCCACATCCCAGTCCTCTAGGATCCTAGTACTGCTTTGTATCTGAGCTAACCTGAGTTCCTGCTGAAGGAAAAGGCCCCAGGATACTTCCACTAAAGATTTACCCCCATTACTCAGTGAACTTATGGCTCATCTTCCAAATCTTTTACACTAGCAGCTTGTACTGCCATGGGTTCTGGACTCTGAGTTTTTGCTTCTCCAAGGCATGTATACAGATTTCCTTTTCCCTCCTCTGCTCACTGGTCCACTGAATCCCAGCCTATTCAATCTGCCAAACTTGTGGTCATTTGCTACCCACTTTATCACACATGGTCACAGAGAAACGTGCCACCAAGACCACCTTGCTTCATAGAGGAGGACTGAAGGAGATTTCAAACCCTGACACTGGATGATTTTCTGTGTCTTGAGCAAGGTAACCCAGTAAGGAGTCGTTTCTAAGTGCAACCAGCATGCATCAGGTATTGTAGGTGGTGTGTTTGCTAGGTGAGCCACTAGCAGAGAACATGGACCTGTTCCTGTCACAGCTCTTGTAATTACCCTTCCATCCATAGCAATTTTTGCTGACTTGAAAGCATTGCCAGGGAAACTTGGGTTTGTGTCGGGAAATAGTGGTGGCCTACTAAATAATAGCAGCTACTTTCTCTGGTGTTTGCCCCCATTCTCCTTCACATAGATAGAAATTATTACAAAGTAGCCAGCAGAGAGAAAAGACTGTCCAAGTGGTACAGAATCAATGAGGGAGAAAAGGATTCCAGTAGTTTGGAATAGCCCCAAGAGCCTATAATATATCAGATTCAGACCCTAGGGCACTGACTTCCTAAGGGAAAGCCTTCCCATTCCCTTGATGTTTGTTCTTGTGATATTTTTCTTCTTCCTCTCTTTGGATTGTCTTTGTTTTGTGTTCAGGATGGGGTTCTCATTTACCCAGAAGGAGTGGAAGCTGATTAGCATTCATATCTCATATCTACCACTGTTACTTTGTGCCCAGGACTCTCAGCAGTTTATTTTTACTCTCGAGGGTCTGCTATTTTGGTTTCCACCCAGCCAGGCAAGTAACTATTAGTTGCTGCAGGGACTTGCATGATACCAGCTACTCTCTCTCTCTCTCTCTCTCTCTCTCTCTCTCTCTCTCTCTCTTTCTCTCTCGTTACTGTTATCATGTCTCCTGCCCCAGAGCTAACTGCAATCATACTGTCAGTAACTCCCTCTCTCACTCCAACTGACACTTCACTTTTCTTTCTGAGAGGTCTTCTTTCCAATACTTTTAATACTTTGTCCTGTGGAAGTAACCCAGTTCTAAGTTTGGAATTCCTTTTGTCCAAACTCCTATAACATTTCTACTCAGATTCATCCTGACGAAGGCCACTGACTTGCACTCTATTCTCCTGCATATCGAATGCCTACATACACCCAGGATGCCACTCTAAGTTCTTTCAAGCATTCTAGGCTTGATCTAGGAATGTGGTAGCTCTCTTAAAGAAGAAGAAAAGTGAAAACTTAAAAAGTAAGCTAAAAACAACAATGAAAGAGTAGAAAAGAGAAAGAGGCCCTTTCCGCCGACCGACCCAGGAACTAGGTGAGTGAGTCTCTGCACTTACCCAACTCCCGCCCAAAACATCACTCACCCCGACCACCCCCCCACCCGCCTGCACCTGCAGGCTTGGGGTAGACACACCCAGGCAGGGAGGAGCTCTCTGAATCTGGTAGCACCCAACTCTTCCATGCCTTGCCGCCGACCGACCCAGGAACGAGGTGAGAGAGCCTCTGCCAATACCAAACCCCCACCCAAACCATCACTCACCCCGACCACCCCGGGCCTGCAGCCGCATGCTTGGGGTAGACACGCATAGACAAGGAGGAGCTCCCTGAATCTGGAAACACCCCACTCTTCCATCTCTTTCCGCCAACTGATCCACAAGGAGTGAGGAGACTACCAGGAGAGGCAAGACAATCCAGAGTTGTGGACATTGAATTCCTGGCCCCCACAAACCATTGGGTTACAAGAGGAGATAGAGAGACCCCACCTGCACCCACTAAAAGAAGATATGGGAAGAAGACAGAATTAGATTTCACTCAACAACAGAAAGACCAATATGACACCACCAGAATCTAGGGACTCCACTCCAGCAGGATCTGAAAAGCCCAACACAGAGCATGAAGATGAGATGGACCTCAAAAATTATCTCAGCAAGATGATAGAGACCTTTAAAGAGGAAACAAGAAAATCCCTTAAAGAAATAGAAGAAAAAGCAAACAAAAAATTACACGAAATGGAGGAAAAGACAAACCAAAAAATTCAAGAAATAAACAAATCTCTTAAAGAATCTAAAGAAACCCAAGAAAAAGCATCCAAACAAGTGAAGGAAGTTCTTGAAAGAGTTCAAAGCATGAAAGCTGAAATAGACACGATAAAGAAAACACAGAATGAGGCCAGATACTTGGCCTTTTTCCTTTGCGGTTCTTAATATTTTCTCTTTATACTGTAGATTTGGTGTTTTGATTATTATGTGTCAGGGGGACTTCTTTTTGTGGTCCAGTCTGTTTGTAGTCCTGTAAGCTTCTTGTACTTTCATAGGCATATCCTATGGGGGTTGGGGAAGTTTTTCTTCTATGATTTTGTTGAATATGTTTTCTGTACCTCTGAGCAGTTATGACCCAACTGAGTTTAACAGATATCTATAGAACATTCCATCCAAACACAAAAGAATATACCTTCTCAGTGCCACATGGAACCTTCCCTAAAATTGACCCCATAGTTGGCAGCAAAGCAAACCTCTACAGTTACAAAAGAATTGAAATAACCCCCTGTATCTTATCAGACCACCATGCATTAAAGCTAGAATTCAACAGCAATATGAATTACAGAAAACCTACATACGTGTGGAAAATGAACAACACCAAATTGCACCATTCCTGGGTTGAGGAAGAAATAAAAAACGAAATTAAAGACGTCCTAGAATTTAATGAGAATGTAGACACAACATACCCAAACTTATGGGACACTCTGAAAGCAGTGCTAAGAGGGAAGTTCATAGCACTAAGTGCCCACATGAAGAAACTGGAGGAAAGTCACATTAGAGAATTGACAGAACAACTGAAAGCTTTAGAGCAAAAAGAAGCAAACACACCAAGGAGGAGTAGATGCCAGAAAATAATCAACCAGTACTCCTCAAACTGTTGCGCACAATAGAAGCAGATGGGATATTGCCAAACTCTTTCTACGAGGCTATAATCACTTTGATAACCAAGCCACACAAAGATAAGACTAAGAAAGAGAACTACAGACCGATATCCCTCATGAACATCGATGCTAAAATATTCAATAAAATATTGGCGAACCGAATCCAAGAACATATCAGAAAAATCATCCACCATGATCAAGTAGGTTTTATCCCAGGGATGCAAGGATGGTTCAACATATGAAAATCCATCAATGTAATCCACTGTATAAACAAACTGAAAAAGAAAAACCACATGATCATCTCACTATATGCAGAAAAAGCCTTTAACAAAATCCAATATCCCTTCATGATAAAGATCTTGGAGAGAACAGGAAAAACAGGAACATATCTAAACATGATAAATGCAATATACACCAAACCAATAGCCAACATCAAACTAAATGGAGAGAACTCAAACATTTCCTCTAAAATCAGGAACAAGACAAGGCTGTCCACTCTCTCCATATCTCTTCAATATTGTACTTGAAGTTCTGGCTAGAGCAATAAGACAAGAAAAGGGGATCAAAAGGATACAAATTGGAAAGGATGAAGTCAAACTTTCACTATTTGCAGATGACATGATAGTCTACGTTAGTGACCCAAAAAACTCTACCAGGGAACTCCTACGGCTGATAAATACCTTCAGAAAGGTAGCAGGATACAAAATTAACTCAAAAAATCAGTAGCCCTACTATATACAGATGATAAATCAAGTGAGAAAGAAATCAGGGAAACATCACCTTTCACAATATCCACAAGCAACATAAAATATCTTGGGGTAACACTAACCAAAAAAAAGTGAAAGACCTGTACAATAAGAACTTTGAGACTTTATGGAAAGAAATTGAAGAAGATAAGAGAAAATGGAAAGATCTCCCATGCTCTTGGATAGGTAGAATTAACATAGTAAAAATGGCAATCCTGCCAAAAGCAATCTACAGATTCAATGCAATCCCCATCAAAATCCCAACACAGTTTTCACAGACATTGAAAGAACAATACTCAACTTTATATGGAAAAATAAAAAGCCCAGGATAGGCAAAACAACTCTTTACAATAAAGGATCTTCTGGAGGCATCACCATCCCCGACTTCAAGCTATAGAGCCAAAGTTCTGAAAACAGCTTGGTATAGGCACAAAAATAGACAGATAGAGCAATGGAATCGAATTAAAAACCCTGATATTGACCCATGCACCTACGAATACCTTATTTTTGACAAAGGTGCTAAATCTATACAATGGAAAAAAGATAGCATCTTCAACAAATGGTACTGGAACAATTGGATTCGGACATGCAGAAAATTGCAGATAGATCCATACCTGTAACCATGCACAAAACTTAAGTGCAAACTGATAAAAGATCTCAGCATATATCCAGCCACACTGAATCTTTTAGAAGAGAAAGTGGGAATTACTCTTGAACAAATTGGCACATGAGAGCTTCCTGAACATTATGCCAGTAGCACAGACACTGAGGTCTGCAATTAATAAATGCGACCTCCTGAAACTGAGGAGCTTCTTCAAAGCAAAGGAAACAGTCAGTAGGACAAAACGACCACCCACAGAATGGGAAAAATCTTCACCGATCCCACATCTGACAGAGGACTGATTTCCAAAATATATAAGGAGCTCAAGAAGCTAGCCACCAAAACACCAAACAATGAAATTAAAAAGTGGGGTGCAGAACTAAATAGAGAATTCTCAACAGAGGAATCTGAAATGGCTGAAAGACACTTAAGAAAGTGCTCAAAATCATTGGCTATCAGAGAAATGCAACTCAAAACAACTCTGAGATACCACCTCATACCTGTCAGAATGGCTAAAATCAAAAATACCAATGGCAATTTATGCTGGAGAGGATGTGGAGAAAAAGGAACATTCCTCCCTTGCTGGTGGGAGTGCGAACTTGTAAGGCCACTCTGGAAATCAGTATGACGGTAGCTCAGAAAAATGGGAATCAGTCTACCTCAAGATCCAGCCATTCCTCTCTTGGGTATATACCCAAAAAGTGCATGTTCATACAACAAGGACATATGTTCAACCATGTTCATAGCAGCGTTGTTTGTAATAGCCAGAACCTGGAAGCAACCTAGATGCCCCTCACCTGAAGAATGGATTGAGAAAATGTGGTACATTTATACAATGGAGTACTACTCAGCAGAAAAATACAATGGAATCTTGACATTCGCAGGCAAATGGATGGAACTAGAAGAAACCATCTTGAGTGAGGTAACCCAGTCACAAAAAGACAAACATGGTATGTACTCACTCATATATGGATTTTAGAGATAGAGCAAAGGATTACCAGCCTATAATCCTCTTCACCAAAGAAACTAGGAAACATGAAGGAATCTAAGGGATAATTGGTCCCAAGGAATGGAAGTGGCATGAACTCCTGAACTAATTGGGAGCGTGACGGTCGGAGGGAGGGAGTTGCTACTATAAGAGCAAGAGAAGAGGAGTAGAGGAGAGGAAATGGAGGGCCAGAAATATTGAGTTGGGGGAAGAATAGAGGAGAGAGAGCAGGATGAGAGATACCATATCAGAGGGAGCCACTATAGGTCTAAGAAGAGATCTGGAACTTGGCAGATCTCCAGAGACCTACAAGGATGACACGATCTGACAATCCAGGCAATGGTGGAGAGGATAACCTAAAAGCCCTTCCCCTAAAATGAGATTGATGATTTCTCTTTATTCCATCCTAGAGTCCTCACCCAGTGGCTGATGGAAGCAGAGGCAGACATCCACAGATATGCAATGAGCTGAAATCTGTAATTTAGTTGAAGAGAGGGAGGAATGAAGACTGAAGGGGTCTGTACCAGGTTGGAGAAACCCACAGGAACAGTTGGCCCTAACAAGGGAGAGCACATCGACCCCAGATGCTGTTGGGGAAGCCAGTACAAGACTGATCCAGACCCCTGAACATGGATGTCAATAAGGAGGCCTCTGCACTCCAGGGAGAATCTGGTAGTGGAGTAGTATTTTTCCCTGGTGCAAGAAGGAACTTTGAGAGTCCATCCCTCGTGAAGGGTTACACTATGGGCCTGGACACATGGGGAAGGGCCCAGAACCAGCACAGGAAGATTTGGTGAACTTTGCAGAGCCCCCCATTCAGGGCCCTACCCTGCCTGGGGAATGGTGGGTGGATGGGCTGTGGGGTATGCTGGGGGTAGGAGAAGAGGGATGGGGTGAGGGGAGGGAGAGGGAGAAGGGACTTACATGTGAAACAAGTTTGTTCCCTAACTGGAACTAATAAATAAATTAAAAAATATATGGTATAGAACTAAGGAGCTATTCGATAAAGTCATGAAATCTGTATTAATCTTCAGTATGTCTACACATCCTCTCTAAAATATGTATTCAACAAACTGGAAGAGAAGAGACTGCTTAGTTGCTACTACATATATGACAGAACTATTTGCTGACTAACTGCTCAATTAGGGTTTAACATATTTTTGCTTATTTTGAGAAAAACAATGAAGTAAAAAGCTGAAAATTCTAAATAGTTCACTATTCAACAAATTCAAGGTATCAATGTGTTTGAAAATACTTAAGAAATTGAAGACAGTGTAGTCTACACTGAATTAAAATATGTAAGATGTTACCAAACTTTGTGAAGGAGAAATGCCCAGTACTAAATACCTGTATTTTTGAGAGAGAGAGAGAGGGGGGGAGGAGGGGGCTTGAATTAATGAGCTTAGCTTCCACCTTGACAGCATATAAATAGAAGAACAAATAAAATGTGAAGTAAGAGGAGGAGAGAAAATAAGGACCAGAGCAGAAATCAATAGAGCTGAAAAATATAAAGTCAAAGAAACCTAGTGAAGTTTAGCATTGTTTCTCTGAAATGATTAGTAAAACTTGTAAAGGGAAGTAGTTTTATTCCCATATAAATTCTTTTAGAAAATAGGAAATGGGAGTTTTTTTCCAATCCAACATTACTTTTATAGCAACACTAGATCAAGACACAACAAGGAAAGAAAATTGCAAGCCGGCATTCCAAATTAACAGAAATGCAAGGTTTCTAAATGCAATGTTATCAAATAGCACAACAAAAGGGTTGTTAATATTACACACAAGTAGGCTAGTCCCAGGAATGCAATTTTAAAACTTGTAAGCTAGTCATCTTAACTCAACATATTAACAAAAGTTAAAAATCATATGAACAACATTATTACCAAAACAGTTGAATTTGGCAGTGTCCAGTGTCTATTATTGACTAAATGCTTTTAATATTTTACTGAGCTCCTGATTGAAGGAAAATTTTTAGTCTAATGGAAAGAATCTGTGTCTGAATCACACAATATAGTGAAAGGACACTGTTCTCTTGAGATCACGAGTAAAACAAGACTGCTAGCCCCTTCTATTCAACACTAAGCTATAGGTTCTGCTCAGTGCAATTAGGCAAAATAAAAAGTAAGAGCCATCCAAGCTCTGAAGTACTGCTGGTTTGTTATTTTGTTTGTTTGGTTGGTTGGTTTGGTTTAGTTTGGTTTGGTTTTGGTTTTTTGAGACAGGGTTTTTCTATATAGCTTTGGAGCCTGTCCTGGAACTTGCTCTGTAAACCAGGCTGGCCTTGAACTCATAGAGATCCACCTGCCTCTGTCTCCCAAGTGCTGGGATTAAAGGCATGTGCCACCACCACCTGGCATGCTTTTTTTTAATTAACAGATACCATAGACCAATGATCTCAATCTTTAATATTTTGTGGTGACCCTCAACAATAAAATTATTTTCATTGACACTTTATAACTGCGATTTTGCTACTGTTATGAATCATCTTGTAAATATCTATGTTTTCCAATGGTCTTAGGTGACCCCTGTGAAAGGGACTTTCAACCCAAAAAGGGGTCATAACCCACAGGTTTAAAATTGATGGTGCCATAGACCTTTGTGTAGAAAATCTCTTGCAATTGTAATGTTACAATATCTAATAAATGAATTTAACAATGGTATTCGATACATCGATATGGAGAAATAAATTGTTTATCTATATACTAAAATTGCACAAAATAAAAAAATGAGTCACTGGTGTGCACTATCATATTTGACTTTACAGTTGTGGTTTGTTCTTATGAATCACTGTGTATAGTTGCAGAGTTAAATGATGTGAAAGGTAGATTTTTCAGTTACTCTTCCTGATGCAAATCTCTGTTTTTTAAAAAGGGAAAAAGAAAAAAAGAATTGATCAGAATATGCATTGGATCCCATTCTCAGCCACTTCATCAGATAAATCATTAATAAACATTGACATGGAGTACTAATCATGGGGGGAGGGGCAATGGAATCTTGACATTTGCAGGCAAATGGATGGAACCAGAAGAAACCATCCTGAATCAGGTAACCCAGTCACAAAAAGACAAACGTGATATGTACTCATTTATATATGGATTTTAGACATAGAGAAAAGGATTACCAGCCTACAATCCATACTGCCAAAGAAGACCCTCAGAGAGACATACATGGACCCCCAGAGAAGGGGAAAGGGACAAGATCTCCTGAGCTAATTTGGAGCATGGGGAGGGGAGAGGGAGTTAGGAGAAAGAGAGGGGAGAAGAGGAGGGGAGAGTAGGACAAGAGAGAGCAGGAAGATGGAGTTGGGGGAAGAATAGAGGAGAGAAAGAGGGGAGATTCCTTGAATGCCCTTCTCCAATAATGAAATTGATGACTACCTTATATGCCATCCTACAGCCTTCATCCAATACTGATGGAAGCAGAGGCAGACACCCACAGCTAAACACTGAGCTGAACTCTGGAGTCCAGTTGAAGAGAGGGAGGAGTGATAAAAAAGGGGTCCAGACCAGGCTGGAGAAACCCACAGAAACAGCTGACCTGAACAAGAGGGAGCTCATGGACCCCAGACTGATATCTGGGAAACCAGCATAGGATTGTTCCAGATTCCTTGAACATGGTTAATCTATGGGGCTTCTGGTAGTGCATTGTAGTGGATCAGTATTTGTCCCTAGTATATGGGTGGACTTTGGGAGCCCACTCCACATGGAGGGATGCTCTCCCAGCCTGGACATCCCTTGGGGGATGAGGGATGTCTAGGCTCTGCTCCAAGTGATGTGACAGATTTTTAAGATTCCCCATGGAAGGCCTCACCTTTCCTGGGGAACAGAAATGGCATGAGATGGGGTGTTGGTGGGGGGCAAAGGGGGAGGAGAGGGAACCGGGATTGGCATGTAAAATAAGCTTGTTTCTAAATTAAATAAATAAAAACTAAAAAAAAGAAAAGTGAAAGAGAAAGAGAAGGAAATTAGATTTTAAATGAGTAGGGAGACAGGTTGAGAAAGAGAGGGGAAGGAGTGAAGGAAGGACAGATAAAAGAGCTTGGGTTGGAGGGTTTCTGTGATTCAAACACAAAGGACAGAAGCCAGACTATGCAGGGCAGGGCGTAGCTCTAGTAAATTAGCTGTTGTGTAGTAGAGGGAGCCCAGAAAAGTTCTAGGACCTTATGGGGGCACCCTGAGCACTTGAGGATTCTGCTTTCTGATAGGAATACAGGATAGAGTCAGAGAAAATTACCCATATGCCTGAGCCCCAGAGGAAGACTTCTGTGTCTTGAGTACCAGACTCCTCCACATCAGTACCACATCAGTACCTTGGAGTTTGTGTTTCTTGTGTCAACCACGGCAAAAGCTAGTGAGCCACGCATCTCAGAAATTTGAAAGTAGTACATTACCTGTGCCCGTTAAAGTCCCCTCCCAAGTCTTTTCAGGACTGTAGATGCCTCCTTGCCTGTCTGGCATGGAGCAGTATTCCTTGCTCAAAAATGTATCTGTGAAACTAGCATAACAATTCTCATTCTAGCAAGAGATTTGAACCAAGAGTGCCAAGCTACCCCTAACTCAGGTCCACTCCCTGCCACATTGACTGAGCAAAACTCCCCAACTGGTTGCCTGCCACCAGACTTCCAGGTTCTGACCTACCACCTAAGTCACTTCTTGTCAGAGATCACTTCTCAGTCTGAGTCAAATGATCCAGCTTGGGTGTAAATGACCACATAGTGTCCTCAAGCAAGAATGTCACTACCTCAAGGCACCTGGAATACACATACAAGAACCCTATGGGAAAACCATCTCTTGCTCAAAGACAGGCTAGTAGTCGCACAAACAAAACCATGGGCACTGGGCACTGGACACTGGGGCTTACCCCAAATCCTCTATCAGCAGTGACATTCTGATTTGGGCATTGGTTAATAACCTCAGCTCTTACCTTGACCCCACAGTCAAAGGTGAACCACAGAGAGGTGTCTTGAAGAAAGTATGCTATTTACATATAGGGAACAACCAAGTTACTAGAGACCGTAAGGTATACAACAATATGGGCAGCTACTCTAGAGAGACAAACAACTTCTCAACCAGGGTATAGGCTTACCTTGCTAGACATTGCTTCAGTTAATGATGGACACAGAAAAACTCACCCTGGTGTGTGTACTTCCAGTCTCTCAAGCCAGAGCCCAGAGTTTGAGATGAGAAAGCAGCCACTGCCAAAACCCTTTGGTCATTTTTCCATAGAAACAAGCCTGTGCTATCTGGTATCCCGTCCATGGGTTTGAGTGAAAGCTTCTGAGCATCTTCCACAACCCCAAACAACATCTGCTTAAACAGTACATTATTCAGGATTCTGACCTAGTGACACAGAAACATTTAAAGAAGAAAAGCTGCATTCCAGTTGCTTCCTGTCTGAATGGCACTGACATACACATGGACCCCCAAACATCTCCTTGTGATAACCAGGAAATCACTATGAACTCACTTTCTGTTATAACCTCCCTAACCTCCTTGCACTACCACCAAACCTCCCTTACCCAGAAGTCCTCAGCATAGTTTCACTTCCTTTGCCTAATGACCAAATGTCCTTCTGGGATTAGAACCATTCTTTTTTTTCTCAGCGATCACAGTTAACCCATGTCTACAGCCTACACACACACACACACACACACACACACACACACACACACACACACACACACACACACACACACCAGAAAGCAGTTTGATGACAGGAATGGCACCTAGACAAATTACATAGATTCTACACATCTTATCTCTGTCCAGGATGTCAGTACCACACACCGCTGCTATACTCATTCCCTTCTGTTTCCAGAACCACTGTTTCCTTATACTCATTCATTACCTGTGACTCTTAAAATCTTTCTGCTTCCCTTCTCAATGATTCCTGGGCTTGGGTAGGAGTGGTATGGTATAGTTGTCTTATTTAGGGTGCAACATTCTGCAGTCATTGTTAGGAATACAGCAGTGCAGCCTGGGTTGGCGAGTGGCAGGACCGCGGTCCAGCGGCGCAGAGGGTGATGGACAGGAGACAGATGGGAAACAGAGACCTGCCTTCTATCACCCGCTATTCCCTGGGACCACGGTCCTGCCACCCATGGTCCCAGCCAGCACACCTGTATTCCTAACAGTCATGGAGAGAGTGGACGAAATTGTCCTGTTTCTGATTTTAGTGTAGTCATCTGTCCGTGGGGTTTTTCTTTTCTTTTCCCTTGGGCGACTTTTAATGAGTGCTTCTATTTCACTAGGAGTTACAGGTATATTTAAATTGTTTATTTCAAGTTTGATAAGGGGTACCCGTTGAGAAAATTGTTCATTCCAATTACATTTTCTAATTTGGTGGAACAGAGACTTTTAGGTATGACCTTATGATTCTCTGGATTTCTTTAGTGTCTGTTGTCATGTGTCCCCTTTTGTCTTTAATTTTATTAATTTGGATTTTCTCCCTCCATCATTTAGTTTAGCAACAGAATCACCAATCTTATTGATATTCTCAAAGAACTGATTCTTCATTTCATCGATTCATTGTATTGTTTTTCTTTGTTTCTATTTTATTGATTTCAGCCCTGAGTTTGATTATTTCTTGCTGTCTACTTTTGTGTATAATTTCATTTTCTGGAGCTTTCAATTGTGCTGATAAGTTGCTAGTACACAATATCTCCAGTTTTTATTTTTAATGTGCGACTTAGTTCTATGGACTTGCCTCTAAGAACTGCCTTCACTGTACCCAAGAATTTGGGGGATGCTGTCTATTCATTTTCATTCTATTGTAGATCATCTCTATTTCTAATTTACAACTTGACCCATTTTTCATTCAGTAAAGTTTTTCAGTTTCCATGAGTTTGTAAGATTTCTGTTGTCTCTGTTGTTGCTGACATCCAACTTTAATCCTTGATGGTCATATAGGATGCAGTGTGTTATTTGCATTTTCATGTATAATTTAGAATTAACTTTGGGTTCTCGTATTTGGTCAATTTTGAAAAATTTTCCAAGAAATGCTGAGAAGAAGGAACATTCTTTTGTGTTGGGTGAAATTTTCTGTAAATATCTGCTAGGTCCATTTGAGTCATGGACTTATTTACCTCCATTAATTCCCTGGATGTCCTGTCTAATGGCAGGAGTGAGATATTGAAGTCTTGCCCTATCACTGTGTCAAGGTCAATATATGATTTAAGTTGTAGTAGTGTTTCTTTCATGAACTTGGGTGTCCTTGTGTTTGATGCATAAATGTTTATAATTGCAATATTATCCTGGTAGATTTTTCCTTTGATGAGTATTTAGTACCCTTCACTATCTCTTCTGATTATATTTGGTTTGAAGTCTATTTTGTCAGGTATTAAAATGGCCACACTGGCTTGCACTTGGGTTCCATTCCCAACCCTTTTATCCTGAGACAATATCTGTCCTTGATGTTAAGTTGTTTTTCATAGATACAAAAGAAGGATGTATTCTGTTTTTGAATGCAATCTGTTAGTCTTGTCTTTTTATCAAATTGAGACCATTCATGTTGAGAGATATTAATGAATATGTGTTGATCCCTGCTATTTTTTGTTATTGTGTGAGGTTTTTTCCCTTTTGATTTGCTGGTCTGGTATTATTTACTTCTTATATTTTCTTGAGTGTGGTTAACTACTATTAGTCATTTTTTTCACATGCTGTTTAAGTTCACTAAGAAACTGGCTCTGGCAAAGAGATTTGGCCCTCACTTCTGTTCCAAGCATGCTTGACTCAAACCTGTTCTCCAAGGCACTGTTCTGGGTCATGTTTGAAGGTCAGAGCTCCTAGCAGCCATCCACATCTGTATTCTTCCCAGCCCCATACCACACAAGAGTTGACAGAGATCTCAGCCAATGATCTGGGCTGAACAGTTATAAGCATAGATACTCATACCCAGATAAAAACCTGTTGCCTCCTCTCAGGAATGCCAGCATAATGTGAAACCTGCTTCCACCTTGCTTTTTGGTGATGATATGGTCCTTGAAGGCCTTCCATTACAGACCAAACATCTTACCTTTTGGAAATTAGTTCTGTCCTTCCATACTTGACAAACTCAAAGTTTCCCTGAGTGCTTTTCTCATTTATGGCTACTGCTCACCTTCTCTGCTTTATGGTCTCTAGAAGCTTGATTGTGGAAGAACTCAACAGTTTTAGTACACCCTTGGCATGCCAGTCTTCTGTGAGGTTCAACTTTGACCACTGGGTCAGAAAGACTAGTGAGGGTCTTCTTCTAATGCCAAAATCACAATATTTTTGCAGCACACTGAGAGGACTTTGGGTCAGCCCCCAGTAAAAAAAAAATCCAGATAGCCATTCTGTGGGTATGCACACAGAGTTAAAGCTAGCTTACATTTACACATATAAAGTTAAATCCAAATCACATGCATATACACATAAACACACACATATATTAGACAGGAGTTGGTGAAAGTTAGAAGAAAGAGAGAATTAGTGTGTGTTGCACCAGACGAAGCAGGCTTCTTCATCTCTGACTTGCACATTGTAGCAAATAGATAGGAGAGAGAGAGAGAGAGAGAGAGAGAGAGAGAGAGAGAGAGCAGACATAAAAATGGTCCTTAGAGCAAAGAAAAAAAAAAGAAAGTAGAGAATCAGAGCCACCAGGAATGAGAAAGCAGATTTGTTGTAAGTGGGAAAGGGCAGGTCTATTGTTGGCTGAGCAGGCAGGTATGATTTTTTCATGAAATGTGTAACCTAGTGGGCCCTGCCAAAGTGCACCACTAAGCGAACATTCAAAATGCAACAGTGTAAAAAAATTAGAGACAAATAAGTAAAAGTTAATGAGACTGAATGAACTCTGCCTAGGAGGCGCTTTTAAAGGCAGAGGCTGGGCTCATTAAGACTATGAAATGTACTCTTTAACCTTAGTAAAGTTGGCTACTAGACTACGTAGTCACCCTTAGTAGAAATAGTGGCTGGGACATCTGACAGACCACATGATTTTGAGCAGTTACCCAATTAGCAAAGCATACATACAGGCCACAGTCATTCAGAATTACACGTGTGTCATCACATCATCCACACATCTTTTCCATACATATGGAACAGACAGCAAATAAAACCTTTTTCTGAGCCATATGTTGCTTGTCTTGGCCCAGCCCACAGTGGGAGGGGGCTGGGCTTTGGCAGGAAGGGAGTGAAGAGAGACAGAAACAGCAGGTCAGAGAAATTGGGAGCAGTAGCATGAGATGCCTAGTAAGGCAGGAGGCATAGAGAAACAGGGAGGAGCGGGACACCCCTCCAACAACTGGCTCCCTGGAAAAAGTTGCAATGGTCCTATGAAATATCAGGACATGAAAGAGGTATTTGGGAAGGCGCAGTCCCCACAATGAGGTATAGAAGATTCAAAGCCTATAATCCCCAGCATTCCAGAGATTAAGGGAGGATTGGATTTGAGAGGGCACAGGTGGCTTCTGTGGTTCTTCAAGTACAGAGCAGGGAGGGGCAAGGGCTCTGGCCTGAGAATTGTGGCTTCCCCAGTGAAACCTAAAGGCGAAAACGCCAAGTCAGAAAGACAAATCCTGAGAACCAAGCAACCCAAAGTCTGCTGACATCTCTGAACTTGCTCTCACCCACCTGGAGAGCAAGTGCCTCAGACCTGCTTGTACCCACCTTGAGACCCATCAGAGTATGGGATGCCAATTGCACTCACCTGAAGAGAACTTTGGACCCATATACACCAGGAAAGGAAGAGACATGACCTACACCCACTGGAAGAGGAGATGGGAAGATGACCATATAACAACACATCCAACAACAGGAAAACCAATATGACACCACCAGAGTGTAGGGACTCTAAACCAGCAAGACCTGAACATCCCAACAAAGATGAAGCAGAAGAGAGCAACCTTAAAAACAATTTCATGCAGATGATAGAGACCCTAAGAGAGGAAATGAGAAAATCCTTCAGAGAAATGGAAGAAAAGACAAACCAAAAGATGCAAGAAATCAAGGAAAGCCAAGAAAATACAATTAAACAACTGAAAGAAACAGTTCAGGACCTGAAAATTGAAGTAGAGATAATAAAGAAAACACAAACTGAGGGAATGCTGGAAGTGGAAAAGCTGAGTAAACAATCAGGAACCACAGATGCAAACATAACCAACAGAATATGAGAGATGGAAGACAGAATCTCAGATGCTGAATATAAACTAGAGGAAATAAATTCATCAAGCAAAGAAAATCTTAAGTCCAACAATCCTTAACACAAAATATCCAGGAAATATGGGACACCATGAAAAGACCAAACCTAAGGATAATAGGTATAGAAGAAGGTGGAGAAACCCAACTCAAAGGTGCAGAAAACATATTCAACAAAATCATAGAAGAAAACTTTCTCAACCTACAGAAAGACATGCCAATGAAAGTACAAGATGCCAACAGAACTGCAAATAGAGTGGACCACAAAAGAAAGTACCTTCGTCACACAATAATTAAAACACCAAACATACAGAATAAAGAAAGAATATTAAGAGCAGCAAAGGAAAAAGGCCAAGTAGCATATAAAGGCAAACCTATCAGGATTATACCAGACATCTCCATGGAAACTCTGAAAGCCAGAAGGACCTGGATAGATATTCTACCAACTCTAAGAGAACACTGAGGCCAGCCCAGACAACTATACCCAGCAAAGCTTTCAATCAC
This sequence comes from Cricetulus griseus, assembly GCF_003668045.3. Classification (NCBI taxonomy): domain Eukaryota; kingdom Metazoa; phylum Chordata; class Mammalia; order Rodentia; family Cricetidae; genus Cricetulus; species Cricetulus griseus. The sequence continues at coordinate 90,255,415 of NC_048604.1, forward strand.
TATAAATGGAGAAAACAAGATATTTCATGACAAAACCAGATTTAAACAAAATGTAACAACTAAACCAACCCTACATAATGTACTGGAAGGAAAACTGCAACCTAAGGAAATTAACTACACTCACAAAATATAGGCAACAGATAATCCCTCTTAACAAAAACCTAAAAGAAGAAGCAGGGTAAATCCACATACAATAACACTACCAACAACAATATTAATGGTCTTCACTAGCCTGTAAAAAAACACAAGGTAACAGATTGGAAATGAAGACAGAATCCTTCCTTCTGCTGCATACAAGAAACACACCTCAAATTCAAAGACAGGCCTTACCTCATAGTAAAGGGTTGGGATAAAATATCCCAATCAAATGGACCCAAGAAAGGAGTATCTAATAAGTTAGACTTCAAATTAATATCAACAAAAAGAGATGAAGAAGGTCATTTCATATTCACACACTGGAAAAATCCATCAGGAGGAAGCCTCATTTATAAACTTCTATGCCCCAAATTCAAAGGCACTAACATTCCTAAAAGAAACATTATTAAAACTCAAATCACAAATAAGACCTACACAGTTATAGTGGGAGATTTCAACACCCCACTCTCACCACTGGACAGGACAACTAGATAGAAACTTAACGAAGATACAAAGGAACTAACATAAGTTATGACCCAATTGGGATTAACAGACATCTTTAGAACTTTACACCCAAAAACAAAAGAATATACCTTTTTTGCAGCATCACATAGAACCTTGTCTAAAATCAACCACATACTAGGCAACATAGAAAACCTCAACAGGTACAAAAAATTGGAATAACCCCCTGTATCTTATCAGACCACCAAGCCTTAAAGTTAGAATAAAAAACAACAAAAATGGCAGAAAACTTACCAACTCATGGAAATTGAACAACATGTAATTGCACCATTCCTGGGTCAAGGAAGAAATAAAGAAAGAAATTAAAACTAACTAGAATTCAATGATAATGAAGACAAAACATACCCAAACTTATTGGACACTTTTTAAGCAGTACCAAGAGGGAAGTTCATAGCTGTAAGTGATCACATGAAGTAACCAGAGTATAGGCACACCAGAGAGTTGACATCACATCTGAAAGCTCTAGAACAAATGGAAGCAAATTCACCCCAGAGGAGTAGATGCCAGGAAATAATCAAACTGAGGGCAGAAATCAATAAAGTCAAAACAAAGAAAACAATTCAAAGAATCAATGTAACAAAGAGTTGGTTCTTTGAGAAAATCAACATAATAGACAAACCATTATCCAAAATAACCAAAAGGCAGAGAGAGAACATGCAAATTAACAAAATCAGAAATGAAAAGAGAGACACAAGAAAGGACACTGAGGAAACCCAGAGAATCTTCAGGTCATTCTTTGAAAACCTGTACCCCACAAAATTTGAAAATTTAAAGGAAATGGAGAATTTTCTGGACAGATATCACTTACCAAAATTGAATCAAGAACAGATAAGCAACTTAAACAGACCTATAATCTCTAAGGAAATAGAAGCAGTTATCAAAAGTCTCCCAACCAAACAAAGCCCAGGGCCAGATGGCTTCAGTGCAGAATTCTACCAGAAATTCAAAGCAGAGCCAATACCAGTACTCCTCAAATTGTTCCACACAATAGAAGCAGAAGGTTCATTGCCAAACTCTTTTTATGAGCCTACAATTATATTGGTACCCAAGCCACACAAAGACACAACTAAGAAAGAGAACTAAAGACCAATACTCCTCATGAAAAATGATGCAAAAAATACTCAACAAAATACTAGCAAACTGAATCCAAGAATATATCATCAAATTCATCCACCATGATCAAGTAGGCTTCATCCCCGGGATGCAGGGTTGGTTCAACATTATAAACCTATCAATTTAATCCACCATATAAACCAACTGAAGAAGAAAAACCACATGATCATCTCACTAGATGCTGAAAAAGCCTTTGACAAAATCCAAAACCCCTTCATGATAAATGTCCTGGAGAGATCAGGAATAACAGAAACATACCTGAACGTAATAAAAACAATATACAATAAGCCAACAGTCAACACCAAACTGAAAGGAGAGAAACTCAATGCAATTCCTCTAAAATCAGGAACAAGACAAGGCTGTCCACTCTCTCCATACCTCTTCAATATTGTCCTTGAAGTTCTAGATAGAGCCATAAGAAAACAAAAGATCAAGGGGATACAAATTGGAAAGGAAAAAGTCAAGATTTCTCTGTTTGCAGATGATATGATAGTCTACATAAGTGAGATGAAAAACTCTACCAGGGAAGTCCTACAGCTGGTAACCACCTTCAGCATAATGGCAGGATACAAAATTAACTAAAAAAAATCAGTAGCCCTACTATATATGGAGGATAAATGTACTGAGAAGAAATCGGAGAAACCTCAGCCTTTATACTTTCCATGAACAACATAAAATACCTTGGGGTAATGCTAACCAAAAACCTGAAAGACCTGTATCATCAGAATTTTGAGTCTTTAAAGAAAGAAATTAAAGAAGATACCAGAAAATGGAAGGATTTCCCATGTTCTTGGATAGGTAGGATCAACATACTAAAAATGACAATCTTACCAAAAGCAATCTATCAATTCTATGAAATCCCCATGTAAATCCCAGCACAATTCTTCACAGACCTTGAAAGAACAATTCTCAACTTTATATGGAAAAACAAAAGACCCAGGATAGCCAAAACAACCATGTACAATAAAAGAACTTCCAGAGGCATCACAATCCCTGACTTCAAGCTCTATTATAGAGATATAGTCCAGAAAACAGATTTGTATTGGCACAAAAATAGACAGGTAGACCAATGGAATCCAGTAGAAAATGCTGATATTAACCGGCACAACTGTTTTTTGACAACGAAGCTAAAGGTATACAATGGAATAAAGAAAGCATCTTCAACAATTGGTGCTGGCATAACTGGCATGTAGAAGATTGCACATAGATCCATATCTATCGCCATGCACAAAACTTAAGTCTAAATGGATTGAAGACCTCAACATAAATCCAGCTACACTGAACTTATTAGAAGAGAAAGTAGGAAATACCCTTGAATTAATTGGTACAGGAGACTGCTTCCTGCACATAATACCAGTAGCACCAACACTGAGAACAACAACTAATAAATGGGACCTCCTGAAACTGGGAAGCTTCTGTAAGTCAAAGGACACAGTCAACAAGACAGCCCATGTGTTGGGAAAAGATATTCAACAACCCCACATCCGACAGAGGTCTGATCTGTAAAATTTACAAAGAACTCAAGTAGCTAGTCTCCAAAACACCAAATAATCCAATTAAAAATTGGGGTACAAAACTAAATAGACAGTTCTAAATACAGCAATCAAAAATGTCTCAAAGACACATAAGAACATGTTCAATATCCTTACCCATTAGGGGAATGCAAATCAAAACAACTCTGAGATACCACCTCACACCTGTCAGAATGGCTAAAATAAAAAACACCAATGACAGTTTATGCTGGAAAGGATGTGGAGAAAGGGGAACACTCCTCCACTGCTGGTGGGAGTGCCAACTTGTACAGCAACTTTGGAAATCTGTATGGCGATTTCTCAGGAAAATGGGAATCAGTCTACCACAAGATCCAACCATTCCACTCTTAAGCATATACCCAATAGAAACACATTCCTACAACAAGGACATCTGTTCAACTATGTTCATAGCAGCATTATTTGTAATAGCCAGAACCTGGAAGCAACCTAGATGCCCTTCAACTGAAGAATGGATAGATAAATTGTGGTACATTTATGCAATGGAGTACTACTCAGTGGGAAAAAAATAATGGAATCTTGAAATTCGCAGGCAAATGGATGGAACTAGAAGAAACCATTCTGAGCCAGGTAACCCAGTCACAAAAAGACAAACATGGTAGGTATATGTGGATTTTAGACATAGAGTAAAGGATTACCAGCCTACAATCCACACTGCCAGAGAAGCTAGTAAACAAGGAGGACCCTAAGAGAGATATACATGGTACCCTGGAGAAGGGGAAAGGGACAAGATCTCCTGAGCAATTAGGGAGCATGTGGGGAGGGGAGAGGGAACTAGTAGAATGAGAAGGGGAGAAGAGGAGGGGTGAGGAAGACATGATGGGGAGGAATGTTGAATTGAGGGAGGAACAGAAGAGAGCAAGAAATGAGATAATATAATAGAGGGAGACATTATGGGTTTAAAGAGAAATGTATGGAGAGCTACAAAGATGACCCCAAATAACAATCCAAGCAACAGAGGAGAGGCTACCTTAAGTGCCCTCTCCTGATAGTGATGTTGATGACTAATTCATATGACATAGTATAGCTTTCATACAACAGCTGGTGGAATCAGAAGCAAACACCCACAGCTAAACCTTGAACTGAACTGGAATCCAGTTGCAGAGGAGGAGGACTGATGAGCAAAGGGGTCCATACCAGGCCAGAGAAACCCACAGAAACAGCTGACCTGAACAAGGGAGTGCTCTTGGTTCCCAGACTGATAGCTGGGAAACCAGCATGGGACTGATCCAGACCCCCTGAAGGTGGGTGTCAGTGAGGAGACCTTAGAAATCTATGGGACCTCTTATAGTGGATTAGCACTTATCCCTAGCATAGGAATGGAATTTGGAAGCCCATCCCACATGGAGAGATACTACCTGAGCCTAGACACAAGGGTTTTGGCCTCAGCCCTATCCCAAAGAATAAGACAGCCTTTGAAGACCTGCTTTGTACTGCCTCACCGTCCCTTGGGAGTAGAAAGGGTATGGGATAGGTAGGGTGTTAGTTGGGGGGGCAGGGGAGGAGGGAAGGGGAAGGGACTTGGGATTGCCATGTAAGATCAATTTAACCTGTTTCTCTTCATGTGTATTTTGTCTCAGGATTTTTTACCTTTCATTCTGTGTGTCCTACTTTTCCTGCTTCCTCTATATTTGGTTAACTGGCTCTGGGAATCTCCCTCTCTATCTCCCCATTCTCTCTCTCTCTCTCTCTCTCTCTCTCTCTCTCTCTCTCTCTCTCATTCTCCCTCTTGATTTGTCTCTCCCCTCTCTCTGATCTAGAGTCCTCCTCCTGCTTATTCTTTCTTCCTGCCAGCCCTATACCTATTGACTGTTCATCTGTTTATTAGACCAATCAGGTACCTTAGGCAGCCAAGGTAAAACAAATGCAATACATCTTTACAAAGTTAAACAAATGCAGCATAAACAAATATAACACATCTCCACATAGTTAAACAATTATTCTATTCCATAGCATATGACAATGAAATCTTCCACCTTTGTTGACACATATGACTAATCTTGGAGAGGGTATTTTGGATGATTTTTTACATATTCTCATTCTCTAATAAAGCCAAAGTGACATCAATCTTATTTTAATCACATTTTAATGGGGGTGCTAGTCATTCTAACTCTATGTGTTATAGATGATACCTCACCCATATAGTACACTATTGTTGAAGGGCTGTCTGGCAACCCAATTGTACATAACAAATGAGATTTATTGTGATATTCAGGGTCCTAATGGCCCACCCATATGAGCCTTTCTCTCTATGATTGATATCATAAAACACCACTCACTCTCAGTAGTGAGTGACAACAGTGATTCTTGGCCAATCCCTAAGAGTAATTAATGTTCATTTCAGAGATATAGAACTGAAGGAGGGTCTGATGAAATTGGCCTGATCTGGGAAAGATAGATGGACCTCTTTAAGAGGGACTTATTCATGCTCCTAGAATCATTAATGCCCTGGATTTTGTTACAGCTCCATACTGCTAAATGCAAGGTGGGAGGACAGGTGATATATGACCTATAAGAGGGAAGAACAAACTAGGAAGAGGGAGGACCACATTATCAAAATCTAATAGAACTTTTGTTAAAGTAAGACTTTCCTAGGCAGTAATAATGTGTTAGGGTGGGTGGAGTTCATGCTTGGAGAAAGCTAAATACATGTTGTACCAATGAACTATACTGTAGCTGCTCAGATAGATATCAGTGTTGTCATTCTTGAACAGGTTAATGTAATTAAAGTTTCAAACCAGGGCCTGGGAATATCTGTTCCTAATCGATGTCAATTGGGCTTGTTAAAAATGTTTATATTGGAAGCAAATTTTAACTATACAGTAAGACGTTCTTTCAAAGAACAGAAAATAAACAATATCTCAGTTGGGGTCCTCTGAAACTGGGCACCCAGAAGTGGCTCTAACTTTGTTCATGTTTCTCATACAATTTTTTATTTAAGTATTTTCTGGGTTTGGTTTGATTTAAATATTATGCTGATACATAGCCCAAGATGGTCTGGGGCTTACTATATAACTTGGGTTACTATCAAAGACACTGTGATCTTCCTTATATCACAGCCTCCCAAATGCTGGCATTCCAAATTTGAACTGACCTTCCAAACTAGAAATAAGCTATGATTCATGCAGAATAAGGTTGTTTACTGTATCTTGAAAGCCCAATTTCCTGCCTTTGCTCCTCAATGCCATAAAAACACAAAACATAAAAAAACATTAAAGAGTTCCCAGAGAGTTTAGGTAGCCCCCAAATATGTCTCTAGTTGTGTGGCAGAGATTGAATTAGCCTAATGGCCATCTGGAGACCATGTGAGGAGTGAAATGAGCAAAAGAACTCAAGAAGGAGTTCCAGAGATACGCTGAAGCTGACTTTTCTTTGGGGTAAGATAATTCTTATTGTATCACAGAAAGACAGCAAGACAATAGTGCTGAGGTGAATGAAGGAACACATGCTCTATACTTGTAGATATAAGAGGAATGGGGAGGTTCCATGCTACATGTATCATATATAGTATGTGTTTGTAATCATGCTATTTGGTTCTTGTGTAGGAGGAGAGGAGGCATTTTAAGGGTGAAAGATAAGATTTTGGTGACATGGGGGACATGCTTACAAGGAAGCCAGTTCATTTCTGTTTATCTGTCATGAAGAATATGTAATGGTTCCATTCTCATAGCTTGAATTCCAGGAGCTTGAGGCTTGTGTATAATATTTGATATGAAATAAGAGATAGACACAACATCAGAAAAGCATGATCTGATGAATTGCTAGTATGAGTTATATCAAGGAGAGTAATTTTTAGAGGTTCTGAGACCTGTTTCTGACTTCAATTGGCATGAAGCACACATATGGTGCAATGCATACATGCAGGCTAAAATACTCAATCACCTTAAAATTTAATAAAGAGAAAATATGTGTTTTCAGATAAAAAATAAGGATAAAAATAAAAGGTAGACAAAAGAGAGAACAAAAAACAAACTCCAGATTCACAAGTCCCAGAAGAAAAACAAAACCATGAACAATCACGCTAATATATCATCAGTAACAATAATTATGATTACTAATCCTTGTAGTTGCAACTTATCAATGAAGATGGAGTTTCTTCTGTCCCACCAGGTTCCACAGCCCTTTAGTCCCAAATAAATACATAGAGGCTTATATTAATTATAAACTGTTTGGCCAATGGCTGAGGCTTCTTATTGGCTAGCCCTTAATTATTAACCTATTTATAATAAACTATGTATTGCCACAAGGCTTTGGCTTACACACATTGATCCAACATGTTACTCCTTCAGTGGCTACATGGCATCTCCCCATGACTCACATCCTGAGTTCCTCTTCCAAAAATTCTACTAGTTTGGTAGCCCTGCCTATACTTCCTGCCTGGTTACATTCTTCCTGTCCATTGGCTGAAACAGCTTTATTCATTAACCAATAAGAGAAACATATATTCACAGTATACAGAAGGACATCCCCCATCATATGAGAATTATTTAGAAGAATTTAGAGATAATGAATTTAAAATAAGAATTGTAACTATCTTTAAACAACTTAAAGAAAATATGAATGAACTCCAGATGTACAAAAACAAAGAGCTAAATGCAATAAGAAATTCAAGCCAAGATATAAACTTGAAGTCAATAAAGTGATGGAACTGATGAATAAAGACCAAATGAAATTCTGCTTGAAATTAAAAACTCAGTAATACAAATTAAAATCTTAGTGGAAAGCCTCATTAACAGAATGCATCACAGCAAACAGCGTATCAGTGCTAGAAGAATAGTTATACAAATTGCATCATTCAGGAAGGTAAAAATAAAGTAAAATATGAATGGAACATTTGAGAACACCAGAAAAAGTCTACATATTTCAACGATGACATAGAAATATGGTATCAAAGGCATAGAAAATATTTTAATATAATCATACAAGAAACTTCCTAAACCTAGAATTAACTGCCTAACCAATGCAATAAACTTGCAGAACAGAAAATAGATAGAACAAGAAAATAAATTCTAAAAGACAAATGGCAGGTAAGAAACCAAAATTATAGGCACAATAAAAGGTATTAAAAACTTTAAGGTCACATATATAGGCAGGCACATCAGAGTAACACCTGATTGGTCAACAGAAACCTTCAAAGACAGAAGGGGCTAGAAAGATTGTAACCCAAGGTATGAAAGACCAAAACTTTTAACACAGATAATTATACCTGGCCAGCCTAATTATTAAAACTGAAGGACAAATAAAACTCTTCTTAATAAATACATTAAAATTAATGACCATCAAGCCAAATCTACAGAGGGTACATGAAGGAATAAGTGAATCTGAAAAGAAGGGAAAGCACACCAAGATGCTATCGGAAACAAACAATAACAAAAATAATCAAGGGAGACCTAAGACCTAAGAAAACACAATAAAATCTACTAAATGATCAGAACCCATGAACATCTTTCAATAATAACTGTGAATATTAATGGTCTAGCAAGATGGATTAAAAATAGGATGTATTTTTTTCTGTTTCCAAGAAGTACATCATTGCCAAAGATATAAAATATCCTAGGGTAAACATGATAAAATATTTTCCAATAAAATGGAATTATGAAGCAAGCAAGAATAGTTTCAGTAATATCTGACAAAACAGAATTCAACCCCAAATTATATGTTTGATGATATTAAAAATGTAAAAATGTAATTTCATACTCATCAGTGGAACAGCTCATTAAAAGAATATTTCAATTCTAAATATATATACATGAAAAACAAGCACACCAAATTTCATAAAACAAATACTATTATGATGGGGAATGTCCTTCTGTGTATGTTTATCTTATTGGTTGTTGAATAAAGTACTGTTGGCCAATGAAGAAGCAAGTTAAGTGGGACTAGGAAGATTCTGGGAAATGTAGTAAAGAAGTGTTGTCATTCAGGCAGGAAGTGACATAGCAGGCAGACTCAGAATATAAGCAGGAAATCGCTCTCTTGCTCTGCTCTTCCTCCCGGTCTCTGCTCTGGAGCCACCATGTGATCCCAGGAAGAGGATGCCAATGGAAGGCTTCCTCCATAAGATAAGACTTATGATTATGGTTGATAATTAAGACTGAACTACCAGATGAGAAATCCTAATCTTTGGCCAAGCAGCATTTGTAAACTAATATAAGACTCTGTGTGTTATTCTAGGTGGTGGGGCTCAGGCAGATGGAGTAAAGACTTATTGTTATACTATTATGTGAAAAATCAAAAGATTATTGACAACACAGTGAAAGTAGGTTACTTCAATACCTGTTTGGGAGTGGTCATCTGTACAGGTAATCAGGGTCTCTCCCTACAGTTTAGTCGTAGGGATTTTTCAGAGAAAACAGAAATGAGATATTTGTTTTGAGTACCAATAGTGGAGGGCTATGTTTTTCCTGTGGGACAACAATGTGAGTGAAGGGCACAAAGAAACAAAATTCATCTTCATGAGAGGAACCTAAAATAGGTGATGATGTGCAAGAGAGAACTTTAGCCTGTTTGTCACTTTCCTGACAGATATCCTCTGAAACCATGTGGCTAGTAGAAAATAACATGCAGTAGATGCATGCTGGTTTAAATTTTTGTTCCTCCTGCACCTGCTAGACAAAACACAGGGTCCTGGGCTGTGATGGCTGACAAGACCTGAGAGGCCAAGACCTGAGCCTAGTTTATAGGAAATCAACTTTTTTCCTAAGGTAGGACTGTCCTTCTTCCCTTTCATAGATACCAAATACACCTGCAATATGGAGGAGAGGAGATACCCTTGTGTTTTAAACTGGCATGGGTTGCTGTGTGCTTTGTCCTTTTTAACAGTGGATGTCCCATCCACCCTTGACCAGCAAGAATGAGGCAACACCGAGGAATCTTCTTCTCACAGTTTATTCGGGAACCTTGCTTTACAGGAAGTGGCCCCGAACCCAGGAAGGCGGGGCTTAATATATCCAGCAACTACCAATCATCTACGCCCAGGTGGCACGCTAGGATAGGTTGTCACCAAGCAGATTTAGAAGGATACGTGGCCTCTCTCCTAATAAGGAGTTGTTTACCACAGAGAGCACTCACCGTCGGGCTGGCAGAAGGCGGAAACCAACGCCATCTTGTAGGCGCCGTACTCTGCAGCTCCCAACAAGTGGAAGCATTCATAATGTCTATAATAATGATGTTCTTTTGATGAAGGAAAAATCAGTGATGATTATCTTATGAATATGTGGAAAACATGAGTCAACTAATATTTTAATGGCATGTAATCCAGGATTAATATAACCACATAGCTCATGTGCTTTGAGTACAAAGAAAGTAAGGAGATAGCTTGTGTCCTAGTCACAGGTTAAATGATATTTTCTAGGCATGTAACATTGCTCAAGTTAAAAGTGTGCAGTTGCATGTTCATTTTACATCTTTGTTTCTTACGTCCAATGGAAAGTTTTATGTAAACCTTGTTACAACAATAAGGATTTTATTTATGAGGTAGTTAATGATAATTGGCAGGGTCTCATGTCATGTAGCATCACCTCAAGCTTCATATGTAGCCAAGGATAGCTTTGAAACACTATATCCTTGCTTCTACCTCCTGAGTGTGGGGATTACAGAAATTCACCAGCATATCTCCTTTATGACTTCATGTATCTTGAGTTATAAATGATACTCAAAACTCCAAAGTTAAAAAAGATCATCACAATAAAAACATAGGCATGTTTTTAGCTGTACAGTTCACCAAAGAGGATCTACACATGGCAGATAAACACATGAAATACATTCAGCAGTGGCTTTGGTATGACTTACTTATTTTTAATGTGTGTGGTTTGGGGATAGTTGTTTAACACATGTTTATGTAAACAAATACATAGTGACTGGTGAGCTAGCACCCAGAAAGCCTTGGTTTTATGGTATCATTAGAGTCTTGTTCTAACAAGGGATAAGTTAATTCTCATTTCCCAATGAGATCGCAGCAGGTGTGAGGATTCTCTTCTCTCAGAACAATTACTACTTTCACAAATCACGTGTGCACACTGACATCCACCAGGGCATGCACAGGCTAGAAATCCAGGCTAATGAGCTTCAGAAGCACAACACCAAAAGGCTTTGTTGGCAATTAATTAGATGAAAGACTTGTAAAACAATCAATTCCTATTATATAAAACTCTTTGACCTTGCAAAGGTCCCTGATATACGATTTTGACCTCTCCTTCCACCTCATCAGCTGTTACTGTGAATGTGCATAATGTCAGTAAAGGAGACTGTTCAAATACCTTTCAAGGAGTTGCAGATCATTTTGCTTTTAACTTCCACCAAAGAAGTCACCTGTGATGCCTTTCCCAAAATACAGTGTTGTGATCCCTATTATGATATATGTGTAACATGCAAATAATGGAATTTTGTTTGTTTTGTTTCAGGATTTTCAGTTAAGGAGAACAGTATGTAGTGTTCTAGCAGGCTTTTAGTGAAACAAATGTAATAATGATGTCTCTGTCCACTCCTTGCAGGCCTGTTCCATGTCTGGTTAGCCTGTATATAGTAATAGTATAGAATAAGATAAAACCTGGTTCTAATGGTTGTCCCTTGCATGCATAGGAGTGGACACTGCTGTGGAACTCTGTATATACACTGTATATATTACTGGTTTTAGATCAGCTTCTGTGGGTTTACCCTGCACTCCACCAAGGCAAATGTGCACAGAATTCATGCTCAAAGGTTATCAACAGATTCCCCCTACTTGAGTATAACAAAATAAATGGTGTCTCTTCAAATGAATGGAGGCTGTCTTTATTTCCTATATTATAGCTTTGTAAAAAGAATCAAAGTACCAGTGTTGTATATCTAGGTCAGGGGAAGAGGATGTGAGCATGGGGCCCTAAGTTCAAACACTAGCAACAGCTCCCCACCCCAAGACCAGTATCAGAAACATGGGAGTGAATCCTAAATCTTCTTTGCAAGTCCTGGGGTGATGAGAAACAATCATTGCCGAAGCTTCAAGGACACCTTGGGATCCATTGCTAAACAAGAAGGGAAATGGGATGGGAAAGAGAAGGAACTACAATTGCCAGGTAACAGATTTTAAATAACTTACAGCCAGACAATGGTGAGGGACACAGGTTGGATTAGTTATCTGTCACTCAAACTTTATGCATCACTGCTAGAAAATCTCAGCAGTATACATGGAAAATATTACTTGCATCATAATTTTATGTCATAATTCAAATTTTTATTTCAAATAAATAGTCCAGTCTGTTCTGGGCCACATGTCCCTCATTTTATTCATGGCCCAGCCATGTGATCTGGACATATGATTACCAGGTGCACCAGAATTAAGTTATAAAGGAGCTTGCCATAGTTTGCATAAAGCTTGTGGCCTGTGGCCTTCTGTCACCTGAAGGAAGTCCCATGGCCAAGGGCAAAAGAATTTGAACCACTGAGCATCTATATTTGTACAAAGCACCTTTAATTTCATGGTTGCAAGGCCTGAGAAAACGACTTAAAATTCCTAATCTGTTATGTCCTTCCTTATAATTGAAGACAAGCCATTGTGACATGATTGAATGTGTTAATGAGATTAGAACCCAGGACTTCTGTAGACAATGCCTGTAAACTTTGAGTACAATTATTCTTCTTGCAAGGAATGTGATCCATGCTGCCCTGTGACTATCTGATATTGTACACAGTGTTTTATATAATGAAAGGTAGTGAATGTATCTGGGTTGTTTTTCTATTGTGATGGTTATCCAGTAGTCAGGACAGAAAGATAAGTCATCATATTATAGAACATTAAAAAATAATGTTAGCTAGACAAAGTCACTATATTAGTTTCCCACAGGTAACTTTGTGGTTTAAATGAGGAGAGTCCCACATAGGCTCATGGATGTGAACACTTGGTCCATGAATGGTGGTCCTCTTTGGGGAGATTGTGGAACTATTAGGAGTTAGAGCCTTGTTTGAGGAAGTAGCTCATCTACTGTGTGAGGGCTATAAGAGTTCATAGACTTGTCCAGTCCTAGTTTGGTCTTTCTGAAATGGAGATGTGAGGTCTTAGTTTCCTGACCTGCTTACCTGCTGTCATGTTTCCATGCCATTATGGACTGTCCATCTGGAAACATAAGCCTGAATTATCCCTCCCTTCTACAAGTCGCCTTGGTCAAGGTATTTTGTTACAGAAATAGAAAAGTAATACAAGGGCTTGGAAAAAGCATGGTGGCACATGCCTGAAACACAAGTGCCCTGAAGTCAGAGATAAGATGTCTGTAAGTTCAGGGTGACTATGACCTAGATGTAGAAGGCATCTCAAAAATAAAAGTAAAAATAAGAAAAATGTCCTATTGCTACTCTTCTTATCATTCCCTTTTCCCTTAAATTATGTTCTGCCCCCATCTTTTCCTTTTCTTTTTATATTATTATAGAATCAAGATTGAGCTACTGATAAAGTTTTGAAATGAGCTATTTACTAAGCAACATTGAAATATTTTCTTCAATAAATTTCAACATAAAGTGTACTAGCTGCATAACACTGTTACCGTGATCTACAGTGGTATACTGCATGATTTTTCAGCTTGTGATTTATGACATTTCCCCTTTCATCCCAGCCATAATCTCATTGGCTGCTCCATTTCCCTAGATCTTTGTGAAAATTTCTGGTGAGTTAACCAGCATCTTTCCTGGTATGTTGGAGCCAATTCTTCTAGCACCTGGATCTATATATGGCAATGACTTTTCTAAAATGTCACCATCTCCAATGACAGTGTTAGAAACTGGGCTTCAAAGAGAAAGAAAGAAGTAATGGATAGGGATTAACCAGTCAGGTAGGTCTTGTCTATGAGCAGGGAAGCACACTCACAAATGTACCCTACTTCTCAAATGTTGTCTAAGAAAACATGACAAAAGGAATTGAAAATCTGTGGTTAGTAAAACTCTCATCACACTTATATACTAATGACTGAAACTTGGGAGATGATCCCAGTGGGAGATGAGATTTGATGATGCAATAAAGAGTCAGAACTCTGAAGCAGGCCAGTCACCACCCAGCTGATTATGAAGTCAGCAACCAGCCTCAAAGGACACCTGAGGGGAGCTGCGCTGTTTTCCTTAGCTCTGCCAGTCTACTTCTAGCTGGCTATACTTTCTACATTTAACTGGCCAACAATTCATTTGGATATAGTGTCACTGGTAAGTATAGGCTCCATTCATTTCTGTTTATATATAATTAATGTTTCTAAGTATGTATATTTGAATTTATGACTGACTTTGTAATAGTAGGTTCATGGCTATATGTACATTCACAGTGATATGCAAATATCAAGATTGTTCATATTCTTCAATTGAAATGGTGTCCTGATTGAATATCATCTACCATTTCTCATTTCCTTAGCTGCTAGCAACAGCCACTATGTTATCTGAATGTGGAGGTGATGGCCCATTTTAGTGGAATTACATGGTGGTTGATCTTTTGTGACTGGTATTTTAGTGTAATGTGCACAAGCCTGATTCATTTACCAGCCACTTTCAGATTTCTCTCTTCCTCAAGTATGTAAGTAGGAATCATAATCTATGTCCTGTACAGTTAGTCCTTAATGTACCGTGGTCCTGTTATTCAATGTGGCCTGTATCTGTAAAAGGCTCTTGTGTTGAATCAATCATTCCCAAATGCTAATGCTAACTTGAGAGAATCTGGACACTGAAGGAAATGGGATGATGGGCAGGAAGTAGTTGCTATGGAATGTGTCTTTGAAGATAGTACCTCATGTCTGTTTCCTTCTCTGTTTCTGAAAATGTAGTCCATTTTGTACTGGAAAGCTTCTATTGGGTATGGGCTCATCTCTGAAATGTGGTTGATATACCCAGTGATGGTTTATTGGATAAACCTTATTTCCCTTCCCCAGAAAGTATCCATCGCAAATCTCTGAGTCCATGTATACATCTACCCTGTTGAATATGGAAGATGCTGTTTTCTTAGATACATCCATCACCTCCATGTGTCTGGTTTTATGCCAATTTCATGTGTTTTTTGTTTTTTTCCCTGTACCTCTATAATACAACTTTAAATCTGGGATGGTGACATATTCAGCAATACTTTTACTATTTAGAATTATTTAAGCTATCCTGGTTATTTTGTTTTTCCATTTGAAGTTAGCAACTGCTTTATCAATTTCTGTGAAAAACTGTGTTGGGATCTTGATGTGAATTGCACTGAATCTGTAGATTCCTTTTGGTAGGATGGCTATTCTTATAATATTAATCCTACTGATCCATGAGCATGGTTGGTCTTTCCATCTTTGAAAGAATTCAAAATAATTACATATGATATTGATGAACATGTAAAACTCCTTGAAGACTCCACCAGGAAACTTCTTTAACTGAAAAGCAAGATAAGTTCCTTGTAAACCACACAAAAATAGCTCTTGTTTCTTTTTTCAACATGAGTGTTTTGATTGGGAAGTAGAGACCACTGGTACTTAAACTCATTATTGAAAAAATGTTGTTAGCTGTTGTCATTTTGTAGTTTTGGTATTTGAATTGTTAATTTTAGATTATGTTTCAATTATTATAACTTCATTTGCTTTCTTTCTAGAGTATATTTTCTATACTTAGTACTGACTTCAATTTAGTAAATTCTAAAATATATACTAGAAACTGTATTATATAATCTCATTTCTGTTCCTTAGGCTGAAAGCAAGGGGAATGAGAATTTATATCTACATAAGATATATATATAATATATATATATATATAATATATATATATATGATATGCTCATGTGCAATGCACATGGTACCATTCATTGTCAGTAATGCTTGGTATTAATCCAGATATAGAAACTCAATGCTTGAACAGAGAAAGCATGGGTCATCCATACAATGAGAAACCAGTCAGTATGATAGTTGACAGTCTTCTCACACTGGCTGTAGCATTGATGGACTTTGAAAACCTGACATTATTTACACGATGTTGTGGCTGCTGTCTCTAATATAAGCAATTGAAAAAAAGAAGCAGCAGCATTGCCTCTAGCCAAAGGACAGACTGAGGATGTAGTTGTAGGTTTGCTTGTGATACAGAGTTATACAGCGTCACACAAAAATGAATAGTTAAATGTGCTGAGACAAAATACCACAGCTTCAATATAAGACTACACTTCTATCCTTAAGGTGGGCATATAATTTCATGGCATGGATGTTGCGTAAATTATCAACTGTTGTGCTTCAAGTGGCTTCCTATTTTCAGTACAAAATTTCAGGCTGTGATGACAATCTGAATGGCCTAATATTTGGGCCAAACTTCATTGTAACTCTGTAAACACTGGAAGAAGAAAATATTAGATGGCATGTGGATTATCAGCCTGCTAGTATGTGTTTCCACAGAGCCAGCACTTCTGGATTTTATCAGAACACATTCCCTGCAGGAGATTTCTTAGTCAAAGACCCACCTGCTCAACAAAACCCTTCTCTAGTGGTACTGCCCCCACAGGGGACAATCTCCCAGGCCTGAAGATCCCATTCTCATGATGTCCTGTGTTTCTTTGCAGTTGTCAGGTGTTCAATGTCACCGTTGTAATGTTCAGCAGGCGTGCCAGCTGTCATCTAGGAGGCTTTGCTGCGGCCACACTAGCATGGATTCTTTGCAGCGTTTCCATGAACCTCCCTCAATGGCGAGTGTGGTATTTTGAAGAACCCATGGAATCCGAACCCAGCATGGTATTAGTGGGAATGTGGAGAACCTGTGTGTACTACGAGGAAAGGAATTCCGATATATTAGGAGTGTGTTACCAATATACCTACCAGGACACCTTCATTCCTTTGGATATTCGTGTTGCTCAACACCTACTACTGATCTCCAGCATTATTGGCATGGTTTCGACGATTTCTGTTGTTGTTGCTCTTTGGAAATTGTACACAGGGAGATTCCGGAAGAAATTCACCTACAATCCATTTTTATTCCCAGGGGTTCTGAACATCATCGCTGGTGTCTTAGTCTTCCTTTCCGTCTTGCACAATTATTTAGCCATCATTCGCAATGATGGGATTGTCTTCCCCCCATCTTTCCACATACCCTCCATACCAGATATCCAGAAATTTGGTACTGCCCTGGCAATGGCAACTTTTTCTTTTGTCTTATTTTTAATGGGTGGCATAATTTCCCTTTCTTTCACTCTTTCCCTACATTCCCAAATCCACTCTAACATTTAAATGTAAATTTCCAACTTACATAAACTTGAACATTGAAAATTACAAGGAGTCATCACAAGTATTCTTCAGACAGCTACCTAAAATTTTCAGATTCAGAACTATGACCAAGGATGACAAGTAGATCTGCAGTTATAATCCTGTTTTGGCTGATTCAGTATTTCATTGAGTGGTTTATGGATTTTCATTAAATAAATTCTTGCACATTTAGTTCTATGAGCTCTTGATTTTAATTACTGTTGCTGAAGATAAATAATCTAGTAGTATACATGGAAATGAATTTCAGAATACATTTACACCTTACATCATCCTCTACATGCATAAAAATTAAAGGAGGCCTGTTTCCCATGACATAAAAATTACAATTGTTCACCAGATGAAGTTCCCAAACTATGTTACTGATTGCTGTAAGGAATCTCCACAATGCATTTGTCAAAATACTTGTGAAGATTTTTCCCATACTTCTTGGCTCCCTCATTTAGTCCTTAAATAGACTTTTCTTTTCCTAATGTTTGAAAATTTGAGGCATCTCATCCAATCTTTTATTCTTCTTGTACTCTGTTGCTGAATTTTCTTGTCCTGCTAGGTCCCACTGCTTCAAACCCAAATGAATACACAGAGACACTATATTAATTATAAAATTATTGGCTGATTGCTAGGGCTTCTTTCTGGCTAGCCATGTCTAATTATTAACCCATTTCTCTTAATCTATGTATTCCCATGTGGTCTTGGCTTACCAGAGAAGGGTCTGGACCTGTTATTCTTTCCTCAACTACATGGAAACTCTAACTGGTGACTCTCTGCCTATTTTTCCCAGAATTCTCCTTGTTTCCTAGTCTCACCTCTCTTCCAGCCTCTACTGGCTATTGGCCAAACAGTGTTTTATTCATCAACCAATAAGAGAAACATATATACAGAAGGACATCCCCCATCAGTACTCCAACTTTATTATGTACAAGACATTTTCAGACTCTCCTACACCTAGATAGTTTAACAAGAATTCCCTGTTACAGTTCTTTATTTTTGAAGGCTTTCCTTGTTATGAGATATTGCCTAAAGAGATGTAAAAGAAAAAAATTATGCACTACAGAGAGAACATCAGCAACAGAAACAGCAAAATAATTCTAACTAACTTTGATGCTTGGGTTATCTTGAGGCACTACTCAAGGAAAGTCCCAACTGAATTTCTGAAAGAAGAGGTCAGTTTGCTTGGGAATTTGAGGTTGAGTTCATAGTGTCAGGGAGTCATCGTGTCAGGATCTTGATATTTCCGATTACCTTGCAATCACAATTAGAAGACAGAGAGAGGCAAAGGCTGGGTTTGCCTTGCTTTCTCCTTTTCATGCAGTCCATGACCCAAAACCCAGGGAATGGTGCTACCCACCTTTAGGACAGATCTTCGCATTTCAACTCACTTATTTAAAATAACCCCACAAATGCATTCCCAGAAGCTGATGAAATCTAGATAATGTGTGTCCAGAAACATTATGTGTAACTCTAGAATCTAGATTCTAGATCCTGTGAAATTAATACTTATTATAAACTATCACACCCTACTAATATCTACACTACAGTTAGTCTGACTTAAGTGACAAACACCTAAAAATTCAGGGAAGATGATGCACATTCAAACAACAAGGACATATGTTAAACCATTTTCATAGCAGCATTGTTTGTAATAGCCAGAAACTGGAAGAAAACTAGATGCCCTTCAACTGAAGAATAGATTGAGAAAATGTGGTACACTTATTTATACAATGGAGTACTACTCAGGGGAAAAAAGCAATGGAATCTTGAAATTCACAGGCAAATGGATGGAACTAGAAGAATCCATCCTAAGTGAGGTAACCCAGTCACAAAAAGTCAAACATGGTATGTACTCACTCATATATGAATATTAGACAAAGAGCAAAGGATTACCAGCTTACAATCCTCTTAACCAAAGAAACTAGGAAACAAGAAGGACTCTAAGAGAAAAACGCATGGACCCTGGAGAATGGGAAGGGTCAGGATCTCCTGACCTAACTGGGAGCATGAGGTTAGGGGAGAGGGAGCTGCCAGAATAAGAGGAGGAGAAGATGAGGGGAGAGGAGGAAATGGAAGAGCAGTAATGTTGAGTCGGGGGAAGAATAGAGGAGAGCAGGATGAGAGATTCCATAACACAGGGAGCCATTATAGGTCCAAGAAGAGATCTGGCACTAGGGAGATTTCCAGAGATCTACATGGATGACACGAACTGACAATCTAAGCAATGGTGGAGAGGATACCCTAAATGCCCTTCACCTAGAATGAGACCGATAACTACTTTATATGCCATCCTAGAGCCCTCATCCATTGGCAAATGTAAGCAGAGGCAGACACCCACAGATATACACTGAACTGAACTTGGGAACCCAGTTGCAGAGAGGGAGGAATGAAGATCAAAGGGGTCTGAACCAGGCTGGTGAAAACCACAGAGACAGCTGGCCTGAACAAGGGGGAGCACATGGATCCCAGACTGCTGTCTGGGAGGCCAGCACGGGACTGACCCAGACCCCTGAACATGGATGTCAATGAGGAGGCCTCGGCACTCTATGGGGCCCCTGGTAGTGGATCATTATTTTTCCCTGGTGTAAGAAGGGACTTTGAGAGCCTATCCCATGTGAAGGGATGCACTCTTGGCCTGGACACACGGTGGAGGGCCTAGGCCCTGCCTAGGATGATGTGGTGGACTTTGGGGAGACCCCATTGAGGGCCCTACCCTCCCTGCGGAGTGGAGGGTGGATGGGGTGGGGGAGCAGGTGGGAGGTTGGGTGGGAGGGGAAGGAGAGGGAGAGGGAGAAGGGGTTGACATGTGAAGCAAGCTTGTTCCTAATTTGAACTAATAAAAAAATAATGGGAAGAGTTACAGAGTAAATTAAGAAAATAAGAAATGATATGCAATTGCTATCCAGAAAATGATACTGGTAGGTTCTCTAGTGTGCCCTTCCATTTTAACCCTAAAGTCCAAAGTATCCTTAATAAGGGTACTGATTTCAGAAAAAGGAATCAAATGTTTATCAACATTTTCCCAAAGTATGTATACTACATGCTCTCTCCGTGATCTGGAAAGAACAAATTCTATTGATAGCTTAGTTGGGGTCATCTTTATGGATCTCTGAACATTTCCCTAGTGCCAGATCTCTCTTTAAACCTATACTGGATCCCTCTATTAATGTATCTATTTTCGTGTTCTCCTCTATAGATCCCCTGACTCAATTTTCCTGATCCTTATTTTTCTCCGCCCCCCTCCTCTTCCCTTCTATTTTTCCTACCTCCATCCCTTCTCTCCCTACTCACAATTTGCTCAGGAGTTCTTGCCACTTTCCCCTTCTTTTGGGGACCATGCATTTCTCATAGGATCCTCCTTGTTTCACAATTTCTCTGGTGGTGTGGGTTGTAGGCTGGTCGTCCTTTGGGCTATGTCTAATATCTATATATCTATATCTGTATCTGTATCTGTATCTGTATCTGTATCTGTATCTGTATCTGTATCTGTATCTGTATCTGTATCTGTATCTGTATCTGTATCTGTATCTATATATAATGCTTGTCTTTCCGTGACTGGATTACCTCACTCAGGATGGTTTCTTCCAGTTCCATCCATTTGCCTGAAAAATACCAAGATTCCATTTTTTTTCTGATGAGTAGTATTTCATTGTGCCAATGTACCACATTTTCTCCATCCATTCTTCAGTTGAGTGGCATCTAGGTTGCTTCCAGATTCTGGTTATTACAACATAAAAAACAATGCTGCTATGAACATAGTTGAACAGCTGTCCTTGTTGTATGAATGTGCATCTTTTGTGTATATGCCCAAGAGTGGAATTGCTGGGTCATGAGATAGACTGATTCCCAGTTTCCTGAGAAACTGTCTTACTGATTTGCAAAGTGGCTGCACAAGTTTGTACTCCCACCAGCAATGGAGGAGTGTTCCACTTTCTCCACATCCTCTCCAGCATATATTGTCATTGGTGTTTTTGATTTTAGCCTTTCTGACAGGAGTAAGATGGTATCTCAAATTGTTTTGATTTGCATTTCCCTGATGGCTAAGGCTGGTGAGGACTTTCTTTCTTTCTTTCTTTCTTTCTTTCTTTCTTTCTTTCTTTCTTTCTTTCTTTCTTTCTTTCTTTCTTTCTTTCTTTCCCTCCTTTCCTTGGTTTTTTGTCTTTTTGTCTTTTTTTCTTAGCAAGAAAATCATTTACCAGGTCCCTCTCCCACTCCTCCTCCCCTGCCCCATGCCAGCTAATGCACTATCCATCCCCTACCCTTTCTGATCCCCAGGAAGGGTGAGGCCTTCCATAGCAGGTCTTCAAAGTCTGTGATAATCCTTGGGAGAGGGCCTAGGGCAACCTCCTTGTGCCTAGGCTCAGGGAGTATCCCTCCATATGTGGTGGGCTCTAAAAGTCCATTCCTATCATAGTGTTAAGTACTGATCCACTACAAGAGGTCCCATAGATTTCCAAGGTCACCTCACTGACACCCACATTCAGGGGGTCTGGATCACTTTTCTCATCAGTCCTCCTTCTCTGCCTCTGGATTTCAGTTCAGTTCAAGGTTTAGCTTTTGGTGTCTGCTTATACTTCCACCAGGTGCTGGATGAAGGCTATTCATATGCGATGGCATATGAATCTCATCAATCTCATTATCAGGAGAGGGCATTTAAGGTAGCCTCTCCTCTGTTACTTAGATTGTTAGTTGGTGTCATCTTTGTAGTTCTCCAGACATTTCACTAGTGCATGATTTCTCTTTAAACTTACAGTGTCCCCCTCTATTATATTATCTCTTATCTGGCTCTCATCTGTTCTGCCCCCAACTCAACCGCCCTGCCCCAACATGTCCTCCTCACCCATTCTCATCTCGCCTTCTCATTCTCCTAGTTCTCTCCCCACCTCCCCATGCTCCCAATTTTCCCAGGAGTTCTTGTCCCTTTCCCCTTCTCCAGGGGACCATGTATGTCTCTCTTAGGGTCCTTCTTGTTTAACAGCCTCTCCGGCATCCTGGGCTGCAGGCTGGCAATCCTTTACTCTATTTCTAAAATCCACATATGAGTGAGTACATACCATGTTTGTCATTTTGTGACTGGGTTACCTCACTCAGGATGGTTTCTTCTAGCTCCATCCATTTTCCTGCAAATTTCAAGATTCCATTGTTTTTTTTTTTCCACTGAGTAGTACTCCATTGTGTAAATGTACCACATTTTCTCTCTCCATTCTTCGGTTAAGGAGCATCTAGGGTACTTCCAGTTTCTGGCTATTAAAAATAGTGCTTCTATGAACATCAGTAAACAGATGTCTTTGTTGTATGGATGTGCTTCTTTTGGGTATATGCCTAGGAGTGGAATTGCTGGATCTTGTGGTAGACTGATTCCCATTTTCTTGAGAGTCACCATTACTGGTCTGCAAAGTGGCTGTACAAGTTGGCACTCCCACCAGCAGTGGAGAAGTGTTCCCATTTCTCCACATCCTCTCCAGCATAAACTGTCATTGGTGTTTTTATTTAAGCCATTATGACTGGAGTAAGATGGTATCTCAGAATTGCTTGGATTTGAATTACCCTAATGGCTATGGATGTGTAACACTTTCTTATGTGTCTTTCAGCCATTGTAGATTCCTCTACTGAGAATTGTCTATTTAGATCTGTACCCCACTTTTTAATTGGATTGTTTGGTGTTGTAGAGACTAGCTTCTTGAATTCTTTGTATATTTTGGAGATCAGCCCTCTGTCAGATGTGGGGTTGGTGAATATCTTTTTCCAGTCTGTGGGCTAACATTTTGTCTTGCTGACTGTGTCCTTTGCCTTACAGAAACTTCTCAGTTTCAGAAGGTACCATTCATTAATTGTTGATCTCAGTGTCTGTGATACTGGTGTTAATATCAGGAAGAAGTCTCCTGTACCAATTAATTCAAGGGTATATCCCACTTTATCTTCTAATAGGTTCAGTGTGGCTGGGTTTATTTTTTATTTTTTTAATTTATTTTTATTTTTATTTTATTTTATTAGTTCAAATTGGGAACAAGCTTGCTTCAGATGTCAATCCCTTCTCCCTCTCCCTTCTCTCCCCACCAACATCACATCTGCCCCTAGTGGCTGGGTTTATGTTGACTTCTTTGATCCATTTTGACTTAAGTTTTGTGCAGGGTGAAAGGCTTGAGTCTATCTGTAGTCTTCTACATGTTTGCATCCAGTTATGCCAGCACCATTTGTTGAAGACATTCTCTTTGTTCCAGCATATATATTTGGATTGTTTATCAAAAATCAGGTTTTCCTAGGTGTGTGGGTTAATATCAGGGTTTTCAACTCTATTCCATTGGTCTACCTGTCTATTTTTGTGCCAATACCAAGCTGTTTTCAGGATTATAGCTCTGTAGTAGAGCTTGAAGTCAGGGATGGTGATGCCTCCAGAAGTTCTTCTATTTTACAGGGTTGTTTTTGCTATCCTGGGTCTTTTGTTTCTCCATATATAGCTGAGAATTGTTCTTTCAAGGTCAATGAAGAAATGTGTTGGGATATTGATGGGGATTGCATTGAATCTGTATATTGCTTTTGGCAAGACTGACATTTTTACTATGTTGATCCTGCCCATCCAAGAGCATGGGAGATCCTTCCATTTTCTGGTATCTTCTTTAATTTCTTTCTTTAGAGACTCAAAATTCTTATATTACAGGTCTTTCACTTTTTTGGTTAGTTTTACCCCAAGGAATTTTTTGTTGTTTGTGGCAATTGTAAAGCGTGATATTTCTTTCATTACTTTCTCCACCAATGTGTCATCTGTATATAGTAGGGCTACAGAGTTTTTTGAGTTAATCTTGTATCCTGCTTCTTTGCTGAAGGTGTTTATCAGCTGTAGGAGTTCCCAGGTAGAGTTTTTCAGTTCACTTATGTAGACTATCATATCATCTGCAAATAGTGAGTGTTTGACTTCTTCCTTTCTGATTTGTATTCCCTTGATTTCCTTTTATTGTCTTATTGTTCTAGCTAGAACTTCAAGGACAATATTGAAGAGGTATGGAGAGAGTGGACAGCCTTGTCTTGTTCCTGTTTTAGAGGAATAGCTTTGAGTTTCTCTCCATTTAATTTGATGTTGGCTGTTGGCTTGCTCTATATTTCTTTTATTATGTTGAGGTATGTTCCTGTTATCCCTGATTTCTCCAAGACCTTTATCATGAAGGGGTGTTGGATTTTGTCAAAGGCTTTTTTTGGTGTCTACTGAGATGATTATGTGTTTTTTCCCCTTTGTCTGTTTATATGTTGGATTACATTGATGGATTTTCCTATGTTGAACCATCCTTGCTTCACTGGGATGCAGCCTACTTGATCATGATGGATGATTTCTCTGATGTGTTCTTGGATTCGATTTGCCAGTATTTTATTGAGAATTTTTGCATCAATGTTCATGAGGGATATTGGTATATAGTTCTCTTTCTTAGTTGGGTTGTTGTGTGGCTTGGGTATCAAGGTTATTGAAGCCTCATAAAAAGAGTTTGGTAATGACCCTTCTGCTTCTATTGTGCAGAATACTTTGAGAAGAATTGGTATTATCTGTACTTTGAATTTCTGGTAGAATTCTGCACTGAAGGCATCTTGCCCTGGGGTTTTTTTGGTTGGGAGACTTCTGATGACTGCTTCAATTTCATTAGGGGTTATAGGTCTATTTAAATTGCTTATCTGTTCTTGATTTAATTTTGGAAAGTGAAATCTGTGCAGAAAATTGTTCATTTCCTTTAGATTTTCAAATTATGAGGAATATAGGTTTTTGAAGTATGACCTGATGATATCTGGATTTCCTGTTTGTCTGTTGTTATGTCCCCCTTTTCATTCCTGATTTTATTAAATTGCATGTTCAGTCTTTGTTTTTTTTTGTAAGTTTGGATAAAGGTTTGTCTATCTTGTTGATTTTCTCAAAGAACCAACTCTTTGTTATATTGATTCTTTGTGTTGTTCTCCTAATTTCCATTTTATTGATTTCAGGCCTCAGTTTGATTATTTCCTGGCATCTGCTCCTCCGGGGTATATTGGCTTCTTTGTTTTCTAAAGCCTTCTGTTGTGCTGTTAATTCTCTAGTGTGATTATATTCCTGTTTCCTCATGTGGGCATTTAGCACTATGAACTTTCCTCTTAGACTGCTTTCAAAGTATCCCATAGGTTTGAATATGTTTTGTCCGCATTCTCATTGAATTCTAGGAAATCATTAATTTCTTTTTTATTTCTTCCTGGACCCATGAATTGTGCAATTGGGTGTTGCTTAATTTCCATGAGTTTGTAGTTTTTCTGTAGTTCGTGTTGTTGTTGAATTCTAATTTTAAAGCATGGTGGTCTGATAACACATGGGGTGTTATTTCAATCTTTTTGAACCTGTTGAGGTTTGCTATGTTGCCAAGTATGTAGTGGATTCTAGAGAAGGTTCCATGTGGCTCTAGGAAGAAGGTAAATTGTTTTGTATTTGGATGGAATGTTCCACAGATATCTGTTAAGTCTAAGTGTGCCATAACTTCTATTAGTTCTTTTGTTTCTTTGTTAAGTTTCTGTCTGGTGTTCCTGTCCAGTGGTGAGAGTGGGGTGTTGAAGTCTCCCACTATAAGTGTGTGTGGTTTTATGTGTGATTTGAGTTTTTGTAATGTTTCTTTTACAAACGTGGATGCCTGTGTATTGGGGGCATAAATGTTCAGAATTGAGACTTCATCCTGATGGATTTCTCCTGTGATGAGTAGGAAGTGACCTTCTTTATTTCTTTTGATTGATTTTAGTTTAAAGTCCAATTTGATGGATATTAGGATCGCTACCCCCATTTGTTTCTTGGTGCATTTGATTGGAAAATCTTTCCCCAACCTTTAATTCTTAGGTACCCTCTTTCTTTGAAGTTGAGGTGTTTCTTTTATGCAGCAGAAGGAAGGATTCTGTCTTCTTATCCATTATGCTAATCTGAGTCTTTTTATAGGAGCATTAAGACCATTAATGTTGATGGATATTAATGACCATTGATTTTTCATTCTTGTTTGTTTTGATTTCGTTACGGTGGAGAAATTATTGTGGCATTCTATCCCTTTTTCCTTTTGGCTGTTTGTAAAGTGGGGTTATCTGTTGCCTATATTTTTCTGGTTGTACTTAACTCCTTGGGTTGCAGTTTTCCTTCCAGAACTTTCTGTAGGTCTGGATTGGTGGATATGTATTGTTTGAATCTGATTTTGTCATGGAATATCTTGTTTTCTCCATCGATAGTTATTGAAAGCATTGCTGGGTATAGTAGTCTGGACTGGCATCCATGGTCTCTTAGTGTAGGTAGAATATCTATCTATAGTGAGAAATTACCAATACGGAGTCAGGTAGAAATATAAGGGTATTTAATAGGGAAAAGCCTTACTTACAGAGCAACCTAGCCAGCTGGCATGGCAGCGGTCTGTATGCAAGCCCAAAAGAGAAACCGAAAGACTAAACGCAGTCACACTACGTCATCCTGACCATGCCCTCACAAGCGTGGTCAGGCATCTCTATAGCCAGCCCCTAAGTAGGCGTGGCTACAGCTTCCCCTACAATTCCCCTTTTAGTCTAAAAGAGGATTAAAACTTAACAGTGTAAAGTATCCAAAATTAACAATAATAAAGGTAAAATATAAGAAGATACAACAATCTGCTTATGTCACATCCTAACTATCTATGTTCACTAAACCCTAAAGTCATCTGAGAGAGGTATCCAAGCCTGAACATCTCCTTCTGGCTTTCAGAGTTTCCCATGGAAAATCAGGTGTGATTCTGATAGGTTTGCCTGTATAGTTTACTTGACCTTTTTCATTTGCTGCTCTTAATATTTTCTCTTTGTTCTGTATGTTTGGTGTTTTGATTATTATGTGACGAGGATTTTTGTTTCAGTTTATTTGGTGTTCTGTAGGCTTCTTGTATTTTCATTGGCATGTCTTTCTTTAGGTTGGGAAATTTTTCTTCTATGATTTTTGTTGGATATGTTTTCTGAGCCTTTGAGTTGGATTTCTTCACCTTTTTCTTTACGCATTATTCTTAGGTTTAGTCTTTTCACAGTGTCCCATGTTTCCTTGATATTTTGTGTTAGGCATTTGTTGGACTTAAGATTTTCTTTGGTTGATGAATCTATTTCTGCTAGTGTGTCTTCAACTCCTGAGATTCTCTCTTCCATCTCTTGTATTCTGTTGGTTATGCTTACATCTGCAGTTCCTGATTGTTTACCCAGCTTTTCTATTTCCAACATTCCCTCAGATTGTGCTTGCTTTATTGTCTCTATTTCAGTTTTTAGCTCTTGAACTGTTTCCTTGAGAGATTTGTTGTTATCTTGTATTTTTTGGTTTGTTTTTTCTTCCATTTCTTTAAGGGATTTTTCTCTTGTCCTCTTTGAGGTCCTTTATCATTTTTCTGAAGATGTTTTTAAGGTCATTCTCTTCTGGTTCATCTGCATTGTGATGTTCAGGTCTTGCTGGTGTATGGTTCCTAGTCTCTGGTGCTGTCACATTGAGTTTTCTGTTGTTGAATGCGCTTTTACTTTGTCCTCTTCTCACCCTTTCTTCTGGTGGGTGTAGCAGGAGTTTCTTGCTTTCCTGGTGGGTATGGGTCCAAGGTTCTTTTCTGGTAGATGCAAACAGATCCAATACTCTGATGTCTGTTCTCTTCTGGTGGATGGAGGTGGCACTGTTCCCGGGGCGTTGGCAGTGTTCGGGTGTGTTGGTCCTGCTGGACCGGTGGATTGAAATAGAACTGCCACCAAGTGGTCAGTGTGTCGGATTCTGCTGCTGAATTTGGTCCGGCGCCCAGATCACTAGTGTCAGATGACTGTGAGCGGTGACGATGAACGAGAACCAGAAATAGCCCCAGACCTACCTGGGCTGGTGGATGGAGGCAGGACTGTCACTGGGTTGCCAGTGTGTTGGATCCTGCTGCCGAATTTGGTCTGGTACACAGATCGCTGTGTACCCCACTTTTTAATTGGAATGTTTGGTGTTTTGGTGACTAGCTTCTTAAGGTTTTTGTATATTTTGGAAATCAGTCCTCTGTCAGATTTTGGATTGGTGAAGATCTTTTCTAATTCTGTGGGCTGCCATTTTGTCTTCTTGACTGTTTCCTTTGCCTTACAGAAGCTTGTAAGTTTCAGGCAGTCCCATTTATTAAATGTCAATCTCAGTGTCTGTCCTAGGGGAGGTGTGTTCATGAAGTGATCTCTTGTACCACTTTGTTCAAAGGTACCTCATACTTTCTCTTCTAAGATGTTCAGTGTGACTGGTTATCTGTTGAGATCTTTGATCCATTTTGACTAACTTTTATGCATGGTGACAGATAAGGATCTATCTGCAGTCTTCTACATGTCAGCATCCATTTATGCCAGTACCATTTGTTGAAGATGCTTTCTTTTTTCCATTGTATAATTTTAGCTTCTTTGTCAAAAATCAGGTATTCATCGGCGTGTGGGTTAATATCTGGATATTCCATTTGATTCCATTGGTCTACATGTCTATTTTCTGCCAATACCAAGTTGTTTTCAGGACTGTAGCTGTATAATAGAGCTTGAAATCAGGGATGGTGTTACTCCTGAATTTCCTTTATTGTACAGTGTTGTTTTGCATATCCTGGGTCTTTTGTTTTTCCTTATAATGTTGAGTATTTTTCTTTCATGGTCTGTGAAGTAATGTGCTTGTATTTTTATGGGGATTGCATTGAATCTGTAGATTGCTTTTGGCAAGATTGTCATTTTTATTATGTTGATCCTATCTTTCTGAGAGCATGGGAGATCTTTCCATTTTCTGGTGTCTTCTTAATTTCTTTAAAGACTCAAAGTTCTTGTTATACAGGTGTTTGGTTAGCATTACCCCAAGATATTTTATGTTGTTTGTGGCTATTGTAAAGTGTGATGTTTCTCTGATTTCCTTCTCAGCCCAACTATTGTCTCTATATTTTAGAGCTACTAATTTTTTTTTTAGTTAATCTTGTGTCCTACCACTTTGCTGAAAGGGTTTATCAGCTGTAGGAGTTCCCTGGAAGTTTTTCTGGTCACTTATGTAAACTATCATATCATCTGCAAATAGTGAAAGTTTGATTTCTTCATTTCCATTTTGTATCACCTGGATCTCCTTTTGTTGTCTTATTGCTCTAGCTACAACTTCAAGTACAATATTGAAGAGAAATGGAGAGAGTGGACAGCCTTGTATTGTTTCTAATTTTAAAGGAATCTCAGTTGAGTTTCTCTCCATTTAGTTTGATTTTGCCTGTTGGTTTGGTGTATATTGCCTTTATTATGTTTAGGTATGTGAGTGTAATCCTTGCTGTCTCTAAGACTTTTATCATTGAATAGGTGTTGAATTTTGTCAAAGGCTTTTTCAGCATCTAGTGAGCTGATCATGTGGTTTTTCTTTCTCAGTCTGTTTATAAGGTGGATTGCATTGATGGATTTTCTTACGTTGGACTAACCCTGCATCTCTGGGATGAAGCCTACTTGAACATCATGGATGATTATTCTGATGTGGTCTGGGATTCAATTTGCCAGCATTTCTTGAATATTTTTGCATCCATGTTCATGAGGGATATTTGTCTGTGGTTCTCTCTTAGTTGTGTCATTGTGTGGTTTGGGTAACAAGGTAATTGTAGCCTTGTCAAAAAAAAAAAAGGTTTGCAATGACCCTTCTGTTTCTATTTTATGGAACAGTTTGAGAAGTTTTGTATTAGCTCTTCTTTGAATTTCTAGTAGAATTCTGCACTGAAACTATCTGACCCTGAGCTTTTTTTGGGTGGGAGACTTTTGATGACTGCTTCTATTTCATTAGGGGTTATACATCTGTTTAAATTGCTTATCTGTTCTTGATTTAATTTTAGTAAGTGCTATCTATCCAGAAACTTGTTCATTTCCTTTAAAGTTTTGAGTTTTGTGGAGTACATGTTTTCAAAGTGTGACCTGATGATTCTCTGGATTTCCTCAGTGTCCAATGTTATGTCCCCATTTTCATTTCTGATTTAGTTAATTTGCATTTTCTCTCTTTTCCTTTTGGTTACTTTGGATAAATGTTTGTCTATCTTGTTGATTTTTCTCAAAGTACCAACTCTTTGTTTCTTTGATTATTTGTGTTGTTTTTCTTTGTATCGACTTTATTGATTTCAACCCCCAATTTGATTGTTTCCTGGCATCTAATCTTTTGGGGTGAGTTTGCTTCTTTTTGTTCTAGAGCTTTCTGGTGAGCTGTTAATTCTCTAGTGTGACATTTCTCCAGTTTGCTCATGTAGCCATTTAGTGCTTTGATCTTTCCTCTTATCACTGCTTTCAAAGTGTCACATAAGTTTGGGTATATTGTGTCTTCTTTCAGATTGAATTTTAGGAAGTCTTTAAGTTCTTTATTTTTTCCTTGACCCAGGAATGGTGCAATTGCTCATTATTCAATTTCCATGAATTTCTAGAGTTTCTGCAATCTGTGTTGTTGAATTCTAACTTTCATCATGGTTATCCAATAAGATACAGGGGTTATTCCATTTTTGTATCTGTTGGGGTTTGCTGTGTTGCCAAGTATGTGGTCAATTTTAGAGAAGGATCCATGTGGGGTTGAGAAGAAATATGTTCTTTTGTGTTTGCATGGGACTTCTATAGATGTCCGTTAAACCCAACTGGGTCACAACTTCTGTTAGTTCTTTGTTTCTTTGTTAAGTTTCAAAATTGTTGTCCTGTCTAGTGTTGAGAGTTGGGTATTGAAGTCTCCACTATAAGTCTGTGGAGTTTCATGTGTTATTTTTTTAGTAATGTTTCTTTTATGAATGCCTTTGTATCTGGGGCATAGATATTCAGATTTGATACTACATCTTGATGGACTTTTCCTGTGATGAGTATGAAATTACTTTCTTCATCTCTTTTGATTCATTTTAGTGTGAAGTCTAATTTTTTAGATATTAGGATTGCTACACCAGCTTGTTTCTTGGATCCATTTGATTGGAACATCTTTTCCCAACCATTTACTCTGAAGTAACGTCTGTCTTTGAAGTTGAGGTGTGTTTCTTTTATGCAGTAGAAGGATGGATTCTGTTTTCGTATCCCTTCTGTTAGCCTGTGTCTCTTTATAAGTGAGTTAATATTTTTGATATTGAGGGCTAATTAGATTGATTGTTAATTCTTGTTTGTTTTAAATTTGGTGTTGTTGTTGGTATTGTGTTTGGATCCCCCCTTTTGTTTTGGTATTGGGTTAAGTGGGATGAGCTATTGCCTATGTTTTTGTGAGTGTAGTTAACTTCATTAGGTTGGAGTTTTCCTGCTAGTGCTTTCTGTAGGCTTGGATTTGTGGATATGTATTGTTAAAATCTGTTTTTTTTTCATGGAATATCTTGTTTTCTCCATCTATAGTGACTGAAGGCTTTGCTTGGTATAGTAGTCTGAACTGGCTTTCATGGTCCCTTAGCATTTGGAGAACATCTATCCACAACTATCTGGCTTTCAGTTTCCATTGGAAGCCAGATGTAATTCTGATACATTTTCCTTTATATGTTACAGGGACTTTTTCCTTTGCTGCTCTTAATACATTTTCTTTATTCTGTAACTTTGGTGTTTTGATTATTATGTGGCAAGGGGACCATTTTGTGGTTCAGCTTATTGTTGTTCTGTAAGCTTTTTGTACTTCCATTGGCATGTCCTTATTTTGGTTGGGAAAGTTTTCTTCTTTGATTTTGTTGAATATGTTTTCTGTACCCTTGAGCTGTATTTCTCTGCCTTCTTCTATACCTATTATTCTTAGGTTTGTCCTTTTCATGGTGTTCCATATTTCCTGGTTGTTTTGTGTTAGAGATTTGTTGGACTTAAAATTTTCTTTGGTTGATAAATCTATTTTGTTCTAGTGAGTCTTCACCACCTGAGATTCTTTCTTCCATCTCCTTTATTCTATTGGTTATTCTTACATATATCATTGCTGCTCATTTTCCCAACTTTTTTATTTCTAATATTCCCTCATTATGTGTTTACTTTATTGTTTCTATTTCAGCTTTCAATCCTTGAACTGTCTGAATTGTTTCCTTCACTTATTTGATTGTTTTCTCTTGGATTTCCTTGATTTCTTTAAGAGATTTGTTTATTTCTTGAATTTTTGGTTTGTCTTTTACTCCATTTCCTGTATTTTCTTCCATTTCTTTAAGGGATTTTCTCATTTCCTCTTTGAGAGACTCTATCATCTTGGAAAAGTTGTTGTTAAGGTTCTTCCCTTCTGCTTCATTTTTTTGGGGGATGTTCGGGTCTTGCTGATTCGGAATTCCAAGATTCTGGTGGGGCCATATTGGTCTTTTTGTTCTTGAATGTGTTCTTATACTGTCCTCTTCCTGCCTCTTGTTTCAGTGGTTGTAGTTGGGGTCTCTCCCTCTCATCTCATCTCCGGTGGGTGTAGGTGTGCCAAGTCTTTGATTTTGGTAACTCTGGATGTTCCTGCCACTCTGGTGTTCTCCTCATGCAGACAGGATAGGCAAACCTAGATTCAAGCTCAAGGTGAGTGTATAGGGGGGCCCATACTGTGAAGTGGGCTGATTCCAATGGTCCAGGCTGCTACAGTAGGTTTACTACGCACCAAGCATACCCAGGAAGCTTCCAGAAGTGGATGGTGGGAGATTGGATGGGATGAGTGCAGACTCTGGATAGTCCCTGCTTGCAGTGGCAGGTCCACTGCACATGGAACAGACCCAGAAAGCTCGAAGGAGTGCATGGGAGGAGTTGGGACTGAGTTGGCCCCACACTCACCTCAAGCTGAGAGCATTAGGAAGGCCAAGAATGCAATGTGGGCTAATTAAGGATGGCCCTGGCTTTTCTGGAATAATTTTAAGATCTGTTCTTCTTTGAAGGTCTCACAGAATTTTCCACTAAATCCTTCTAGCCTTGGGTTGTTTTTTGCTCTGGGGTCTTTTAATTGCTGTGTCTTTTTCAGTAGGCATTATAGGCAAGTTTAAATTACTTTTCTGATTTTTATTTAATGCTTTTAATGGTGTATATATAAAGAAATTTATTGATTTATTGAAGGTTTTCTAATTTGATAGGGTACAGATTTTTTTTTTTGGTTTTTTGTTACAGGGTTTCTCTGTGTAGCTTTGGAGCCTATCCTGGCGCTCACTCTGTAGACCAGGCTGGCCTCGAACTCATAGAGATCTGCCTGCATCTGCCTTCCAAGTGCTGGGAGTAAAGGTGTGGGCCACCAACACCTGGTTACGGTACAGATTTTTAAAGTATGTTCTTATATGTCTCTGGATTTCATATGTATCTGTAATGATGTATTCCTTTTCCATCTCTAATTGTATTGATTAATTAAATTTAATTAATTTTGCAAAGAGTATATCAAGCATTGGTTTTTCATAAAAATTAATCAAATCAAAACAAACCTCTTTCTTTGATTCTTGCTAATTTTTATTTCTTTCATATTTTTATTTCATACCTGATTTTGATTGTTTCTTGGCATTTATTCCTTTGGGGTGCAATATTCTTGGCTTTAGAGCATTCTGGTGTCATATTCTGATACTAATTTCAGATCTCCCCAATTTTTTAGGTGGTCACATAATGCTATGAAGTTGCCATGTGGAAACAATTTCAACAACTTCACTGTACCCCATATGTTTGTGTACTCAGTATTTTAATTTTCATTGAATTTTTAATTTTTAATTTTTTTATTTTAATTAGAAAGAAAATTAATTTACATGTCAATCCCAGGTCCCTCTCACTCCCCTCTATCCCCAGCTCCCAACTAACAACCTACTAATACCATACCCTAACTGCTCCTCACAGTTAATCTCTGAGGCCTGCCATAGGGGGTCTTCAGAGTCTGTCATATACTTTGGCATTGGGCCTAGGCCCACTCCCTTGTGTCTAAGCTCAGGGAGTATCCCTCCATGTGGGATGGGCTCCGAAAATCCATTCCTATGCTAGGGATGAGTATTGATCCACTACAAGAGGCCCCATAGAATTCCGAGGCCTCCTCACTGACAGCCACATTCAGGGAGTCTGGATCAACCCCATGCTGGTTTCCCAGCTATCAGTCTGGGAACCAAGAGCTCTCTCTTGTGCAGACCAGCTCTTTCTGTGGGTTTCACCAGCCTTATATGGACCCATTTACTCATCAGTTCTCCTTCTCTGCAACTGGATTTCATTTTAGTTCAAGATTTAGCTATGGGTTTCTGCTTCTACTTCCACCAGCTGCTGGATGAAGCTCTAGGAAGGCATATAAATTAATAATCAATCTCATTATCAGGGGAGGGCATTTAAGGTAGCCTCTCCTCTGTTGCTTAGATTGTCAGTTGGTGTCATCTTTGTAGCTCTCCAGACATTTCCCTAGTGCCTGATTTCTCTTTAAAACTATAATGTCTCTCTCCCTCTATTATAGTATCTCTTATCTTGCTCACTTCTCTTATTCCCCCAAATCAACCTCCCTGCCCCATCATGTCCTCACACCTGCTCTTCAACCTTTCTCATTCTCCTAGTTCCCTCTCTCCTCCCCCAAGCTCCCAATTAGCTCAGGAAATATTGTCGCTTTCCCCTTCTCCAGGGAACCATGTATGCCTCTCTTAGGGTCCTCATTGATGACTAGCTTCTCTGGCAGTGTGGTAATCCTTTACTCCATGTATAAAATCCACATATGAGTGAGTACATACCATTTTGTGACTGGGTTACCTCGTTCAGAGTGGTTTCTTCTAGTTCCATCCATTTGCCTGATTTCAAGATTCCATAGTATTTTTTTTTCTGCTGAGTAGTACTCCATTGTATAAATGTACCACATTTTCTCTATCCATTCATCCGTTGAGGGGCATCTAGGTTGCTTCCAGGTTCTGTCTATTACAAATAATGCTGTGATGAACATCGTTGAACAGATGTCCTTTTTGTATGAATGTGCTTCTTTTGGGTATATGCCTAAGAGTGGAATTGCTGGATCTTGTGGTGGACTGATTCCCATTTTCCTGAGGAATCGCCATACTGATTCCCAAAGTGGCTTTACAAGTTGGCACTCCCACGAGCAGTGTAGGAGTGTTCCCCTTTATCCACATCCTCTCCAGTATAAACTGTCATTAGTGTTTTTGATTTTAGCCTTTCTGACAGGTGTAAGAAGGTATCTCAAGACTTGTTTGATTTTCATTTCACTGATGGTAAGTGTGTTGAACATTTTGTTATGTGTCTTTCAGCCATCTTAGATTCCTCTATTGTGAATTGTCTACTTAATACTGTACCCCATTTTTTAATTGGATTATTTGGTGTTTTGGAGACTAGCTTCTTGAGTTCTTTGTAAACTTTGGAGATCAGCCCTCTGTCAGATGTGGGGTTTTGAATATGATTTCCCAATCCATGGGCTGCCATTTTGTCTTGTTGATTGTGTGCTCTGCCTTACAGAAGCTTCTCAGTTTCAGGAGGTCCCCTTCATTAATTGTTGATCTCAGTGTCAGTGCTACTGGTGCTACTCATACTGGTTCAGGAAGAGGTCTCCTGTGGCTGGGTTTATGTTGAGGTCTTTGATCCACTTGGACTTAAATTTTGTGCATAGTGATAGACTTGAATCTATCTGCAGTCTTCTATATGCCAGCATCCATTATACCAGCATCATTTGTTGAAGTTGCTTTCTTAATTCCATTGTATAGGTTTAGCTTCTTTGACAAAAATCAGGTGTTTGTAGGTGTGAGGGTTAATTTGAGGGTTTTCAACTCCATTCCATTGGTCTACCTGTCTATTTTTGTGCCAATACCAAGCTGTTTTCAGGACTATACCTCTATAATAGAGCTTGAAATCAGGGATGGTGATGCCTCCAGAAGTTCTTTTATTGTGCAGGGTTGTTTTGGCTATCCTGGGTCTTTTGTTTTTCCATATAAATTTAGAATTGTTTTTTTCAAGGTCTGTGAAGAATTGTGCTGGAATTTTGATGGGGATTGCGTTGAATCGGTAGATTGCTTTTGGCAGGATTGTCATTTTTACTATGTTGATCCTACCTATCCAAGAACGTGGGAGATCCTTCCATTTTCTGGTATTTTCTTTAATTTATTTCTTTAAGGAATGAAAATTCTTATGATACAGGTCTTTCAATTATTTGTTTAGCATTACCCCAAGGTATTTTATGTTGTTTGTGGCTACGGTAAAGGGTGATGCTTCTCTGATTTCTTTCTCAGCTAATTTATCATCCATATATAATAAGGTTACTGATTTTTTGAGTTAATCTTGTATCCTGCCACTTGCTGAAGGTGTTTGTCAGCTGTAGGAGTTCCTTGGTAGAGTTTTTCATCACTTACATAAACTAACATATCATCTTCAAACAGTGAAAATTTGACTTCTTTCTTTGCGATTTGTATCCCCCTGATCTCCTTTTGTTGTCTTATTGCTCTAGCTAGAACTTCAAGGACAATATTTAAGAGATATGGAGAGCATGGACAGTCTTTCCTTGTTCCTGAGTTTAGAGGAATCACATTGAGTTTCTCTCCATTTAGTTTGATGTTGGCTGTTGGTTTACTGCATACTATTCTTATTACGTTCAGGTATGTTCTGTTATCCCTGATCTCTACAAGACCTTTATCATGAAGAGGTGTTGGATTTTGTCAAAGGCTTTTTCAGCATCTTCTGAGATGATCATGTGGTTTGTCTTCTTCAGTTGGTTTATATGGTGGATTACATTGATAGATTTTAGAATGTTGTACCCACCCTACATCCCAGGAATGAAGCCTACTTGATCATGTTGCATGATTTTTTGATATGTTCTTGGATTCTATTTGCCAGTATTTTTGCATCAATATTCATGAGGGATATTGGTCTGTAGTTCTCTTTCTTACTTGTGTCTTTGTGTGGCTTGGGTTCCAAGGTAATTGTAGACTTGGAAAAAGTTTGGCAATGAACCGTCTGCTTATATTGTGTGGAAAAATTTGAGGAGTGTTTGTTTTAGCTCTTCTTTGAATTTCTGGTAGAATTCCAGTCTGAATCCATCTGGCCCTGGTGTTTTTTTGGTTAGGAGTGTATTGTCGACTTCTTTTATTTCCTCAGATTTTATAGGTCTGTTTAAGTTGCTTATGTGTTCTTGATTCTATTTTGGTAAGCAATAACTATCTAGAAAATTGTCTATTTCCTTTAAATTTTCCAATTTTGTGGAGTATTGGTTTTCTTAGTATGACCTGAAGATTCTCTGTATTTCTGCAGTATCCATTGTTATGTCCCCTTTTTCATTTCTGATTTTGTTAATATGCATGTTCTCTCTCTACCTTTTGGTTAGTTCTTCCAGAAAATCTAGTTGATTTTCTGGAAGAACCAACTCTTTGTCACATTGATTCTTTGAATTGCTTTCTTTGTTTTGACATTATTGATTTCTGCCCTCAGTTTGATTATTTACTGGCATCTACTCCTCTGGGGTGAGTATGCTTCCATTTGTTGCAGAGCTTTCAGCTGTGATGTCAACTCTCTGATATGACTATTCTCTAGTTTCTTTATGTGAGCACTTATAGCTATGAACTTCCTCTTAGTTCTGCTTACAAAGTGCCCCATAAGTTTGTGGATGTTGTGCCTTTGTTTTCATTGAATTCTAGGAAGCCTTTAATTTCATTCTTTATTATTTCATTGACCCAGGAGTGGTGCAATTGCATGTTGTTTGATTTCCATGAGTTGGTAGGTTTTCTGCAATTTGTGTTGTTTATGAATTCTAACTTTAAAGCATGGTGGTCTGATAGGACACAGGAGGTTTATTCTAATTTTTTGTACTTGTTGAGGTTTGCTATGTTGCTGAGCATGTGGTCTATTTTAGACCATGTTCCATGTGATGCTGAAAATAAGGTATATTCTTTTGTGTTTGGATGGAATGTTCTATAGATCTCTGTAATTCCCAATTGGGTCATAACTTCTGTTAGTTCCTTTGTCTCTTTGTTCAGTTTCTGTATGGTGGTCCTGTCCAGTGGTGAGTGTGGGTTCTTGAAGTCTCCCACCATAACTGTGTGAGGTCTTATTTGTTATTTGAGTTTTAGTGATGTTTCTTTTATGAATGTGGGTGCCTTTGTATTTGGGACATAAATGTTCAGAATTGAGACTTATTCCTGATGGATTTTTCCTGTGATGAATATGAAATGACCTTCTTCATCTTTTTTGAATGACTTTAGTTTGAAGTCTAATTTTTTAGATACTAGGATAGCTACCCCAGCTCATTTCTTGGGTCCATTTGATTGGAATATCTTATTCCAGCCACTTACTCTGAGGTAACACCTGTCTTTGAATTTGAGGTGTGTTTTTTGTATGCACCAGAAGGAGGGATATTGTCTTCTGATCCTCTCTGTTAGAATCTGTCTTTTTATTGGCTAGTTAAGACCATTAATTTGGAGGGGAATTAAGGACCATTGGGTGCTTATTCTTGTTTGTTTTTGATTTCTTGTTGGTAGTGGTATTGTATGTGGATTTACCCTGATTTTTTCTTTTGGGTTTTTGTAAAGTGGGATTATCTATTGTCCATGTTTTGTGAGTGCAGTTAATTTCCTTAGGTTACAGTTTTCCTTCCAGTACTTTCTGTAAGGCTGGATTAGGTGTTATATATTGTTTAAATCTGGTTTTGTCATGGATTGTCTTGTTTTCTCCATTTACAGTGATTGAAAGCTTTGTTGGGTTTAGTAGTCTGGGCTGGCATCAGTGTTCTCTTAGAGTTGGTGTAATATCTATCCAGGTCCTTCTGGCTTTCAGAGATTCCCTGGAGATGCTTGGTGTAATTCTGATAGGTTTTCCTTTATATGTTACTTGGCCTTTTTCCTTTGCTGCTCTTAATATTCTTTCTTTATTCTGTATGTTTGGTGTTTTAATTATTATGTGATGAGGGGAATTTTCTTTTTGTGGTCCAGTCTATTTGGTGTTCTGTAGGTTTCTTGTAATTTCATTGGCATGTCTTTCTTTAGGTTGGGAAAGTTTTCTTCTATGATTTTGTTGAATATGTTTTCTGCACCTTTGAGTTGGGTTTCTCCACCTTCTTCTATTCCTATTATCCTTAGGTTTTGCCTTTTCATGGTGTCCTATATTTCCTGGATGTTTTGTGTTATGGATTTGTTGGACTTAAGATTTTCTATGCTGGATGAATTTATTTCCTCTAGTTTATCTTCGGTGTCTGAGATTCTGTCTTCCATCTCATTTTGTTGATTATGCTTGCATCTGTGCTTCCTGATTGTTTTCTCAGCTTTTCAATTTTCATCATTCCCTCAGTTTGAGTTTTCTTTATTGTCTCTATTTTAGTTTTCAGGTCTTGAACTGTTTCCTTCAGATTTTTAATTATATTTCTTTTTCTTTCCTTGATTTCTTGCATCTTTTTGGTTTATCTTTTCTTCCATTTCCTTGAAGGATTTTCTCAGTTACTCTGTTAGGGTCTCTATCATCTGCATGAAGTTGTTTTAAGGTTTCTCTCCTCTGTAAGGCTGGATTAGGATGTGTGTGTTGGATCATCTGTGTTGGGATGTTCAGGTCTTGTGTCTAGAGTCCCTAGGCTCTTGTGGTGTCATATTGTTTTTCCTGTTGTTGGATGTGTCTTTATACTGTCATCATTCCATTTCTTCTTCCAGTTGGTGCAGGTGGTGCCTCTTCCTTTCCTGCTGTGTATGGGTCCAAGGTTCTCTTCCAGAGCATGCAATAGGGTGTGATACTCTGATGGGTCTCAGGGTGTGTGCAGGCATGTCTGAGACACTCACTCTCCATGTGGGTGGGAGCAGGACTAAAACAGAGATATCAGTGGACTCTGGGTTGCATGGTCCACAGGGGTCGAGTCAATGATCTGCCTGCAAACCCCAAGAACAGGAGTTCCCAGAGTGGGCAGGTAGAAGTTGGGCCCAAGGCAGGAGCCAAAGAGCTCACCTCTATGCTGAGTGGGGGTGGGAATAGCCCAGCAATCTCAACAGACTCCGGGTTCCTTGGTCCTCAGGGGCCCAGTCGATCTGACTGCAGACCCCAGGACGTGAGTTCCCTAACACTGTCCTCTTTTGACCACCTTTTATAAATGCTTGCACTTGACATCATTCAATTTAAAAAAAAATAATAAAATCCCTTCCTAATTTCCATCATGGCCCATTTTTCATTCACTGGTGACTTGTTTAGTTCCCATAATTTTCTTTTTACTGTTCATACCCAGCTTTAATTCATGATTTAAAGAAAATATTCCACCATCTATATAATCTTTGTGAGTCCAAAGTCTTTTATGTAACTATCTTTTATAATTAATAAAGAAAACTATAACCATAACTATCTGTCTTTAACTCCATCAAAAGAGCAAAGAAGGATATTATATAAACTCTAGAACTGACAGAGACATCTCACTGCTTGGAGAGTCACCCAAAGTTCCTCTGTAACATTGGGGCATCCAACTTCAGCCCATAGGCCACAGTGTGTCTGGCAGACTTCTCAATGAAGCAGGAACATTTCAGGAATGTCTTGTTTTGTAAGTTCATCAGGCACTCTCCTGTGGGTCCTGCATGTCCAGTTTATCAGCAACAAACAGTCCAGGCAAGAGCAGTTTCTTGCCCAAATGGCTAATCTTGCCATGTTGAAAGCAAACTCCATAACAAGTTTCTTCCATGCCCATATTGTTCCACCTAGGTGGGATTCTGACTTAGAGGTGTTCAGTCATAATTCCACAGATGGTAGCTTTGCCCCATTGGCTCTTCAGCCAAGCAGATACACCAAATGTCTGAACCTGTGGTTCCTCTCATACTGAGCAGGATTACCATGGCAACAACACATCATTAGTAGGGTAACACTAACCTGTCTCATGACTGTCTAAATCCAGCTAACGTTCCCTATCAGAGGGTGAACAATCCAACACTTGGTGAATTCTGCTTCACAATGACAGGAAGAGCTGACATCGAAGCATCAAAAAGTGATGTCGCTATGAACGCTTGGCCATCATAAGACAGTTATCCCTGTGGTAACTGTTCTGATACCTCCAGCTTAAAACCCAAAATGTAAGAATGATGGGGAGGACCCACTTTCTTTTTTTAAATTTGTTCAAATTAGGAACAAGCTTGTTTCACATGTCAATCCCTTCTTCCTCTCCCTCCACTCACCCTCACCCCTCCTATCCCAACCTGACCTATCCCCCCACCCCATACACCCTTCACTCCCCAGGAAGGGTAGGGCCCTCAACAGGGGCTTCACAAAGTCCACCACATCATACTGGGCCTGGCATAGGACCTTCCCCATGTGTCCAGGGCAAGAGTGCATCCCTTCACATGGGATGGGCTCTCAAAGTCCCTTCTTACACAAGGGGAATATATTAATCCACTATCAGGGGCATCCTAGAGTGCAGAGGCCTCCTCATTGACATCCATCTTCAGGGGTCTGGATCAGTCCTGTCCTGGCCACCCAGACAGCATCTGGGGTCGATGTGTTCCCCCTTGTTCAGGGCAGCTGTTTCTGTG
Source organism: Cricetulus griseus (assembly GCF_003668045.3). Lineage (NCBI taxonomy): Eukaryota > Metazoa > Chordata > Mammalia > Rodentia > Cricetidae > Cricetulus > Cricetulus griseus. The sequence goes on from NC_048604.1 coordinate 90,297,268, forward strand.
GGTTTCTCCAACCTGGTACCGACCCCTTCTATCTTCATTCCTCCCTCTGCAACTAAGTTCCAGAGTTGAGTTCAGTGTGTATCTGTGGATGTCTGCTTCTGCTTCCATCATCCACGGAATGAGGGCTCCAGGATGGCATAAAAAGTAGTCATCAGTCTCATTTTAGGGGAAGGGCATTTAGGTTATCCTCTCCACCATTGCCTGGATTGTCAGTTCCTGTCATCCTTGTAGATCTCTGGAAGTCTCCCTAGTGCCAGATGTCTCCTTGGACCTATAATGGCTCCCTCTAATATGGTATCTATCATTCTGATCTCCTCCATTCTTCCCCCAACTCAGTATTTCTGCTCCTCCATTTCCTCCTCTACTCTCCTCTTCTCCTGCTCTCATTCTGCCAGCTCCACCTCCTCTACCCTCATGCTCGTAATTAGCTCAGGAGTTCCTGACCCTTCCCATTCCTGGGGTCCATGCATTTATCCCTTAGAGTACTTCATGTTTCCTAATTTCTTTGGTGAAGAGGATTGTAGGCTGGTAATCCTTTGCTCTATGTCTAAAATTCAGATATGAGTGACTATATACCATGGTTGTCTTTTTATTACTGGGTTGCCTCACTTAGGGTAGTTTCTTCTTGATCCATCCATTTGCCTGTGAATTTCAAGATTCCATTACTTTTTTGCTGCTGAGTAGTTCTCCATTGTATAAATGTACCACATTTTCTCTATCCATTCTTCAGGTGAGGGGCATCTAGGTTGCTTCCAGGTTCTGGCTACTACAAACAACGCTGCTATGAACATGGTTGAACATATGTCCTTGTTGTATGAATGTCCATTATTTGGGTATATACCCAAAAGAGGAATGGCTGGATCCTGAGGTAGACTGATTCCCATTTTTCTGAGCAACTGCCATACTGATTTCCAGAGTGGTCTTACAAGTTCACACTGCCATCAGCAATGGAGGAGTGTTCCTTTTTCTCCACATCCTCTCCAGCATATACTGTCATTGGTATTTTTGATTTTAGTCATTCTGGCCTGTGTAAAATGGTATTTCGGTGTTGTTTTGAGTTACATTTCTCTGATGGACAAGGATTTTGAGCACTTTCTTAATTGTCTTTCCACCATTTCAGATTCGTCTGTTGAGAATTCTCTATTTAGTTCTGCATGCCACCTTTTAATTTCATTGTTTGTTGTATGGTGGCTAGCTTCTTGAGTTCATTGTATATTTTGGAAATCAGTCCTCTGTCAGATGTGGAGTTGGTGATGATCTTTTCCCATTCAGTGGACTGTTGTTTTGTCTTACTTACTGTGTTCCTTGTCTTATATAATCATCTCAATTTCAGGAGGTCCCATTTATTAATTGAAGATCTCAATGTCTGTGTTACTGGTGTAATGTTCAGGAAGTGGTCTCCTGTGCCTATTCGTTCAAGGGTATCTTCCACATTCTCTTCTAGAAGATTGAGTGTGGCTGGATTTATGGTGAGATCTTTGATCTGTTTGCACTTAATTTTTGTGCATGGTGACAGATATGGATCTATCTGCAATCTTCTGCATGTCTGAATCGAGTTGTGCCAGCACCATTTGTTGAAGATGCTATCTTTCTTCCATTGTATAGATTTAGCATCTTTGTCAAAAATAAGGTTTTCATAGGTGTGTGGGTTAATATCAGGGTTTTCAATTCCATTCCATTGGTCCATCTTTTTATTTTTGTGCCAATACCAAGCTATTTTCAGTACTGTGGCTCTATAATAGACCTTGAAAGCAGGGGTGGTGATGCCATCAGATGATCCTTTATTATACAAAGTTGTTTTGGCTATCCAGGGTCCTTTTTTCCATAAAAAGTTGAGTGTTCTTCTTTCAAGGTCTGTGAAGAACTGTGTTGGGATTTTGATGGGGATTGCATGTACTCCATAGATTACTTTTTTGCAAGACTGCCATTTTTACTATGTTGATTGTTAGATCTTTCCATTTCATGGTATCTACTTTAATTTCTTTCTTTAAAGAATCAAAGTACTTATAGTACAGGTCTTTCTTTCTTTCTTTTTTTGGTTAGTGTTACACCAAGATATTTTATGTTGCCTGTGGATATTGTGAAGGGTGATGTTTCTCTGATTACTTTCTCATTGCATTTATCATCTGTACAAAGTAGGGCTACTGATTCTTTCGAGTAAATTTTTTATCCTGCTACTTTGCTGAAGGTGTTTATCAGATTTCAGAGTTGCCTGGTAGAGTTTTTCGGGTCACTAATGTAGACTATCATATCATCTGCAAACAGTGAAAGTTTGACTTCTTCCTTTCCAATCGGTATCCATTTGATCTCCGTTTGTTGTCTTATTGCTCTAGCTAGAACATCAAGAAGAATATCGGAGAGATATGGAGAGAGTGGACAGCCTTGTCTTGTTCCTGATTTTAGAGGAAGCGCTTTGAGTTTCTCTACATTTAGTTTGATGTTGGCTGTTGGTTTGTTGTATATTGCTATTATCGTGTTTAGATAAGTTCCTGTTATTCCTGTTCTCTCCAAGATCTTTATTATGAAGGGTTCAAAGGCTTTTTCAGCATCTAGTGAGATGATCATGTGGTTTTTCTTTTTGTGTTTGTTTATATGGTGGATTACATTGTTGGATTTTCATATGTTGAACCATACTTTCATCCCTGTGATGAAGCCTACTTGATAATAGTGGATGATTTTTCTGATGAGTTCTTGGATTCGATTTGCCAATATTTTGTTGAGTATTTTTGCATAGATGTTCATTAGGGATATTGGTCTGTAGTTCTCTTTTTTAGTTGTATCTTTGTGTGGCTTCAGTATCAAGGTGATTGTAGTTTCGTAAAAAGAGTTTGGCAATATCCCTTCTGCTTCTATTGTGTGGAACAACTTGTGCAGTACTGGTATTATCTCTTCTTTGAATTTCTGGTAGAATTCTGCAGTGAAGCCATCTGGTTGGAAGGCTTTTGATGACTGCTTCTATTTCATTAGGGTTTATAGGTCGATTTAAACTGATTATCTGTTCTTGGTTTAGTTTTGGTAAGTGATATCTATTCAGGAAACTGTCCATTTCCTTTAGATTTTCAAATTTTATGGAATACAGGTTTTCAAAGTATGACCTGGTGTTTCTCTTGATTTCTTCAGTGTTGGTTGTTATATCCCCCTTTTCATTTCTGATTTTGTTAATTAGCATGCTCTGTCTCTCTCTGCCTTTTGGTTAGTTTGGATAGAGTTTTGTCTATCTTGTTGATCTTCTCTAAGAAACAACTCTTTGTTTCATTGATTCTTTGTAATGTTTTCCTAGTTTTACTTTATTGATTTCAGCCCTCAGTTTGATTATCTCCTGGCGTCTACTCCTCAGTGGTGAGTTTGCTTCTTTTTGCTGTAAAGCTTTCATTTGTTCTGTCAATTCTCAATAGTCACCTATTCTCCAGTTTCTTCATATGAGCACTTAGTGCTAAGAACTTTCCTCTTGGCACTGTTTTTGGAGTGTCCCATAAGTTTGGGTATGTTGTGTCTACATTCTCATTAAATTCTAGGAAATTTTTAATTTCTTTTTTTTTTATTTCTTCCTCAACCCAGGAATCGTGCAATTGGGTGTTATTCAATTTCCATCATTTTGTAGGTTTTCTGCAATTTGTATTGCTGTTGAATTCTAGCTTTAAAGCACTGTGATCTGATAAGATACAGGGGGTTATTTCAATTCTTTTGTATCTGTGGAGGTTTGCTTTGTTGCCAACTATGTGGCCAATTTTAGAGAAGGTGCCATGAGGTGCAGAGAAGAAGGAATATTCTTTTGTGTTTGGATGGAATGTTCTATAGATATCTGTTAAACCCTTTTCGGTCATAAATTCTGTTAGATCCTTTGTTTCTTTGTTAACTTTCTGTCTGCTGATCTTGTCCAGTGGTGAAAACGGTCTGTTGAAGTCTCCTACTATAAGTGTGTGTGATTGTATGTATGGTTTGCGCTTTAGCAATGTTTCTTCTACAAATATGGGCACCTTCGTATTTGGGTCATAGATGCTCAGGATTTAGACTTAATCTTGAAAGACTTTTCTTTTGATGAGCATGAAATGTCCTTCTTTATGTCTTTTGATTGATTTTAGTGTGAAGTCTAATTTGTTAGATATTAGGATTGCTGCACCAGCTTGTTTCTTGAGCCCATTTGATTGGAAAATATTTTCCCAACCCTTTACTCTGAGGTAACGCCTGTCTTTGAAGTTGAAGTGTGTTTCTTGTACACAGCAGAAGGATGGATTCTTTCTTCGTATCCATTCTGTTAGCCTGTATCTTTATATGGGCAGTTAAGACCATGGACATTGAGGGATATTGATGTCCATTGATTGTTTGTTCTTGTTTGTTTTGGATTTATTGTTGGTCGTGTCATTGTGTATGGATTTCGCCCTCCTGTTCCTTTTCCTGTTTGGTAGATTTGGATTATCTATTGCCTATATTTTTGTCAGTGTAGTATCTTCGTTGGGTTGAAGTTTTCCTTCTAGAACTTTCTATAGTCCTGTATATTTGGATATGTATTGTTTAAGTCTGGTTTTATCATGGAATATCTTGTTTTCTCCATCTATAGTGACTGAAAATTTTGCTGGATACAGTAATCTGGGTTGGCATCCATGCTCCTTTAGTGTTTGTAGGATATCTATCTGTTATGATATTTCTGCCAAAAGCTGTCTGAGCCCCACTGCCACGTGTGAGTTTTACGCCAGCCGCCTGCCCGAGTTAGGCCCAAATGAATACACAGAAACTTTTATTAGGTTCAGTGCTGCTTGGCCAATGACTAGGATTCTCATCTGTTAGCTCAGTCTCAATTATCATACATCTATATATTTTATAAGACTTATCTTATCAGACACCTTATTGGCGTCCCTCCTTACTGGGATTACATCTTGCCGCTGGAGCAGGAGCAGAGGGGAAAAAAGGGGGCCCTTCCTGTTTCTCCTTCTCTTAAATATGAGTCTCCTTGCTATGTCACTTCCTGCCTGGATCAGCACTTCTCTACTACATTCCCCAGAATCCTCTTTGACTCCTAGTCCCGTCTACTTGCTGTCTCATTGGCCAAACAGTATTTTATTTAACAATCAATAAGACAAACATACACAGTACATTCCCCATCATCTCCTCTTTTCTGTCTAAATAAAAAGAAAGATAACTTATATTTTATAATAACTGAGGAAAACTATAACTATAACTATCTGTCTTCAACTCTATCAAAGACCATAGAAGGATAATATATAAACTCTAGAATTGACAGAGGCATCTCGCTACCTGGACAGTCATCCAAAGTTCCTCTGTAACGTTGGGGCATCGATCTTCAGCCTATAGGCCATAGTGTGTCTAGCACACTCCTCCATTTTAACAGGACCCACAAAGGAAAGGGAAGTGTTTTGCTTTTATCTTCACAGGAAAACTCATCTTCAGAAGGCAAAGGACACTGCATGGGTAGATACTTAAGAAGAAAAGGTAGCTATAACCATCAAACAAAAGGAATGTGCCATATGGTAAACTTTACAACTGTCTCTCAAAAAACTCTATTTCTCTTTATTTCCTAGTCCCTATTCAATTAAACGAATGCTGGATTTAGAGGTGGATTTGGCTTTCCTCCTCTAAAATCCAAGCACGTTATTTAACTAAGCTTTAGTGTTTCTGTATTGTATCAAGAAGCCAATTGATGTAATACAGAATAAAAGAAGAATGTGGGGACTGTCTTTGTCTTTTCTTGGATCTTTCTCTCAAGGTGTACACCCTCTCATAATTGTTATGCTCTCATGTTTGCATTCCCCAGCATGTGTACATACACAAGCAAACATTTCTCTGCTAACTGTTTATGTTTGAGTACCACACAGCCAATGAAGACGTGCCTGACAGCAATCCCTGGACACCCTGGAAAGAAAATGGGCTACACCTCCTTGACTGCCCTGGATCCAACTTGCTCCATTTCAATGGACACTCCATTGAAGTTCAGGTACTGACTTCAATCAAGTTGAGGATTTCAAGAGAGATCATCAATCAAGTGAATCCCATCTAACATGGACTGGATACAATTCATTCAAGACTTTCACTATACTAACATTTTCTTCCTACAGGACCCCACATGACTGTCATCATCTCAATTCAGCAGGAAGTAACTGGGAGGATGCTACGCCCCCTTTCCCTATTGTTGTCACTTAGGATAGTGTATATACCTATATACACTATATAATATATATATATATAATATATATAATATAATATATATATATATATATATATATATATATTATATATATTATAATTATATATATATATATATATATATATTACACTATATAGCTTCCTATTGTTTTTGGTTGGGATTGGAACGAGGTGTTCAGGCTTGGATACCTCTGTCAGATGACTTTAGGGTTTAGTTAAAATAAATAGTTAGGATGTGACATAAGCAGATTGTTGTATCTTCTTATATTTTACCTTTTTAACAATATATGATTGTTAATTTTGGATACTTTACACTGTTAAGTTTTAATCCTCTTTTAGACTAAAAGGGGAATTGTAGGGGAAGCTGTAGCCATGCCTACTTAGGGGGCTGTCTACAGGTGTGCCTGACCACATTTGTGAGGGCGTGGTCAGGGTGACGTAGTGTGACTGCTTTTGCTCTTTCGGTTTCACTTTGGTACTTGCTGTACAGACCGCTGCCATGCCAGCTGGCTAGGTTGCTCTGTAAGTAAGGCTTTTCCCTATTAAATACCCTTATATTTCTACCTGATTCCGTATTGGTAATTTCCCACTATATCTATCCAGGACATTCTGGCTTTCAAAGTTTCCATTGAGAAGTTGGTTGTGATTCTGATAGGTCTGCCTTTATATGTTACTTGGCTTTTTTCCTTTATTGCTCTTAATATTTTCTCTTTATTCTGAAAGTCTGGTGTTTTGATTATTATGTGTCAATGGGACTTATTTGTGGTCTAATCTGTTTGGTGTTCTGTAAGCTTCTTGTACATACATAGGCATATCCTTCTGTAGATTGGTGAAATTTTCTTCTCTAATTTTGTTGAAAATGTTTTCTGTACCTTTGAGCTGTATTTGTTCACCTTCTTCTATACCTATTATTCTTAGTTTCAGCCTTTTCTCCGTGTCCCATATTTCCTGGATATTTTGTGTTAAGGATTTGTTGGACTTGAAATTTTCTTTGGTCGATGATTGTATATCCTCTAGAGAGTCTTCAACAACTGAGATTCTCTCTTCCATCTCTTGAATTCTATTGGTTATACTCACATCTTTAGTTCCTGATCCTTTATCCAGCCTTTCTATATCTAGCCTTGCCTCATTGTGTGTTTTCTTTTTTGTTTCTATTTCAGGTTTCATGCCTTGAACTCTTTCGAGTGCTTCTTTCACTTGTTTTTTTTTTTTTTGGCTTTCTTTAGATTCTTTGTTAGATTTGTTTACTTCTTGAATTCATTCTTTTGTCTTTTCCTCCATCTCATGGAATTTTTGCTTGTTTTTTCTTCTATTTCTTTAAGGGATTTTCTTGTTTCCTCTTTGAAGTACACTATCATCTTCCTAAGATAATTTTTGAGGTAGACCTTTTTTTTCATTCTCTGTTTTGGGCTTTTCTGAACTTGCTGGTATGGAGTCCTTAGATTCTAGTGGTTTCATATTGGTTTTTCTGTTGTTGAGTGTGTTCTTACTCTGTCTTCTTCCCATCCCTTCTTCCAGTGAGTGCAGGTGGCTCAGCTTCTGCTGGCAGCAGGATCGAAGAGGGTGGTGGGTGGACAAGGGTGGTGTGTGTCCAGACTCAGGGTGGACCTTCCTGAGGCTTGTGCACCCTCTGAGTTTAGGGGTCTGCCACAGGATAGAGGGCAGGGTTTAGACAGGGGTGAGTTGTGTCCGGACTCAGCGTGGACCTTCCCAGACTGGGGATGTCCACTCTTGTCTGGGTGGGGCCAGGAAGAATTGAGCAAGTGTTGATGGAGGAGGTTGGAGGGCAGGCAGAGCTGTGCCCAGATTCACCTGAGACTAGGGCACTGGCTGCAGGACAGAGGGCAGGATGTAGACAGGGGTGAGGTAGGGTGGGCCTTCAGGTCTGGGCTGGTCCACTCTTGTCTGGGGGGGTTTCATGCAGAAGCAAGCAGGGGTTGATGGGAGAGGTTGGGAAACAGCAGCGCCCAGACTCATCTGAGACTCGGGCATCCACTGAGGCTCTGGCACCCACTCAGTGTAGGGCACTGCTGCAGGACAGAGGGCAGGGTCTAGACATGGGTGAGGTGTGTCCAAACTCAGGGTGGACCTTCCCGGACTGGGGAGGTCCACTCGTATCCTGATGGCATCAGGCAGAAACGAGCAGGTGTTGATGGAGGAGGTTGGGGCTGGCTACAGACCAATAATCCTCATGAATATAGATGCAAAAATACTCAACAAAATATTGGCAAATTGAATCCAAGAGCACATCAGAAAAAATCATCCACTATTATCAAGTAGGCTTCACCCAAGGGATGCAAGGATGGTTCAACATACGAAAATCCATCAATGTAATTCACCATATAAACAGACTGAGGGAAAAAAACCACATGATCATCTCACTAGATGCTGAAAAAGCCATTGACAAAATCCAACACCCCTTCATGATAAAGGTCTTGGAGAAATCAGGGATAACAGGAACATACCTCAACATAATAAAAGCAATATACAGCAAGCCAACAGCCAACATCAAATTAAATGGAGAAAAACTCTATCCAATTCCTCTAAAATCGCGGACAAGAGAAGGCTGTCCACTCTCTCAATACCTCTTCAATATTGTCATTGAAGTCCTGGATAGAGCAATAAGACAACAAGATGAGATCAAGGGAATACAAATCAAAAGGAAGAAGTCAAACTCTCAGTATTTGCAGACAATATGATAGTCTACATTAGTGACCAGAAAAACTCTACCAGGGAACTCCTACAGCTGATAAACACCTTCAGCAAAGTGGCAGGATACAAGATTAACTCAAAAAAATCCATAACCCTACTATACACCGATGATATACATTGGTGGAGAAAGAAATCAGAGAAACATCACACTTTATAATTGCCACAAACAACATAAAACACCTTGGGGTAACACTAACCAAAAATGTGATAGACCTGTATCGTTAGAATGTTGAGTCTTTAAAGAAAGAAATTAAAGGAGATACCAGAAAATGAAAGGATCTCCCATGTTCTTGGATAGGTAGGATCAAGATAGTAAAAATGACAATCCTGCCAAAAGCAATCTACCGATTCAACGCAATCCCCATCAAAATCCCTGCACAATTAATCACAGACCTTGAAAGAACAATTCTCAACTTTATATGGAAAAACAAAAGACCCAGGATAGCCAAAACAACCCTGTACAATAAAGGAACTTCTGGAGGCATCACCATCCCCGACTTCAAGATCTATTACAGAGCTATAGTCCTGAAAACAGCTTGGTATTGGCCCAAAAATAGACTGGTAGACTGAGCCGTCCAGCAGGCCAGGTTATTCGCGGGTCTCAAGGGGGTTGTCACCTAAAGGGGTCATGAGGGCGAGAAAGGAATGGAGACCATGCGGCGCAAGAAAGGACAAGAGTCCGTCTGTGCAATTTCAAGGTCTCGATTTACTGAGGCTTAGAGTGGGCTTAAATAGCCCTGCAACAATAGAATTGGGGGGAATAATAGAAGGAACATCAGGTATTTGCTGGGACTGGAACATTCTTCTTGTCAGCCGGAACATCTAGTGGTCTTTCTTGGAACAGCGAACAGAAAAGCTCCAGACCCTTTCTCGGAACAGAAGCAGTTAGCAGTTCCGCTTGGCCAAACCGTATCTAATTACCGGTTATAGGAGGCTCACAGAGCTGGCTTTAAGCCGCAAACTTAAAGGTCATTAAAAGTCTTACAAAGGTGGGCTTTAAGCCACATAGTTTTGGGCCCACGGCCCCTTACAGTAGACCAATGGAATAAAATTGAAAACCCTGAAATTACCCCACAAACCTATGAACACCTGATTTTTGACAAACAATCCAAATTTATACGATGGAACAAAGAGAACATCTTCAACAAATGGTGCTGGCATAACTGGTTGCAGCCATGTAGAAGACTGCAGTTAGACCCAAGCCTATTGCCTTGTACAAAACTTAAGTCAAAATGGATCAAAGAACTCAACATAAATCCAGCTACACTGAAACTATTAGAAGACAAAGTGGGAAATACCCTTGAATTAATTGGTACAGGAGACTGCTTCCTGAACATTGCACCAGTAGCACAGACACTGAGGTCAACAATTGATAAATGGGACCTCCCGAAACTGAGAAGCTTCTGTAAGGCAAAGGAGACAGTCAGAAAGACAAAACAGCAGCCCATAGACTGGGAAAAGATATTCACAAACCCCACAACTGACTGAGGCCTGATCTCCAAAATATACGAAGAACTCAAGAAGCTAGTCTCCAAAACACCAAACAATCCAATTAAAAAATGGGGTAAAGAACTAACCAGACAATTCTCAATAGAGGAATCTAAAATGGCTGAAAGATACATAAGAAAGTGTTCAACATCTTTAGCCATCAGGGAAATGCAAATCAAAACAACTCTGAGATACCATCTTACTCCTGTCTGAATGGCCAAAATCAAAAACAAAAATGAATGACAGTTCGTGTTGGAGAGAATGTGGAGAAAGGGGAACACTCCTCCACTGCTGTTGGGAGTGCCAACTTGTACAGCCACTTTGGAAATCAGTATGGCGACTCCTCAAGAAAATGGTAATGAGTCTACCACAAGACCCAGCAATTCCACTCTTAGGCATATACCCAAAAGAAGCACATTCATACAACAAAGACATATGTTCAACGATGTTCATAGCAGCACTATTTGTAATAGCCAGAAATTGGAAGCAGCCTAGATGCCCCTCAATGGAAGAATGGATAGAGAAAATGTGGTACATTTACACAATGGAGTACAACTCAGCGGAAAAAAAACAATGGAATCATGAAATTTGCAAGAAAATGGATGGATCTAGAAGAAACTATTCTGAGCGAGGTAACCCAATCACAAAAAGACAAACATGGTATGTGCTCACTCATATGCGGATTTTAGACATAGAGTAAGGATTACCAGCCTACAATCCACACTGCCAATGAAGCTAATAAACATGGAGGTCCCTAAGAGAGACATACATGGTCCCCTGGAGAAGGGGAGAGGCTCAAGATCTGCTGAGCAAATTGTGAGCATGGGAAGAGGAGGGAGGGAGCTAGGAGAATGAGAAGGAGAGAGGAAGAGGGATGCCAAGGATATGAGGGAGCAGAAAATCTGAATCAGGGGAAGAATACATGATGTCAAGAATGGAGATATCATAATAGAGGGAGACACTTTTGGTTTACAGAGAAATCAGGCACTAGGGAAGTGTCTGGAGATCTACAAAGATGATACCAGCTAGCTATCTCAGCAAAGGAGGAGAGGCTACCTCAAATGCCCTCCCCTGATTATGAGATTGATGACAGAATTATATGACCTCATCCAGCAGTTGTTGGAAGTAGAAGCAGACACCCATAACTAATCACCGATCTGAACTGGAACCCAGATGCAGATAGCTGGCATACCATCATGGGACTGATCCAGACCCAAGGAAAATGGGTTTCTGTGAGGAAACCTCAGAAATCTATAGGACCTCCTGTAGAAGCCCAGTATTTATCACTAGCATAGGTGTGGACTTTGGGAGCCCAATCCATATAGAGGAATACTCCCTGAGCCAAGACACATGGGGGGTGGGCTTAGGACCCACCACAAAGAAAACGTAAGACTCTGATGGCACCCTATGGAAGGCCTCACCATCCAGGGGGAGAAGAGAAGATATGTGACAGTTAAGGTTTTAGTGGGGGGGGCGGGTAGGGGAGGACTGGTGGGAGAAGGGAAATGGGATTGTCATGTAAAACAATCCTGTTCCTAATTCAAATAAAAAAAGTTGGAAAAAAATTCAAGAGCCCTAATCTAAAATAAATAAATGTATGATAAAATATAATTCTTTCTAAAAACAAGAACAAATAAAGCCAAAAAATGCTGAATGAGTAGCCTGGAGGGAATGAACAAACCCAGCCAGAAAATACTAGTACAGGTAAAAACAAACAAAAAAAAATTAATGAGACTAAGAGATTATTCTTCAAAACAATAAATAAAATTGACAAACCTTTAAAAATATTCTACAGATTCCAGAGACACCTCACCCCTGTCTACTCCCTACCCTCTGTCCTGTGGGGGGGGTGTCCAAGCCTAGGTGGGTGCCTGAGACTCAGAGTAAACCAGCCCAGATGGGAAGGCCCACCCTGAGGCCAGACACATCTCATCCCTATCTACACCCTCCCCTCTGTCCTTTGGCAGGTGCCCTAGCCTCAGGTGAGTCTGGGCACTGCTCTGCCCACCCCCCAACCTCGTCCATCAACACCTGCTTGCTTCTACCTGACCCCATGCAGACAAGAATGGACCTGCCCAGTATAGGAAGATCCAACCTGAATCCGGACACACCCCACCCTTGTCCAACCACCACCATCTGCGATCCTGCTGCCGCCAGAGGCTGAGCCATCTGCCAGCCACCTGAGAGAGGGAGAGACCCCACCTGTACTCACTGGAAGAAGGGATAGGAAGAAGACAGAGTAAGAACACACTCAACAACAGAAAAACCAATATGACACCACCAGAATCTAGGGACTCCACACTAACAATTTCAGAAAAGCCCAAAACAGAGAATGAAGAAAAGATGTACCTCAAAAATTATCTTAGGACGATGAGAGAGCCCTTTAAAGAGGAAACAAGAAAATCCCTTAAAGAAATAGAGGAAAAAACAAGCAAATATTACATGAGATGGAGGAAAAGACAAAAGAATGAATTCAAGAAGTAAACAAATCTATCAAAGAATCTAAAGAAAGCCAAAAAACAACAAACAAACAAACAAACAAGTGAAAGAAGCACTCGAAAGAGTTCAAGGCATGAAACCTGAAATAGAAACAAAAAAGAAAACACACAATGAGGTGATGCTGGAAATAGGCTGGATAAACGATCAGGAACTAAAGATGTGAGTATAACCAATAGAATTCAAGAGATGGAAGAGAGAATCTCAGTTGTTGAAGACTCTCTAGAGGATATACAATCATCGACCAAAGAAAATTTCAAGTCCAACAAATCCTTAACACAAAATATCCAGGAAATATGGGACACGGAGAAAAGGCTGAAACTAAGAATAATAGGTATAGAAGAAGGTGAACAAATACAGCTCAAAGGTACAGAAAACATATTCAACAAAATCAGAGAAGAAAATTTCACCAACCTACAGAAGGATCTGCCCAAGTATGTACAAGAAGCTTACAGAACAGAAACTGGAGAATAGTCACATGAAAGAATTGACAGAATAACTTTCAGCTTTAGAGCAAAAAGAAGAAAACTCACCACGGAGGAGAAGATGCCAGGAAATAATCAAATTGAGGGCTGAAATCAATAAAGAAGAAACTAGTAAAAAATTACAAAGAATCAATGAGACAAAGAGTTGGTTCTTTGAGAAGATCAACAAGATAGACGAACCTCTATCCAAACTAACCAAAAGGCAGAGAGAGAGAGAGAGAGAGAGAGAGAGAGAGACAGAGACAGAGACAGAGACAGAGACAGAGACAGAGACAGAGACAGAGAGAGCATGCTAATTAACAAAATCAGAAACAAAAAGGGGGATATAACAACAGACACTGAGGAAACCCAGAGAATCATCAGGTCATATTTTGAAAACCTGTACTCCACAAAATTCCAAAATCTAAAGGAAATGGACAGTTTCCTGGAGAGATATCACCTAACAAAATTAAACCAAGAACAGATAAGCAGTTTAAATCGACCTATAACCCCTAATGAAATAGAAGCAGACATCAAAAGTCTTCCAACCAAAAAAAGCCCAGGGCCAGATGGCTTCTCTACAGAGTTCTACCAGAAATTCAAAGAAGAGATAATACCAGTACTGTACAAGTTGTTCCACACAATAGAAGCAGAAGGGATATTGCCAGACTCTTTTTACAAAGGTACAATCACCTTGATACTGAAGCCACACAAAGATACAACTAAAAAAGAGAACTACAGACCAATATACCTAATGAGCATCTATGCAAAAATACTCAACAAAATATTGGTAAATCCAATGCAAGAACACATCAGAAATACCATCCACTATTATCAAGCAGGCTTCATCTCAGGGATGCAAGGATGGTTCAACATAAAATCCTTCAATGTAATCCACCATATAAACAAACTGAAAAAGAAACACCACATGATCATATCACTAGATGCTGAAAAATACTTTGACAAAATTCAAAACCCCTTCATGAGAAAGATCTTGGAGTGAAGAGTGATAACAGGAACATATCTAAACATGATAAAAGCAATATACACTAAACCAACAGCCAACATCAAACTAAATGGGGAGAACCTCAAAGCTATTCCTCTAAAATCAGGAACAAGACAAGGCTGTCCACTCTCTCCATATCTCTTCAATATTGTACTTGAAGTTCTAGCTAGAGCAATAAGGCAACAAAAGGAGATGAATGGTATACACATTGGAAAGGAAAAAGTCAAACTATCACTATTTGCAGATGATATGATAGTCTACATGAGTGACCAATAAAACTCTGCCAGGGCTGATTAATATCTTCAGCAAATTAGCAGGATACAAAATTCACTCAAAAGATCAGTAGCCCTACTTTATTCAGATGATAAATTCAATGAGAAAGAAATCAGAGAAACATCACCCCTCACAATATCCACAAAGAACATAAAATATCTTGGGGTAATGCTAACCAAAAAAGTGAAAGACCTGTACAGTAAGAACTATGAGTCTTTAAAGAAAGAAATTGAAGAAGATACCAGAAAATGGAAAGATCTCCCATGGTTTTGGAGAAGCAAAATCACCACAGTAAAAACGGCAATCTTGCCAAAAGTAATCTACAGAGTCCATGTAATCCCCATCAAAATCCCAACACAGTTCTTCACAGACCTTGAAAGAACAATACTCAACTTTATATGGAAAAACAAAAAAGCCAGTATAGCCAAAACAATGCTGTACAATAAAGGATCTTCTGGTGGCATCACCATCCCTTACTTCAAGCTCTATTATAGAGCCATAGTTCTGAAAACAGCTTAGTATTGACACAAAAATAGACAGATAGTCCAATGGAATTGAATTGAAAACCCTGATATTGACCCAGGCACCTACGAATATCTTATTTTTGACAAAGGTGCCAAATCTATACAATGGAAGAAAGATAGCATCTTCAACAAATGAGGCTGGCACAACTGGATTCGGGACATGCAGAAGATTGCAGATAGATCCATATCTGTCACCATGCACAAAACTTAAGTGCAAATGGATCAAAGATCTCACCATAAATCCAGTCACACTGAATCTTCTAGAAGAGAAAGTGGGAGATACCCTTCAACAAATTGGCACAGGAGACTGCTTCCTGAACATTACACCAGTAGTACAGACATTGAGATCTTCAATTAATGAATGGGACCTTCTGAAACTGAGAAGCTTCTGTAAGGCAAAGGATACAGTCAGTAAGACAAAATGACAGTCCACAGAATGGGAAAATATCTTTACTGATCCCACATCTGACAGAGGGCTGCATTCCAAAATATACAATGAACTCAAGAAGCTAGCCACCATACAACAAACAATGAAATTAAAAAGTGCAGTGCTGAGCTAAATAGAGAATTCTCAACAGACGATTCTGAAATGGCTGAAAGATACTTAAGAAAGTGCTCAAAATCCTTGTCCATCAGAGAAATGCAACTCAAAACAACTCTGAGATACTACCTCACACCTGTCAGAATGGCTAAAATCAAAAATACCAATGACAATCTATGCTGGAGAGGATTGGAGAAAAAGAAACACTCTTCCATCGCTGGTGGCAGTGCGAACTTGTAAGACCACTTTGGAAATCAGTGTGATGTTTGCTCAGAAAAATGGGAATCAGTCTACCTCAGGATCCAGCCATTCCTCTTTTGGGTATATACCCAAATAATGCACGTTCATACAACAAGGACACATGTTCAACCATGTTCATAGCAGCATTGTCTGTAATAGTCAGAACCTGGAAGCAATCTAGATGCGCCTCAACTGAAGAATGGATAGAGAAAATATGGTAAATTCATACAATGGAGTACTACTCAGCAGAAAAAAGCAATGGAGTCTTAAAATTCGCAGGCAACTGGATGGAACTAGAAGAAACCATCCTGAGTGAGGTAACCCAGTCACAAAAAGACAAACATGGTATGTACTCACTCATATATGAATTTTAGACATAGAGCAAAGGATTACCAGCCTACAATCCTCTTGACCAAAGAAATTAGGAAACATGAAGTACTCTAAGGGATAAATGCATGGACCCCAGGAATGGGAAGGGTCAGGAACTCCTGAGCTAATTACGAGCATGAGGTTAGGGGAAAGGGAGCTGGCAGAATGAGAGCAGGAGAAGAGGAGAGTACAGGAGGAAATGGAGGAGCAGAAATATTCAGTTGGCGGAAGAATAAAGGAAAGCAGGATGAGAGATACCATATTAGAGAGAGCCATTTAAGGTCCAAGGAGAGATGGGGAAATAGGGCAATTTCCAGAGACCTACAAGGTTGACATGAACGGACAATCCAGGCAATGGTGGAGAGGATAACCTAAATGCCCTTCCCCTAAAATGAGATTGATGACTACTTTTTATGCAGTCCTAGAGCCCTCATTCCGTGGCTCATGGAGGCAGAGGCAGACATCCACAGACACACTGAACTCTGGAACTTAGCTGCAGGGAAGGAGGAATGAATATTGAAATGGTCAGTACCAGGGTGGAGAAACCCACAGAAGCAGCTGGTCTGAACAATGGGGAACACATCGACCTCATATGTTGTCTGGGAGGCCAGTATAGGACTGATCCAGACCCCTTAACATGGATGTCAATGAGGAGGCCTCTGCACTCTAGGGGGCCCCTGGTGGTGGATTAATATTTTTCCCTGTTGTAAGAAGGGACTTTGAGAGCCCATACCACATGAAGGGATGCACTTTTCCCTGGAAACATGGGGAAGGGCCTAGGCCCATCCCAGGGTCATGTGGTGAACTTTTCAGAGACCCTGTGGAGGGCCCTACCCTGAATGGGGAGTGGAGGGCTGATGGGGTGGGGGGTAGTTTGGGGTGGGTTAGGAGGCGTGTGGGTGAGGGGAGGGAGAGGGAGAAGGGATTGACATGGGAAACAAAGATTGTTTCTAATTTGAACTAATAAAAAAAGTAAGTTCCAACTGAAAAAAAATATTGTCCAAAGGTGAGAGAAGTCCTATATTAATAAAAGTAGAGATGAGTGTGGTTTTTGGTATCCTGGGTCTTTGTTTTTCCATATAAAGTTGAGAATTGTTCTTTCAAAGTCTGTGAAGAATTTTGTGGGAATTTAGATTGGGATTGAAGTGAATCTGTAGATTGCTTTTGGCAAGATTGCTTTTTTTACTATGTTGCTCCTACTTATCCAAGAACATGGGAGATCCTTCTATTTTCTAGTATCTTCTTTAATTTCTTTCTTTAGAGACTCGAAATTCTTATGGTACAGGTTTTTCACTTTTTTGGTTAGCATTACCCCGAGTTATTTTATGTTGTTTTTGGCAATTGTAAAGGGTGATGGTTCTCTGATTTCTTTCTCCACGAATGTCCATCTGTATATGTATAAAAGGCTACAGATTTTTTTAGTTAATTTTGTATCCTGCTACTTGCTGAAGGTGTTTATCAGCTGTAGGAGTTCCCTGGTAGAGTTTTTCTGGTCACTTATGTAGACTATCATATCGTCTGCAAATGGTGAGAGTTTGACTTCTTCCTTTCTGATTTGTATTATTCCCTTCATCTCCTTTTGTTGTCTTAATGCTCTAGCTAGAAATTCAAGGACAATATTGAAGAGGTATGGAAAGAGTGGATAGCCTTGTCTTGTCACCGATTTTAGAGGCATTTTATTGTGTTTCTCTCCATTTAGTTTGATGTTGGCTGTTAGCTTATTGTATATTGCTTTTATTATGTTAAGGTGTGTTCCTGTTATTAAAGATCTCTCCAAGACCTTTATCATGGAGGGGTGTTGGATTTTGTATAAGGATTTTTCAGCATCTACTGTGATGATCATGTGGTTTTTCTTCCTCAGTTGGTTTATATGGTGGATTACATTGATGGATTTCCATATGTTGAACCATCCTTGCATCCCTGGGATGAAACCTACTTGATCATGGAGGATGATTTCTCTGATATGTCTTAGATTTGATTTGCCAGTATTTTATTGAGTATTTTTGCATGAATGTTCATGAGGGATACTGGTCTGTAGTTCCCTTCCTTAGTTGTGTGTTTGTTTGTCTTCGATATCAAGATTATTGAAGACTTGTAAAAAGAGTTTGTCAATGACCCTTCTGCTTCTATTGTGTGGAATACTTTGAGGAGAGTTGATGTTAACTCTTCCTTTAATTTCTAGGAGTATTCTACACTAAGCCATCTGGTCCTTGGCTTTTTTTGTTTGGGAGACTTCTGATGACTGCTTCTATTTCATTAGGGGTTATAGGTGTACTTAAATTGCTCATCTATTCTTGATTTAATTTCAATAGGTGAAATCTGTTCAGAAAATTGTCCATTTCCTTTAAAATTTCAAACTTTGAGGAATACAGGTTTTTGAATTGTTACCTGATGATTCTCTGGCTATGTTCCCCTTTTCATTCCCAATTTTATTAATTAGCATGTTCACTCTCTGCTGTTTGGTAAGTTTGGATAAAGCTTTGTCTATCTTATTGGTCTTCTCAAAGAACCAATTCTTTTTTTTTCATTGATTCTTTCTATTGTTCTAGTAGTTTCCACTTTATTGATTTCAGCCCTCAATTTGATTATTTTCTGGCATCTACTCATCTGGGGTGTACTGGCTTCTTTGTGTTCTAGAGCTTTCAGTTGTGCTGTTAATTCTCTAGTGTGATTATTCTCCTGTTTCTTCATGTGGGCACTTAGCGCTATGAACTTTCCTCTTAGCACTGCTTTAAAAGTGTTCCATAAGTTTGGGTATGCTGTGCCTGCATTCTCATTGAATTCTAGGAAATCTTTTATTTCTTTTTTATTTCTTCCTCCAACCAGGAATTGTGCAATTGGGTGTTACTTAATTTCCATGAGTTTGTATGTTTTCTGCGATTTGTGTTGTTGTTGAATTCTAACTTTAAAGCATGGTGGTCTGATAAGATACAGGGGGTTATTTTAATTTTTTTGTACCTGTTGAGGTTTGCTATGATGCTAAATATGTGCTCAATTTTAGATAATGCTCCATGTGGCGCTGAGAAGAAGGAATATTGTTTGTGTTTGGATGGAATGTTCTATATGTCTATATGGAATGTCTGTTAATTCCAATTGGGCCATAACTACTATTAGTTCCTTTGTTTCTTTGTTAAGTTTCTGTCTGGTATTCCTGTCCAGTGGTGAGAGTGGGGTGTTGAAGACTCCCACTATAAGTGTGAGCAGTTTTAAGTATAATTTGTGTTTTAGTGATGTTTCTTTTACAAAAATGGATGCCTTTGTATTTGGGGCATAAATGTTCAGAAGTGAGATTTCATCCTGATGGATTTCTGCTATAATGAGTAGGAAGTGACTTCCTTCATCTCTTTGATTGAATTTAGTTTAAAGTCCAATTTTTGGATATTAGGATTGCTGCCCCTGCTTTTTTCTTGGGTCGATTTGATTGGAAAATCTTTTCTCAACCTTTAAGTCTTAGGTACTGTCTGTTTTTGAAGTTGACTGACAGTGTGTTTCTTATATGTAGCTGAAGAATGGATTCTGTCCATAAACTGTGATTTATGGGCCAGTTATGACCATTAATATTGAGGGATATTAACAACCATTGATTATTCATAATTGTTTGTTTTGGATTTGGTGGTGGTGGCGGAATTATGTGTTAGTTTCCATTCCTGACTTCAAGCTCTGTTGTTCCTGCCTCGACCAGCAAGAAAGACACAACTCGGGAACTCTTCTTCCTGCAGTTTATTTCAGGAGCCTTGTACAATCTTCTTCTGGTGGCCCCAGGGAAACCTGACCCACTGCTTAAAAGCGCCCTTGTCAGCCCACCCCAGACCGCCACGTGGTGAAAGCAGAAGTGTCCACATACACGGAAGCAGGCCTGAAGCTCAGCCTTAGCCAGATAAGAAGTTGTCCAACACAAAGAGCTCTTACCATCGGAATGGTGGAAGGCGGAAGCCGGCGCCATCTTTTGGGCCGGCAAAGCGCAGCTCTACACAAAGCTCTTTTACAGAGCTATAGTCCTGACAACAGCTTGGTATTGGCACAAAATTAGACAGTAGAAAAATGGTGCTTAAGTCCAAATGGATCAAGGAACTCAACATCAATCCAGCCACACTGAACCTACTAGAAGACAAAGTGGGAAATACCCTTGAATTCATTGATACAGGAGATCGATTCCTGGACATTACACCAGTAGCACAGATATTGAGATCAACAATTAATAAATGGGATGTCCTAAGACTGAGAAGATTCTGTAAGGCTAAGGACATTGTCATTAAGATAAAATGGCAGCCCACCTATTGGAAAAAGATATCCACCTACCCCACATCTGACAGAGGGCCGATCTCCAAAATATACATAGAACACAAGAAGCTAGTCTCCAAAACACCAAACAATCCAATTAAAAAGTGGAGTACAGAACTAAATAGACAATTCTCAATAGAGGAACCTAAAATGGCTGAAAGACACATAAGAAAGTATTCAACATCCTTAGCCATCAGGGAAATGCAAATCAAAACAACTGTGAGATACCATTTTATACCTGTCAGAATGGCTAAAATAAAAAACACCAATGACAGTTTATACTGGATTGGATGTGGATAAAGGGGAACACTCTTCCACTGCTGGTGGGAGTGCCAACTTGTATAGCCACTTTGGAAATCAGTATGTGACTCCTGGGGAAAATGGGAATCAGTCTACCATAAGATCCAGCAATTCCACTCTTAGGCATATACCAAAAAGATGCACATTCATACAACTAGGACATCTGTACAACGATATTCATAGCAGCACTCTTTGTAATGGCCAGAACCTGGAAGCAACCTAGATGCCCCTCAACTGAAGAATGGATAGAGAAAATGTGATACATTTACACAATGGAGTACTATTCAGCAGAAAAAAGCAATGGAATCCTGAAATTTGCAGGAAAATGGATGGAACTAGAAGAAACCATCCTGAGTGAGGTAACCCAATCACAAAAAGTCAAACATGGTATGTACTCACTCATATATGAATTTTTGACAGAGTAAAGGAATACAAGCCTACAATCCACACTGCCAGAGAAGCTAGGACAAGGAGGACCCTAAGAGTGACATACATAATCCCCTGGAGAAGGGGAAAAGGACATGATCTCCTGAGCAATTTGGAACCATGGGAGGAGGGAGTAGGGAACTGTGAGATTGAGAAGGGGAGAAGAGGAGTTGTGAGGAGGACATGAGAGAGCAGAAAGGTTGAGTATGGGGAAGAATAGAAGAAATCAAGAAATAAGATACCATAATAGAGGGAAACATTTTAGGTTTACAGAGATATCAGGCACTAGGGAAAGGTCTGGAGATCTACAAAGATGACACCATCTAACAATCTAAGCAACAGAGGTGAGGCTACCTTAAATGCCCTCCCCTGATAATGGTATTGATTTTTGTCTTATATGCCATCCCATGGCCTTCATCCATAAGCTGATGGAACTGAACTGAACTGGAATGCAGTTGCAGAGAAGAATGAGTGATGGGCAAAGGATCCAGGTCCCCAGACTGATAGCTGGGATGCCAGTATGGGAATGATCCAGATGCCAAGAATGTTTATTTCAGTGAGGAGACCTCAGAAATCTACAGGACCTCCTGCAATAGTTCAGTACTTATCCCTAGCATAGGTGTGGAATTTGGGAACCCAATCAACATAGAGGTATACTCCCTGAACCAAGACACACGAGGATGGGCCTAGGCCCTATCCCAAAGTAAATGATAGACTCTTGTGAACCCCTATGGAAGTCCTCACCCTCCCTGGGGAGCAGAAAGGATATGTGATATGTTGGGTATTAGTTGGGGGGGTAGGGGAGGAGGGGTGAGAGTGGGAACTGGGTTTGACATGTAAAACTATCTTTTTTCTAATTCAAATAAAAATAAAAATAAAAATAAAAATCATGATGAAAAGGAAGTTATTGAAATAGAAACAATGAAATTCAGAAAATCAACTACTTCAGAAATTTACAAAGAAATTAATACATTTCTAGATGTATGTGACATATCAAATTTGAACTGGGACCAAATCAATAATCCAAATATATCTATAAATAGCAACGAGATTGAAGCAGTAATCAGAGGTTTCCCAACTAAATAAAGCCCAGAACCACAGAATTCTACTAGAATCTCAAAACATAAATAAAGCTCAACTTATCCCACAAAGTAGGAAAAGATGGAATGCTGTCAAATTTTTGTTGGAAATCAGTACTTTGCTGATACTAAAACCAGGTAAAGACAACACACACACACACACACACACACACACACACACACACACACACACACACACACACTCACCAATTCTCCTAATGAACAAAGATACAAATATGTCAAAATTCTCAAAAAATATACTTGTGATCTAAATTCAACATCACATCAGAAAGGTCTTTCAGCATGATTAAGTTACCTTTATTCCACTGAGGCAGTACTGCTGAATTACAGACACATAAACAAATGTAATTCCTAACATAAATAGATTGACAGGCAGAAAACCTGCAAACATTACAATAGAAGCAGAAGCCAGAGCAGTAATGATACACTCCTTTATTCCCAGCACTTGGGAGGCAGAGTCAGGAAGATATCTAATTTTGTGGCCAGGCTTGTCCACAGAGCAAGTTCCAGAACTGATGGGGGAGGTCCTTCTGTGTACATGTTTATCTTATTGGTTGATAAATAAAGTACTTTTGGCTGATAGGGAAGCAAGTTAGGTGTGACTAGGAGTCGAGGAGGATTCTGGGAAATGTAGTAAAGAGAAGTCTTGTGTTCCATGAAGGAAATGACACAGCAGGCAGACTCAGAATAGAAGCAGGGACAAGCAGGAAATCGCTCTCTTCCTCCTACTCCTCCTCTCTTCTCTCTGGAGCTTCCATGTGAGCCCAACAAGAAAGGACGTCCTCGATCAGATAAGTCTTTATAAAATATATACCTTAGTAATTATGGTTGATAATTAAGACTGATAGCAGTAAGAAATTCTAGTCATGGGCCAGCAGCTTTGTAATTAATATAAGTCTCTCTCTCTGTGTTATTTTGGGCATCCATGTGGTGGCAGGCAGAACTCAGGCGGCTGGCAGAAAGATTTATTGTTACACAGAACAGTCAAGGATACAGAGAAACACTGTCTCAAAAAAAAAAAACAGAAAAAAGAAAACACAATAGAGGTAGAATACATCTTTGAGAAGCCACAGCATATCTTTATGATTAAATTCATGAAGAGTTGGCTAGGATTCAAGTATCATATCTCAATAAAATAAAGGCTGTCCATGACAAACCTATACCCAAAATCATACTAAATAGAGACACACTCAAGGTATTCTCAATAATATCAGCAACAAGGATGCCCATGTTCTCCACCTCCTATCTTTTTTCTATTTTTTATTTAAATTAGAAACAAGCTTGTTTTGCATGTCAATCCCAGTACCCACTGCCTCCCCTCCTCTCCTGCCCCCCACTATCCCCATCCCATCCCCTTTTTGCTTCCCAGGGAAGGTGAGGCCTTCCCTGAAGGATCTTCAAAATCTGACATATCATTTGGAGCAGTACCTAGGCCCTCCCTGTGTGTCTAGGCTGAGAGAGTAACCTGCTATATGGAATGGACCCCCAAAGTCCATGCATATAATAGGGATAAATTCTGATCCACTACCAGAGGCCCCATATATTGCTGAGGCCACCTCACTGACACCTACTTTCAGGGAGTCTGAATCAGTTCTATACTGGTTTCCCAGCTATCAGTCTGGGGTTCATGAGCAAGCCCTTGTTCGGGTCAGCTGTTTCTGTGGGTTTCACCAGCCTGGTTTTGACCCCTTTGCTCATCACTTCTCCCTCTCTGCAACTGGATCCCAGGAGTTCAGCTCAGTGTTTAGCTGTGGGTGTCTGCTTCTGCTTCTATCAGCTACTGGATGAAGGCTCTAGGATGGCATATAAGTTAGTCATCAATACCATTATAGGGGAAATGAATTTAAGGTAGCCTTTCCACTATTGCTTAGATTGTTTGTTGGGATCATCCTTGTGGATCTCTGGACATTTCCCTAGTGCCAGATTTATCTTTAAATCTATAATGGCTCCCTTTATTATGGTATCTCTTTTCTTGCTCTCCTCTGGTCTTCCCCTGACTCAACCTTCCTGCTTCCTCATGTTTTCCTCTCCCCCCCTTCTCACCTTCTCTTTCTCCTAACTCCCTCTCCCATTCCCTGATGTTCCCAATTTGGTCAGGAGATCTTGTTCCCTTCCCTTTCTCTGGGGGACCATGTATGTCTCTCTTTGGGTACTTCTTGTTTCCTAGCTTCTCTGGAGGTATGGATTGTAGACTGGTACTCCTTTTTTTCTATGTCTAAAATCCACATATGAGTGAGTACCTACCATGTTTGTCTTTTTGTGATTGGGTTACCTCACTTTAGGATGGTTTTTTCTAGTTCCATCCATTTGCCTGTGAATTTCAATATTCCACTGTTTGTTTTTCTAGTGAGTAGTACTCCATCGTGTAAATGTACCACATTTTCTCAATCCATTCTTCAGGTGAGGGGCACCTATGTTGCTTCCAGGTTCTGGCTATTACAAATAATGCTGCTATGAACATATTTGAACAGATGTCCTTGTATGAATGTCTCCACCTCTTTTCGCATATGCATTTATACCTTAGCAAGTGAACATAAGAAGAAAAAGAAATAAAACATAAATGGTAACAGAAGTAACCAAAGTATCAGTTTTTACAGATTATCTGATGATATTCTTAAGAAATTTTAAAGATGCTACCTAATTACTTTTACACCTTATAAATACTCTCAGGTAGGTGGCAGGGTAGAAAACTAACATGCAATAATTAGTGGAGTTTCTATTTAACATTTACAGAGCTGAAAAAGAAATTGTGAAAACAACCCAATCCCTCACAACAACATAAAAATTAAATTTCTGGGTATAAGCCTAATCATCATAATGAAAGACCTCTACTATGAAAATTTTCATACATTGAAGAAAGAAATTAAGGAAGATAGTAGATAGCCAAGATGTCTTATAATCACCAATTAGAAGAAATAATATTGTGAAAATGATCATCTTACAAAAATACTACAGATATAGAAAATACTCTTACTGTTTATTTGAAGGGATACAAGATGAAGGACAATCATCTCTGAACAAGAGCAATACTACAGGCGATATCAACATATCTGTTTTCAAATTATACTGCAGTATCACTGTAAGAAAAACAACATGGTACTGCCATATATGTTGTATAAGGCTTTTTGTTGTTTTTACACTGACAGTAGTTTGGGATTTATTTATTTGTTTGTTTACCTCTTTATTTCTTTGTTGGTGTGGTGTGTTATAGATAGAAGACAAAGAATTACACATATTAGCCCAATGTATGCAACTATTTTCTGCAGTATGTTTACACAGAATATATTTTCAGGCATTCTGTATATAGGTACTCTTCCTTGTTCCCAGAAGAAGAAAATTTAAGGATATATTTCATGGTGGGACAAGGGGAAGTAAAGTCCCTCAATTTACTAACCCAGTAATGTATAACCCCACAGAAACAAAGATCTTATGTAAGGGGCTGTGGGCCCAAAACAATGCAGCTTAAAGCCCACCTTTGTAAGACTTTTAATGACCTTTAAGTTTGCAGCTTAAAGCCAGCTCTGTGAGCCTCCTGTAACCGGTAATTAGATACGGTTTGGCCAAGCGGAACTGCTAACTGCTTCTGTTCCGAGAAAGGGTCTGGAGCTTTTCTGTTCGCTGTTCCAAGGAAGACCACTAGATGTTCTGGCTGACAAGAAGAATGTTCCAGTCCCAGCAAATACCTGATGTTCCTTCTATTATTCCCCCCCAATTCTGTTGTTGCAGGGCTATTTAAGCCCACTCTAAGCCCCAATAAATCGAGACCTTGACATTGCACAGACGGACTCTTGTCCTTTCTTGCGCTGCTTGGTCTCCTTTCTCTCTCGCCCCCATTGACCCCCCTTAGGTGACAACCCCCTTGAGACCCGCAAATAACCTGGCCTGCTGGACCGGTCAAATGGTGCCAAACGTGAGGCTCGAGGTACAGTGGTCGCTGGACAGCACCAAGAGAAGAAGAGACTAGTCGACCCAAAGTGGAGACGCCCTGCATCACTCGTGCACCAGTCCGTCTCGAGGTAAGTACTGCTGTCCCATTATAGTCATGGGCAAAACAACCTCTAAGGAGGCCCTCTTTATCAGAGAAGTAAAGAGTAGTCTAAGGGAGAGAGGAATAAGAGTTAAAAAGAAAGATAAAAAGGAGTAAGAATTAAAAAGAAGATAAAAAGAAATAAGAGTTAAAAAGAAAGATTTAGTCCATTTTTTCTGTTTTATTAATACAGCTTGTCTATGTTTGATTTTAATGGGACCAGACATAGCTCCCCAGACCTGGGAAAAGGTTGGGAGAGATTTAGGTAAGATGTATGAGTTAAATCCCCCAAAAATAAATGTTCCTGAAGTTAACTTAATTATTGGGCTCTTCTCAGGGACATCATTCAGAGCCCTGAATTCGTTGGTGAGAGGTCTTGCCTCTTGCTGACTGTTAAAGACTTCCTTCAGAAGTCATGACCATTGTCATGTACAGAAGCCAATGACTGACCTTCCCCCATTCCCTCAGCCTGTGCTCTCACCCTCCCGGGGCTCTGCATACTTGCAAGCCAAGGAGGACTCACTGGTCTGCTCGTTGCTGGCAGCATTTCTTAGAGGCGGTCAAGCTTGGGGGCTACAACTTACATCCTTGGGAGATGCCACCATGGTTGATGGCTAATTAATGTATATAAATGCTATTGATATTAAAATGCTGTTTTTGAGACTTATAGAAAAGAAAAGGCAACATATTTAAGCTTAGAATTGTTCAAATTTTGGATGCTCATATTTCAATGATTGACTATAAGCTACTATGTTAAAAATTTCAATTAGGATTTTTCTTTTCTACAAGCTGATCATAGCCTAGGCAAAAGGAGAAATGTGAGACGTATGCAAGTTATGAATGAACGGTGTGACCACACCTGGATGCGTGATGTGATTGTGAATTTATGAATGCGAATGAATGGAAATGCCTAAATTGCCTTGGATATGATTAGAGATATTTGCATTGCCTTGGATGTTGTTTAAAAAATATCAAAATCACTTTAATAGAGTAAAAAAGAGCATCCAGTTAATGAGTCAATGTCTTAACAGGAAAAATTATGATTTGAGCCCTAGGAGATAGTCAATTAAAAAGTTAGCAAAATTTTATAGCATTAGCTTGGAGATATGAGGAATCTATGATACTATAAAATTTGGCAGATGAGAGGATGTAGGTCTTACTAAAATTTTATGGTTAAAAAAGGACATCTAGAAAATAAGGGTTGATACATGATTTTGAGAAGGATTTATGAGAAGCCTCAAAAAAGAGCCAACCTGTTCGATTCACAGCTTGGCAGGTCAGCTAATATGCAAGTGAGGTCTTATCAGCTTGTCAGCCCCAAAGATTAGATTAGAAAAGGCTACTCAAAAACTCTAAACAAATCTAGACAACTGTTAAAGACATATGTTATATTCTAAAGAAATTGGGGCTTAATAGGTAACAATTAGAAAAGATAATTTAAAAATCTTTTAAATGAGTTTTTTAGAAATTGTTATAAAATATTCATTAGTTAAGTATTTTTTGGGGACATCTAATGATGATTTAAATCCTTTAAGTAAAATTCTATAAGGAGATAATGATCCAGATATACCTAAACAACTAACTAGAAAGGTAGACAAGTTCTCCCGCTGGAGAGACAACAATGCCATGATTACTTTATGCTGCCCTAAAAGAGGAGTGCTGTTTCTATGTTAACCATTCTGGAGTTATTAGGGATTCCATGGCCAACCTCAGAGAAAGACTCAACCATCGGTGAAAGGAACGGGAGTTCCAACAAGGCTGGTTTAAAGGAATCTCCACCCTCTTGGGACCCCTACTTATTCTTTTACTGCTGCTTACTTTTGGGCTATACATTCTTAATCACCTACTCCGATTTATTAAAGAATGCTTATCCATAACCCAAGCCCTAGTTCTTAATCAGCAATATCAGGCTCTCAGGCAATAAGCAGGACCATGGGTTTTAGGATTAAAACCTCACAAAAAAAAGATAGGGGAATAAAATATTTTAATTTACCAAAAAAAAAAGTTTTAAAAGATTTTAATTCACAGAGAGAAAAAGTTTCCCACAGGCCTTGGCCCATTACAAGGGAGTTGGCCCCAACCCCGGCCACATCCTATGGTTTAGACGGGGGCAATCGCCAAGACAATCCTCTTTGGGTCACACCTGGATGGCCAACAGACAATCAAGGACTTCCCAGGGTACATTCTATGGTTTTTCCTTTGTAGAAAAGCAAGTCACACCTGGGTGACCACTCTAACATGAGATCATACTTTGTAATCAATTACTTCATGTTCCTTGCCTGTATGCTGATCTGTGGTTTTTTCCTATATAAGGAGCCTGTAACCCTTGCTGGGGTGTGCAGCTTCCCCGATATTGCTGACACCCGAATGCGCATTCGTTCAATGTTTTAGAAAGTATTTTAGAAGAAAACCAAGTATGATACATGTCTCCTACTCCTACAGTTTAATTGATGGTTTCAGAACAATGATTTATGGGCAATTGTCTTTGCTCAGTTTTCAAGAAGAATTAATAATCAGTTTCTAGCTCATGAACTGTTACAGTTTGCACTAATGCATTTTTGTATTTCCAAAATTGTAAAAAGCAGTCCTATAAAAATATGCTATGTTAATTTCTACAATGGTTCTATTGGGAGAGTCATTTATATAGGTTTTTAATAGAAAAAAATAGATAGAGCAGACAGCTCTGGCTTCAGCTCAAATAATCAAACTGCAAGCTGTTACAATGGTCTTTTAAATCCTGGTAAATAATTCATTTAATTTGTATATTGACAGTCACTAACTATGTATTAAAGGCTTATAAGGTAACAGAAACAGTCCCATGCACAGGATCTGGTAACAGCCAAGTCAAAATGTTATTTGAGCAAATTCAAAATGTTATTCACCTAAGAGAATTATCATGTTTATGGGTCACAATAGGAACCTATTAAATAGGCCTTTCCCTGATTACTAGCCAAATGGAATGAATCAACTGATTAACAAAATCAGTTGATTTGCCTCAAATAGAAAAAGCTCCACAGGCTTGTAACTTTCTTCATAATAGTAAAAGTCTAAGTAAGAAATTTGGCTTAACCAGAGAGACTACTGGTCAAATCATCAAACAATGTGAAATATGTCCACAATATGGCTATGGCTAATTTAAGGATGAATCCTCAAGGCTGGCTCCCCAACCATTTATGGCAAATAAATGTGACTCACATTACAGAGTTTGGCAAGTTAAAAATGTGCCACTCCACAAACAGGAGAAGCCACCAGGCATGTTATAAGTCACTGCTTAAGATGTTTTGCTTACATGGGAATGCCAAAAGTTATAAAAACAGACAATGGGTCGGGATATACTAACAAAGCTTTCCAGCAATTTTGTGCTTAATTCCTGAGACCGGTGCTACTGGACAGCCCTTGTGGCCTAGTCCCGCCCAGCGTGCATGGACCTGCCTGCCGAGCCTGTAGCAGCGGGGATGGCTGGGCCTTTGGGGACGCAGCATGCGCTGACTTGGGGGAGTGAAACGCCTGCCTCCGTGCTTCTGTAGCAGTGGCCAGACATGAGGCTAGCCCACAAGCCAGGCAGTGGTGGGGCATGCCTTAATCAGCCGAGGATAGCCTCTGGCATCCATCAATGGCTCAAAATTATACTCAAGCCTTATGGAAAGATCCCCTAACTTACAAATGGCACAGACCAGATCCAGTCCTCATTTGGGGAAAAGGACATGCATGGAATTTTGATACTCAGGCCAATGGTGCTAGATGGTTGCCTAAATGCCTTTTAAAACTAAATAATCCACCCAGGGGAAGCCCCAGAGAAGCCTTCTAATTCTGCTTAATTCTAGATAAAAGATGCTGTCTTTTTGGCTACTTGTGTTTCCCACCCTCAATTGCCATTGCCGCTGGAAGCCCTTATCAGATCTACAACTACACCTGGATGATCCTCAACCAAGCCAGTGATGCTGCCAATGCTTCCACAACTATTACGACCACCCCCTCCTATTCCCACTTGATAGTTGATTTATGTGCTTTAGCCCTAGGGGCCTTTCCAGACTAGGGAACCCCTGACCATTTTTACCTTATTCACTCCTTAATTAACCCTACTGTTTAGGCCCTTCATCAAGCCAACCACTCCCTTGTAGAGGACTGTTGGGTCTGTTATTCTTCTACCCCTCCCCTTTATCAGGGAATTGCAGGCACTTACTAATTCCTACCTTGCCTGTTCTACTAGATTAACTACTTAAATTGTCACCTCTACCTTTTCAAAAACTAACCAGATTCATTAAGTCTCAGATTGATGCCATCCTTGAAAAACTGGTTTTGGTCCTCTACCATCACCTAGAGGCATTAGATTCTGAGCTGCCTGATGACTATAAAAACCCCCACAGTCCTAAAGGACTGGAATTCTCAGGCCTTAAATCCATGGTAAATGCTTCTGCCTTAGCCTTACAGTCCCTTAATAATTCTCGCTATCAGGAATGCTGGATGGGTCAATCTTAAGATGATCTAATTTTCATTCATCAAAAAGAAGTGTTTAGAGGCAACATTCATTTATCTTTTAATAGTCCATTGTTAATTCCACAGATAGACTTGTTGCATGATTTTTCATGGAACTTTCTGAAGAGGGTTACTTCAGGAGTCAATGTGGGTATATATGTACTTTCATGCTGTAATTAAGCAAAAGATAGAGATGGAGCCATGTGTGGGCAGAAGTTCTTTAAGAACATTTCATCTAACTCAATCAAAAGGAAAACTCCAAATGTAAGAAATGGGAGACACCCATTTGTGTCTGAGTCCCCATCTGAATTGAAACATCAAAATTAACACCCTAGCCTTGGATGCATTTGAATGGCACATGTAGGTTGAGAAGAATGAGGCAAGAGAAATCATAAAACCAATCATCTTTGGAAAACACTATGATAAAGACAGTTATTCTAATCTGTAGGGACAGTTGCTCCCCTTGTTTGTAGGCATGCAGTCTAGGACACAATAACTACTGGGAACTCACATAGTACTGCAAATGTAGGGGGAAAATTCATGTGTCAGTGTTATTTTTTCTATTCTTACTGGTATCCAATAGTCATGACCAAAATATAGGTCAATATATTATAGAACATTTAAAAACAAATACAATGGATATTAATCTCAAAATAAAATATTGGATACTTATGAATGTTTAAGAAGAGCATTGAGGGACATGCCTAAAATCCCAGCCTTCTGCTCTGGAGCATGTTGGAACACAATATCTAGATGACTGGGAGATATAATGTGAGACTATCTCAAACACTATGAAAAAGTCACAATAAATATTATATTGGTATTTATTCTATAATTTCCTATCAGCCCTCACATCGTCCTCCCTAGCTCTCCTTTTTTTCCTATAAACAAGAAACCTTAGGAGTCTAAGGACATATTTTAAAGATTAATGTTTTTAAAAATATATTTTACATGTATTGGTGTGTTGGTGTGTATATGTCTATTCATCACTTGCTCCAAGTGCTCCTGAGAGCCAGAGAAAGGCAAAGGATCTATTTGAAATGAAAGTACAGATGTTTGTGAGATACCACATGAGTGTTGTGATTTTAAAGGTACTGAGGAAGAGAAGCAAGTGCTATTAACCGCTAAGATATTTCTATAGAATCCAAATTCTTACACTTATGTGTATGCATGTGTGTTGATGGGAGTGTGTGGCATATATGTGGATATACCTTCAGAGAGCAGAGGAGAGAGGTGGGCACTCAAAAGCAGGAATTATAGGTAGTTTTGAGTCATGTGACATGGGTGTTTGGAACTAAACTTTCATCCTCTAGAGGAGAGGCAAATGTTCCTAATTTCTCATCTCTCCAGTCTCACAGGGAAACATTTTGAATATCTACTTTTTACTAGGCAATATGGAAAACACTCTTCCAGTATATTTCAATGTACAAAGTTGCTCTATAATAATCTGTAATACCAACTATAATTGTTTACTCATAGTAATTTGTAAATGTGTCTGAGTAGTTTCCCCCTTCCAATGCACCTATTATTTTATTGGCTGTAGAATTCACCTAGAACTTTGTACCTATCTCTGTTGAACTAGCCAAGCACTTTCTTTGAGTGTTGACACCAAGTCTGTTATTCCCCTAATTAGGGACAAAGCATTTCTACAGATGAGCCTATAGAGGCCATTCTCATTCACACCACTACATCCCACACCCTGGCCTCCATATGCTTTGTAGCAATATAATGAAGCAAAATGCATTCCATCCCACTTCAAAAGATCCTGTAGGTCTTTATAGTCTCAACAGGGTCTCAAAGTCTTTTCTGATATTAAGGCAATGTCTTAATTATAACCCAGTATAAAACTAGAAAGCAAATCACATACTTCTAACATAAAAATGCATCTTTACATGGCAATTGATTTTCTAAAATATCAGTACCTCCAATGACAGAGGATAGAAACTATTCTTCAAAGAGGGAGAAAAGAAAAAGCAACTGAAAGCATGTCTGTATTAGTCAAGTGTATAATGACCATGAACAAGGAATCCCATTAGTAAACACCAAATACTGAAAATACTGAAAAGAATTTATATCACAAAAAAGAAAGCACAGACAATACCAGTCTCCCCACCCAATCAACAGTGTCACGATTCAAACACTGTTGACAGAAAGTAGGTAGGTGAGATTAGTGTGGCTTGGAATTTGATGACATAATAGGATTCTTAGAACTAGAAGCCAATAATAGGTCAAGAACTCAGAACTCTCTGTGAAGGCAGCAAGGGGCCTCAAAGGACAAGAGAGAGGAGCCAATTCCTTGTCAGCTGCACTGGTCTTTGTAGCTGGCTACCCTGTCACGTCACCTACCATCAGTATATTTGATGGTAGCATCTCTGGTTAGTAGAGCTTATATCCATCTTTATTGTATACTCAGAATAATGAGGCCAGAATTTCATTTATATCAAAATTCACCACTGACCATTTTCAGTATATAGTTTCATGACAGAACATTCACTGTTGTGTTATGAAACCATCATGACATTCCATCCTCTCTTACTTAATTGTATACTTATCAAATTTCACTCCTCATTTATCCCTGCTCTGGGCCCTAGCAGCCACCATTGTCATTTTTTACTTGATGGTGTGGGTGGAAGGGAGGGGATAGGGTCTGGGAACATGAGGGATCAAGAAAACTGAGTTGGGGCAGTGTGCTACTTGTGAAAGCCATGTTTTTGCATTCCAAATTTCATGGCTTAGAGTTCATCATCCTCTTTGTTATTGTGTTCTGAGTACTTCTGGCTCTTCTCATCTCCTTCAGTGCTCAGGGCTGTCTCATTTACCATCTTAGGAAATTCTATAACTCCATTCTGAACTCTCTGAGAGCATCATTATGTACAAGAAGCTTTTGAATCACTTGTAGTTGTAAGAAGAAGGACTAGCCCAGGGAAATTCAGTAGATTTTTTAAATTGTTTTCAGTTAAATCTCTGATTGGAGTTTTTTTTGCTAGAGAAAGAGTCTGTAATCCATTACCTTCATCAAACCTTTTAGAGCACAGATAGCTCATGAAATATTTCAATAATTAGTATTCATTTTCTTCTAAATTCTTTTCTTATAAGTATATCCTAGTGTCTAGGTGTAGGCAGAAGCTAGAGGATCACAACTTTAAGTGCATGCTGGATTCCAGAGTGTTCTTGAAGGTATTTAGGCCTATTCAATGAGGCTATTTCTCAGATCAGACAAACTACTCTCAGCAAAAGACCATGCATTCATGGACTGCTCTTGGAATCAAGACACACTTGTTCACCTTTCAACATTGTGTCTAATAAAACAGTTTAGTAGAAGAGTGCTTGTCTATTATGCATGATGCCTCAGCTTTAATATTCAGCAACAGAGAAGAATATATTTAGGGTTATCAGCTCTAACAGAATGATGGTTATTAAGAAAGCACTTTGGCAAAGGGCTCTGGCTATAATAATGAAATTCTGGCTTCCAACTCCAACAATCCCTCACCTTACACCACTGTCCAAAGTATTACTAACAAAGAATCTTAGACACTCTCCAAAATGTTTTCCAAATATTGGTTTGGATGACTTCTTTAGCTTCACTCTCTCCAGTTACCTTCAACTACATCTGCCATTTTTCTGCACCCAAGCTAGACTGATAATTTGAGCCTTCATTTAAAAGCAGGTCTCAGGCACAAGGTGACATCTACTCTCCTCATTTATAACACTTTGAGTTAGGGGGAATGTACTTTAAGAACTCCCTACCATAGGAATGGACTTTGGGAGCCCATTCCCCATAGAGGGATAATCCCTGAGCCTAGACATATGGGGGAGGGCCTAGGCCCTATCCCAAAGAATCTGATAAACTATGAAGACCCCCATGGAAGGCCTCACTCTCCCTGGGGAGCAGAAATGGTATGGGATAGGTAGTGTGTTAGTGGGGGGCAGGGGAGGAGGGGAGGGAGAGGGAACTAGGATTGACATGTAAAATAATCTGGTTTCTAATTTAAATAAAACATGGAAAAAAGAAGTAAAAAAGCTCTTCCTATTATAGGGGTATAGATAAGGTAGAACATTTCAGTAAAATACAATAGTCCTGGGAATCTATCTTACACACACACACACACACACACACACACACACACACACACACACACACAGCAAATGCCATCACCATAAAAAAATTACACAAATTATGTATGGTGGTCATGTATATAAATAACCTCAGCTCCAGGAATCTGAGGAAGGTTGTTTCATGTCTGAAACAAATGTGGACTACATATGAATTTGGAGAAAAGGCTAGCTTGCATTGTAAAACCCTGGCCAATATAAACAAACAGACAAACACAGACTCCAAAGCAAACAAAAAAGATCAGTGACAGAAACAATTGTGACAGATTTCTATCTTAAAAGAAACATAGACCAACTAGATTCCAAGGACTCTAATTTGTCATGTTTAGTATCCACCCACATATTTTAATATAGACAGAAGTAAATGTAAACATGAATGAATAGATACAAATTATGCTGTGTGTCTTAATTTTCCTTTGTGTTTATGACCTGAAATACTGTTTTTTTTAAAGCCACTTACTGGAGAAAGTGTTTGTTGACTCACATTTCCAGGTCAAGATCCATCAATCTGGAGAAGTCAAGATGGCAAGAACCTGAAGCAGATAGGCACATAACATCCACTGTCCAGAACAGGGAGCAATGAATTAGTGCATTCCTTTCAGCACGCAGATGCATTTCTACACTTGCATACAGCTCATAATCCCCTTCCTGGGGAATGGTGCTGCTCACACTAGTTAGGTGTTCCTACTTCACTTAACATTAATAAGACAAGCCCTCACAGGCAGGCCTACAGACCAACCAATTCTAGATAACTCCTCACTGA
Organism: Cricetulus griseus; assembly: GCF_003668045.3. Classification (NCBI taxonomy): domain Eukaryota; kingdom Metazoa; phylum Chordata; class Mammalia; order Rodentia; family Cricetidae; genus Cricetulus; species Cricetulus griseus. The sequence goes on from NC_048604.1 coordinate 90,333,026, forward strand.
GATTACCTTATTTGTTCATTCTTATGTTGTTTCAAGTAGACAATCAAAACTAGCCATAAAACTATGAATGTACTTACAGTTTCTTTGTATTGTACAATTGCCTAAGGGTGAGCATGATGCATGTTCACAAATTTTGTTAGGATTTGATATATTTCAAGTATTACAGTGAAGTAGGTTACTTTAAGATAATGCATAATATACATTATATTGCATATACCAAAGCAAGTTAATTTTATATTACCTCATGAGTTTTCATTCATTTACTGTCTTTCAGTATTGATGTGTTGGTGTATTGCACTTAGCCAATGAGAAGGAAGTTATAAAGAATCTGAAAAATTCCAGTTTTGCTGCTGGGTATGTAAAAGTAGGGCAAATTGTGTGAAATAGTTCGGTAAGTTCTACAATGCAAACTCTATGAATTTGACACTGTGCCTCCTCCAAGTTGAATGCCTTATATACTCAAGAGAAATAGCAACACAAGGTATGAACACAAAGTCTCAGATATCATGCTCATTCATATGGTGTTAATCTTAACAGGCAAAGCTTTGAGCTAATCCAAATGACCAAGAACAATGAATGATCAGGCAATGTTTAACATACCACCAGGACAAACTTCTCACACTAACTTACCATGGGTGGTCCTTGAAAATATCATTCTACTGATCAGATGTAGTGTCTCATGCCTCTAAGTAGCCCTTGGGAAGGAAAGGCAGCAGGATTTCCAGAAGTCTATGGCAAATGTAGAATTACACATTATAGAGGGTGTACGGTTACCTACCTTCATGGATATATTACCAAAAGCACCTTCTCAGCCTTTTCTCATACCACATCCAAGTCAGCAGATCTCTAGGCCAAGCCCCACACTCTCAAACATAACACTTTTGCTCTACTTCTGTAAACCTAGTATTCGGTCCTTGTCCTGAGTAACTATCTTCATATTCTGCTGTGTATCTTTTCAGTTTGCTGTCACCATTATGATGAAAAATTACAATCACCAAATGGGAGGTTTTGCTTTAACCACAATGGCCTGGCTACTTTGCTACATCTCCGTTGGGCTTCCTCAGTGGCGAGTGTGGTACTATGAAGATCCGAAGATTTTCAAGCCTACAGTGGCTTTTGTGGGCATATGGAGAGCCTGTGTTTTCTACAATAGCAATACCACCAACGAAATCAGAATATGTCACCAATACAACTACCATGACTCCTTCCTTCCTTTGTATATTCGAATAAGCCAGCACCTGCTGCTGGTGTCTGGCTTTCTGGGCCTCTTTGGGAAAATCACCACCTTTATTGCTTTTTGGAAAATGTGCATGGGAAGAGACTGGAGGAATGCCACCTGCAATCCATTGAGCCTTTCAGGGATTGTGAACATCATTGCTAGCAGCTTTCTTTATCTTGCTGTTTTGTTCAATTACATATCCATCATACGCAAATGGGGGATTGCCTTTCCACCATCTTTCAACATGCCTTCTCACCCAGATACTCAGAAGATTGGTAGTGCCATGGGTCTGGCACTTCTAGCTGCAGTTTTCTATCTAATAGGTGGCACAATTTGTCTTTCTTCAAATTTAGCCATAGGCAAGACACCCCATTACAAAATTTAAAAGTAAATTACTACCTTATACTGCCTTGAAAATCAAGCAAAGGTAGCAAGCATTTCTTATTTTGTCTACATAAATTTTCAAAGAACTCAAAATGATGCCAAAGGTGGCCGGTGACAAAAAAAATGGTAAAGTTGTCAATCCCTTATCTTTTTTGTCTCTTTTTGTTTCCTTAATTCATTATTTGGATTATGGGCTTTCATTAAATAAAATCCTATTTGAATTGCCATATAAAATCTGTGTTTTTTCCTGTCAATAAGAGTAAATAATAAACTTAATGCATATTGAAATTAGTGTCAGAGTTCCTAACCCTCATATTGCTTTTGAATCCAAGACTAAAATGAGAATCTGGACTATTTCCACTTGCCCTCTCATTCACCCATGTCTATGGGCTTCATTTCCCTTTCCTAGGGAAATTTATCCCTCATACCTGATCCACTACTCTGTAGCTAACCTCTTTGCTTCTATGTATTGTAACCTTCATAATGAAGACTTAACAGCTAAAATCCACATTAGCAAATAAGCTAATTCATATAATGTTTGTCTGTCAGTATCTGAGTTACCTCATGTTGATTATTTTCTAGTTACATCCATTTACTTAAAATTTCATTTTTAACAGTTTCATGATAAATCATTGTGTAAATGTTCCACATTTTCTTTATTTATTCTTCCATTGACAAATATCTAGGTTGTTTACAATTAATGAATATAAGCAGAAATAAAACAGGCAGCTTTGACTTTACTAGTTTTCCACACTACCACTTAAATGGCCTTAACTTTATCCATCTCTCCTCATATTCTCACCCTTGTCACCCTCTACCCACTACCTCCACAGTCAAAGCTTCCTAAATTATCTACAGGGACACAAAACTGGCAATCTCTTGTCACAAAATGAAGCTTCCAGTACCTGGAGTAGGGAACATCTAATTGAGTTGTTGGCTAAAGTTGAACCATAGGAATCCCCAAACAACTCAGGCTTTTTCCAAGGCTACATGGACTTCCCATAAACTGACAGCAAGGTCCTATAGCTAAAAAACAACATTTACACAACTCATTCAAGATGGAGACTTAAAGCTGGTGCCAATCTGGAGCCTTCTTCCCTATAAGATTGTGTTATTGTTACGGGGAGGTACTCTACACACTATTAAAGGAGCAATGCAAACACCAATCCATTTGTTCTACAATGGTGGCCTGCCTGCAAGATATGTGTATACAGTGATCTCACAAATCCAGTGGGATTAATCATCCATTTTCTGTGTGGTGGTTTGAATTATAATGGCCCCCATGGGATCATAGAATTGAATTCTTAGGCATCAGAGAGTGACATTATTTAAAAGAATCAGAAGTGTGGCCTTGTTGAAGGAAGTGTGTCACTGGGGAGAGATTTAAGGTTTTAAGAGCCCATGATAAGCCCCGAATCTCTCTCTGCTTCTGCCTGTGAATCAGGGTGTAGCTCTTAGCTACTTCTCCACCAACATACCTGCCTGAATGCATTCTGGCATGTCCCTACCATGATGATAATGGACTAAGCATCTGAAACTGTAAGCAAGTCCACAATTAAATGCTTTCTTTTGTAAGTATTGCCTTTGACATGGTGTCTCTTCACAGCAATAGAATAATAGCTAAGACAATCTGATTTGATTTAAGACTCACCCCATGAGATGGAACCCATACCTGGCACTTCTTGGACAAAGAAAAACCTGAAATTATATATCCCAGAGAACTAGGGTAAAACCCAAACCTACCATTCTACTAAAGTAACAGCAATAAAATGACTCCTAATGATGCTTTGCTATACTCATAGATCAGTGCCTTGCTCAACCATCATCAGAGAATCTTTTTCCTGCAACAGATGGGAAAAGGCAGAAACCCATAGACAGACAATATGCAGAGAGTGAGAGAGATTAGAACACTCATCCCTTAATTGGATGCCTCCATCAAATCTATCACTTCAGGACTCAGAGAACCTCATAGACAAGGAGGCAGAAAGAGTGTAAGAGCATTAGGGGATGGAGGGCACCAAGGAAACAAGGCCTTCCCATCTAAACACAAAAGGACAAACATACATATGAACTCAGAGAGAATGAGTGTGTACAGGGCTTGCATGAGTCTGCACCAGGTGGGGTCCTAGAGATGAAAGGACAGATGGACAGGTGACCCACATCACTAACACGGAAATTATTTTCTAGTGGTAACCACTTGCAAAGGACAATCTAGTTTTCTCCAAGGAGGTCTCCCTGGGGTAACAAGCTAGTCTTAAGATAGCCATTTGAGGCTATCTTTGAAGCCCAAACCAGCCTTGAATTCATGATCCTCCTATTTCAGTCTTTTGACTGCTGACATTACATATGTGTGCTAATATGCCTGATTATATTTTTTCTTCTATATTTTTGGTATTCAGGATGGAAGCTAAGCCCTCATGTATATTAGATAAGTTTCATATCAATAAGCTATACACCAAACCCATTTTTTTTTTGAGATATAGTTGCACTAATTCCCAAGGCTAACCTTGAATTTAATAATCTCTTTTCTCTGATTCCTGAATGCTGAGATTGTTTTTATACATATTGTCACAGTTAACCGATATTCTGTCTTCTGACCTACAGAGTAAGGTCCAGGTAAGTCGGAATCACAAAACAAGAACTTGTAAAAAAATATCACAAATAAGTTTAGTTCACAATAGGAGAGTTTGGGAAGTTAAATATGTAAGTGTCAGCATTTGGTGAAAACCTTATTTCTGTATCACAGGTTTGGGAGTACAGACACAGCTTTGGGTAACTATTTCAGCGTTCTGTGGACCTCATTTAATTTTGTAGGTACTTTAATCTACATGGTTTCAGAGAAGAAAAGAATTTCAGCATTGGCCAATACAAAGTAGAGTTGGGGATTTATTTGTGTATTTGTTTGTTTGTTTGTTTATGGTTCTTCAAGACAGCGTTTCTCTGTGTAGCTTTGGAGCCTTTCCTGAAACTAGCTCTTGTAGACTAGGCTGGTCTCAAACTCACAGAGATCACCTGCTTCTGCTTCCCAAGTGCTGGGATTAAAGGCATGTGCTACCACCACGTGGTGGGGATTTATAATTTTAATTTTTTAATTTAAAAGTAATCTTTTCTCATTTTACATACCAATCCCAGTTCCCAGTCCTTCCTCTCCTCCTGCTACCTCCTCCTTCCCCTCACTTTACCTCCCCATTCACTCCTCAGAGAGGGTAAGGCTTTCCATGGGGAGTCAACAAATTCTGGGTCCTTACTTTGATGTAAGGACCCTATATCTAGGCTGCACAAGGTATTCCTCCAAAGAGAGGGGGCTCTAAAAAGCCAGTTCAAGCACTAGGGATAAATCCTGGTCCCACTACTAGTGGCCCCATAGACTGCCCAAGCCACACTACTGTCACCCACATTCAGAGGGCCCAATTTGGTCCTATGCAGTTTCCCCTGCTGTAAGTCCAGAATCTGAGCTCCTACTACCTCAGGTCAGCTGTTTCTGTGGGTGTCAAGTTGGGGATTTATTAAAGATACTTTGAATATTGGTTTTAACTATAGGGTTTAAGAGAAAGATAGGGACTTCAAAAGCATAAAATTTTAAAAATAAGACGTACATATATTGATAAGGATTCTTCAAGCAAGGAGAGTCATTAATTGTTTTAGAACTAGCCATTTATACCATGTTAATGGCTCTGAAGCTGCCTCTCAAAACATTGTGGTTTGTTTTGTTTGTTTCCTTTTCTGTCTCATTTGATAAGTGAGATAGAAAAAATGGCTTTGAAGATGCTTTGTATGGAATTACATTTTGATAAGGCAAATTTGGGAGCCACTAGGGCTGCAAAAGGAGTTTGAATACATGTTTTGTTTTGTTTTCCCACTATAATTAGAGTTTCTGGTGAGATTCCTGTAAAATTGCAAGTTTATACCTGGGAAAAGATAAAGGTTTTAGTGATTGCTAATTATATTGAAATTTTGCTTGTTTGCTGATCATAAGACTTTAACTGTATAAGGGGCATGTTTTGCTTCTTTCTCATAACGACATATGCCATCTGTCATCCTATCCTGCCTCAATGGATGCAGAATGGATGACTTGTGGAGAGCCGGCCCAAAAGTGCCATATTAGATCTCTCTTCATACATCTTATAAAACCATTGAGCTATTCTTGCCAGTTACATGCTTATGAGATCATCTGATTCCAATCATTCCCAATGCCACCTTCCAAGTACCATCAATATAGAAATTCCAGGATTAATTTCCTGTAGGGAGCCGGTTCCTGCATTATCCATTACAATAATGGTGCCTAAAGACACCAAGATGTAAATTACTTCAACAGGCGCTGGGTAATCTCCATTCCTTTGATCTCTGCCTATCCCGTGGCTCATTTGGCCTGAGGAGCTGAAGCCATTCATAGGGTAACACGTCCCAGGCGGCTGCCAGCCTTTATTAGTGGATGGGATTCTTGGCTCGGGGTCTCCGCTCTGGTAAGCTTATGCTCTCCTCTCTCAAGACGCATTAAAGCTTTTCTGCAGAAGGATCCGAGTGTCCTGCGTGTATTTCTTGCTGGCGAGAAAATACAGCACGCGCGGGACATATGGTGCCGAAACCCGGGAACATGTGAACATCTCTGGCACCGCGGAGACCCCTCTAACGGGGCGGATTCAGAACTGCAGGGTGGTAAATTCGGAGAGGTATGTTTTTTCTGGACTTTGGCTTGGGAATGTTGCTATTTTGGGAGGTTAATATAGAGGCTTCTGTGCTTTTACTAGGAGCTATTTTGACTTTTCTCACTGTTGTAGCAATCTTAAAGAAGTCCAGAATTACATATCAGAAACCGAATGTGATGAGAGATGGGGCGCGCCTAACAATAAAATATAAGGAAAAAGGACCTCCCGGGATGTCTACTGACAAGGGAGTGAATAATTTGTTAAGAGAAACAACAACAAATAAGAAAAAAAGGACCTCCTGGGATGTCTACTGACAAGGGAGTGAATAATTTGTTAGATGATTCTGTAAGTTTAAAGCTTTAAATCTTGATAGCTCTGATGACTCTAAAAGCTCAAGAGATAAAGTTTTAGAGGAAACAGCTCAGCTAGATGACTCAAAACCTAGCCTCTGCCCTACAACGAAACTAGAGGCCTTGGAGCTGAGCAGCTCAGACTTTGAGATTTTAGACTCTAGCAAGGAAGCAGAGCTAGAGGAGGAGACAGCATGATACCACCCCAATAGATATCGGCTGCCAAAAGTAAAAGCAAATATGAGGCCATCGCCTGTTAATTCAGCGGGTGTACTTCTATCAGCACCCCCACTATTTGGTACCAACTCCTTTTTACCATCAGAGGAGCGGAGAAAATTACAGATGGCTTTCCCAGTCTTTGATAGGGGAAAAGGCCATGCCTGCTATTCAACACTTCTTAAAGGCCTGGAATGCCTGGGGCTTTAAAGCCTCATAAACATTGACGCTCGGGCCAAGCGTCTCACCTCAAAACCTAAAAGGCCAAAAGAAAATGGTAAAATGGAAAGATATCTTAACTGATCTTTGGAGAGGCCCGGATCCTATTCTCATAAGATCCAGGGGGGCGATATGTGTTTTTCCACAGGATGAAGAAAATCCTCTGTGGATCCCAGAAAGACTCACCCGAAGAGCCCCTTCGGACCTTCAAAAGTCAGAACTCCATCCTCTCCCCGGGAGTTAAGAGCCGCTATTGTTATCCAGATTAACTCCTGTCCTTGGCGGAGAGATTGTATCGCTAAAGGGGTGGGGGTGGGATTGTTTGATGCAGCCATTTGCGGATTGCTGTTACTTCTGGCCGGTCTATGAGAAAGGGGTGGGGGTGGAATTGTTTGATGCAGCCGTTTGCGGATTGGTGTTACTCCTCTGGCTGGTCTGTAAGCTCCAGGGCTCAAACCAAGAGATCGCCCAAGCGCTTATATTTTGGCTAACTATGCTTAAGCAATAGGCCGCCGGCCAGACAGCTCTTGCACACCCGGAGCCTAGGCTCATTGCACAGGGTAGAGTGTCTGGTTTGAGCAGCCCCAATGAGGGATGCTGAGCAAAGGCATCGCACAGAGTTGCCTAATATACAGGCTTCTCTGAGAGGTACGTTGACCTGCATAAGGGTTACCTGCCCCGAGACTCCCTTTCCCAGAAAAATGGCAGAGGACAGGTCGAGAGTACTTCGGGTCAAGCTAACAGCCTGATGGCGACTCTCGTACACAGTCTTAATGTTTGATTTGGGAAGGTTCAACCTCTGCCTCTATCCCTCAACATATGGGTGACCTATTTGCTTGTAAAAATATAAAGCCTTTTCATTAATTAATAAAAAAGGGGGATATGTAGGGAGCCGGTTCCTGCATTATCCATTACAATAATGGTGCCTAAAGACACCAAGATGTAAATTACTTCAACAGGCGCTGGGTAATCTCCATTCCTTTGATCTCTGCCTATCCCGTGGCTCATTTGGCCTGAGGAGCTGAAGCCATTCATAGGGTAACACGTCCCAGGCGGCTGGCCAGCCTTTATAAGGGATGGTTTTCTTGGTTCAGTGTCTCCGCTCTGGTAAGCTTATGCATTAAAGCTTGTCTGCAGAAGGATCCGAGTGTCCTGCGTGTATTTCTTGCTGGCGAGAAAATACAGCACGCGCGGGACAATTTCCCAAAACTTGAATTCTGGAGGCCATACTCAAATTATAAATCATATATATATCTAGCATACCAAGGAGAAACTTACCTGTTTCTGTCAAAATAGTGCTACATGGTTATACAGCTAAGGGACAAAACAAGGCATACTTTCCCTTAGGGGACTGAAGATGTAGGAGCAGTAGCCTACCTGCATGGACATGTAGTAGTGTATCTGGTCACTTAGCTGAAAGTACTGTATTAGGAGCAGTGAGTAGATTTATAACCCAAATGGCAAGGCAGATGGGGTCTTGGTTATAGGGACTGTTCAGGACAACTAGAAATGTTGTATTTGTTTAGCTTCAATGTTTAGCATATACTGTCCTCAAACCAGCCTCTGCTTTAGCCTTCAAGGTGTTAACACTAATGAATGTGTCTCCATGTCCAGCTGAGGTGGACTTGGAAGGGAAGATTCTAAATGTGAAATCACTATTACCTTAACTACTGAATTTTGACAACAATTAAGTTGAGAGGCTAGCGAGTATAGGTCACTGTTAGAATACATGTTTGCTTACTCTTGGTATGAATTCCACCCATAATAAAACAAAATTACTACCTAGCAAGGTCCTCCTTTATCACCATGTCTCTTTGCTGCTAAACTGTTTATGTGCATGAGGACATGTTAGACAAGAGTCTGGAAAGTTATCCACCCATTTTCCATTTTGAGGTTTTCCTTCTAATTATGAATATTTGAAAACACAGATGCATTCTCAGCTGTGGGACTTCAGGTTAATGTAAACAGTCTTCTAGATACGTAGGTAGAAAGAAATATATGCTCATGTGTCCATGCACACAAAGAGACACACACAGTAGAAGAAAGGGGAGTTCAGTGGTAGAGCAAGAGCCTATCATGCACAAAGGTCTGAGGTACATGTTTAGCACTACAAGTAAATAAATGAAATCTAGGAATGGGTTTTTGTTTTGAGCATTAAAGAAGGAAAGCATGTCAATGACCTGTGCAGTAAAAGCTTGTGCTAGAAGTACCAGAGCATTACAGAACATGTGTGATGTGTGATCCTTCCAAAAGAACTGTGCCCATTAATGAGCAGAAGGCCTGACAGTCACCAAACATAATCAGTGGAACAGCTGGGCAAGAAGTTCACCCTAAATCAGAATGAGACCCCAAGAGGTAGCCTTGAGCTATTTCTGCAGACAGAAGGACACACATAGAAGTGGGGCAAAGGGTAGGGGGAGAGGGAGGGAAAAACTCAAATGTGGAAGATGGTTACCCTTGAAATTATCTGGAAACAAGGGAATACCCCTCAATTGGTTATTCAATACACAATGCTCAGCTGTGAAATCCTATACATGAAAGTAATATAAAGACTGTAAAGGTATATTCATGACTACATACACACACACACACACACACACACACACACACACACACACACACACTTTAAAAAAAGGAGGCCATAATTTTGAGAGGGCAAAGGAGTTATATGGGAGGGGATGGAGGGGGAAAGGGAAGGAGAGAAAGCATTAATTACATATAGTTTCAGAAAGCAAAACATGTTAAAATATAAAAGCATCTGGGGACAAATGCCATGTTCCGTGCAGTCAGATAGTATGAAATGTAGTATCCAGTGACAGGTCTGAAATATTGCTCCTGGTACCAGTTGTCTCATGTTCATGGAGAGAGGTTTTGCTGGTGTGAAGATGATGAAATCAAGTTGGCTGCAGTTTACTGCATCTTCACTGTAACTGCTGTTTACAGTGAACAGTAAACAGTATGTCATGCTTTGAGCTGAGAGCTTAACAGACCCTCAGTAAGCCAGCATTCTTCCTGCCAGCCATTGAGGCAGAGGCTGTTGCTGTTCTAGCCTGGAAAACTTGGACTGGATTTGGTGTCTTGCCTGAGCCTCCTTGCCTGCCTGCTCTGGGCTGACATCTGCTGGTTCCCTGTAGGGGAAGCTGTAGCCACGCCTTCTTAGGGGCTGGCTACAAGAGTACCTGAGGGCTTGTGAGGGCGTGGTCAGAGTGAGTAGGGGGACTGCGTTTTCGGTTTCGGTTTCTCTTTGCTGCTTGCTGTACAGACTACCACCGGCTGGCTGGTTCGCTCTGTAAGTAAGGCTTTTCCCTATTAAATACCCTTATATTTCTACCTGACTCCGTACTGGTAATTTCTTACTATAGTTCCCCTTGGGATCAGAGTCTAGAAGTTGGCGTTAGAGTTGCATTCTTATTCTGGTGTGCATACCTGACTTCAGTTTTCATTCAGATTTCATTCACCATGTACTCTCACAATATGTGGGAGTAGGTTCCAAGTTGGCTCAAACACTCCTTGGTCTAGGAACAGTGAATTGTATCAGTAACACTTTCCCAGAGCAGTTCTCAGACCTGTTTCCTAACCATCTTTTTCTAGTTCTTGGGATAGAACCTTGGGCCAAAATCATCCTAGGAAAATACTCTACAGCTAAGCTATGAATACATGCCCCTTGCAACTTAAAATAAAATAAATGGTGGTGTGTGTGTACTCATGTGATGCATGTCTGTGTGAGATTGTGTTTATATTTGAGTGCATTTGTTTGCCTCTCTCTGTGTGTGTAGAGGTTTTGGTTAGACTTCATGTGTACTTCTCTATTATTCACCATCTCAATTTCCAAGACTCTTGCTGAACCAAAGGCTTTCTGCTTTGGCTAGGCTACCTGGGCAGCAAGCTCAGTGCTCTGTCTGTTCCTCACTCCCCAAGTGCTGGTGTTACATTCTCATGTCATCATGCCTGGCTTTTCAGTGGGTGCTGAAAACCTAAACTGTTATGGTGAAAGCTTCTCCTCAGACGCTGGCATCCATATACCCAAAGAGTCTGGGATGTTATGGTGGAAGTTCTACCCATGACCCCTCCCCTAACCCTCTCCAAACCCTGCTGCATCTCAGAAAGCCAGCCAAATGATGACCCCCCCCCGAGATTCTCAAGACCTCTCCCACAGGGTATTTAAACTGCCCCCAGTAAACAGACTTGTGGTCTTCTGGTCTCTCTTTCTTGTATCCTCTCGGGGGTAGGGGTTGGAAGGCTGTCCAGGAGTGTTGTATCCATTAAACATGGGCTTTTCCTAATTTGGTTTGATTTGGTCTGCTTTAGATTGTTGTATTGGCAGAGAGGCTTATCGGGGTGGAGAAACTTTTCACAAACATAGATAGGTCCTTAAGGTGACAGAGCAAGCCCTTTCCTAGCTCCTCTTCCAATTATATTTATTTATATTCCAATTTTCAATAGGATTTTGTGATGGGGAATGTACTGTGCATGTTTATCTTATTGAATGTTAAATAAAATACTGTTTGGCCAATGAGACAGCAAATTAGATGGGACTAGGAGTCAAAGAGGATTCTGGGAAATGTAGTAGATAAGTGGTCATCCAGGCAGGAAGTGACATAGCAAGGAGATTCATATTTAAGAGGAGAAACAGGAAGGGTCTCTTTTCCCCTTGCTCCTCCAGCACCACAATGTGATCCACCTGCAAAGAGAGACACCAATAAGGCGTCCAATAAGATAAGTCTTATAAAATATATAGATTTATGATAATTAAGACTGAGCTAACAGATGAGGAATCCTAGTCATTGGCCAAGCAGCTTTGAACCCAATACAAGTTTCTGTGTATTCATTTGGGCCTATTTTGGGCATGCGGCTGGCATAAAGTGCACATGTGGCAGTGGGGCTCAGCGGCTTTTGGCGGAAAGATTTACTGTAACAATTTTTTTGTATAGTTGAGGCCATAACTCCATCTGAAGCCCAAGGACCTGGGAACTTCCAGTATTCTAAGAAACAAGCCGTATCTGTAGGCACCATGAAAGTGAACGTGAAAGGCCGGAACAGGAGGTCCAAAGACACAAAGAATGTCCCTGTGCCTTCCTCAGAGTGAGAAAAGAGAATGAAAACATTTTACAACCTACAAGCAGCTCACCTGAAGGGAGGGGCCACAGAGCTGAAGTTGGCCCAAGGGGCCCTAAGTAATAACATGACACGGGCCTTTACTCCCAGGCAGAGATAGTCTGAATTTCAGGCCAGCTGGGTTTACTTAGGGAGTTCCAGGAGAGCCAGGGCTACACAGAGAAACCTTATTTCAAAAAAAAAAAATGACAACAAACACCAAAGAACAAAACTAAACAAAAGGCTCATATGGCCTACCCCTTTCCAGGCTCCTCCTGGAACCAATCCTCACTTCTTCCCATTAGCAGTCTGTAACAGTTGTAGTAGTATGTGACAGTTGTGACATCTTGTGGGAGTGAGGATAAAACCAGAAACAAAGATCAGCTACTGGTAAAGGGACCTGTGCCTCTTTTTCTAATCAATCCAAGTTCATCTGACCTTTCTTCAGTGAAATGACTCTGGCCAGTGAAAGACCCCCAGATTGAGGAGCCTCTACACATCGGACAGTTTCCCCCCAGAACTCAATGTCCAGTCCAGTTGATGTAAAAACAAGAGGTAAGTTTATTGTGGGACATTTGCGCAAACGGGCCTCCCAGTCCGACAGACCAAGGAAGCCCCATTCCTCAAAGGCAGGTCTCTTTTATAGGAAGAAATTAGAAGGTTTTGGGGAGGGGAGAGGGTTGGGGTACATAACTGGAGTCACAAGTCCTTTGAAGGTCTCTTATCTTTGGGGCCAGATGGTCTCCTGCCTCACCAGTTGGGGCAACATCCCATGGAATGAACCGGTAATTGCAGTTATCTTTTTGGTTTCTAAGGGGCTCTCTTTTGTCAATTGTTGTTACCTTAACTGGTGGGATAGTCTGCTCTTATCTTCACGACCCCATGGGAGGGTGGCCCTTTGGAAGTTCTTGGTATTTAGTTAGGCTATCTTTCGGCCTTGTAAGGGAGTTATTGCGGCTGGCTAGAAAATTCCAGGGACTCGAGTCATTGTGGCCTTGGTTAGATTTTTAAGTCAGGCCACCCTGCTTTTAGTGTGGGAGTTTTTTTTTAAGCCTTCTTATTTTATTTCTTTGTTAATTTTTAAGTCCTTCAGCCAGCTCAAGTGTAGTAAGCGTGGCTCTGTCAGGCCTTTCACCTCTCCCCAATTCCTTCTGCCTCACTAAAAAACAGTTAGATTATATTCCTTAAGCTAGCCCCCAAACTCTATTCCCTTATTTGACCATTTCCTCCTCCTGAAACTGACGACCAAGGTCCAGCTATCAAAGTATTTAGCAATCAAAAGCCCAATTTGGCTCACCTAATTACCATGGCCAATTAAAATTAAACAACTAATTGACATGACAATTAAAATTAAATACCTCATCCTAACATGGGTTTTCCTATTTTACCTTTATAAACTGCCATTTTTCTATGTGCCATGTCTGTCTCTCCTCTATCTAGAGGCAGTTCTTTGTCCCTCCAGGACAAATACTCCTGCCCCCTTTCCCTTGTTTCTGTCCCCTTCTCCCTCATCCTTATTTCACATGTTTGTTTCCTATTTCTTGCTCCCTGACACTTTGGGGCAAATAAATAATCTTTGTGCTGAGAACTTGGCCTTGCTGGTCCTGAGCCAATATTTTTTTTCTTTCATTCAGGCCACCTTTACCCTCTCACCCAGCCCAGAGATCAACACTACTTTGAGAGATTGGCCAATGATTGCTCTGGCTACTTACTACAGAGAGAGTAGTGTTCCAGACCGATGTCTTCAGGACTGTGAATGGAGCCAGCCTTACAGTCCCAGGTCTGATTCTGAATGGAGGTGTGTGGACTAGGGAAGTTTAATTGCCCAACGATGCTAATGATGAGACCATATCATCTCAGGAGGGCTCCCAGCTGATGCTGAGCAGCCAAGGTTTATTGAGAAGTCCATTTAAATAGTCCTCCAAGAGCAGGGACAACATGAGGAGGCATCTATTATAATGTATATAGCTAACATCAAGTGATTCTATTACCTAATCAACTCTTGGTCACTTAGGCAGTCCTCAGCCCAGGCATCGGCCTACTCCAGGCTTAAGCCACAGAGATGCAAATTAGGAGGCATCTTACCCCGAGGCTATGGTAAACAATAGTAGCCCTACTGGCAATTAACAATACAATGGTGAGCCAGAGCTTTCAGGTGCTCCATGTTTACTGGAGCTAGAGGCTGGGCCCCAAAGTATTCCATAACAGAATTATTTGGTCCCCCACAGAGTAGTATTTTAGGGTTTCAGAGACACAAGGGTCCAAGAGGTGGGTCTCTAGGACTGCTCCAGAGGACCTCAATAAAACTAATTTGGCTGTGTCATTCTAGGTGTCAGACAGCCTTCAATAATGGCTGAGGTAATATCTGTAACAGAGTTAGTATGAATGAGGACCCCTATTGAAAATGTAACTTGGAAATAATTAAGGCTACTTTCCATTACTAGAGGGGGAAAAGTGCTAGGAAAAAAAGAAAGAAACAGAAAAATATCAGTTAAAAACAAAACAAAACAAAACTCTGAAGACCTTTTCATATGTCAGCAAGGATGATGACTACCTTGCCACCTTTGTCCATTGCAAAGGGTACATGCCATTGGTTTTTCAATATATTGAGAAATTTCTAATCATTCAACTCAAGATCAGAGTTCAGTCACCAACTTCTCTTCCATAACCAACTCATAAAGACCACTAAGATACAAAGGTTAGTAAAGTTCTCTTTGCTTTTAATGTTTTATTTTTTTAAATTTCATATAATATATTTTAGTTGTATTTTCCTTCCCCAATGTCTTCCTACATCATTCTTCACCTCCTGACTCATCCAGCTTCCTGGTCTTTCTCTCTCTTAAAAATGAATCAGTCCCACAAAGAAAACATAACATACCATGGAGTTCTAGTTTTCTTGGCCCACTGAAAGACCCTCGGATCGAGGAGTCTCCACAAATTGGACAGTCCCCCCAAAACACTCAATGTCCAGTCCAGCTGATGTAAAAACAAGAGGTAAGTTTATTGTGGGACATTTGCCCAAACAGGCCTCCCAGTCAGACAGACAAAGGAAGCCCTGTTCCTCAAAAGCAGGCTTCTTTTATAGGAGAAAACCATAGGCTTTTAGGGGTTTGGGTACGTGGTGACCGGAGTCACAGGACCTTTGGAGATCTCTTATCTTTGGGGCTGGATGGTCTCCTGACTCAGTGGGATAGTCTGGTCTTATCTTCATGACCCCAGGGCAGGGTGGCCCTCTGGGAATTCTTGGTATTTAGTTAGGTTGTCTTGTGGCCTTGTAAGGGAGTTATTGCTGCCAGCTAGGAAATTCCAGGGACTCGGGTCATTATGACCTTGGTTAGGTTTCTAAATCAGGTCTCCCCATTCTTAGGGTGAGAGGTTTTTTTTTTTTCTAAGTCTATTTATTTTTATTTCTTTGTTAATTCTTAAGTCCTTCACCACTACCACACCTACATCAAACATTGACCAAAAAAAGTGTTCCACGACCTTTCTCACAGGTTAGTTTGATAGAGGCAATTTTCGTATTTAGGTTCTATTTTATCACATGATTCTAGCTTATGTTGAATTGGCAAAAAACTAACCCAACATAATTGGGAAAAGCCCATAATGCCTCAAGCCTACACAAAAAACTTGAGGCAACAAAGTCATGCTGAAAGTATGAGAAATAGTCATACATCAGTAACAGCACACAAATTGTTTACCACACACACACACACACACACACACACACACACACACACACACACACACACACACGCAAGCTTGTTTCACATGTCAATCCCTTCTCCCTCTCCCTCCCCTAACCCCAATCCCTCCTACCCAACCACCAACCTACCCCCCACCCCATCCACTCTCCAATCCCCAGGCAGGGTAGGGCCCTCAATGAGGGCTCCGAAAAGTCCACCACATTATCCTGGGCTGGGCCTAGGCCCTTCCCCATGTGTCCAGGTCAAGAATGCACCCCTTCACGTGGGATGGTCTCTCAAAGTCCCTTCTTACACTAGAGAAAATACTAATCCACCACCAGGGGCCCCCTAAAGTACAGAGGCCTCCTCATTGACATCCATGTTCAGGAGTCTGGATTAGTCCTCTACTGGCCTCCCAGACAGCATATGGGGTAGATGTGCTCCCCCTTTTTCAGGCCAGGTGTTTTTGTGGGTTTCTCCAACCTGGTACCAACCCCTTCGATCTTCATTCCTCCCTCTCTTCAACTAAGTTCCAGAGTTCAGTTCAGTGTGTACCTGTGGATGTCTGTCTCTGCTTCCATCAGAGGGCTCTAGGATGGCATAAAAAGTAGTCATCAATCTCACTGTAGGAGATGGCCACTTAGGTTATCCTCTCCACCATTGCCTAGATTGTCAGTTCGTGTCATCGTTGTAGGTCCCTGGAAATCTCCCTAGTGACAGATCTCTCCTCAGACCTATAATGGCACCCTCTGATATGGTATCTCTCATCCTACTCTCTATTCTTCCCCAACTCAATATTTCTGTGCCACCATTTCCTCTCCTCCACTCTTCTTCTGCTGTCATTCTGGCAGCTCCCTCCCCCCTACCCTCATTTTCCCAATTAGCTCAGGAGTTCCTGCCCCTTCCCATTCCTGGGATCCATTCATTTATCCCTCAGAGTCCTTCATGTTTCCTAGTTTCTTTGGTGAAGAGGATTGTAGGCTGGTAATCCTTTGCTCTATGTCTAAAATTCATATATGAGTGAGTATATACCATGTTTGACTTTTTTTGACTGGGTTACCTCACTCAGGATGGTTTCTTCTAGTTCCATCCATTTGCCTACGAATTTCAAGATTCCATTGCTTTTTTCTACTGAGTAGTACTCCATTGTATAAATGTAACACTTCAGTTGAGGGGCATCTAGGTTGCTTCCAGGTTCTGACTATTACAAACAACGCTGCTATGAACATGGTTGAACATATGTCCTTGTTGTATGAATGTCCATTATTTGGGTATATACCCAAGAGAGGAATGGCTGGATCCTGAGGTAGACTGATTCCCATTTTTCTGAGCAACCGCCATACTGATTTCCAGAGTGGTCTTAAAAGTTCACACTGCCACCAGCAATGGTGGAGTGATCCTTTTTCTCCACATCCTCTCCAGCATAGATTGTCATTGGTATTATTGATTTTAACAATAATGACAGGTGTGAGGTGGTATCTCAGATTTGTTTTGAGTTGCATTTCTCTGATGGACAAGGATTTTGAGCACTTTCTTAAGTGTCTTTCAGCCATTTCAGATTCCTCTGTTGAGAATTATCAATTTAGTTCTGCACCCAACTTTTTAATTTCATTGTTTGGTGTTTTGGTGGCTAGCTTCTTGTCATCATTTTATATTTTTGAAATCAGCCCTCTGTCAGATGTGGGGTCAGTGAAGACCTTTTCCCATTCTGTGTCTGGTCATTTTGTCTTACTGTGTCCTTTGCCTTGCAGAAGCTTCTCAGTTTCAGGAGGTCCCATTTATTAATTGCATACCTCAGTGTCTGTGCTACTGGCCTAATGTTCAGGAAGCAGTCTCCTGTGCCAATTTGTTCAAGATTAACTCCCACTTTCTCTTCTAGAAGATTCAGTGTGGCTGAATTCATGGTGAAATCTTTCATCCATTTGTACTTAAGTTTTGTGCATGGTGACAGATATGGATCTATCTGCAGTCTTCTGCATGTCCAAATCCAATTGTGCCAGCACCATTTGTTGAAGATGCTATCTTTTTTCCATTGTATAGATTTAGCATCTTTGTCAAAAATAAGGTGTTCATAGGTGTGTGGGTTAATATCAGGGTTTTCAATTCCATTCCATTGGTCTATCTGTCTATTTTTTTGCCAATACCAAGCTGTTTTCAGAACTATGGCTCTATAATAGAGCTTGAAGTCAGGGATGGTGATGACTCCAGAAAATCCTTTATTGTAAAGAGCTGTTTTGGCTATCCTGGGATTTTTATTTTTCCATATAAAGTTGAGTATTGTTCTTTCAAGGTCTGTCAAGAACTGTGTTGGGATTTTGATATGGGTTGAGTTGAATCTAGATTACTTTTGGCAAGATTGCCATTTTTACTATGTTGATTCTACCTATCCAAGAGCATGAGAGCTCTTTCCATTTTCTGGAATCTTCCTTAATTTCTTTCTTTAAAGTCTAATAGTTCTTACTGTACAGGTCATTCACTTTTTTGGTTAGTGTTACCCCAAGATATTTTATGTTGCTTGTGAATATTATGAAGGGTAATGTTTCCCTGATTTCTTTCTCATTGGATTTATTGTCTGTATATAGTAGAGCTACTTATTTTTTTAGTTAATTTTGTATCCTGCTTCGTTGCTGAAGGTGTTTATCAGCTTTAGGAGTTCCCTGGTAGAGTTTTTCGGTCACTAATGTAGACTATCATATCATCTGCAAATAGTGAAAGTTTGACTTCTTCCTGTCCAATTTGTATCCCTTTGATCCCATTTTTTGTCTTATTGCTCTAGCTAGAACTTCAAGTACAATATTGAAGAGATATGGAGAGAATGGTCAGCCTTGTCTTATTCCTTATTTTCGAGGAATCACTTTGAGTTTCTCTCCTTTTAGTTTGATGTTTGTTATTGGTTTGGGATATATTGCATTCATCATGTTTAGATATGTTCCTGTTATTCCTGTTCTCTCCAAGATCTTTATCAGGAAGGTATGTTGGATTTTGTCAAAGGCCTTTTCAGCATCTAGTGAGATGATCATGTGGTTTTTCTTTTTTAGTTTGTTTATATGGTGGATTACATTGATGGATTTTTGTATGTTGAATCATCCTTGCATCCCTGGGAAGAAGCCTACTTGATCATGGTGGATGATTTTTCTTATGTGTTCTTGAATTTGATTCGCCAATATTTTGTTGAGTATTTTTGCATTGATAATTATGTGCGATATTGGTCTGTAGTTCTCTTTCTTAGTTGTATCTTTGTGTGGCTTGGTTATTAAACTGATTGTAGCCTCATAAAAAGAGTTTGGCAATGTCCCTTCTGATTCTGTTGTGTGGAACAGTTTGAGGAGTACCGGTATTATCTCTTGTTTGAATTTCTGATAGAATTCTGCAGTGAATCCATGTGGCCCTGGGCTTCTTTTGGTTGGAAGGCTTTTGATGACTGCTTCTATTTCATTAGATGTTATAGGTTTATGTAAACTGCTTATCTGTTCGTTTAATTTTGGTAAGTGATATCTATCCAGAAAACTGTCCATTTCCTTTAGATTTTCGAATTTTGTGGAGGATAGGTTTTCAAAGTATGACCTGAAGATTCTCTGGATTTTCTGTTGTTATATCCCCCTTTTCGTTTCTGATTTTGTTAATTAGCATCTCTCTCTCTCTCTCTCTCTCTGCCTTTTGGTTAGTTTGGATAGAGGTTTGTCTATCTTGTTGATCTTCTCAAAGAACCAACTCTTTGTTTCATTGATTCTTTGTAATGTTTTCCTAGTTTCTACTTAACTGATTTTAGCCATCAGTTTGATTATTTCCTGGTGTCTACTCCTCTGTGGTGAGTTGGCTTCTTTTTGTTCTAAAGCTTTCAGTTTTTCTGTGATTTCTCTAGTGTGGCTTTTCTCTAGTTTCTTCATGTGGGCATTTAGTGCTATGAACTTTCCTTTTGGCACTGTTTTCAGAGTGTCCCATAAGTTTGGGTATGTTTTGTCTACATTCTCATTAAATTCTAGGAAGTCTTTATTTTTTTTTTTTATTTCTTCCTCAACACAGGAATGGTGCAATTGAGTGTTATTCAATTTCTATGAATATTTAGGTTTTCTTCAATTTGTATTGCTGTCAAATTTTAGCTTTAGTGCATGTTGATCTGATAAGATACAGGTGGTTATTTCAATTCTTTTGTATCTGTTGAGGTTTGTTTTGTTGCCAACTAATAGACAAGGTTCCAATGTGGTACTAAGAAGAAGGTATATTCTTTTGTGTTTGGATGGAATGTTCTATAGATATCTTCTAAACCCAGTTGGGTCATAACTTCTGTCAGATCCTTTGTTTTTTGTTAAGTTTCTGTCTGGTGGTCCTGTCTAGTGGTGAAAGGGGGTCTTGAACACTCCTACTGAAAGTGTGTGTGGTTTTATGTGTGATTTGTGCTTTAGCAATGTTTCTTTTACACATGTGACTACCCTCCTATTTGGGGCATAGATTTTCAGGATTGAGACTTCATCTTGATGGACGTTTGCTGTAATTACTATGAAATGTACTTCTTCAACTCTTTTGATTGATTTTAGTTTGAAATCTATTTTATAGATATTGGGATTGCTACACCAGCTTGTTTCCATTTGATTGGAAAAATTTTTCCCAACCTTTTACTCTGACATAACACCTGTATTTGAAGTTGAGGTATGTTTCTTATAAACAGCAGACAGATGGATTCTGTCTTCATATCCATTTTGTTAGCCTATACCTTTTTATGGGTAAGTTAAGACCATTGACATTTAGGGATATTAATATCCATTGTTCGTTGGTTCTTCTTTGTTTTGGATTTATTGGTGGTGGTGTCATTGTGTGTGGATTTTGCCCTCCTGTCTCTTTTCATGTTGTGTTAAATTGGATTATCTATTGACTATGTTTTTGTGAGTGTAGTCATGTTCATTGGGTTGGAGTTTTCTTTCCAGAGCCTTCTGTAGTGCTGGATTTGTGGATATGTATTGTGTAAATCTGTTTTTGCCATGGAATATCTTATTTTCTCCATCTATAATGATTTAAAGTTTTGCTGGGTACAGTAGTCTGGGTTGTTATCCATGCTCCCTTAATGCTTGTAGGATCTCTATCCAAGACCTTCTGGTTTTCAGAGTTTCCATTGAGAGGTCGGGTGTGATTCTGATTGGTTTGCCTTTATATGTTACATGGCCTTTTTCCTTTTCTGCTCTTAATATTTTCTCTTTATTCTGTAGATTTGGTGTTTTGATTATTATGTGTCACGTAGGGGCTTCTTTTTGTTGTCTAGTCTGTTTGTTGTTCTGTAAGCTTCTTGTACTTTCATAGGCATATCTTTCTGTAGGTTGGGGAAGTTTTCTTCTATGATTTTGTTGAATATGTTTTCTGTACCTTTGACCAGTGTTTCTTCACCTTCTTCTACACCTATTATTCTTAGGTTTGGTATTTTCATGGTGTCCCTTATTTCCTGGATATTTTGTGTTAGGGATTTGTTGGACTTGAGATTTTCTTTGGTTGATGAATGTATATCCTCTAGCAAGTCTTCAATAACTGAGATTATCTCTCCCATCTCTTGAATTCTATTAGTTATACTCATATTTTTTTTACTGATCGTTTATCCAGCCTTTCTATTTCCAGCATCGCCTCATTCTGTGTTTTCTTTATTGTTTCTATGTCAGCTTTCATGCCTTCAACTGTATTGAGTGCTTCTTTCACTTGTTTGGTTGTTTTTTCTTGGGTTTCTTTAGATTCTTTAATGGATTTGTTTATTTCTTGAATTTTTTGGTTTGTCTTTTCCTCCATTTCATGCAATTTTTCCTTATTTTTTCTTCTATTTCTTTAAGGGATTTTCCTGTTTCCTCTTTAAAGGTCTCTATCATCTTCCCAAGATAATTTTTGAGGTCCATTTCTTCTTCATCTTTTGTGTCGATCTTTTCAGAGCTTGCTGGAGTGGAGTCCCTAGATTCTGGTGTTGTCATATTGGTCTTTCTGTTGTTGAATGAGATCTTATTCTGTCTTCTTCCCATATATTCCCCTGGACCAACATTTTTATAATCCACTTCTGTGATAATCATCAGAGAAGCTGGGTCATCTGACAGATTATGGCCTGAGTACATTAGGGTAAAAGTGATGTACTTAGAACCCAGAACTATCCTACTGAAGGGTAAGTGTAGGTTTCCAGTGTTATCTGGCCTAAAAGGTAAAGTTAGTGTAAAAAGACTTCCATGTCCATTTATGGCCAATAGATTAAGATGATTTTGTTCCATTTTCCTGGTCTTATGTGTAATACACTACTGAGGTCACTATCTGGGTCAATTGGTTCAGTCTCGACATCTAACTTAATCATCAGTCTTTGCAGTTTTCTGCAGCTATCTGGGCCAGGCTGAGTTAGGAATTTGTCCTCAGGATAACCTTATCCTCCAATGACACTGAGTCCACATTACTGGGCTTCATGATTGCCTCCTTAAGCTTCTGGAAGAACTTCATAGGTTACTGCTACTTTTGGTCAATTTAAGCCTCTAGAAATGGGGATTCATTCTTGCCTGATTTGGGGCTTCTGATAGGTAATAAAGGCTTTCCAGTTTGTGCTTCTAGATTGGTCTTATTTGTTACAAGAGTTCAATAAGGTTACTATTGTGGCAACAGTGTGGTTCACTACATCAGAATTACTGCCATTGGATTCATGGATATCATTATCCATGGTAATTGCCTTCTTTGTAATCTTCTGTTTCTCCACTGAAATTAGGATATGGTCCAAGTAAAGTCATGGAGGGTGTTTATTTGTCAGGAAGCCTCTAAAAATCGGCCTAGAATTTCAGTGCTGTCTCTCAGTTCCTGATTTTCAGTGATGTTCCTCAGTTCCTGAATATCTTTTCTTTCAGATAGATAGAAAATACTTAGGGAAAAGTTGTGGCATTATTTGCTTGTTCTAAACTCCTGCATAGGGTCTTCATGTGTACTTTCCTTTATTTTTATTTTTTACTTTTGATTCTTTGAGACAGTGTTTCTCTGTGTTTCTTTGGGTGTCCTAGAACTCACTCTGTAGATCAGACTGGCCTTGAAACCCCAGAGATTTCCCTGGCTCTGCCTCCAGAGTACTTGGATTAAAGGCATGCCACCATTGCCCAGCTACTCTATTTCTTTTTAAGGATTTTCTCTATCCTTTTCCTTTTCTTTCCTAAGCCTATGTATATTTTTTATAAACATTGTAAATCCTTTAGAAGTTTTTCTTCATCTGAATCAGTTTTTACTGTATATCTCTTTTTCTTACCATGAGGCTTTAATGTGCCAAACAGCATGTCTGGTGGAGATTTTGGTTCCTGGCTCCACTAAGTTATGCTTTCCAACTTTGTGGGGGTATGTTTACAACCATCTCTGGGAGCTGTACTCACTAACTCAACTCTGGTCTATGCCACCATCAAGCAGCTCTTAGCACATTGCCCATAAACCTTCTTTTGTCTGTATGAGTAAAAGTAAAATCTGCCATGCAGCATGCTGTGGGGCTTGGAGACTGCCTCTGTATACTGTGGCAAGAATCTTCCATGTTGTGCTCAAGCCCAAATGCCCCGTAGCATCTCTGCATCATGAGACTTTGAGACTAGGAAGCCTAGTGTGGCTCCATTTTTTTGTGTGTGTTTAGAAACTGTTTAAAGCTTTTTTTGGGTTTTAAATGGAAATAATTGCCAAATTTTTGGGCACCACTTGTAGACAGAAGTTTCTGTCCTGCCTGGTCCTGACGCTGTTTAGTCCCAGATAAACACACAGAAGTTTATGTTAACTGTAAACTGTTTGGTCGATGGCTCAGGTTTCTTATTGGTTAGCTCTCTCTTAATTATTAACCCATTTATATTAATCTGGGTATCTCCATGTGGTCTTGGCTTACCAGAGAATGTCCAGGCCTCTTCCATCCTTGGCAACTACATGGCATCCCCTCATGACTCAATCTCTGTCTTCCTCTTCCCAGAGTTCTCTACTCTGGTATCCTTGACTATCCTTCTTGCCTGGCTACATCCTACCTCTCCATTGGCAGAAACAGCTTTATTCATCAATCAATAAGAGAAATGTATATTCACAGCATGCAAAAGGCCATCCCCCAAAAAACTCTGAATATTACGGGTCTCAATTCCATGATAAAAACATAAAAACTAGAGGGATGATCTCCATGAGTCCAGGAACACCTCCCTTTTCCTTCTCCCTCCTTCACCCCAATGTCTGCTGAGTTGAGTGTACCCTCTGCTCCTGCCCAAATCCTGACCAACTCCCACCATCATCCCCGAATCTCTCTGGGCCTGTGCCTGGCATAAAGTGGACCTGCCCAGACAGGGTGGACCTCCATAAGCCTGGAAACACCTCACTCTCAGTTCCCACTGTGTCCAGACCTCTGCTGAGTGAGGAGAATACCAGGAGAGGAAAGACCACCCAAAGCTGCAGACATTGAAGTCTTGGCCCACACTCATGACCAGGTGAAAAGAGGAGCCAGAGAAACCACACCTGCACCCACTGGAAGGAAAGATGGGAAGAAGACAGAATAAGAACACACTCAAAAACAGAAAGACCAGTACAATACCACCAGAATCTAGGGACTCTAAACCAGCAAGATCTGAAAAGCACAAGAGAGAGGAAGAAGATGAGACAGACCTAAAAGTCTATTTTATGAAGATGTTTGAGATTCTTAAAGAGGAAACAAGAAAATCTCTTAAAGAAATAGAAGAAAAATCAAACAAAAATTCAAGATGTAAGTAATTCTCTTAAAGAACCTAAAGAAAGCCAAGAAAAAAAAAAAAACAAAAACAAATAAGTGAAGGAAGCACTCGAAACAATTCAAGGCAAGAAAGCTGAAATACAAACAATAAAGAAAACACAGAATGAGGGGATGCTGGAAATAGAAAGGCTGGATAAATTATCAGGAACTAAGGATGTGAGTATAACCAATAGAATACAAGAGATGGAAGAGAGAATCTCAGCTGTTGAAGACTTGCTAGAGGATATACAGTCATCAACCAAAGAAAATCTCAAATCCAACAAATCCCTAACACAAAATATCCAGGAAATATCAGATACTGTGAAAAGGCCAAACATAAAAATAATAGGTATAGAAGAAAGTGAAGAAATACAGGTCAAAGGTACAGAACACATATTCAACTCAATCATAGAAGAA
This sequence comes from Cricetulus griseus, assembly GCF_003668045.3. Lineage (NCBI taxonomy): Eukaryota > Metazoa > Chordata > Mammalia > Rodentia > Cricetidae > Cricetulus > Cricetulus griseus. Next base: position 90,357,958 of record NC_048604.1, read on the forward strand.
AACTTCCCCAACCTACAGAAGGATATGCCTCTGAAAATACAAGAAGCTTAAAAAAAAGAAATTAAAGACTTCCTAGAATTTAATGAGAATGATGGCACAACATACCCACAGTTATGTGAAACTTATTTAAAATAATCCCTCAAAGGCATTCCCAGAGGCTGGGACACTTTGAACACAATGCTTAGAGAAAAGTTCACAGCACTAAGTGCCCACATGAAGAAACTGAAAAATAGTCACACTAGAGAATTGACAGAACAACTGAAAGCTTAAGAACAAAAAGAAGCCAACTCACCAGGGAGGAGTAGACACCAGGAAATAATCAAACATAGGGCTGAAATAAATAAATTAGAAACAAGGGAAACATTAGAAAGAATCAATGAAATAAAGAGTTGGTTCTTTGAGAAGATCAACAAGATAGACAAACCTCTATCCAAACTAACCAAAAGGCAGAGAAAGAGAGAGGATGCTAATTAACAAAATCAGAAAGAAAAAGTGGGTTATAACAATGGACACTGAGGAAATCCAGAGAATCTACAGGTAATACTTTGACAACCTGTACTCCACAAAATTGGAAAATCTAAAGGAAATGGATAATTTTCTAGATAGATATCACTTTGCAAAATTAAATCAAGAACAGATAAGCAGTTTAAATAGAATTAAACCCATAAAGAAATAGAAGCACTCATCAAAAGTCTCCCAACCAAAAAAGACCAGGGCCAGATGGCTTCAGTGCAGAATTCTACTAGAAATTCAAACAAGAGCTAATACCAGTACCCCTCAAATTGTTCCACACAATAGAAGCAGAAGGGGCATTGCCATACTCTTTTTAGGAGGCTACAATTACTTTGATACCCAAGTCACACAAACATACAACTAAAAAAGAGAACTACTGACCAATATCCCTCATGATCATAGATGCAAAAATACTCAACAAAATATTGGCGAATAGAATCCAAGAACACATCAAAAAATCATCCACCATGTTCAAGTAGGCTTCATCCCAGGGATTCAAAGATAGTTCAGTGTACAAAAATCCATCAATATAATACATCATATGAACAAACTGAAAAAGAAAAACTACGTGATGATCTCACTAGATACTGAAAAAGCCTTTGACAAAATCCAACATCCCTTCATGATAAAGAACTTGGAGAGAACAGTATTAACAGGAACATATCTAAACATGATAAAAGCAATATACAGCAAACCAACAGCCAACATCAAAGTCAGTGGATAGAAACTCAAGGTGATTCCTCTAAAATCAGGAACAAGACAAGGTTTCCATTCTCTCCATATCTCTTCAATATTATACTTGAAGTTCTAGCTAGAGCAATAGGACAACAAAAGGAGATCAAGGGGATACAAATTGGACAGGAAGAAGTCAAACTTTCACTATTTGCAGATGATATGATAGTCTACATAAGTGACCTGAAAAACTCTACCAGGAAACTCCTACAGCTGATAAACACCTTCAGCAAAGTAGCAGGATACAAAATTAACTCAAGAAAAATCAGTAGCCCTACTATATACAGAAGATAAAGGCAATGAGAAGGGAATGATGGAAACATCACCCTTCTCAATATTCACAAACAACATAAAATATCTTGGGGTAATGCTAAGCAAAAAAAAAGTGACAGACCTGTATAGCAAGAACTTTGAGTCTTTAAATAAAGAAATGAAAAAGACTCCAGACTTCAAGCTCTATTATAGTGTCATAGTCCTGAAAACAGCTTGATTTCGGCACAAAAATAGACAGATAGACCAATGGAATTGAATTGAAAACCCTGATATTAACACACATACCTAGGAACACCTGAATTTAGACAAAGAAGGTAAATATATACAATGGACAAAAGAAAGCATCTTCAACAAATTGTGCTGGCACAACTGGATTCAATCATGCAGATGATCGCAGGTAGATTCATATCTATCACCATGCAGAAAACTTAAGTCTAAATGGATCAAAGATCTCAACATAAATCCAGCCACACTGAACCTTCTAGAAGAGAAATTGGGAGATACCCTTGAACGAATTGGTAGAGCAGACCAATTCCTGAACATAACACCTGTAGCACAGACATTGAGATCTATCATTAATTAGTGGGACCTCCTGAAATTGAGAAGCTTCTGTAAGGCAAAGGACACAGTCATTAAGACAAAACAACACCCCACAGAATGAGAAAATATCTTCACCAACCCTCCATCTGACAAAGAGCTGATCTCCAAAATATCAAATGAACTCAAGAAGCTAGCCACCAAAACACCAATCAATGAAATTAAAACTTGGGGTGCAGAACTAAATAGAGAGTTCTCAACAGAGGAGTCCAAAGTGGCTGAAGACACTTATGAAAGTGCTCAAAATCCTTGGCCATCAGAGAAATGCAACTCAAAACAACTCTGAGATACCATCTTATACTGACAAGAATGGCTAAAATAAAAAACACCAATGACAGTCTATGCTGGAGAGGATGTGGAGAAAAAGAAACACTCTTCCATTGCTGGTGAAAGTGCAAACTTGTAAGACCGCTTTGGAAATCAGTGTGATGTTTGCTCAGGGAAATGGGAATCAGTCTACCTCAAGATCCAGTAATTCCTCTCTTGGGTATATACCCAAATAATGGACATTCATACAACAAGGACATATGTTCAACCATGTTCATAGATGCATTGTTTGTAATAGCCAGAACCTGGAAGCAGTCTTGATGTCCCTCCATTGAAGAATGGATAGAGAAAATGTAGTAGATTTACACAATGGAGTACTACTCAGCAGAAAAAACACAATGGAATCTTGAAATTCGCAGGGAAATGGATGGAACTAGAAGAAATCTTCTGAGTGAGGTGACCCAGTCACAAAAAGACAAACATGGTATGTACTCACTCATATATGAATTTTAGACATAGAGCAAAGGATTATCAGCCCACAATCCTCATCACCAAAGGAACTAGGAAACTAGGAAGGACTCTAAAAGAAAAATGCATGGGCCCTAGAAAATGGGAAGGGTCATGACCTCCTGAGCTAATTGGGAACTTGAGGGTAGGAGAGAGGGAGCTTGTAGAATGAATGGCAGAGAAGAGGAGGGGAGAGGAGGAAATGGATGAGCAGAAAGGTTGAGTCAGGGGAAGAATAGAGGAGAGCAGGATGAAAGATACCATAACAGAGGCAGTCATTATAGGACTGAGGAGAGATCTGGCACTAGGGAGATTTCCAGAGATCTACAAGGATGACACCAACTGACAATCTAAGCAATGGTGGAGAGGATACCCTAAATGCCCTTCCCCTATAATGAGCCTGATGACTACTTAATATGCCAACCTAGAGCCCTCATCCAGTGGCTGATGGAAGCAGAGGTAGACACCACATCTATATACTGAACTGAACTGGAACCCAGTTGCAGAGAGGGAGGAATGTAGATCAAAGGGGTTATGCCCAGACTGGTGAAACCCCCAGAAACAGCTGGCCTGAACAAGGGGGAGCACATGGATCCCAGACTGCTGTCTGGGAGGCCAGCAGGGGACTGATCCAGACCCCTGAACATGGCTGTCAATGAGGAGACCTCAGCACTCTATGGGGCCCCAGGTAGTGGATCAGTATTATTCCCTGGTGTAAGAAAGGACTTTGAGAGCACATACCATGTAAAGGGATGCTCTCATGGCCTGGACACATGGGAAGGGCCTAGGCCAGGCCCAGATGATGTGGTGGACTTTGGGTAGCCCATTTGAGGGCCCTACCCTCCCTGGGGCATGGAGTGGGGATGGGGTGGGAGGCTTGTTGGGGGTTGGGGGAAGGGAGGGAGAGGTAGAAGGGATTGACATGTGAAGGAAACTTTTCGTAATTTGAACTAATAAAAAATAAGACAAAAACTAGCAGATTGAATTAGAAAACATGATCTACTGTTTTGGTGTCACCAAAAATACACATAACTACAAAAGATTGCCAGTACCATAGGAGTGAAAGGATGATAAACTAAGAAATAAACAGGCATAGCTAAAATAACATGTGGAAAGATAAACTTTAACTTAAAAATTGTTAGGAACCATAAAGAATTTCATTTCACACCTCTTAATTGGACAATCCATTAAGAGAATATTAAAATGATGAACAGATTTGCACAATGGATTGAATAAAACAAAATCTACTAAATATAATATTATTGAATAGCCCCCAACATATTGATAGTAGGTAATTTCAATACCCCACTCTTGCCAGTAGATAGGTCATTCAAGCAAAAAAGTACATACAAGGAAACATTGAAGTTAAATGGCATGCAAATCAAATGGACCTAATAGATATGTATAGAACATTTCATCCATACATTAACGAGTTCACATTTTTCTAAGCAGCTCATAAACTTTCTCTCAAATTGATGATGTAGGGCATAAAGCAAACATCATCAAATATAGGGAAGCTGATATAACAGCCATTCCATCTGATCATATTGAAAAAAAAAGGATAGTCACCTACAACAACAGTAACTACAAATTGTACCTAAATACATGAAGATCAAACAGCATACTACTTACTGATGTACTCTCACTGCAGAAATCAGGAAGGACACACAAATTCATAGAAATAAATGACAATAAAGACACAACATGTCAAAAGCAATTGTATACAATGAAGGAAGTTTTAAGAGTAAAATTTATAGCTCTAAATTCACTATCAAAAAATTAAAGTTCTAAAATAAATTAATTTATGATATAGTATATTATCTTGTAAAAGCAAAGACAAACCAAACTACACACAAAGATGGACAGAAATGAACAAAATCATGTAGCAATGAATTATATAACACAAACAATCAAAACATACAGAAATTTAATGAACCAAGGACCATTTCTTTGAAAAAATAAAGTTGTCAAACATTTAGCAAAATTGTCCAAAAGAAGAGAGATTTCCCATATTAATAAAAGCAGAGATGAAAAAGGAGACAGTACAACAAATAAAAAATGAAATTTAGAATGTTACCAGGTCTTTATAAACCTATAATCTACTACTCTATCGCAGGAATTACCAACACGGAGCCAGGTAGAGTTACAAGGGATTTTAATAAGGAAAAAGCCTTACTTACAGAGCAACCTAGCCAGCAGGCAGGCAGCAGTTTATACAGCAAGCCCAAAGCGAAACCAAAAGTGAAAGTGACCTGCTACCTGACTGCCTCTCACTCTACATCACCCCAACCCCGTGAAGGGCGTGGTCAGGCACACCTTAGCCAGCCCCTAAGTAGGTGTGGCTACAGCTTCCCCTACAATTCCCCTTTTAGTCTAAAAGAGGATTAAAACTTAACAGTGTAAAGTATCCAAAATAAACAATCATAAAGGTGAAATATAAGAAGATACAACAATCTGTTTATGTCACATCTAACTATCTATTTTAACTAAACCCTAAAGTCATCTGAAACAGGTGTCCAAGCATGAACACCTCCTTTCAATCCCAATCATATACAATAGGAAGCTATCCCTAACTAGGTATATAAACTATCCTAAGTGACAACAATGGGGGAAAGGGGGCATAGCATTCTCCAAGTTACTTCCTGTTGAAATGCGACGACGATATCCTTGTGGGGTCCTGTAAGAAGAAAATGTTAGTATAGTAAAAGTCTTGAATGTATTGTATCCAGTCCATGTTAGATGGGATTTACTTGATTGATGATCTCTCTTGAAATCCTCAACTTGATTGAAGTCAGTACCTGAAGCTCTGGCCGGAGGGTCAGTTGAAATGGAACAAGTTGAATCCAGGGCAGTCGAGGAGGTGTAGCCCATTTTCTTTCCAGGGTGTCCAGGGATTGCTGTCTGGCAGGTCTTCATTGGCTGTGTGGGTCCCAAACATAAACAGTTAGCAGAGAAATGTTTGTTTATGTATGTACACATGCCGGAAAGGCAACCACGGGAGCATAACAATTATGAGAGGGCATAGACTTTGAAAGAAAGAGCCAAGAAAAGACAAAGACAATATCCAAATTCTTCTCTTATTCTGTACTACATCAATTGGCTTCTTGATAGAATACAGAAACTCTAAAGTTTAGTTAAATAACATGCTTGGATTTTAGAGGAGGAAAGCCAAATCCACCTCTAAAACCAGCATTGCTTTACTTGAATAGGGACTAGAAAAGAGAAATAGAATTCTCTGAGAGACAGCTGTAAAGTTTAACATATGGCACGTTCCTTTTATTTGATGGTTATAGGTATTTTTTCTTCTTAAGCATCTACCCATTAAGTGTCCTTTGCCTTCTGGAGATGAGTTTTCCTGTGAAGATAAAAGCAAAACACTTCCCTTCCCTTTGGGAGGTTTCTATTTAGTTTATGAGATATACCTTAGTAGAATACCTGTCATTTGTCCTCGTCGAGAGGTTTTTCCTTTTGAATGTGAATCTTGATCAACCTTGAAGGTATCCAAAGTTTTTCTTCTCCTGTGAAAACCAATGCAAAACCCCTACCCCAACATAACACATGTCCTGGTTTCCATACAGAGGTTAGTACATCTTTGATGTATACTGGCTGATTCAGTTCAGCAGTTACTTTCTGTAGTACAGTGTCTTTCTGCAGCTGTTTGTCCTTTCTCATTGGCAATAAGAAAGTTTAGTGTTAATAAAGCATTATGCAACCTATGTTTGGGGGATTTAGACTTCCATGCTTGTTTGTTGAGCATCTCCTTTAGTGTTCTATTAGATTTCTCAACCACTGCATGTCCTGTAGGATTGTGTGGTATACCAGTGACATGCTTTATGCTATAATATTTGAAAAACTGTTCCAATTTTGTAGAGACATATGCTAGAGCATTGTTGTTTTTTATTTGTGCAGGTATGCCCATAACTGCCATCACCTCTAGCAGGTGTGTAATAACAGAATCAGCTTTTTCAGAGTTAAGAGCAGTAGCCCATTGGAACCCTGAAAATGTGTCTATAGTATGATGCACATATTTCAAATTTCCAAATTCTGCAAAGTGAAAGACATCCATCTGCCAGTCCTCATTTCTCCAAATGCCCTTAGGATTACAATCTGATGGCAATGGAGTTTGATTATAAAAGGAACAAGTAGGACAGTTTCTCAGTATCTCCTTGCCTTGTTGCCAAGTGATGGAGAGTCCTTTTTCAAACCTTTGCTATTTACATGATGTTTCTTATGAAATTCTGAGGCTTCTAGCACACTTCCAATTAATCAATGATCAATCTCATCATTGCCTTGTGCTAGTGGGCCTGGCAGACCTGTATGGGATCTGATATGTGTAATGTATATAGGATTACTTCCGTTTCTGATTGTTTCCTGTAATTGTAAACACAATGAGGTTAATTCTGTATTATCAGGAACGAACTCTACAGTCTCAATATGTAACACTACTATCTCTGCATATTGAGAATCAGTAACTATATTAAGAGGTTTTGTAAAATCCATAAGTACCATGATAATTGCATATAATTCTGCCTTCTGTACAGATGTATATGGACTTTGAACTACTTTACTTACCTCACCTGCTTTATAACCTGCCTTACTAGATTTGTTGGCATCAGTGTAGAGGGTAAGACTCCAGAAATGGGAGTTTGTCTTACAATACGTGGAATAATCCAGACTGCATTTTTTATGAATTTAATTCTGTCAGTTTTGGGATAGTTGTTGCTAATCATTCCCAAAAAGTCAGTAAGAGCCATTTGCCAATATTCATTATCCTTCCACAAGGAGGAAATTTCTTCATTAGTTAAAGTTACCATAATTTCTGCTTGATCTTTTCCAGTCAGTTGACGAAGTCTTAATTTTCCCTTTAAAAACAAATCAGAAATATTTTCTATATATGTCTTTAACTTTTTATTCTGTTTATGTTGAAGAAATATCCACTCCAATATGGTGTCTTCCCTCTTCATCAGAATCCAAGAAGGGTATTCTCTGGATGGAAAGATAACCAGAATACAGTCTAAATTAAGGTTTATCCGATCTACATGTGCATTCACTATTCTGTTTTCTACCTATTGCAACTCTTTTTCTGCCTCAGTGGATAACATTTTTTGACTGTTTAGGCCCTTATCAATTTAAGGGCCATTTTTAAATGCTTTAAGTCTTGTCCTTCTACACCAATAATCATCTGTAGTTGAAAAATTCCTGTAATAATTATTGGAGAGAATTAAGAGTTTGATAACTATCCTTATTTGTACCTTTTGAGATCTGATTCTTTGTAAGTCTATCTTGTACCCTAAATAGTTAATAGAATCTCCTCTTTGTATCTTTTCTGGGGCAACCTGTAACCACCAAAGAGGCAGAACTTCCTTCACCATGTCAAACATATGTTCCAAAGTTTCCTTATTAGAATCTGATAAAAGAATATCATCCATGTAATGATAAACAAAGATTGTGAAAATTTTTATGAATTATTTCAAAAGGTTGCTGTACAAAGTGTTGACACAAAGTAGTACTATTTAGCATTCCTTGTGGCAAAACCCTCCACTGATAACTCCTAACTGGCTGTGAATTATTAAGAGTTGGTACAGTAAATGCAAATTTTTCTCTATCATTTTTCTGTAACCGTATTTTGAAAAAACAGTCTTTCAGATCAATGACTATGATCAGCCATCATTTAGGTATCAAGGAAGGCAAAGGCATTCCAGGTTGCAGAGAGCCCACTGGTTGAATTACCTTATTTATGGCTCTCAGGTCTGTCAGCATTCTCCACTTACCTGGATTCTTTTTGATAACAAATACAGGAGAATTCCAAGGGCTTGTGGACTTCTCTATGTGTGCAGCATCTAGTTGTTCCTGAACTAGTCTTTCTAAAGCCTCTAGCTTCTCAGATGTCATCGGCCATTGGCCTACCCAACAGGTTCATCTGTAAGCCACTTCAAATGGCAGGGCCTTTGGCTCCTCTGAAGATCCATCATTTGTACCTAGTTTCTGTACAGCATGGATGGTTGGTAACCATTTTCCATAGCGTCTTACCAGATCTTTTCTATTATTTAAAGATTGTACATAATTTGTATCTGACACTGGAGCAATATTAATCTGAGTATTCCATTGCTGTAAAAGATCACAACCCCAGAGATTTATAGCTATATCTGCCATGTATGGTTTCAGTCTCCCTTTCTGTCCTTCCGGTCCAATGCAGACCACCAAGTTAACACTCTGTCGAACTCTAAATAGAGTTCCAATTCCTAAAAATTGTACATTCGTCTCTCCAGGAGACCATTTCTGAGGCCAAGAATTTGGGGTACTAATAGTCACATCCACCTCAGTGTCTACTAAGGCAGTAATAACTTTATTATTTATTTTCACTTTCAACTGAGATCTTTTATCATTAATAGAAGTTTGCCAAAATATGCATTTCACATTTTGCCCATTCACATTTGATTCTTCATCACTATTCAAACTACCATCAAGAGAATTATCATTTTTTACAATAGGCAAAGAACTATCTATTCGTCCTGTGAGAGATTGTCCGGAATGACCGGACCTTTCTCGATGTGGGAGCCTTCTTGAGTTACCCCTCGGGGTTTCCCGGCCTTAAGGGGTTTCCTTCCATGTCCCTGGTTGATCTACATTCATTGGTCCATGGTCTGTCCTTACCACATCTTCTACACAATCCAGAAGGCAGTGGCCTTCCATATGAGGCATTGTTAGAATTCGTTTGTCTACACTTTCTCTTAGTATGTCCCATTTTACCACAGCTGAAACATCTAGGTTCCTGGTACCTTCGTGGTTTCCTGAGGAAGGCTCTTCCTACCCATGGTTCTGGTTCATGGTAGTAGTAACCTCTACCCTCTTGGTTCCTATGTTGACCTCTTTAAGGTGCTTCTTCTTCCCAAGCCCTTGCATCCTCACCTCTAGAACTTTTAATCTCCTGTTGCCTTTTTAAACCATTCGAGATGGCTTCTCCTACCCAATCTCCATTATCTTGCACGTTATAGTCAATGTGGGATGAATGCAATACCCATTCTTCTAGCGGAGCTGATCTGATCTTTAAAGGCAAAAGTATTCTTTTGCATATTGGGTTTGCATTTTCATAAGCTATTGCATATATAATTGATTGTCTTATTTCTGGATCTGTTAACTGTAATTCTACTGCCCTAGTTAACCTTTGTAAGAAGTCCTGGAACTGTTCTGTAGGTCCCTGTTTTATTCTGGTATAAGTTTCTAGGCATTCTCTTTGCTCACGAACCTTACCCCAGGCATTTAATGCTGCATTCCTGCATAAGGACAGTATATGGTCATCATATTCAGTCTGAGCCTGTGGGATAGCAAAAATACCCTCACCAAGAATCTTATCTAGGAGGGCTTCAAAACCTTCCTTTATGCCTTGACACTCAAGGAGCTTCTCCCATTCCCTGACCAATGCCTTTCACTGGATTTGGCATGAATTCTCAAGTACAGCTGCTACCAATCATTCCCAATCTGTGGGTGTCACCCTGTTAAAGGTTGCCCTTGAATGTAGTAGCTGTTTTATGTATGACTATAGAGACCATATGAGACAACTGATTCTTTAATATTCTTAAGATCCTTCAGCTGTATAGTTTGCCATTCATAAGCCATCCATCCATGAGGGTGTTTCTTAGAAGCTGGCTTTTCTACCATGGTAGCTGGGTACACTAATGGTGTACGAGTAACAACCTTAGAGGAATAGTCATGATACCTGGGTGGAGTAGGTGCCCCAGATTGGAGTGATTCTGCCTCTGAGGCATCCCAATGATCTTTAAGCCTAGTAATGATATCTTTTTGAAAACTTTTTGAAAAATTTCAATCTCCTTAATCATAAAAGATTCCAAGCATGTTAGTGAATCTGTAAATTGGTCTAACTGCTCCTCTACACGTTTTTCTAGATCTTTAGTACAGTCATCCTTAGGCAGCATATGGATGGTATGGAAACTGCCTTCTAGGTATTGGAGTCTAGATTTGAGGTCATGATTTGCTTATTTTGAGTCCTCAGCAATAGACCTATGGACCTATGTAATCTGTCAACCCTGTACTGTAAATTATCTTCCCAACATTCGAATCTTGACTCAAATTTGTGATGTGCTGCTGTAGATGCGTCAATAATTGATTGAATGTTATTGTCCAATTCTTCAACCCTATCCTGGGTATTTTGCACCTTTGCATCTAGTTTCTGGTTAACAGTGCCTATCTCAGTTTCCAGCTGCCTACAGTTATTCTTTAGTTCATCACGGGTCTCTGACATCCTAGCCTCTAATGCCTTAGACATGAAGGATCTCTCTGTGTTTATCTTATCATAAATATGCTGCATCTCATCTTATGTAACAGACAGCTCTTTCTTTAGCATATAGGACACAGAGCCAAGCTTATTATCCAATTTCTGTTCCACTTCTTGCACAATTGTGGTCTGACCTAATTTGTTCTCCAAAACCTCATTGTGTAAAGCTGTTTTTTTCTGTAAGTATGTGGTGAGGTTATCCTTGTGTCTGTTCCTGAGTCCTCTGGCTAGTAATATTATTTGTACCAGCAAGCTAACTGCCGTTATGGCATATAGGCTGGTAATTGGCAGAGTAGAGTCCTCCTCAAACATTGAATTCACATAATAAGCCAAAATATTACCAATTTTAGCAAATGATAAATATTCCACCATTATTTTACCTGATTTCTACTTCAGATGCAGTAACTATCTTTGACCAGCAGGTGGTGTAGGCGTTCAGCTACTCGGTGCTGCATTTGGCAGTGGTTGGTCAGGCAAGATGATGACAGCAAATGAGGTCACAACAGCAGCTGTGCTTATCTTAGACAGTATATGGCCTTGTGGCTGCAACCACTAAAAGAGATGCAGCTTTATGCTGTAGCGGCCAGGGGAAGCTGCTGCTGAAAGCTGAGGCTTACTCAGTTCTAGGGCAGGAGGCCTCAGGGTGCAGGTAGGCGGCAGTCCGAGCCAGTCCTGTGCACGAAGCTATAAACTGTCTCCCAGCAGGGCAGACAGTTAAGAGAGGCTCAGCAGCAGTGGGAATGGGCTTGTGTGGGGTAGCATGTCAGCTGCGAGCGGGGAGCACCTGTGGAGAGAGGGTGCTTTCCTGGCCTAGGCCTGCAGTCCTGGTGGGAACCACAGGCTGTCCCAAATGGGGCCAAGATCCCGTTCCTGACACCAGATAATGCGGAAAATTACCAATATAGAGCCAGGTAGAGATACAAGGGATTTTAATAGGGAAAAAGCCTTACTTACAGAGCAACCTAGCCAGCATCCAGGCAGCAGTCTGTACAGCAAGCTGAAAGGGAAACTGAAAGTGACTCACCACCTGACCACCTCTCACTCTACATCACCCTGACCATGCCCTCGAAAGCGAGTCAGGCATACCTTTAGCCAGCTCCTAAGCAGGCATGGCTACCACTTCCCCCACACTACTCTGTAAAATTTACAACAAATTAATACATTTACAGATGCATGTGATATAGCATATTGGAATTGGGACCAAATCAATAATCCAAAACTATCTAAAATTAGTAGTGAAATTGAAGCAGTAATAAGAAGTCTCTCAATTGAACAAAGGCTAGGACCAGGTGTATTCACTGTAGCATCCAACAGAACTTCAAGGAAGAAAAAATACCAACTCTGCTTAGTTCACCCCACAAACTAGGAAAAGATGAAATGCTTCCAAATCATTGTGTGAAGCAAATATTTTTGTGGATACCAAAATCAGGTAAGGACACCACACATACACACACACACACACACACACACACACACACACACACACACACACAATTTGTAGAACTATTTCCTTCATGAATGAAGATGCAAAAATCCTCGAAGTTGCACATGCAAACTAAATTCATTATCACAGCAGAAAGATGATTCCTCATGACTAAGTTATCTTCATTCCACTGATGCAGGACTGGTTAAACATACATAAATACATATAATTCCTAATGTAAACAAAATAACATGCTGAAAACATATTATCATCACAATAGAGGCAGAAAACATCTTTGACAAACCACAGCATCCCTTCATGATTAAATTTATAGGGAGTTAGCTAGAATATGAATAGGTTATGCCAATAAAATAAAGGTTGACAATGACAAAGCTATACCAAAATTATACTAAATAGAGACACACTCAAGGAATTTTCAGTAATACCAGAAGTAACACAAGGATGTCCACTCCCTTGAACTCTTTGTTATATTCATGTGACCCTTAGCAAGAGCAACATCAGAAGAGAAATAAATAAAAATGATATAAGTGGGAAAATAAGTGGGAAAATATCATCCCTTTTTACAGATGATATAAAACAATACATAAGAGATGCTAAAGACTCCACCCAAATCTTCTTACTCCTGATAAATACTGTCAGTAAGAGTGCAGGATGAAAAACAACATAGAGTAATCAGTAGCCTTCCAATTTAACAATGACAGGCCGATTAGAAAAGAAATTGGGAAAACAAGTCCATGTCTCAGTTTCTCAGCCATATACAAGTTAAATATATAGGAATAAACCCAACCAGGTAATGAAAGAATTCTGCTATGAAAGTTTTCAGAAAGTGAAGGAAGAAATTGAGGAAGACATTAGAAGATAGAGATATTTATAAGCATTAATAGGATGAATTATCATTATGAAATTATAATCCAACTGAAACATTTTACAGACTCAAATCTATTCCTCTCAAAATTCCAGTGCAATTCTTCATAGACACAGAAAACACTATAAAGTGGACATAGAAGCACAAGGAAACAGACAGTCAAAGTAACCTAGAACAAAAGAAAATACACAATAGAGGTCACAATATCTGTTTTCAAATTATACTACAGCATCATTGTTAGACAAAATCATGGTACTGAAATGAAAACAGACACAAAGATGAATGGAATAGAACTGTAATCACAGATACCAGTTTATGTACTTACAGTTACCTGATTTTTGACATGTAGGACAGAAATAAAATTGGAAAAAAGACATTAACTCCAAGAAATGGTACTATGCAAAGCAGATTTCTGTATGTAGATCAGGCAGGCTTCCACCCAGGGAAGAAAGGATGATTCAACATATGAAAATCCAACAATGTAATCCACTGTATAAACAAACTGAGAAAGAAAAATCACACGATCATCTCACTAGATGCTGAAAAAGCCTTTGACAAAAACCAACACCCATTCAAGATAAAGGTCTTAGAGAGATCAGGGATAAAAGGAACATACCTAAACATAATAAAATCCATATACAGCAAACCAACAGCCAACATCAAAATAAATGGAGAGAAACTCAACATGAATCCTCTAAAATCAGGAACAAGAAAAGGCTATTCATTCTCTCCATATGTCTTCAATATTGTACTTGAAGTTTTAGCTAGAACAATAAGACAACAAAAGGAGTTCAAGGGGACACAAATTGGAAAAGAAGTCAAACTTTCACTATTTGCAGATGATATGACAGTTTACATAAGTGACCCAAAAAACTCTACCAGGGAACTCCTTCAGCTGACAAACACCTTCAGCAAAGTGGCAGGATACAGATTAACTAAAACAAAACAAAACAAACAAAATCCATAAGCCCTAATACATACAGATGATAAATGGGTTGAGAAATCAGAGAAAGGTCACCCTTTACAATTGCCCCAAACACCATAAAATGCCTTGGGGGTAATGCTAACCAAACAAGTGAAAGACCTGTATAGCAAGAACTTTGAGCCTTTAAAGAAAGTAATTAAGAAGATACCAGAAAATGGAAAGATCTCCCATGCTCTTGGATAGGTAGGATTAACATAGTAAAAATGGCCACCCTACCAAAAGCAATCTACAGATTCAATGCAATCCCCATCAAAATCCCTGAACAATTCTTCACAGACCTTGAAAGCACAATACTCAAATTTATATGGAAAAGTAAAAAACCCAGTATAGCCAAAACAACCCTGTACAACAAAGGAAATTCTGGAGGCATCACCATCCATGACTTCAAGTTCTATTATAGAGCTATAGTCCAGAAAACAGGTTAGTATTGGCACCAATATAGACAGGTAGACCAATGGAATCAAATTGAAAATCCTGATATTATCCCACACATCTACAAACACCTGATTTTGTGCAAAGAACATAAAATTATACAATTGAATAAACAAAGCATCTTCAAAAAATGTTGGTGGCATAACTGGATGGTGGCATGTAGAAGACTGCAGATAGATCCATGTCTATCACCATACACAAAACTTAAGTCCAAATGGATCAAAGACCTCAACATAAATCCAGCCACACTGAAACTCTTAGAAGAGAAGGTAGGTGGTACCCTCCATTGAATTGGTACAGGAGACCACTTCCTGAGCCTAACATCAGTATCACAGACACTGAGATTGAAATTAATAAATGGCACCCCCTGAAACTGGGAAGCTTCTGTAAGGCAAGGGACACAGTCAACAAGAAAAAATGGCACCACACAGAATGGAAAATTTATTCACCAAACCCACATCTGACAGAGGGCTGATTTCCAAAATACACAAAAAAACACAAGAAGCAAGTCTCCAAAACACCAAACAATCCATTTAAAAAGTGGGGTACAGAAGTAAATAGACAATTCTCAATAGAGGAATCTAAAATGGCTGAAAGGCACATAAGAAAGTGTTCAACATCCTTAGCTATCAGGGAAATGCAAATCAAAACAACTATGAGATACCATCTTACTCCTTTCAGAATGGCTAAAACCAAAAACACCAATGACAGTTTATGCTGGAGCAGGTGTGAAAAATGGGAACACTCCTCCACTGTTGATGGGAGGGCAAAGTCATGCAGCCACTTTGTAAATCAGTATAGTGGTTTCTCTCCAAAATGGGAATCATTCTACTACAAGATCCAGAAATTCCCCTCTTAGGCATATACCCAAAAGAAGCACATTCACACAACAAGAACATCTGTTCAACCATGTTCATAGCAACATTATTTGTAATAACCAGAACCTGGAAGCAACCTGGGTGCCCCTCAACTGAAGAATGGATGGAGAAGATGTGGTACATTTACATAATGGAATACTACTCATCAGTAAAAAAAATTCAATCTTGAAATTTGCAGGCAAATGGATAGAAATAGAAGAAACCATCCTGAGTAAGGTAACCCAGTAACAAAAAGGCAAAAATGGTATGGACTCACTCATATATGGATTTTAGAACTAGAGCAAATGATCACCAGCCTGCAATCTACACTGCCAGAGAAGTTAGGAAACAAGGAAGATTCTAAGAGACACATACAGAGAAGGGGAAAGGGACAATCTCCTGAGCTAATTGGGAGCTTGTGGGGATGGGACAGGGAGTTAGAAGAAAGAGACGGGGATAAGAGGATGGGTGAGGAGGACATGAGGGAACAGGAAGATTGAGCCAGGGGAAGAATATAGGAGAGCAAGAAATGAGATACCATAATAGAGGGAGACATTATAGGTTTAAAGAGAAATCTGGCACTAGGTAAATGTCCAGAGATCTACAAGGTTGACCCCAACTAACAATCTAAGCAATAGTCGAGAGGCTACCTTAAATGTTCTTCCCCAATAATGAGATTGATGACTACCTTATATACCATCCTAGAGCCTTCATCCAGTGGATGATGGAATCAGAAGCAGAAACCCACAGCTAAACACTGAGTTGAGTTCTGGAATCCAGTTGTATAGAGGGAGGAATGTTGAGCAAAGGGGTCAAACCAGGCTGGAGAAACAGATAGAAACTGGTGCCCTGAACAAGGGAGAGTTTATGGACCCCAGACTGATAGCTGAGAAATCAGCATAGGACTGTCCCAAACCCCCTGAATGAGGATGTCAATTTGGAGGTCTGGGAAATCCATGGGGACTTTGGTAGAGGATCAGTACTCATCTCTAGTACAGGAGTTGATTTTGAAAGCCAAATCCACATAGAGGGATACTCTCTCAGCCTAGACACATGGGGGAGGGCCTAGGCCCTGTTCCAAATAATATGACAGACTTTGAAGATCCCCCATGGAAGTCCTCACCCTCCCTTGGGAGCAAAAAGGGCATGGGATTGGAGGTTGGGGGGGCAGGGGAGGAGGGGAGGGAGAGGGAACTGGGATTGACATGTAAAACAAGCTTGTTTCTAATTTAATTTTAAACATAAAAAAAGAAAATGAAACTAGATTTCAATTTCTCACCCTGAACCAAACTCAATTACAAATCGATCAAGGACCTTAGCAAAACACTTTTAATAACATTAATCTA
Source organism: Cricetulus griseus (assembly GCF_003668045.3). Lineage (NCBI taxonomy): Eukaryota > Metazoa > Chordata > Mammalia > Rodentia > Cricetidae > Cricetulus > Cricetulus griseus. The sequence goes on from NC_048604.1 coordinate 90,375,069, forward strand.
TAAAGGAGAAGGTAGGAGTGTGTTATTACTCTTCTGTTGCTATGATAACACCCAATGATCAAAAGTAACTTATGGAGAAAACTAGTTTCTCTGGGTTTGTGGATTCAGAGTTGCATGTATTCCATCAGAGTGTTGAGGCATAGTATCAGGCAAAAGGCATTGAAGCAGGCAGATGCCAAGGACTCCTGCTCTTATTTTCCAAACTCAAAGGACAAAGCAGACAGAACATATAGAAAGGTCTTATAGTTTCTATTCTCAAAACCTGATTCCCAATGTGTTACTTGAGCCTTTTTCAAAGCTGCATCACTTAAACTTCCCTACTATCTTGGTACCAAGTGCTAAAATACCAAAGACTATGAGAGACATTTCTCATTCTGATTCAATACCCATGACATTCATGGTCATATTATGTAAAATGAATATATTCAGACTTAAGACCACAAAGTTTGTTATAGCCTCAGCACTTTAAAATTCCTATATCTCTTCTGTAATTCTAGGTAATATGTCAATTATAAGGCTCTGTATAATTTTTAAAAAAGGGAATTGTAAACTTTCAATAAGCAGTGCTATATAATATAAATTACCACTACAAAATCGAAGAATTTGGGCATAGTGAGGACATACTAGACCAGAGCAAGCCTGAAAAAACAGCAGGTCAAAAGCCAAATCTTCTAGTTCTGTGTCTAGTACCAAAAGGCTGAAAAGCCTCAGTCTCTCTGGAATTAATGCCTAAAACATGTATTTTCACATAGACTGCTTCTCCAGACATACCATGAAATGTTCAGGCATTATGCTGGCCTGCCCCTGATACTTTGCAGAATCCACTCAGGCAGTACCCTGGTCAGCCCAGGGTTCCATGGGAACTAAGTCTGCATGCAGGTGTAGAGGACCCCTTTAAAAGACCCTGCCCACTTATGCTCTCTTCTCTCTCTTCTCTTATGCTCTTTCTGTACCTCTCTCCTTTCTCTCTTTCTTACTCTGCCCTACTCTGTTCTGCGATTTCTCACTCTCCTATTGTAATAAACTCTATGATTAATATACTCTTTATGCTCTCCATGGTTCATGTTACTTTAATTTAAGCAGAAATCTAACATACCATAGTACATGCATCACCAACATCTTGGAATCTCCAGTGCAATCCAGACTTCACTCCCACAACTTAATGCAATGGCCTCTCTGGGCCTTCATGGACAGCATCCACTGCCATACATTGTCTGTCATCATCCACTCTTTAAATATGTAGAGGAATAACATACAACTGCTTTTTTCTTACATCCTTTTGATCTCTAAAGCCAGAACCACATGCATGACACTACCAAGTTCTGCTGCCAGCTTAAGGTTGTATCCTGGCCCCTTGAGTCACATTAACAGAAGAGCTTTTATTCCATTGTTTTCTCTTTTCTTTGTTTTTAATTATATTGCTGTTTGTTTGGTTGGGATTTTTTTTTGAGACAGGGTTTCTCTGTATAACACTGGCTGTCCTAGAACTCAGTCAATAGTCAAGGATGGCCTTGAATTCACAAATCTGCCTACCTCAACCTCCCTAGTTCTGGAATTAATGGTGAGCACCCTCACTGCCTAGCTACTCAGTTGCTTTCTAAATATACCTGCACTGACATACTTGATTTAACAAGGTCACACATCCCAAACCTCAACAAACCAATTGGGGATGAATTATTTAAGTACAGGAGACAATAGAGGGACTTCTTATTTACTTGACATTAGCAAGGAATCTTATTTTGTAAAAACAAAATAAATACTTAATGGAAATCATCTCCTTTTGGACTCCAATTTAACTGCTCTTAGGATGGAACTCCAGGCATTTTTTGAAGTGACACTAGCTCACTCAAGCATGTGGTTCTGGCAGGCCTTACCCTTCTCCCCTATTCCCTCTGCCTTGCTAAATTTGTTTGACTACATTCTTAAAGCGAGCTCCTACCCCCAAGGTCTATTACCTTATTTGGCCACTTCTTCCTCCTGAGGCTGATTATCAAGGTCAAACTATCAAAGTACTTAAGTCCAGCAATCAAAAGCCCCCTTGGCTCACCTAATTAAGACACCCAATTAAATTAAACATCTCATCCTAACACAGGGTTTCCCCTTTACCTTTATAAAGCATCATGTGCCTTTGTACCACATCTGTCTCCTCTCTATCTAGAGGCAGTCCTTTGTCCCTCTGGACAAATACCCCTGCCACTTCCCCTTGTCCCCTTCCTCTTCTCCTTCATCATCTACCTCCTAGACCATTCTAACACAGACCTCCTCTTCCTCTCCTCTTAAGAGTGACAGCTGCTTCCATTTTCTAGTATCTTCTTTAATTTCTTTCTTTAGAGAATCAAAATTCTTGTGGTACAGGTCTTTCACTATTTTGGTTAGCATTACCCCAAGGTATTTTATGTTGCTTCCTGAATATTATACCAGTAGCACAGACACTAAGATCAACAATTGATAAATGGAACCTCCTGAAACTGAGAAGCTTCTGTATGGCAAAGGACACAGTCAGCAAGACAAAAGGGAAGGCCACAGACTGGGAAAAGTTATTCCCCAACCCAACATCTGACAGAGGGCTGATCTCCAAAATATACAAAGAACTCAAGAAGCTAGTCTCCAAAACACCAAACAATCCAATTAAAAAGTGGGGTACAGAACTAAATAGACAATTCTCAATAGAGGAATCTAAAATGACTGAAAGACACATAAGAAACTGTTCAATATCCTTCAGCCATCAGGGAAATTCAAATCAAAACAACTCTGAGATACCATCTTACTCCTGTCAGAATGGATAAAATCAAAAACACCAGTGATAGTTTATGCTGGAGAGGATGTGGAGAAAGGGGAACACTCCTCCATTGCTGGTGGGAGTGCCAACAAGTATAGCCACTTTGGTAATCAATATGGGGACTCCTCAGGAAAATAAGAATCAGTCTACCACCTACCACAAGATCCAGCAATTCCACTCTTAGGCATATATGCAAAAGAAGTACATTCATACAACAAGGACATCTGTTCAACAATGTTCATAGCAGGACTATTTGTAATAGCCAAAACCTGGAAGCAACCTAGATGCCCCTCAACCAAATAATGGATAGAGAAAATGTGGTACATTTACACAATGGAGTAGTACTCAGCGGAAAAAAAAAAAAAAACAATGGAAATTTGAAATTTGCAGGAAAATGGATGGAACTAGAAGAATCCATTCTGAGTGAGTTAATCCAGTCACAAAAGACAAAGATGTGGATTATAGACATAGAGTAAAGGATTACCAGCTTACAATTCACACTGCCAGAGAAGCTAGTAAACAAGGAGGACCCTAATAGAGACATACATGGTCCACTGGAGAAGGGGAAAGGGACAAGATCTCCTGAGAAAATTGGAAGCACGGGAGGAGGGGGGGAGGTAGCTAGGAGATTGAGAAGGGGAGAAGTGGAGTGGTGAGGAGGACATGAGAGAGCAGAAAAGTTGAGTTGGAGGAAGAATAGAAGAAAACAAGAAAGGAGGTACCATAATAGAGGGAGACATTTTAGGTTTACAGAGAAATCAGGCACAAGGGAAATGTCTGGAGATCTACAAAGATGACACCAGCTAACAATCTACCCAACAGTGGAGAGACTACCTTAAATGCCCTCCCCTGATAATGAGATTGATGACTGTCTTATATGCCATCATTTAGCCTTCATCCAGCAGCTGGTGGAAGTAGAAGCAGACTCCCACAACTAATCATTGAACTGAACAGGAATCTAATTGCAGAGAAGATGAGTGCTGAGCAAAGTGGTCTAGTCCAGACTGGTGAAACCCACAGAAACAGCTACCCTGAACAAAGGGGAGCTCTTGGTCCCCAAACTGATAGCTGGGAAACGTGGGTTTCAGTGAGGAGACCTTGGAAATCTAGAGGACCTCTGGTAGTAAATCAGTGATTATCCCTAGCATAGGTGTGGACTTTGGGAGCCCATTCCACTTAGAAGAATACTCCCTGAGCCAAGACACATGGAGGTGGGCCTTGGCCCTATCCCAAAAGATATGATACTCTGATGACCCCCTATGGAAGGCCTCACCCTCCCTGGGGAACAGAAAGGATATGTGATCGGTAGGGTTTTAGTTGGGGAGGTGGTAGGTGAGGAGGGGCGGTAGTGGGAACTGGGATTGACATGTAAAACAATCTTGTTTCTAATTCAAATAAAAAATATTGGGGAAAAAATAGTGACAGCTGCAAGGTCATTTGCTGCTGTTCTTAGTCTGAGTCAGAAAGAAGCCACTTTAACATTTCTTCCCTGGTTAATAATCTTGCTCTGAAAACAGGTGTTTGTGTGTTGTTTGTGCCTAATCAGAGGTCTGAAAGGGAGACTCCATGCTGCAAGAGTCCCCATCCTTTTTCTTTTTTAAAAATATTTAAATTACAAACAAGCTTGTTTTACATGTCAATACCAGTTCCCTCTCCCTCACCTACTCCCCTGCCCCCACCAACTTCCTATCCCATCCTCTTTCTGCTCCCCAGGGAGGGTGAGGCCTTCCATAGGGATCTTCAATGTCTGCCATATCATTTGCAATAGGACCTAGACCCTCCCCCATGTGTCTAGGCTGAGACAGTATCCCTCTTTGTGGCATGAGCTACCAAAGTCCATTTGTGTACTAGGAATAAATACTGATCCACTACTAGATGCCCAATAGATCAACCAGACCTCCAAACTGACATCCATGTTCATGGGGTCTGGGACAGTCCTATGCTTGTTTCCCAGCTATCAGTCTGGGGTCCATGAGCAACCCCTTGTTCAGGTCAGTTGTTTCTGTGGGTCTGTCCAGTCTGGTCTTGACCCCTTTGTTCATCACTCCTCCCTCTCTACAATTGGATTCCAGGAGTTCAGCTCTGTGTTTAGCTGTAGGTGTCTGCTGCTTCCATCTGCTACTGGATGAAGGCTCTAGGATGGCATATAAAGTAGTCATTGATCTCATTATCAGCTCATTAAAGTAGTCATTGATCTCATTAGAGGCTCATTTAATGTAGCCTCTCCCCTATTGCTTAGATTGTTAGTTGAGGCTTAACCTTGTAGATCTCTGGACATTGCTCTCAGTTGCCCACCTTAAGTAGATGGTCTAGCCTATTGCTGAAGACTCCACACATTTTGGTTTCAGGACACATAGCAATGAATCTTGAATTGCCTAGGAAATTCTCATCTTGCTGGCTGCTTTCATATTCTTGGAGATGGTGAAAGATTCAGGCATTATGCTGACCTGCCCTGGTTACCTGGAAGAATGCACTCAGGCAGTACTCTGGTCATCCCAGGCTTTCATGAGTACAAATCTGCATGCAGGTGTAAAGGACCCTTTTAAAAGACAGACCCCCTCCCACTTATGCTCTCTTATTCTTACTGCCTCACTCTCTTACCTTCTTTGTCTCTCTCACTGTTCTTCGCTTACCCTCTTTGTCTCTTCTTGTCTCTTCCCCTCTCACTCTCCCCTCCCCCACTTTAAAAACTCTATGATTAATGTACTCTCTATGGTTCATGTTCCATCATGCTGGTGGTGGTTCCATAGTACACTTTCTTTCTAACTCAAATAAAAGAACAACAGGTGGTATGTGGGCTACTGGGAAAGAAAGGATACCAAAGGATTTACCTATAGCTGGATGTGCACACAACAAAACCAAACCACAAGGTAAGATGTGCTCCTAACAATAATGGTAAGACCATTGTTTATGTGGCTAAATAATCATTTGGTTGGATTTGAGGTGGAATTAAAGCCTGATATTGCAAACATGGTCAAAACCATGTCTATGGAAAACATTAGATTCTTTTTGGTTTGGTTTCTTGTTTTCATCTCTGTATCTACTTATAGGGATTCCTTGGTCAATGTGTCTGGTCACCATCAGTCAAAATCCTTTGTGGCCTATCTAAATATACACATTTCCTGTTCTTTTCTCGTACAGATCTTGGTTGTTGAGCACTAATAAAACTGTGTCTAGCAACTTAGTGTGAGGGGTCAGAGGTAACATCTTTCATTCTTAAAGATTTTTATAGATGGGATTGGCTGACTAATGAAATAACTAACAGGTTTTTAACTTAAAAGTGCTTTCACTTTATGATTAAGTGATTTGGATTACTCAAATATCCCGAAAGTCTCAATTAGCCTGTCGAAAAGTCAGGCAGTGTTTTCGTCCCTTTCTGAAGTGACTGGTTTGATCTTGCAATAAGTAACAGATTTCTTAATGAAAGCTTTTATTCTTGCAATAAAGCTTTCTAGTATTGTCTATTGCCTCTGGTTTCTTATTGGAATGTATAATGCAAATCTGTGCACAACTGATCTGGGAGAACCTGGATCCTGGGCTAATCAGCTTGAAGACATGACTACATAACTTGTCTGCATGCTTCTAACTTTCTTCCCTGATTCTTTCTTTTGCTTCAGCAGCATGCCATGTAATTAAGTCAAAATTTCGGTATTTCTACATAAATTCATATGTTAAAGATAAGGCCTGGAAGTTACTGGTAAATAAGGATTGGATTTCAGACAAAATTATTGGCTTCTCCATGTGTTGGTGGAGGTCCCCATGAGACCAGGTACTTCCTGTAAGGGGTATTCTGTAGTCATGAGGCATGATGGTTGTTAGTAGACTCCACTCCTAATTTGCACTATAGGACTATGTCCTCTAGACACTGTTGATTGGGGTATATGAGAGAATATGGAGTGCAGGGGTAGTTCTGCACAATGGGAGAATATACTTCATCTGAGTTCTGTTGCTTGCTGCTTCTGGTTCGAAAGGCCTGGTTTGTACAGATAGGGAATATCAAGATATCACAGTGTTGCCCTCTTTCCACGAAGGCCTAAGCACATTGCACTTTAGATTACTTCCCTTTTTCCTGTAAAGCAGACCCAACTCTAGAATGATAGTATAGTTTAAGCTTTCAGTCTCTGGCCAAACTTGCCATCAATCAGCTTGTATTGAGTCCAGAATGTATTACAGTATAATATGAGACTCTCTTCCTTTAGGTTCAGTGGATCAAGTTTATTCTGACACTTTAGCATATATTGCATATATTGCTGTCCAGAGAAACTGAAAGTACATTCCTCATGATGAGTGAGAGACAAGCATTAGAGCCCCTGGAGTGGATAAGAGCATACCTTTTGCATTCATCAAGCCCTCAAAATACTAGATTGTTAAGTCTTCTCCTTCCCCCAAAATATCCATGTGGGCTTCTGGATGGAGGCACCAAAGGAATAGAAATGCTGGTTTGTATTTAAATTCTCTGGGAATTACTCTTTTCTCTGTTAGAATGTGAAACAACAGGGTATGAGCTTTCTCTCCATCTTTCAGGATTAAGTATTAAGGTGTTGGAAGCAAGGCCACACCACTTCATCTACTTCACCTGTAGGATTCAATAGCAGAAAGGGAAAATTGGACATGAGCTCCCATCCCTAATTAAGAATACATTTCCAAATGACAAGCACTAGCAAAGGAAAAGTTACTTTTTTCAAGGGAATCTCATTGTGTATAGAAACCACACAGTGGGCTAGGCCCCTTGCCCAGCAGTAGATGACCAACACAAATAAATTCAGTGGTGTTTTGGAGATAATTTTTTGTCTCATGTTTCCTTGTTTGGACATTTTTTATGTTACAGGATTTTTTGCTTGTCTATTGTGTTTTTAATGGACTGTGTGCATGCATGTTTCTGTTTGTATATGTGTTTTCACTATTTTTTTATTTGTTGTTTCATTCTTGGTTCCTTTGTTTTGTTTTTCTTTGTTTTCTCAATAGTGAAAGAAGATCTGGAGTTGCAAGGGTAAGGAAATGAGAAGGATCTTGGAGGAAATGAGTAGGGAAATCAGTGATTAGAATATATTGTATGAGAAAATTTGCTTAAAGTTAAAAATATAAACTGATCTCTGAAAAAAGTGAAGGAAAAAGTCTCTCTCAATGACCTGTAAAATTAAACAAAAGTGAAGAAAAAGCAGGAAGGTTTGAGAATAGTGTGGTAGAAAAGGAGAAGGAAGAGAATGAGAAGAAAATGAAGAAGCAGAAAAATGAGGAAGAGGAAACAAAGAAGCAAGAGAATAAGAAAGCAAAGAAGAAGGAGGAGAATGAGGAGAGGAAGGTTGAAAAGAAGAAGAAAGTAGAAAAATATAAAGAACAGAAAGTCTGATCTATAATGCTTTTAGTTTCACACAAGAGACAAGAGATAGCTTGCTTGTATGAATTTTAGGGTAAAAGCACCAGCCAAAGAAACCTGGCCCTGAAACCAGAGCCAATGAAAGAAACACAGTTTGCCCCTAAAACTAGAGCCAAAAGGCTAAAAAGGGCCATTGAAAGCAACACACTTTGGCCTTGAAACCATAGACAAATCTGCCCCTGCATCTTCAGGAGCTGTAAGACCACGGAGGTTATTTATTAATTGTGTAAATGCTTCCCTATCACTTATCTTGGGTCTTGTGGACTCATTTAAATCCCACCTTCAAAGATGCAGTCTCTGCCCTTCTGATGTTCTCACCACAACCCAAGAAAGTGAGCCACCACCTCCTCTTTCTTATAAGGGGTCAGATCTGCACACCTGAAGCCATGCCCCTAGAATTTAGCTACCACTGCAAGTTCACTGATAAAGCAATATACTACTACATTAAGGGGCAGCATTCCAAGTGGGCAGGCAATTGGAGTGGTGGGAACAGAAAGGGCATTTACCTTACAAGTTCTCTCTCCTCCTTCACCACTGAACCCTTAGGACAGTGGCACAACTCTGGAAAAATTATCTTCATTGTGAGGAAAATATAAACAAGCATTGCCCTAGTGCCTGTGCTGGAACCCTATCTGGGTCCCTGAGTCTGGGAGACGTGACTGGTTTCTAAGACAGAGGAAGGGAGAGAGAGAGAGGGAGGGAGACAGGGAGCGAGGGAGAAAGGAAAGAAGGGAAGGAGGAAGGAAGAGAGGGAGGAAGAATGAAGGAGGGTGAGGGGGAGAGAAGAAAGAAAGGCAAAGAGAAAAGAAAAGTAATCAATCACGAAATCTCTTTTGTACCAGAATAGACAGGCTGCTAGATGAAAACTCAGAACTTGCAAAAAATAATTTTACCACATATACAGTCATGATGATAACAACACATTTTAAAGCATTGATATTGTATAAGACTTTATTAAATTTGTATCTTTCATCTACAATTCTCATTTTTTTCAAATCCAGAAAAGGCCTCCAGTGTATCAAATGGCAAATGGTTTCTGTAATGCTCATTGTAAGAGAAAATTTACAGAGTTTGGGGGCTTAAGAAAAAGTTTTACTAATTAATTTTCAAAGTTCAGGTACAGAAAGAGAGATAATAAATTTATGGTGACACCGGTTCAGAAAACATCAACTATGATCCTTTCATTACCATCTGACTTGACCACATTATTTAGGAAGACTGATTCTTGGTCCCTAATCTTGGAATTAAGGCCACTAATGATATTTCTAATTGTCCAAATGAAGTGCATCTTCACAGAAAGGACTTGAAACAAAATTCCCCTTGTTAGATGAGCTTTATCAGAAGAGATTGTAATGACCATAGGCAGTCACGTTGAAGCAATCAAGTGAATGAGTATTAGAAGAGATAACACAGTATGATGGGGCCCTGAAGGGAGGGATTTTAATTAATGGGTAAAGGGACATTTCTGACTGATGTTTTCATAACAAACTGGTAAGTGTAAGCATTACAACTTGGATGGAAGGATGACCTGGCAGGTGAAAGACAGGGCATACCTCAAAGTCACACTATACAACAAACCTCACACAAGAATCACTCATGAAATCTCTTTATCAGAATAGACAGGAAAACTGGCTGCTAGATGCTAACTTGGAACTTGCAAAAAAAAATCTCTGCTTGGCAAGAAACAGGAGGGAACTGAACAGGATACGGGGCTTATATAGAGTTTCTTGGGAAGGGAGTGGATCTTTCCAGGGTGGAGATTGGAGAAATTTCATGTTCAGAGATTGGGCTTTTTACTCTGTAGGGTAGGGGCTGGGTCCAGCAGGTAGGGCATTTAGTGTCCTGTGGGTGGAACCTGGCATTTGAAGGAACCAGGGAGGGGGACTGGTCACTTGTGAGGCTTGAGGGTCTTACAGTAAGGTCCACACTGTGTGATGTAGACTGGCCTAGTCTCTACTTTAAGAGGCACAAGACAGGAAGACACTGGGCCTGCACTTCAATGGTGTCTTGGTGTTGGGAAGCACACTCTGGGGAGGACTGTCCTTGCTTTCAGGGCCTCAATGTTCTGCCAAGTCATAGCTGATGTCAGTCAGTTCACTATCCTAAAGGACAAACTCCAGAGGGTTATGGCCAGAAAAGGAAAATGGTATCTAGAGGGTCTAACTATATAACAGCTTCTTTCTCTATAATTATTCTCTTTCTATTAATTTTAATTTTTTGGTGCTGGGACTAAACCTAGGGATTAAACATTCCTTACATTAAATATGTAAAGAAACCCCTGTAGCACTGAGTCCTTTACTTTGCTCCTTAAAATACATATATGAACAATAGGTGCATTGTATATATGAATATGTAAATATGTGAGTGTGTGTCTGTGTGTATGTCTGTACATACAGTGTCATAGTTAGCTCAGCAAATTTCACTTCACCAAAATGGCTTAAACTTCAATTGTGAGGTCACACTGGTTGCAACTTGATGACACTACATTACTTCAGAACTGTGGAGCAGGACTACACAGTTTCTTGGGGCTGACTATGAATCCAGTCAGAGTCCCAAACGACATGGAAGAGGAGTAGTGAAAGTAGTAGTGCATCCTTAGGGCTGCTGGTCCAACTACCAGCCTGTTGTGAATCATTGATGCTCACTAGTTCACTTGAAGGACATAATTCAAGAGCCTTCAAGGAGGCTCTATCCTTCTTTCTTGTATAGCCTATGTAATGGGGTTGAAGATACACATGACAATGTGCAGCTGACCTTTGAAAGTGTGTACTTTCATGATAAAATGCACATTCATAGTATTGTGAAACCATCATTAACCATCTTCCTAAATGGAAATGGTACCCTCATTGAATTTCTGCTCCTGTTTCGCCCTGTTGTGGCCCAAGAAACTACCAGTGTGCTTTCTACCTCTGCAGAGTTACCTACCTCAGGGACATTGTAACGCAATAACATGGTGTATTATCTTTTGTGACTACAATATTTCAAGTACTATGATATCCTCAAGTTTTATCCATGTACTGTCTATGTGTCTTAGGGCTATACATAGAAGTAGTCTTCTATCATCTGTAGAATTAACCCTTAATTTGCCATGGTGTTGTTATTTGGAAATACCCTGTTTCTGAAAAAGTGCCATATGTTATATCTTTGGAACCTTAGCTGGAGGTACTATTTTGGGAGTTTCTGGACAGTTAAAGAGATCATATGTAACTGGAGGAAACTGAAATTGGCATCTGTGGTTTTGAAGATTGTGTCATCCCCTGTTCCTTGTCTACTTCCTGCCCATTAGGAGGTGAGTAACCTCTGACTCCTGAACTCACCACAGAGATGTTCTGCCTCGGCACACACTTGAACCAATAGACACAAGGCCCATTCACAAAATCCATGCCCCATTAAATTGTTTTCAGTCTATTTTACCCACAAATTAAGAATTCAAGTCACCAAAGATGCTTGTATTTCTAATGGTTAAACATTAATGCTTTTTCAAGAATATTGTTATATAAAGGAAGTAACATCCTCAAAATTAAAAAAAAAAACATACTTTGAACTTCACCCTTTCTTAGAATATAGTGGTATGCAATGTGATCAATATCTCTATTATGATGCTGGCATGACTCTTGTTTCTGTGCATCTCTTTGTCTTAAGGTACCATTGCCATTGGTCTCATTCATTCTCTCTTTCTCTATCTCACTTTTTATGTCTAAGCAGGGGAAATTACCATGTGAATATTAAAGAAATGTTTCCCAGAAGCCCTTCCGTTTACAGATCCCCCTGATGGATAGATCTAAGTGCTAGTCCCCTTGATTATCTATAGATATTCAGAAGCATAGAAAAGCAAAGAGCTGGGCAGATAATTTAGTGGTTAAGAAAGCACATTGTTCTTGTAGAGGGTTCAAGCTCATTTCCCAACAACCATGTAAGGTATCTCACAAGTAATATACTAGTTATGTCTCTGCTCTCCATCAGCACCTGCTCTCAAATGCACAACCCACACCATACACTTAAGTAAATATAAAAAGGAAATAATGACCAAACAGAGAAAATGGTTTGTGTGTGCTTTCATATTGTTATCATGATAGTTACAAAATGCTTGTTGTTATCTAATGTTTCTGCCAGAAAATAGATCTTGCCTCTTCAGGTTGAACTTGTATCTGCATATATATATTTATATAGGTCTATGTGCCTATGCCCTTGTCTGTACTCTGAATAATTGGAGCAGAACACAGCTGCTTTCTCACTCCTGCGGCTTCCCCCTACAGGTGATACTCTACTTTGAAGTTAGGCATCCTCTGGAAACTTCAAAGCATTTAACATAGACCTCATCCCAGAAGGAATCTTCCCACAGTCCTTCAAAGTCACCTGGAAATTCTCCCAAATTTCTATAATGCTTCAGTGCTGTGAGCAGCCCTCCTGGTTCACTCATCCCTTCCCCTGCTCCTCTAAGATGCTTACCCATCTTTCTCACATGAGTGTGCATGTGGCGCTTGACACTTTGAAGTCTTTAGGGAACTTTTGTCAGGACAACTGGACCTGGAATGTAAAGCTAGCTTGTTGAATTAGCTGATATCAGTTGAGGACAAAATTACTTCTCTGAAGGGAGATTTCCCCCTAAGGACAAGGTTTACATTATATTACTTGGCCCATCTAATGGATCTCAAATGAAGCCCAAGAATTTAATTAAGGAGTTTGTTGTTTTCCAAAGCACTGTTCTCATGAATAACTCATAGCAGCAGGTTGGAAACAAGCATAGGCAGGATGAACATCATTTCAAGTTCAGTCTGGGCTACACAGTGAGTTTGCAGCCAACCTGGTCCAGAGAGAGGGCTTGTCTCATAATGAACAAAGAAACAAGCAACAACAGAATGTATTCCTCCCTAGAGCACACTAGGAATTCAAGGTCACAATGGGGACATTTGATAAACCCAGTCTCAGATTTTGTTTAAGGCTAGGGATATAGTTGGTTGGTAAAGAGCTTGCCAGCATTTCTGGATGCCCACCTTAGGCCTACCTTTCAGTGGTGCTGACATAGTTTCTCATATTAGCTCCCAAGGCACTGTCTTCTGTCTCTAGAAACTGATACTTAGGAGTCATTAATATAGGATATTATGGGGCAAACAAAGGGTTATTAAAAGGTGAGGCCAGTCTGAATCTAAACTGGTTTTACTTTGAAAAATTAAGATGGAGATGCTTTCAGATTTCTTCCAGGAGATATATGTTACTAATTTTGTAGATGAGTTTGCTTCAAGGGAATTAATACCATTGGGTCCCTTCCTACTATCTATATCATAAAATTTCTTTCTAGGTCTCCAAGGACACATGCATGAAGAAGGGTACTTGACAGTAAAGCCCATGAACTCGCTACTGTGGGTAGGTATTTAGGTTACTAGTAGGGCATTTTCTTAGCATGTACCTGTGCCTGAGTTCCATCCATAGCACTTTAAACAATGACAAAAACCCTCACACAAGTTATTCTTGGTGCCACCTGCCCATAATCCCAGCACTTGGAGAACAAAAGCAGGTGAATTGACTCAATGGAGAGATCAGCAGAGACTACACAATGATTGCAAGGGGAGCCTCACATATATAGTGAGACTATATTCCCATCCCACCCCTGAAAAAAATTAACACCCAAAACACTGGTGGACTTTTACCATAAAGCAAAAAAGCAAGAGGAAAAAAATCACTATTCTTGCTAGCATTCGGTTGCATCTTGCTTTGCATTCTTCAATTTTTTCATTATTGAAGTAAATAAACAAAAAAATAACTATCAGAATGGGGTATCTACTTACTCTTGGCTCTGTATTAAGGTGACCTTCTGTTGGGTGTTTTTTCAGGTCCTCCAATATCTGTTTTTACAGCTGTCAAATGTTTCAGTAAAAGGATCACATTCAGGTTAGCGTATTCTAAGTATAGAATGCATGTATGGACCAGAAGCAGGTAATCCTTTATAATTTGAAACTGTTTAGTTTATTGATGCTGATATATTGTTTTCTGAGGCAGTGTGTTACAATAAATCTTTTTGCCAAAAGCCGCCTAAGCCCCACCACCACGTGTGAGCTTTACGCCAGCCACCCGCCCGAGTTAGGCCCAAATGAATACACAGAGAGACTTGTAATAGTTACAATGCTACTTGGCCAATGACTAGGATTCTCATCAGTTAGCTCAGTCTCAATTATCATACATCTACATATTTTATAAGACTTATCTTATTGGATGCCTTATTGGCATCCCTCCTAGCTGGTGGATCACATCATGCCGCTGGAGCAGGAGCCGAGGGGAAAAGAGAGAGACACTTCCTTTTTCCTCTTCTTAAATATGAGTCTCCTTGCTATGTCACTTCCTCTCTGGAATGCCACTTCTTTACTACATTTCCCAGAATCCCCTTTGACTCCTAGTCCAGCCTAACCTGTTGTCTCATTGGCCAAGCAAGTACTTTATTTATAAACATACACAGAAGTATTTCCCCCATCATCTCCTCTTTTCTGTCTAAATAAAAGAAGGGTAACTTATCTTTTATAATAATTGAAGAAAACTATAACCATAACTATCTGTCTTTAACTCTATCAAAGACCACAGAAGGATAATATATAAACTCTAGAATTGACAGGAAACACAGAAGTATTTCCCCCATCAGCAGTGTTATTTAGACTTGCTACATAGACTATGTTGCCTCTGAATGTTTCCATCCTACCTCTGTGTCCTGGCCATTGGGATTATAGATATGAGCAAACACACCATAGTTTGAAAATATTTTTTATTATTTTCTTATTGTAAAGATCACGCTTGTGACAGACATACCTAAAATGTATAAATCTAGGCAGTACTTAAAGACCATAAGCTGTAGTTGTTATGTAGGTTCGGAATAAATATTTCAACTAATATGCTCAAAGACCTAGATTCCATACACATAACAAAAAAATGAAGCATAACAACATGAAGTTAAATACTCATAATCCAATTTGCTCATATAATAAGTATTGAAAGAAGCTATCCCCACAGGACTGTCTCCTGCACTTTTCTCATTTTTCAAAAAGCCAAAATTATTTTAACATATTTGGTAATACTCAGGTGAGTCAATTATAAGTCAAGAAATAAACTGATGAAGTATATAGTATATGTTTTAGGATATATTACTATTTTAAATCATATACATATGTCTTTTCCTGTGTGTGGTTGTGTGTATGCATATATGCGCAACATGTGTGCAGATACCCATGGAGGCCAGAGTTGCTTGGAACTTCATTTTCAGACAGTTGTGAACTACCTAATGTGGGTCTTGGGACCTGGACTCAGAGTCTTTGGAATAACAGTAGCTCTCTTGAATGCCAAGCCATCCCTTCAGCTCCTGATGGATATTTTTAAGGGTGGCAGCAGTATGAGTGCTTACAGCATGATAGTTTATTTAGCTCTATTCTTGTATTATATGTTCTTCCTTTTATGGAATAAGTTATAATTTCTTCATCCCTGTTAAAACTATAACCTAGCAATTTAGTTCACATCCCTGATAGCATTATATGAGATATTTTGTTCTATGCTGTTTATATTCAATAAATTGTGTCTTTCATTTGGTTATATATCATGACAATTACAATGACTGTCAATATTGTAGTTATTGTAGTAATTATTGTAAATATTATATATTGAAAGACTAACAATTGGACACAGTCCCTCATGCCTGGGATTCTAACTCGTAGGATACTAAGTCAGGAGGATTTTGAATACTAGGCCATGCTGGAACACATTAGAGTCTGAAGGACAACTTAGTAAAATTTGGTATTTAAAAAAGATGGACTGACACAGTAGAACATGACATAACTCTAACTACTCAGGAAGCCAAATAAGGAGGATGTCAAATACGAGGCCAGCCTGAGTGCCACAGTGATTTAAAGACCTTCCCAGACAAATTGATGAGACTCTGTCTCTGAAAATGTTAAGAAGGCAATGTAAGAGAAGTCATAAAGAAGTTTCCACCTTTATATCTTGTGGTTAAGAGTGTAAATTTTGAAAGCACTTTGTAACCCAATTCAACTAGTTTGGATATACCCAAGAGAAACGTGACTATAAATCGACAACAACTTTAATGTATGCCTTTTCACTCCTAAAACATTACTCATCTTAGGTAAAGCTTGGAGATAGTCCTGATGTCAAAACTGAGCAATGAGCAAGCAAACTGTAGTGGTCCATACTCTGGAACACTAGTTAGCATGAAAGAGGAAAAACTTCTCACACATACTACACTATGAGGACCTTAACAACATTATTTTAGTAATAGGATGTAGCTGCTCATGCCTTTAATCCTGACACTTTTCAGGGAGAGTCATGAGGATTGTCGGAAATTAAAAGCCAGTAATAAGAACTTAGTTCAAGACACCATCATACCCTGTCTTAAAAAACAATCAAACAAACAAATGACAACAACTAAAGATCAAAGTAAGAATCAAGTGTTCAGTCCAGATTATCTTCCATTGTAAATATGACCCACTTGTAAGTTTTTTTGGTATATAGCTCCATGGAATAGAATTATCATAAATTATTTATCAAATTGTCATACATGAAGTAGTTCGCAATTTTGTCATATGGCAAATGGTGCCTTGATGATCATCTTTGTGACTAAATATTGGGGCTATATTGATTGTGTGTCTGGAACAATAGTCAGAAGTGGAAGCAGTAGCAGGGCATGTACATTGTGAGGATGTCAGTAAATGTTGCATCAAGGCACTTATAGTTTGCTCAGTCAACATTCCCAGCAGAAGATCACCAGAACAAAGTCCAACCTTCTCAAACATCCTATCCTTCTTGAGCTGCTCCTTCAAAGAACACTGTCATGGGTCTAAGGAGCCTGATGTAGACCTCTAACATTTCCCTAGTGTTTTCTGAGACCATGCTCTTCCTCAACAAAATTGTCAGTCACCATGTTCCAGACTTGACTTTGTTCACAGTAGAATAGATCCTTTGCACATCTCCATGAGCACCCTCCAGTGGTAACTGTAGTTCTGAGTCCATGCTTTCCTTTTAGGACAATCTGTGTATGAATACGGAAAGTCTGCATTTACCACCATGGCACAGCTCCAGTAACCACATATTGTGTCACTGGTACACACACTATGATGCATTCCTTCCTTTGTACTAGTGCTGTCTGTCAATATTCTTGGGCTGGTTGGGATATCTTAAGCATTTTAGTATTTAGGAACATGTACAAGAGCTAACTAAAGAATGTCACCTACAATCCATTAGTTCTTTCAAAGATGATTGATACTGGCTGTGCTATACTGCCCTGTGTAAATTACGATGCAGCCATATAAGAAGGTGATGATTCTCACCATCTTTTTTTAAATTAATTGATTAATGTATTTATTTTATATCCCCACCAAACTTTTCCTCCCTGTCCTCCTAGAAGTTTGTCCTCCCCACCTCCTCTCTGCCTTCCCTCAATTCACTTTTTCCTCCTTTTCTGTTCAGAAAAGGGCAGGCCTCCCATGGATGTTGACAAAACTTAGCATATCAAGTTGTGGTAAGACTAAGCACCTCGCCTTGTATTAAGGCGAGACAATCCAGTACAAGAAATAGGGTCGCAAAGGCCA
This sequence comes from Cricetulus griseus, assembly GCF_003668045.3. Classification (NCBI taxonomy): domain Eukaryota; kingdom Metazoa; phylum Chordata; class Mammalia; order Rodentia; family Cricetidae; genus Cricetulus; species Cricetulus griseus. Next base: position 90,392,803 of record NC_048604.1, read on the forward strand.
GTAAAAGAATCAGAGACAGCCCCTGTTCCTACTCTTAGAAATCCCGTAAGAGGACCAAGTGACACAACTGTAACAGAATCAGAGGGCCTAGGTCAGTCCCATGCAGGCTCCCTGGTTGTCTGTTCAGTCTCTGTGAGACCCTATGAGCCTAAGTTAGTAGATTCTAAGGGTTTTCTTATGATGTCCTTGACCCTTCTGGCTCTTATCATCCTCCCTCCCTCTCTCCAGAAGGATTTCCTGAACTTGGTTGGCCTAATGTTAGACTGCAGGTCTCTCCACCTGTTTCTACAAGTAGCTGGGTGGAGCCTCTTCATTGAAAATTGGTCTAGGCACCAATCTATGTATATAGCAAAATATTGTTATGTTGACATTTTTCCCTACAGTCATCTTTGGTTCTATCATAGGTCTCTGGTCCAGCCAGTCTCTTTGTCATGGTGCTCCAGGCCATATCAAGAGTAGGCTCATTCTTGTGGCATGGGTCTTAAGCTGGACCAGTCATTGGTTGGTCACTCCTACAATCTCTATGCTACCCTTACCCCTGTACATCCCATAGGTAGGACAGATTGTAGGTAGCAGGTTATGTGGCTGGGTTGGTGTTTCAATCCTTCCACTGTATGTTTTGCCTGGCCACAAGAGATGACCAGTTCAGGCTATATATCCACTATTGCTAGAAGTCTTATCTGAGGTCATCCTTGTAGATCCCTGAGAGTTTCCCTTATACATACTTGACATGTAAATGCCCCCTCTTCCAGTTGGCTACTTTAGTAATCTCCTTCCTACCACACCACCACCTGATCACTCATGTTCCTATTCCCACCCACTCCAGTCCACCCACAAAATCTCTTCAATTTCACCTATCCAAGGAAATGCGATTCTCCCTCTTGGGCCCTCCTTGTTACCTAACCTCTCTGGGTCTGTGGATTGTAGCATGGTTATATTTCACTTTATAGCCAATATCCACGAATGTGTGAGTACATACTATGTTTATCTTTCTGGATGTGGGTTACCTCACTCAGGATGTATTTTTTTTCTGTCTCCATCCAATTGTCTTCAGTTTTCATGTTGTCATTGTTTTAAACAGCTGGCTAATACTGCATTGTATAAATTTTCTTCAGTTGAGGGACATCTAAGTTTTTTCCAAATTATGGCTATTATGAATAAAACTGCTATGAAGATTGCTGAGCAAGTGTCCTTGCGGTATGATTGAGCATCCTTTGGCTATATGCCCAAGAGTGATATAGCTGGGTCTTGAGGTAGACTGATTCCCAATTTTATGAGCAACCGCCATAAATAATTCCTGTCCCTTGTTTTTTTCTTGGCTTTTTTGGCATTTTTAAGGGATTTGCTGATTTGCCCCAATTTTTTGGTTGTCTTTTTCTCTATTCCTTTAAGGGAGTTTTCCATTTTCTTTTTAAGGACCTCTATTATCATCATAAAGTTGATTTTAAAATCATTTTCTTGTGCTTCTACGATGGTGGAATGTTCAGGGTTTGCTGTAGTGGATGGCTCAGCCTTGGTGGTGACATACTGCCCTGGATGTTGATGTTTGTATTCTTTTTTATTTTGTTCTTTTTTATTTTAATTAGAAAGAAAATTATTTTACATGTCAATCTCAGGTCCCTTTCCCTCCCCTCTGCCACCCCAACTAGAACCCTACCTATCCAATACCCTTTCTGCCCCCAAGGGAGGGTGAGGCCTTCCATGGGGGTCTTCAAAGTCTGTCTTATTCTTTGGGATAGGGCCTAGGCCAACCCCCTTGCGTCTAGGCTCAGCAAGTATCCCTACATGTGGGATGGGATCCCAAAGTCCATTCCTATGCTAAGGATGAGTACTGATCCACTACAAGGGGCTCCATAGATTTCCAAGGTCTCCTCACTGACACCCATATTCTGGGGGGTCTGGATCAGTCCCATGCTGGTTTCCCAGCTATCAGTCTGGGACCCAGATCTCTCACTTGTTCAGGTCAGCTATTTCTGTGGGTTTCACCAGCCTGGTGAGGACCCCTTTGTTCATCAGTCCTCCTTCTCTGCAACTGGTTTCCCATTCAGTTCAAGGCTTAGGTGTGGGTGAATGCTTGTGATTCCACCAGGTGTTGGATGAAGGCAAAGTTTGTCATATGAATTAGTTATCAATCTCATTATCAGGAGAGGGCAATTAAGGTAGCCTATCCTCTGTTGCTTAGATTGTTAGTTGGTGTCATCTTATAGCGCTCAAGACATCTCCCTAGTGTCTGATTACTCTTTAAAACTATAATGTCTCCCTCTAACATATTATTTCTTATCTTGCTCTCTTCTGTTCTTCCCTCAACTCAATCTCCATGACCCATCATGTCTTCCTCACTAGTCCTCTTCTCCCCTTCTCATTCTCCTAGTTCCCTCTACCCCAATGCTCCCAATTTTCTCAGGAGATCTTGTCCCTTTCCCCTTCTCCAGGGTCTCTTTTAGGGTCCTCCTTGTTTACTAGCTTCTGTGACACTCTGGATTGTAGGCTGGTAATCCATTATTCAATGTCTAAAATCCACATATGAGTGAGTACATATCAAGTTTGTCTTTTTGTGACTGTGTTACCTCGCTCAGAATGGTTTCTCCTAGTTCCATCCATTTGCCTGCAAATTCCAAGATTCCATTGTTATTTTTTCCACTGAGTAGTACTCCATTGTGCAAATGTACCACATTTTCTCTATCCAGTCTTCAGTTCACGGCCATCTAGATTGTGTCCAGGTTCTGGCTATTACAAATAATGCTGTGATGAATATCGTTGAACAGATGTCCTTGTTGTATGAATGTGCTTCTTTTGGGTATATGCCTAAGAAGTGAATTGCTGGAACTTGTGGTACACTAATTCCCATTTTCCTGAGAAATTGCCATACAGATTTCCAAAGTGGCTACTGTAGTTGGCACTCCCACCAGCAGTGGAGGAGTGTTCTCCTTTCTCCACATCTTTTCCAGCATAAACTGCCATTGGTATTTTTGACTTTAGTCATTCTGACAGGTGTGAGGTGGCATCTCAGAGTTGTTTTGATTTGCATTTCCCTGATGGCTAAGTGTGTTGAACACTTTGTTATGTCTTTCAGCCATTTTAGATTCCTCTATTGAGAATTATCTATTTAGTTCTGTACCCCACTTTTTAATTGGATTATTTGGTGTTTTGGAGACTAGATTCTTGATTTTTTTGTAAATTTTGGAGATCAGCCCTCTGTTGGATGTGGGGGTTGGTGAATGTCTTTTCCCAATCCATGGGCTGTCATTTTGTCTTGCTGACTGTGTCCTTTGCCTTACAGAAGCTTCTCAGTTTCAGGAGGTCCCATTTATTAATTGTAGATCTCAGTGTCTGTGCTACTGGTGCTATGTTCAGGAAGCTCTCTCCTGTACCAATTTATTTAAGGGTGTTTCCAACATTCTCTTCTAATAAGTTCAGTGTAGCTGGGTTTATGTTGACGTCTTTGATCCATTTGGACTTAAGTTTTGTGCATGGCAAGAGACATGGCTCTATCTGCAGTCTTCTACATGCCAGCTTCCAGTTATGCCAGGACCATTTGTTGCAGATGCTTTCTTCATTCCATTGTATAGTTTTAGCTTCTTTGTCAAAAATCAGGTGTTCATAGTTGTGTGTGTAAATATCAGGTTTTTCAACTCAATTCCATTGGTCTACTGGTCTATTTTTGTGCCAATATCAAGCTGTTTTCAGGTCTATTGCTTTATAATAGAGCTTAAAATCAGTGATGTTGATGACTCTGGAAGTTCTTTTATTGTACAGGGTTATTTTGGTATCCTGGGTCTTTTGTTTTTCCATATAAAGTTGAAAATTGTTTTTCAACTTCTGTGAAGAATTGTGCTGGGATTCTGATGGGGATTGCATTGAATCTGTATATTGCTTTTGGCAAGATTGCCATTTTTACTATGTGGATTCTACCTGTCCAAGAACATGGGGGATACTTCCATTTTCTGGTATCTCCTTTTATTTTGTTTTTTAAAGATTCAAAATTCTTATGGTACAGATCTTTCACTTTTTTGGTTAGCATTACCCCACGGTATTTTATGTTGTTTGCAGCCATTGTAAAGGGTGTGTTTCTCTGATTTCTTTCTGGGCAAATTTATCACCCATATATAACTGATTTTTTGAGTTAATCTTGTATCATGCAACTTTGCTGAAGGTGTTTGTCAGCTGTAGGAGTTCTCTGGTAGAGTTTTGCAGGTCATTAATGTAGACTGTCATATCGTCTGCAAATAGTCAGTGTTTGACTTCTTCCTTTCCAATTTGTATTCCCTTGATCTCCTTTTGTTGTCTTATTGCTCTAGCTAGAAATTCAAGGACAATATTGAAGAGGTATGGAGAGAGTGGACAGCCTTTTCTTGTTCCTGATTTTAGAGAAATAGCTTTGAGTTTCTCTCCATTCAGTTTGGTGTTGGCTATTGGCTTATTATGTATGTTTTTTATTATGTTCAGGTATGTTCCTGTTATTCCTGATCTCTCCAGGACCTTTATCATGAAGGGGTTTTAGATTTTGTCAAAGGCTTTTTCAGCATCTAGTGAGATGATCATGTGGTTTTTCTTCTTCAGTTGGTTTATATGGTGGATTACATTGATTGATTTTAGAATGTTGAACCAACCCTGCATCCTGGTGATGAAGCCTACTTGATCTTGGTGGGTGAATTTTCTGATATGTTCTTGGATTTGGTTTGCTAGTGTTTTATTGAGTATTTTTGCATCAATGTTGATGACAGATATTGGTCTGTAGTTCTCTTTCTTAGTTGTGTCTTTGTGTGGCTTGGGTACCAATGTAATTGTAGCCTCATAAAAAGAATTTAGCAACGAACCTTCTGCTTCTATTGTGTGGAACAATTTGAGCAGTACTGGTCTTAGCTCTTCTTTGAATTTCTGGTAGAATTCTGCACTGAAGCCACCTTGCCATGGGCTTTTTTCTTTCTTTTTTTTTGGTTGGGAGACTATTGATAACTGCTTCTTTTTCCTTAGAGGTTATAAGTCAGTTTGAGTTTCTTATCTGTTCTTGATTCAATTTTGGTGATATCTGTCCAGAAAATTGTCCATTTCCCAATTTTGTGGATTACAGGTTTTCAAATTATGACCTGAAGATTCTCTGGATTTCCTCAGTGTCCAATGTTATGTCCCCCTTTTCATTTCTGATTTTGTTAATTTGCATGTTCTCTTTCTGCTTTTTGGTTATTTTGGATAAAGGTTTGTCTATCATGTTGATTTTCTCTAAGAACCAACTCTTTGTTACATTGATTCTTTGAATTGTTTTCTTTGTTTTGACTTTATTGATTTCTGCCCTCAGTTTGATTTTTTCCTGGCATCTACTCCTCCGGGATGAATTTGCTTCCATTTGTTCTAGAGTTTTCAGCTGTGATATCAACTCTCTAGTGTGACTATTCTCTAGTTTCTTCATGTGAGCACTTAGAGTTATGATCTTTCCTCTTAGTACTGCTTTCAAAGTGTGCCATAAGTTTGGGTATGTTGTGTCTTCATTATCATTGAATTCTAGGAAGCCTTTAATATCTTTCTTGACCCAGGAATGGTGCAATTCTGTGTTGTTGAATTTCCATGAGTTGCTAAGTTTTCTGAAGTTTTTGTTGTTTTTGAATTCTAACTTTAAGGCATAGTGGTTTGATAAGACAGACAGGTTATTCCAATTTTTGTACCTGTTGAATTTTGCTATGATGCTGAGTATGTGGTCGATTTTAGAGAAGGTTCCATGTGACACTGAAAAGAAGGTATATTCTTTTGTGTTTGGATGGACAGTTCTATAGATGTCTGTTAATCCCAATTGGGTCATTACTTCTGTTAGTTCCTTTTTCTCTTTGTTAAGTTTCTGTCTGGTGGTCCCATCCAGTGGTGAGAGTGGGGTGTTGAAGTCTCCCACTATAACTCTGTGAAGTCTTATTTGTGATTTGAGTTTTAATAATTTTTTTAGGAATGTTGGTGCCTTTGTATTTGGGGCATAGATGTTCAGAATTGAGACTTCTTCCTGATGGACTTTTCCTGTGATGGATATGAAATGACTTTTTCGGTTTTTTTTTTTTATTGATTTTAGTTTGAAGTCTAATTTGTTAGATACTAGGATAGTTAATCCAGCTCAGTTCTTGGGTCCATTTGATTGAAATATCTTATCACATCCCTTTACTCTGAGGTAATATCTGTCTTTGATTTTGAGGTGTGTTTCTTGTATACAGCAAAAGGAGGGATTCTGTCTTCATATCCACTCTGTTAGACTGTGTCTTTTTATAGGCGAGTTAAGACTATTAATATTGAGGGAAATTAAGGACCATTGAATGCTTATTCTTGTTTTTTTTTTGATTTGTTGTTGGTAGTGGTATTGTATGTCGATTTACCGTGCTTTTTCTTTTGGGTTTTCGTAAAGTGTGATTATCTATTGTCTATATTTTTGTAACTGTAGTTAGTTTCCCTAGGTTGGAGTTTTCCTTCTAGTACTTTCTGTAGGGCTGGATTAGTGGTTACATATTGTTTATATTTGGTTTTGTCATGGAATATCTTGTTTTCTCCATTTAATTTGTTTGAAAACTTTGCAGGGTATAGTAGTCTGGTCTGACATCCGTGTTCTCTTAGAGTTGGTAGAAAATCTATCCAGGTCCTTCTGGCTTTTAGAATTTCCATGTTGAAGTCTGGTGTAATTCTAATAGGTTTGCCTTTATATGTTATTTGGCCATTTTCCTTTGCTGCACTTAATATTATTTCTTTATTCTGTATGTTTAGTGTTTTAATTACTATGTGACAAGGGGACTTTCTTTTGTGGTCCAGTCTATTTGGTGTTCTGTAGGCTTCTTGTACTTTCATTAGCATGCCTTTCTTTAAGTTAGGAAAGTTTTCTTCTAAGATTTTGTTGAATATGTTTTCTGTACCTTTGAGTTGGGTTTCTTCACCTTCTTCTATACCTATTATCCTTCAGTTTGGTCTTTTCACAGTGTCCCATATTTCCTGGATATTTTGTGTTAAGGATTTGTTGGACTTAAGATTTTCTTTGCTTGATGAATTTATTTCCTCTAGTTCATCTTCAGCATCTCAGATTCTTTCTTCCATCTCTTGTATTTTGTTGTTTATGCTTGCATCTGTGGTTTCTGATTGTTTACTCAGTTTTTCCATTTCCAGCATTCCCTCAGTTTGTGTTTTCTTTTTGTCTCTAGTTCAGTTTTCACATCCTGAACTGTTTCCTTCAGTTTTTAAATTGTATTTCCTTGTCTTTCTTTGATTTCTTGCACCTTTTAGTTTGTGTTTTCTTCCATTTCTCTGAAGGATTTTCTCATTTCTTCTCTTAGGGTCTCTATCATCTTCATGAAGTTGTTTTTAAGGTTGCTCTCTTAGGCTTCATCTGTGTTGGGATGTTCAGGTCTTGCTGGTGTAGTGTCACTAGACTCTGGTGGTGTCATATTGGTTTTGCTGTTGTTGGTTGTGTTCTTATAATGTCATCTTCCCATCTTTTCTTCCAGTGGGTGCAGGTGGTGTCTCTTCCTTTCCTGGTGTGTATGGGTCCAAGGTTCTCTTCTGGTGGGTGCAATTGGCTCCATTACTCTGAAGGGTCTCAAGGTGGATTCGGGCAGGTCTGAGGCACTTGGTCTCCAGGTGTTTGAGAGCAGGACTGGCGCAGAGATGTCGGTAGACTCTGGGTTGCTTGGTCCTCTGGGGCTGAGTTGACCTGCCTGCAGTCTCCTGGGCAGGAATTCCCAGAGTGGGCAGGCAGATTTTGGGCCCAGTCAGGGGCCAAGCAGCTCACCTCTGCACTCTTCACTCTGCACTACTTGGGGGTGGGAATAGTCCAGCAATCTCAGCAGAGTCTGGGTAGCTTGGTCCTCAGGGGTTGAGTTGGCGTGCCTCCATACCTCAGGGCAGGTGTTCCCAGAGTGTAATGTTTGTATTCTTATATTTACATTTCGGCATCTGAATTTGGAGTGATTATAGGAAGTCTAGGTGCCAATTTCTGGACTTTTCTTTATTGGATGGGTGTTTTCTTCCTCAGTTTCTGTTTCCTCTCTGCTCTTCTGAATACTATTGCCTGTGGTTAAGTAGAGAGTCTCCATCCTCATTGGGGGTTGGACTTCTGATGGTCTGGATGGCCCCTTGTCCAGCGGGGGATCACTCCCCAAGTTTGGGGCTGGAGTTCTGGCTATGTATGTGCATGGCCTTCTGACTAGGCTGAGAGCCATTAGGTTCAGATGCTGACCTGGATTCTGGTAGGGTAGAAGGCTTCTGTCTGATTTTCAGGGAGTTGACCGGCTCTCTCTGGGGTTTGGGCTGCCATCTGGCCTCTGGGGATCAGGATTGTTGCTTAGCCCCTGAGTTGTGGCCATGGATATGTTGTGAGAAGAGGAGGGACTGTTGTAGTTATTCTGAGACTGCAAGCAGGATAAGGGGCAGTATTACTTGGTTTTCAGGATGCTGTCCTGGCATGTGGGGGAAGAGAAGGCTTCCAGCATAAACCCAACCACCACTCCTCTCCTTGTTACTATGTCCCATCTTACACCTCTGGTGGGAGACTGCTATTTCCCCAGAGGCCAGGCCAGCATTCTGATCACCAGGTAATACTGCCCCTACCCTACCAGTGCTAGTTCAGCATAAAGCCTCATCACCATATCCTGGCTCAACATCTTTTAATTTGCATTTTCTTCCAGATACTCAGAAAATTGGAGGTTACACAGCAACGTCAATTGTAGCTACTTTTGTGATTTTGTTAGGTAGCATGATTTTTATTTGTATAGTAATCTTTGGATATCTAAGTACAGTTTGTGATTTGAAATTTAACTTATATCTTGAATGCCTCCACAAAGGAAATATTCCTGTGGCTTCTGTACAGTGTTATTGCTAAGGACTAAAAACCGACCAAAGTGGACTGTGACAGAAAATGGCTAAGTGACTCCTTTGTGCAACTTAAGTTTTATTTGGGACATCAATTCATTGACTGGGGTATGGGTTTTCATTTAAAAAATAGTCTTTCCCCTTTGCTAATTGGTTTTATGAGATTAGATTTTCAGTTTCTGATGTTCCAAAGACTATTGCTACCATGTGACTATTTCATGAATTTAAATATCAGTGTCCATAAAACAAGTTTTGAGGGAGCACACTTCTGCCCAGCATTCACTCCTGCGCCGGGGCCCTTCACCCTGCCAGGAATGAGTAGAATGGAAGATAACTACCTGGTTTGTACTAGAATGAATTTGACAACATTCTTTTTCCACTATGTCATTATGATAGTTTGAATAAAAATGGCTCCCATTGACTCATGTGTTTGAATGTTTGGCTTATAGGAATTGGCACTATTAGGAGGTGTTGACTTGTTGGCGGAAGTGTGCCACTGTGAGAGTGAGCTGCTTTGTGGTCTTATATGCTCAAATTATACCCAGTGTGGCAGTCTCCTACTACCTGTGGATAAAGATGTAGAACTATTAGCTCCTTCTCCAGCACTATGTCTGCCTGCATGCTTCTTATGATGATAGCAGACTAAACCTCTGAAACTGTACATCAGCCCCAACTAAAGCCAGACACAGGAATCCTAAGAGAGTCATGAACACCTTTTTCAAACCTAACTTTGATTTTTCATTCATCCCTGTGTTGTTGAAATTGTCTAATATGCATGAAGATGGTATATGCACATAAAGAAGCATCCAGATTCCCCAGATGCCCCTCCCTCAGATTTTCATTCTTTCTCTTCTTCTTCTTCTTCTTCTTCTTCTTCTTCTTCTTCTTCTTCTTCTTCTTCTTCTTCTTCTTCTTCTTCTTCTTCTTCTTCCTTTCTGGGTTAATTAGAAACAGATTAGAGACCTAATGTGCTTCTGATTGTTAGGTTCTGGAAGGAAGCATTTATCACCATGTCACCGGCTCTTTGGAATAATAAAACTGAGATCCTTCATATCAAAATGTCTCCTAATGTTCCATAATAGTGTGATTGCTCAAATCAGGCCCAAATTTGCCTACACTTTATCATTTCCTGATGGTGCTCTCCATGTCAGAACTGCAGTTTTTTTCCTTTTTCTTTTTATTTATTATTCTCTCATATATTGCCCAACCAAACATGTCATAGCAATGTGCAACAAGAATAGGCATAAATCCTTATATCAAGGCTGGACTAGGCAACCTAGTATAAAGAAAAAGGTCCCAAGAGTAGAAAAAAGTGTCATCGATATTCTCCACTCCCACTGTTAGGAGTCCTACAAGAACACTGGGCTATACAATCATAACACATATGATTGTTAATTACCCTCTCTGAGTCTGTTATTATAGTATATTTATTCTTTATTTACCATCTAATATCCACTTATAAGTGAGCACATACCTTTTATGTCTTTCTGGGCCCAGGTTGCCTCATGCAGGATGATGTTTTTCTAGTTCCATCCATTTGCTTGCAAATTTCCTGATGCCATTTTATTAACAGTTGAGTAATACTCCATGTTGTAAATGTATCACATTTTATTTTTCCATTCTTTGGTTGAGGGATGTTTAGGTTGTTTCCAGTTTATGGCTATTATGAATAAAGCTGCAATGAATATAATTGAGCAAGTGCCATTTGGTAGTCTGGAGTGGTTTTTGGATAGATTCTTAAAAGAGTGTTGTACTTTGGTATTGAGGTAGATCTATTTCCAATCTGCTTCTAATTCTTCGAGGAATGGCCATATTGATTTCCAAAGTGACTGTATAAGTTTGCACTCCCACCAGCACTGGAGGAATGCTCCACTTGTTCCACATCTTCACTAACATGAGCTGTCACTTGTCTTTTTCATCTTATCCATTCTGACATGTATAAGATAGAATATCAAAGCAGTTTTGATTTGTATTTCCCTGAAGGATAAGAATATTGAGTGTTTCTTTGTTTCTTGAACATTTGAGATTCTTCTATTGAAAATTCTGTTTAGACCTTGTTTTAGGGTTTCTATTGATGTGAAGAGACACCATGGCCATGGCAACTCTTATAAATAAAAACATTTAACAGGAATGTCTCACTTACAGTTTCAGAGGTTCAGTCCATTGTCATCATGGTAGAGAGCATGGTGGCATGCAGGCAGATATGGTGCTCGAGAAGTATGTAAGAATCCTACATCATTCAGGCAACAGGAAGTTGACTGAGTTAACAGAGTTCTGTTCAGAAAGTCTTTTTGTGCCATTGAATGATTGAAAACATCTTGACAGGGCTTGGAGACAGCTCAGTTGGCAGACTGCTTGTTTGGCATACACAATGTGCTAGGATCATGTGAGTACCCACAGAACACACTCCCCCTCTTGGGTTAGCTGGACCAGACAGATGCCCCTGTAATGTAGGCTACCACAGAATCAACTCCTAGGACTGCATAAATGGGGCTCAGAAGTACATGTATATAACCCCACAGGAGATAGAATCAAGAGGATTTAAGTTCAAGGGCATCGTTGACTATCAAGTGAGTTTGAGGATAGCATGGGTTCCACAAGACTCTGCTAGAATAACTTTAAAATATACACAATAAAAGGCACAGAAATGCCTGGCAGTAAAGTGGGTTTAGAGATTTAAGTGCTGACTTTTGCATTTATGGAGCAATTAACATGGCTCCTGGCCAAGGATGGCACACAAATTTGTGAAGAATTCTACATTTGAAAAATAATAACAAAGGACTGAGGAGATGGTGTAGTGGGTAAGAGTGCTTGCTATACAAGAATAATGGCCTGAGTCTGGGTCCTTATCACCCCTATAAATGCTGGCTATTCCTGTAACTTCAACACTGGGTCAAGAGAAGCAGGATTTCTAGGGATGGATGCCAGGCAGTCTCAATGGAAAAACAGTGAGCTACATGGAGAGATCCTGTCTGAGGGGACAAAGTAGAGCAGGACACCCAATGTCATTTTCTGGCTTCCTTGTGTGCATATACATGTATAGATGTGTATAGCAGACACTTATGAATACACACACACACACACAACTATGATCACAAATCTCATGGTTCTTAGAGAAAGTAGAATTCCCTGTACTTTACCCACTGAATCTATGCATATATGTCCAATGCCTCCTGAGTTTTCTCTTCCACTTTGCCTTTGTGGGTGGGAGTCCTGAATAAATTCCTCTGGCTAAGACTATACTTACCCTCACTTACATATTAGTTGGGGTTGTCACAGAACTTATGGAATGAATCTCTCTCTCTCTCTCTCTGTCTCTCTGTCTCTCTTTCTCTCTCCATAAATGTTTGTATATATGCATATATGTCTATATATGTATGTATATGTATATGTATATATGAGAATTTATTGGAATGGCTGACAGGCTACAGTCCAACAATGGTTAGTTACAAATGGAAAGTCCAAGAATCTAGTAGCTGCTAATTCCCTTGAGACTTGGTGTCTCAGCTGGTCTGTATATGCTGGAATCCCAAAGAAGTAGGTTCCAATGCCAGTGAAGCAATGCTTGAATTGACAAGTTGAAGGCAAGCAGGTGAAGAATGAACAAACCTATTCTTTTTTTTTCCCTTCTCATTATATAGGCTTCCAGCAGAAGTTGTTGCCCAGATGATGTTGTGTGTTCTTGCCTCCAAGTCTGGATTAAAGGTGTGTGACTTCCATCCTCAAGATTCAGATCCAGATCAAAGGCATGTTGTCTTCTGACCTCAAGATCTGGATCACAACTGTGTCCTCCATTTCTGGATTATAGTTTATTACGGATATAGTCAACTTGACAACCAAGAATAGCCATCACAGACATGTACCCATTTTTAAAAATTGTTTTGTTTGTTGAAGTCTAGTTTGAGTTTTTTTATATATTTTGGATATTAGTCCTCTATCAGGTGTAGAGTTTGTGAAAATCTTTTCCCATCCTGTAGGCTGCCATCTTGTCCTATTGATGGTGCCTTTGCCTCATAGAGTCCTTTTGGTTTCAAGAGGTCCCATTTATTAATTGCCAATTTTAGAGCATGTGCTATAGATGTTGCAGAACTGTAGTTTTCATTCCCTGCTGGCTATGTTGCCTGTGTCATTGCACTGTGACCCACTATGAGTTGTTCCCTTGACACATAGCTGAGTGTGCCAATGTCCAGACCTGACTGTCCCATTATCACCAGTCATAAAAGTGTGATTGGAGTTACTAAAGAACTTGACACTAGATGAGTGCTATACAATCTCATGTCACTTTCTCCCATTTGGAGACTAAGACATTTATCCACCCTTTTCATGAGGAATAAATCATTTTGGGTACAGGGCTAGTCAATCAAAGTTGTTTTTCTAATTCTCAAAACATATATTACTAGAAATTTATGTATGAAAGTTTTTAGTTTGATTAGTATAAAGTAAAGTTTTGATATGCACCCTAGAATGCCCTAGAATTTGTGCTCTTCTTGCATCAGCCTGAATACTGAGATTGTAGATCTGCACCTTCACCTCTGCCATAAATATTTCTGTACGTAGAATACTTTATTAATGAGGGTAGTAAAATGGTAATCCCTGTCCATTCCAAATTGATCCTGTTGCTGTGATAAAGGTCATAATTAAAATCACTTTAAGGAGGCAAGAATTTGTTTGGTTTACACATCCCTATCACAGTCCACTGTGATGAGAAGTCAGGACAGTTACTCAAGTAGGAACCTGCTGGATGGAAATGAAGCAGAGACCCTATTTCCAACGGCTTCCTCTGCCTATTGTCTTATAACTCCAGGACCTAGGCATGGCACCTCCCACAATGAGCTGAGGCCTCCCACATCACTCACTAATCAGGAAAATGACCTATAGTTTTGCAAACAGGCAAATGGAATGGAGATTCTCAGTTGAGGTTGACTCTCTAATGTGATTCTAGCTTGTATGATGATCATACAAATTAATCAGCACAAGACCTCACTAAGCATTTATTTTTAATTTTCTTATTTTGTTTGAGACAGGGTCTTCATAAGCTCAAGAAACTTAGGAGGGATAAAGCTAATTGATGGTACATGCAGGATTAAAATTTTATTGCTATTAATATTTTTCTTAAAAAATGGATACTAGTAGGTGCTTATTTTACCAGCCATTCTAATCCAGACATAAGGGATAAGTTGATGTTATTTATAACTTAACTTTTAAATTAGCCCTTTTCAGTTCCTACAAACAGGTAAAAAATAAAGAGGGTGCAAAAGGCCTGGGGGAAATGATTAAAAATAAAAATGAAATGTATTTGCCTACACAGATAAGCACCTACTACCTCAGAAAAACCTAAGGAGTTTCCAAAAGGACATGCATTTCAAATTTGTGGGAATCCAGAGCAATAGAAAGGGATACCCTCAGTTGGTTTCAAAGAAATAGTACCTTGGCCACTCTGTAAATAGCAGTCTCTACAAAGAATGATGTCCCACTCTCCAAAGCAAGAACTGATCTTCAGCTTCAAAGATAGATGCACAATGTTCCCTGACAATAGCACCACTCAAATGACATGAGAAATACACAGGTGCCAGTGTTACTTCTGGAGTGGCAGATAAGAGTACTAATTTTTATTTTATTGAAAGTTTGTTTGCTGCTTTAATTGATAACCAAACAGTCTTTTACAATAAATATGTGTGGTAATCAGTGTTAATGGAAATTCTTCAAGCCAAATGAGTTCTTATTGTCAATCTCTGCCTTGGCATTTGCTCAATATGTGACAGAAAGACAAGGAATGATTTTGGGAGTACTCACTTAAAAGGCCTGGCCACACAGTAGCCAAATGCTTAGAAACTGCAAAAGATTAAAATAATCCACTGAGAGAACAGAAAATATTTTGCTTTTCTTCTGCATTGTGTTTGAAAGATAAAACTTCCTAGTAATCACAGCATGCATAGTAACATTTTAAATATTGTTAATGAGATTATGATATAACTACAACATTTCTACTTTCCTGTTCCTCACTCCAAATCCTCCTCTATATCCCTCCCCACTCTTCTTCAAATTCATGATCTCTTTTTGCACTATTAATTATTCATATATATAATATATATATATATATATATATATATATATATATATATCCTAATCTATATAACTTCTTTGAAATGTTTTTTTTTCATATTAAAAGTTTTATTGAGGAGGCCAGAAAATAAAGTAAAGACAGAGACACAGAGAGAAGACAGAAGAAAAAGGAGACAAGAAAAGTCCTGTCTTCCTTAGGGGAACAGCGGGAAAGGAGAGGGGACAAAGAAGCCATAAGTGGGCTGCAGACTATGCAACCATGGAACCCTGGGCTGAGCAGGGTACTACCTGAGTGCATTCTGCCAGATGACAGTGGCAGGCCAGCATAATGTCTAAATCCTTACAATGAGCAGGGACATAGTGAGCTTGCAGAGTACTTGCTTAGCACATGCAAAGCCCTAGGTTTAATCCCCATCACCTCATAAACTGGAGATGCTAATATATGCCTGTAATTCCAGAAATTTGGGAGATGGATGTAGGAGAATAAAAAACTCAAGGCTATCTTCACCTACATTTTTCTCAGAGGCAAGACTGGAGAAACAACATTTGGAGCCATGCAATTTCCAGTTTGAAAAAAGCACTTATTTACTTCCTAAACATTCATTTCCTTATTCAACACTAAAGGAGCTCTTATCACAAGTTTTATTAAAAAGAACAGGGCTACAAAATGAAATGCTTCTATAATGAAAATAGAAACACTGCTTCAAGACACAGCTCTCAGAGCTGGAAAGAAGGCTGAGCTATAAAGGGTACATTTTTCTCTTGAAGAAGACCTGGGATTGCTTCCCAGCACCCACATGATGACTCACAGCCATCTATAACTCCAATTCTTAGGAGATCTGATGCTATCTTCTGAACTAAGCTGAAACAAGGTGTTCCATATGGTGCATATACATACATTAAGGCCAAACACTCATGAACATCACATTAAATAAATTGAATCTACAGTGAATCAGTGAATAAAGTCATTGTGGCTTGTCATAACTTTAGTCATGTCACACTTTAATGATTTTAATTTCCCAAGGCATGTCACTTGGCCAAATGAAAACCATTCCAAACCCCCATAAAAATACCCCTATGTATGTAAGGCCCCTTCCATTTCCTAGCTGAATGCATTTCCAAGTGACTTTGCACATCTGAGTGCCTGTGTTCTCTTTGTAATTGGAGATGAACTGTAGTTAAAGGAGTGAATGGGTCAGTGTTCTTGGAACCACAGCCTGATAAAGACAGTAAGTCTAATATGTAGGGACAGTTGTTTCCCTTTTTTGACAGGCATGCAGTCTAGGACACAATGACTACTGGGAACTCACATAGTATTGCAAATGTAGGGGGAAAATTCATGTGTCAGTGTTATTTTTTCTATTCTTACTGATATCCAATAGTCATGATCAAAATATAGGTCAATATATTATAGAACATATAAAAACAAATACAATGGTTATTTATCTCAATAAAATGTTAGATACTTATGAATGTTTTGGAAGGACATGATGGCACATCCCTAAAATCCTAGGCCTCTTCAGTGGATCATGGTGCAACACAATCTCAAGATGACTTGGATATATGGTGAGATTGTTTCAGAAATCATAAACAATATAAAGAAAATACTATCTCGTTACTTATCTAACCGCATAAGATATCACATTCTTTTTATCTCATCCTTTTCCTAAAAGTATAGACAGGATTAGACTAGTAACATATTTATAAGGATTTACTTAAAATTACTTCATGTATATTTTTGTGTTGCCTGCGTGTATGTCTACATATCAATTGCTTTCTACTGTCCACCAAGGTCAATGGAGGGTACTGGATCCCCTTTAAATGGAGAGGTAGTTGTACAATGTCATATGAGTGCTAAAAATTGAACCCAGGTACTGAGGGAGAGAAACAAGTCTTATTAACAACCAAGATACCCTCTAGCCTGAAGATATTTTACAGAAGTGTTAATCCAAAGATATTTTTGTATATGTCCTGGTGTGAATGCATATATGAGAGGAGAGAATTAGATACCCTGGGGCAGAATATACAGGTACTTGTATATCCACTTTTTCTGCATTTGGGGACTTGGGCATTATCTTCCTTTCCACATTGGATAAAGCATTTTTTGCTGGATAATTCAGTTAAAGTTTTGTAATTTTGTTAATGCTCATGACAGAAATTAATAAGAATTTATGTCTATAACTTTTGGTTTAATTAGTTTAAGGGAAAGTTCCATTATCCAGGTTGGCCTAGAATTTGTACTCCTTTTGACTCAGCCTGATTACTGCAATGGTAGGCCTGTACCATCACTCCTGCAATAAACTTTTGTATCTTATATATCTGGAAATAACAGACTATTCAATGACTGTGAGTTACAATGTAAGCACTGGGGATTGAACCCAAATACTGAGGAAAAGCATCTAGTAACTTATCCTCTAAGATATCTCACCAGCTAGCTACAAGATGTTTGTCATTTATTTGCATGTATGTGTGTCAATGTGTATTCATGCCGTACATGTGTGCATGCCTGCAGAGATCAGAAGAAAGCATAGAGTGTTCCAGATCAGGAGTTGCAGGTAGTTGTGAACCATGTAACATGGTTATCTGGAACCACAATTACATATTCTAGAAGATATACAAGTGCTCTAAAACTTGGAGCCATCTCAGCATCCCCATAGTGACACATGTATAACATCTGCTTTTTATTAAGCAATATGGAAAGCTTTCTGCAATTACATTTCAATGTAGCACACCAGTTGCTCTAAAATGATATGTACTATAAACTATATCGATGTACTGATTGTAAATTGTAAATATGTTTCAGAAAGCTTTCCTTTACTTTGCAGCTATACTCTTAAAGTTCCATTTTCCTGGATTAGTGTACACATCTGTGAGGAATTAACCAGGCTCTTTCCTAGATAATTGATGCCACCTCTGTTAACATTTGCATCTATCCTATCTATAAATGGCAATGACTGTTCTAGACTATCATCACCTTCAGAAACAGAGGATAGAAACTATTTCTCAAAGAGAGAGGAAAGGGAAATTGATGGCATAAAGGTCTGAATCAATGGACAGAGAGTTCTAGTAATAAACATATACCACACTGAAAATCCTGAAAAGATTGTACATGGCAAGAGAAAGCAAAGGAAATTCCACAGTCTCCACACCACAATTAATAGTGTCAAGACACTAAAACATTAATGACAGAAAACAACTAGGTGAGATTATTGAGGCTTGGAATTTGATGACACAAAAGACTCTTAGAATTAGAAGTAGCCAATAATAGGTCAAGAACTCATAGCTCACTGTGAAGGCAACAAGGGCCCTCAAAGGACAAGTGAGAGGAGTTGATTCCTTGCCAGCTTTTCTGGCCTATGAATCTGGTTACCCTGTCAGATCATTTGACAGCAGCATCTCTGGTTAGTAGAGTTTCTATCCATCTTTATTGTGTACTCTGAATAATGAGGTCAGAATCTCATTTATAACAAAATTCACTACTGACCATATTCAGTGTATAGTTCCATGTCAGAACATTCACTGTTGTGTTGTGGAAGCATCATGATTTCCCATCTTCTCCAACTAAAATTCTGTCCTATTGAATGTCATTCCCTATTCTTCCTTCTGTGGTCCACAGCAACAACCATTCTGGTTTGGGACTTGAAGTGGAGCCCCAGGTACTTGCTTAGTAAGATCCTAGGGTATTTGAGATAACTTTATTGACTTATTACACTTAGCATAATCGTCACTAGAATCATCTGTTTTGCTGCATATGTGACAATTTCTATATTTCCCAAGAATATTATTATGAGTAATATTCTATAATCAGTATAGTCAGACTGCCATTTATCATAGTTTTAAAATTTGGATATGAATTGCCTCCACAAAATACTCATGTGTTAAATCATTGAATTCTAACTGGTTGGTACTTTTTAGGAGGTTCTGGAAACTTAAGGAGGTTGTATGTAACTGGAGGAATTAGATAGTTGGAGGTGAGACTTTGAATATTTCATCCCTTGTCATTTCTCTGTCTTTGATTTCTGTTCATTATGAGGTGAATTGCTTCTGTGACCTGCTCCTACTACATTCTGGTTTTTCACACCTGTATAATTAAAGTTGCCTAGGTCTATAGACCGAAATATCTGAAACTATGAAACAAACAAACTAATTCAGACTTCTCTTCGGTGGTTCTTTCTGAAATTTGCTCACAGCTGGCAGCCAACCAACGAAGTTGCTTCAAGCTATGGTTGTTCATCTTCATCACATTGTTTAAAAAAAAAACACAGTACTTGGTGAAAGGGTTTATATGCTTAGTAGAAGCCATACTTGAAGTTTTCATTTTTATGTAACCTACAGCTCCCAGCCTGTTCTACCAGTGTGCTTTGGAAGACATGCTTGTGATATCCAAATCTCTTGTCATAAAAGGGCATTATTCTTCATGCTACTATCTTCTGAGCAGTCCTTCTGGTTCTTCTAGTCTCTCTCTCTCTCTCTCTCTCTCTCTCTCTCTCTCTCTCTCACACACACACACACACACACACACAGAGAGAGAGAGGGGGGGAGCATGGTGTGGGCAATTTTAAATCCCAAATGCTTACCCACACTGACAAACTTCCTCTGACAAAGACATACCTCCTAATCCTTCTCAATAAGTTCACTAACCAATTGGGGATTAATCATATAGCTATATGAGCCTATAGAGGTTATTATTATTAAAACCACCACATTCTACTATTTTGCTCTCATAGGCTTGTAACCATAGAATCCAATGTATTTGGATAAAATTTAAAAGTACTTACACTCTTTCCTTCCCAATATGGTTTAAAAGTTCAAAATCTAAACTTTATGAGACGCAAAGCAATTTCTTTTTTTCTCTCTCTCTTTTTATTATTATTAATTCAAGTTAGGGAACAGGCTTGTTTCACATGTAATTCCCCTCTCCCTCTCCCTCTCCCTCCCCTTACCCCCATTCCTTCTCCCCCACCTCCAACCTACCCCCCACCCCATCCACCCACCACTCCCCAGGCAGGGTAGGGCCCCCAACCGGGGCTCCACCAAGTCCACCAAATCTTCCTGTGCTGGGCCTGGGTCCCTCCCCATGTGTTCAGAGACAGAGTGCATCCCTTCAAGTGGGATGGGCTCTCAAAGTCCCCCACATATACCAGGGCAAAAAGCCAGTCCACATCCAGAGGCTCCCAGGAGTGCAGGGACCTCCCCATTGGCATCCATGATCAGGGGGCTGGATTAGTCCCGTACTGGCCTCCCAAAGAGCGTCTGGGGTCGATATGCTTTCCCTTTCTCCAACCTGGTACAGACCCCTTCGTTGCAAAGCAATTTCTTAATTATAACACCCTATAAAATAAAAACACACATTCCATAGTCCAACAAAGAATAGCACAGAATATACATTAACACTCTAAAATGGAGGCAAGGTGCATAATGAGGAAACATACTGAACCAAAGGAAGACTGAAACCCAACAGGAAAAAACTTCTAATTCTGCATCTCCATGTCTGGCATCTTAGTACCCTTCAGATTTCCAACTTCTTTCATCTTTGTCATATGCAACACACTTGTCTCTCTTGGGCTGGTTTCACATCCTCTTAGAAGGTCTCTTTGGTGGGTATCCCTTAACTCTTGCATCTCTATCATATCAGGATCTCCAACAAAATCTAGGCCTGTCTTTCACAGCTTCACACAATGTCCTCTCCAGGCCTCAATGCAGAGACATCCATCCCAAACTCCTGGGCAGCTTTCTTTAACCATGGAGTAAGATTCTAAAACCCCTTCCCTATACTCTTCTAAACTATAAATTCAGAGCCATGTGGCCAAAGTTGCCGAATTCTTCTGCTTGCTGGGTCAGGAACCTGGGTCCCTCCTTGGTTTACACTTACATAAGCTTTCAGTTGTTGATGGTTAAATTTAAGCTTAACCTCCTTTAATTCCTTTCACAAGTTGGAAGCTTCATTGGGTGGGGTATTATCCTGAGGGAACTACTCCTTTTATTCAATTTAGCCTTACATTTAAGCTCTACTTAAGCTTGAGACTTGGCTCCAACATTCCATTTTTTGGTGCTCCTTTTCTCCTCAAACTACACATTTTGTATTTTAGTTGTCACTTTTTCATTGGAGAGCTGCATAAAAATGATCACTAATAAACACACAACAGTCAATAGTGGGCTGTCTTGAAATCTCTTTTGTTAACAATGTTAATCCAAAATTCTTTCATTTACCCCAGACATATTTTTTGGACAAGGACAAAAAACAGCTACATTCTTTGTCAAACTATCTCAAGAATGGTCTCTAGGCAAGAGGATAATATTCTTCCTCCTGAAACCATTTATGATGGGCTTACATTGCTCTCATATCTCTTTCAAGCTCCTGCTAGGATTGACCATTAAACTCTACAAAAATTTTCAACTGATTTTCTTGTGCAAAGTCCCAATGTCTTTTATATTATGCTAATAAGCAGATTGGATAATCCTGTCACTGCAATGCCCTACTCTTGATTCCAATTTCTGTCTTAGTTATCACTCTATTGCTATGAAGAAATAGAGTGACCAGGGCAGACACTGTTCATAGTATTACTAAGAAAGACCATATACACCCACTCAAAAATTTTGCAAGGACTGATTTGGATGACTTCTCTTGTTTAACTCTCCATTTACCTCAACCTGTATGTACCATTTACTTGGATCTAACCTAGTCTGTTCATAATGGGCTTTCATTTCAAACCAAGTCTCAAGCACCAGATGACATCTACTTTCCCATTTCTAACACTTGGAATCCTCCTTTTTATTTAGTTAGGGGAAATGTTCTGGTGGAAACTTCACCTCTGCCCATGGTATCCATATACCCAAAAAGTCTGGGATGATTAGGCAGAAGCCTTATCTCTCCCTCTCCCTCTGCCCCAGAACCTTCCCTTTTAGAGAGTCTGACAAACAGAGGTCCCTCCCCTCAGAAATCCCACCAAGAGTTGACCCCCTTCCCCAGAGATACTCAGAACCACTCCCACAGGGTATTTAAACAGCCCCCAGAAAACAGGCAAGTGTTTTTGGTCTGTCTTCTCCATCTCCTCTTTACAAGGGAGAGGGGGAGATCATCTGGGAGTGTTTTACCCATTAAAAGTGGGCTTTTTCTAATTGTGTTTCATTTGGTCTGATTTGGATTGCTGCATTTGTGGAGAGGCTTATCAGGGTGCAGACATTTTTCAGAAATGTCCTGAAAGAATTCTTTCTCATATGTGTATCCATCTTTTTATCTTTTGCTCACTAAAGACATATCTGTTTATATATGCCTACATTGACTAGTAAAGAGACAATGTTTAATAAGGACAAACCAGGGATCATGCAACAAGGGCAACATATGGAATTAACAAAAGATAATTAAAAGTTAGACCCATATTTCCTTGAAAATGCTGCTTCTTGATCAATGAAAGTGGAGCTGCTTTAACATCATTGTTTCTAGTGCTTACATTCTAATGATTCAGTGGATAGTAGACTTCAGGGACCTGAGTAGTCTTTGTCATACCTTGAAACACATCCTTAAACTTTCTTCTTCAGGGAATAAGATGAATGGGCATATATGTAGAGACTACCTAAAGGGAAATTAACTTAAGATTATATATAGCAAAAAAACTTAAGATTATATATAGGGATATAGATAAGTGAAAGTGTATTTCACTCACAAGAAAAATTAGATGAAGTCTACCTGGATCACACACACACACACACACACACACACACACTCCAAGTGTCATTACCATAAAATCCTTATAAAAGTTATGTATGATAGTCATGCATATAACCTCAGTTCTGGAAGTCTGAGATCAGTGTCAACTACATATGAATTTGGAGAAAAGTTTGTCTTACATTGTAAGATCCAGGCCAATATAACCCCCCCACAAAAAAAAACAAATGAAAAAAAAGAACAATGACAGAAACAATGTGGTAGACTTCTGTCTTAAAATAAACACAGACCAACTTAATTCCAACGGCTCAAATTTATCATATTTAATATCTGTCAAACATATTTTAAGATAGACTGAAGTAAATACAAATATGAATGAATAGATAAAACTTAACTGAGTGTCTAAATTTTTCTTTCTGTTTGTGACATGAAATACTGTTTTTTTCCCCTTGAGGTTTTTAAACATTTATTAGTATTTTTAATATTTTCTTTTCTTAATTTAAATTAGAAACAAGCCTGTTTTACACATCAGTAAAACAGTAACCGCTCCCTCCCCACTTCCCCTGCCAACTACTGACCCCCTATGCCATCTCCTTTCTGCTCCCCAGGGAGGGGAAAGCCTTCCATAGGAGATCTTAAAAGTCTGTCATATCATTTGGAGCAGGGCCTAGTCCACCCCACCCCCAGTGTGTCTAGGCTGAGAGAGTATCCCTCTATGTGAAATGGGCTTCCAAAGTCCATTCCTGTACTAAGGATGAATAGTACACTGATCCACTACCAGAGGCCCCACAGATTTCCAAGGCCTCCAAACTGACACCCACATTCATGAGGTCTGGATCAGTCCTATGCTGGTTTCCCAGCTATCAGTCTGGGGTCCATGAGCAATGCCTTGTTCAGGTCAGCTGTTTCTGTGGGTTTCTCCAGCCTGGCCTTCACCCCTTTGCTTGTCACTCTTGCCTCTCTGCAACTAGATATCAGAGTTAAGCTCAGTGTTTAGTTGTGGGTGTCTGCTTCTGCTTCCATCAGCTACTGGAAGAAGGCTCTAGGATAGCATATAAGGTAGTCATCAATCTCACTATCTGGGAAGGTCATTTAAGGTAGCCTTTCAACCACTGCTTAGATTGTTAGTTGGGGTTGTCCTTATAGATCTCTGGACATTTCTCTGGTGCCTGATTTCTCTTTAAACATATAGTGGCTCACTCTATTATGGTATCTTTTCTATTCTGCTCCTGACTCAATCTTCCAGCTCCCTCAAGTACCTTCCCCCCTACTCTTTTCCCTTCTCTTTCTCCTTACCCCCTGTCCCCTACCCCATGTTCCTAATTAGCTCAGGAGATCTTGTCCCTTTCCCCTTCTCCATGTGACCATATATATTTCTCTTAAGGTCTTCCTTGTTTCCTAGCTTCCCTGGCAGTGTGGACTGTAGACTGGTAATTCTTTTCACTATGTCTAAAATCCATATATGAGTGAGTACATACAATGTTTGACTTTTTGTGACTGGATTACCTCACTCAGGATAGTTTCTTCTAGTTGCATCCATTTGCCTGCCAATTTCAAGATTCCATTGCTTTTTTTTTTCTACTGAGTAGTACTCCATTGTATAAATATACCACGTTTTCTCCATCCATTCTTCAGTTGAGGGGCATCTAGGTTGCTTCCATGTTCTGGCTATTACAAATAATGCCGCTATGAACATGGCTGAACAGATGTCCTTGTTGTATGAATGTGTATCCTTTGGGTATATGCCTAAGAGTGAAATTGCTTTATCTTGTGGTAGACTGATTCCCATTTTCCTGAGGAACAGCCATACTGATTTCCGAAGTGGCTGTATGAGTTGGCACTCCCACCAGCTGTGGAGGAGTGATCCCCTTTCTCCACATCCTCTCCAGTATAAACTGTCCGTGGGCTGCCGTTTTGTCTTCTTGACTGTGTCCTTTGCCTTACATAAGCTTCTCAGTTTCAGGAGGTCCTATTTAGTAATTGTCGATCTTAGTATCAGTGATACTGGTATTATGTTCAGTAAGCAGTCTCCTGTACCAATTCTTTCAAGGGTATTTCCCACTTTCTCTTCTAAGAGTTTCAGTGTGGCTGGATTTATTTTGAAGTCTTTGATCCATTTGGACTTCAGTTTTGTGCATAGTGCTAGACATGGATCTATGTGCAGTCTTCTACACACCAGCGTCCAGGTATGCTACTACCATTTGTTGAAAATGACTTCTTTTTTCATTTTATAATTTTAGCTTCATTGTCAAAGATCAGATGTTGGTAGGTGTGTGGGTTCATAGTAGGGTTTTCATTTTGTTTCCATTGGTCTACATGTTTATTTTTGTGCCAATACCAAGCTGTTTTCAGGACTATAGCTCTATACTAAAGCTTGAATTCAGAGATGTTGATGTCTTTGGAAGTTCCTTTATTGTAGGGTTGTTTTGGCTATCATGGGTTTTTTTTTTGTTTTTCCATATAAAGATGAGTATTCTTTCAAAATTTGTGAAGGATTTTGTCAAAGGCTTTTTCAGCATCTAGTGAGATGATTATGTGATTTTTCTTTTTTAGTTTGTTTATATGGTGGATTACATTGATGGATTTTCATATGTAGAACTATCCCTGAATCCTTTGGGATGAATCCTACTTGATCACGGTGGATGATTTCTCTGATGTGTTCTTGGATTCGATTTGCCAGTATTTTACTGAGTGTTTTGGCATCAATGTTCATTAGGGATATTGGTCTGATATTTCTTAGTTGTGTATGCGTGGCTTGGGTACTAAGGTTATTGAAGTCTTGTAAAAAGAATTTGGCAATGACCCTTCTACCTATATTGTGTGGAACAATTTGAGGCATATTGGTATTAGCTCTTTGAATTTCTCGTAGTATTCTGCAGAGAAATCGTGTGCCCTTGGGCTCTTTTTGGTTGGGAGACTTTTGATATCTGCTTCTATTTCATTAGGGGTTATAGGTCTGTTTAATTTGCTCATATGTTCTTGATTTAATTTTGGCAAGTGATATCTATCCAGAAAATTGTCCATTTCCTTTATATTTTCAAATTTTGTTCCATACAGGATTTCAAAGTATTTCCTGATGGTTCTCATTGTCAGTTGATATGTTCCCCCTATTCATTTCTGATATTTTAAATTCACATGCTCTCTCTCTGCCTTTTGGGTAGTTTGGATAAAGGTTTTTTTGATTTTCTGGAAGAACCAACTCTACATAAAGTTGATTCTTTATGTTGTTTTTTTTTTTTTACTTTATTGGTTTTAGCCAAAAAATTTGATTATCTCCTGGCATCTACTCTTCAGGGGTCAGTTTGCTTCTGTCTGTTCTAGAGCTTTCAGGTTTGCTCTTAAGTCTCTAGTGTGACTATTCTCCAGTTTCTTTCTGTGGAACCTTAGTGCTATGAAATTTCCTCTTAGCACTGCTTTCAATGTTTTCCATTAGTTTGTGTACATTGTATCTTCATTCTCATTGTATTCTTGGAAGTCTTTAATTTCTTTTTTTAATTTCTTCATTGAGCCAGGAATGGTGCGATTGCACATTGTTCAATTTCCATAATATTGTAAGTTTTCTGCAATTGGGTTGTTGTTAAATTCTAACTTTATAGCATGGTGGTCTGATAAGATACACCCCTATTTTCTTTTGGTTGTTGGTAACATGGGATTATCTATAGCCTATGATTTTGTCATTGTAGTTAACTTCCTTGGGTTGGAGTTTTCCTTCCAGAACTTTATGTAGGGCTGGATTAGAGGATATGTATTGTTTAAATCTGGTTTTCTCATGGAATATCTTGCTTTCTCCATCTGTAGTGATTGAAGGCTTTTATTGTGGTCCACTCTATTTGGTGTTCTGTAACCTTCTTTACTTTGCACTAGCATGTCTTATTTTAGATTGGAAAAGTTTTCTTCTATATTTTTGTTGAATATGTTTTCTGCAACATTGAGTTGGGTTTCTTCACCTTCTTCTATACTTATTATTCTTAGCTTTTGTCTTTTCATGGTGTCCCATATTTCCTGGACAATTTGTGTTAGGGATTTGTTGGACTTAGGATTTTTCTTGGTTGATGAATATATTTCTCCTAGTGTATCCATTTCTTGCATTTTGTTGTTTATGCAATGTTATGTTTATTCAAATGTAGTTCCTGATCATTTACCCAACTTTTCTATGTCCAACATTCCCTCGGTTTTTGTATTCTTTTTGTTTATTTTTATTTAAATTAGTAACAAGCTAGCTTCACATGTTACTCCCAGTACCCACTCCATCCCCTTTTCCCCTGCCCCCCACCAACCCGCCAAGTCTCCACAAACCCCTCAGCTCTCCATGGGGGGAGGCCCTCCATGGGGGATCTCCAAAGTCTGTCATATCATCCCAGGAAGGGCCTAGCTCCCCCATCTGTCCAGGTTGAGAGAGCATCACTCCATGTGGAATGGGCACCCAAAGTCCATTCGTGCACCAGGAATAAATACTGATCTACTACTGGAGGCCCCATAGATTGTCGAAGCCTCCTCACTGACAACCACATTCAAGGGGTCCAGATTAGTCCCATGATGGCCTCTCAGTCATCAGTCTGGGGTCCATGAGCTCCCCCTTATTCAGGTCAGCTGTTTCTGTGGGTTTCTCCAGCCTAGACTTTACCCATTTGCTCATCACACTTCCCTCACTGCAACTGGGTTTCAGGAGTTTAGTTCACTGTTTAGCTCTGGGTGTCTGCTTCTGCTTCCATCAACGACTGTATGAAGGCTCTAGGATGGCACACAAGGTAGCAATCAATCTTATTGTAGTGGAAGGGCATTTAAGATAGCCTCTTCACTATTGCTTAGATTGCCAGTTGGTGTCATTCTTGTAAATCTCTGGAAATCTCTCTAGTGCCAGATCTCTCCTCAATCTTATAATGGCTTCCTCTATTGTGGTATCTCTAAGCCTGATCTCCTCTATACTTCCACTGACTCAAACTTTCTGCTCCCCCATGCCCTCCTATCTTCTCCTTTTCTCCTCCTTTCTTTCTGCCAGCTCTTTTTCCCCTCCCCCATGGTCCCATTCAATCAGAAGATCCTGTCCCATTCCCTTCCTCCCCAGTACCATGCATGCCTCTCTTAGAGTCCTCCCTGTTTCCCAGACTCTCTGGCAGTGGGATTGTAGGCTGGCAATCCCCTGCTCCATGTCCAAAATCTGTATATGGGTCAGTACATACCATGTTTTTCTTTTTGTAACTGGGTTACCTCACTCAGGATGGTTACTTCTAGTGCCATCCATTTGCCTTCGAATTTTGTCCCGCACGCTCTGTATTTCTCGCCAGCAAGAAATCATACACGGGACACTCGGATCCTTCTGCAGACAAGCTTTAATGCATCTTGAGAGTGAAAGAGCATAAGCTTCCCAGAGCGGAGACCCCGAGCCAAGAATCCCGTCCCCTAATAAAGGCTGGCAACCGCCGCCTCGGACGTGTCACCCCATGATTGGCTGCAGCTCATCCGGCCATATGACGCCACGGAATAGGCAGAGATCAAGGAATGGAAAATTACCCAGTGCCTGCGCAATAATCTTGTTTACATTCGGTGCCTGCCGGATGCAGGCGCCATCTCGTAATGGAGAATGCAGGGACGGCTCCCTACAGAATTTCATCATTCCATTGCTTTTTTCCCACTGAGTAGTACTCCATTGTGTAAATGTACCATATTTTCTCTATCCATTCTTCACTTGAGGGGCATCTAGGTTGCTTCCAGGTTCAGCCTATTACAAACAATGCTGCTATGAACATGGTTGAACATATGTCCTTATTGTATGGACATGCATTATTTGAGTATATGCATAAGAGTGGAATTGCTGGAACTTGAGTAGACTAATTCCCATTTTTCTGAGCAACCGCCATATTGATTTCTAAAGTGATCTTACAAGTTTGCACTCCCACCACAAATGGAGGAGTGTTCCTTTTTCTCCACATCCTCTCCAACATAGATTATCATTGGTGTTTATGATTTTAGCCATTCTGACAGGTGTGAGGTGGCATCTCAGAGTTGTTTTGAGTTGCATTTCTCTGATGGCCAAGGATTTTGAGCACTTTCTTAAGTGTCTTTCAGCCATTTCAGATTCCTCTGTTGAGAATTCTCTATTTAGTTCTGCACCCCACTTTTTAATTTCATTGTTTGGTGTTTTGGTGGCTAGCTTCTTGAGTTCTTTGTATATTTTGGAAATCAGCCCTCTGTCAGATGTGGGGTTGGTGAAGATCTTTTCCCATTCTGTGGGCTGTCATTTTGTCTTACTGTGTCCTTTGCCTTACAGAAGCTTCTCAATTTCAGGAGGTCCCATTTATAGATTGAAGATCTCAATGTCTGTGCTACTGGTGTAATCTTCAGGAAGAGGTCTCCTGTGCCAATTCGTTCAAGGTTATCTCCCAATTTTTCTTCTAGAAAATTTAGTGTGGCTGGATTTATGTTGAGATCTTTGATGCATTTGCACTTAAGTTTTGTGCATGGTGACAGATATGGATGTACCCTGACTGGGGAGTGGAGGGCAGATGGGATATAGGGTTGGTTGGGGGTAGGGGTGAGGGGGGAAGGGGAGGGAGAGCGAGGAGGGATTGACATGTGAAACAAGCTTGTTCCTAATTTGAACTAATAAAAAATTACAAAAAAAGTTTCTGTCTAGTAGTCCTGTCCAGTGATGAGAGTGGGGTGTTGAAGTCTCCCACTATTGTGTGTGCTTAATGTGTGATTTGAATTTTAGTAATGTTTCTTTTATGAATGTGGGTGCCTTTGTATTTGCGGCATAGATGTTCATAATTGAGACTTCATCCTGATGGATTTTTTTTCTGTGATGAATATGAAATGACCTTTTGTCATCTGTTTTGATGAATTTTAGTTTGAATCCTAATTTGTTAGATATTAGGATTGCTACACCTGCTTGCTTCCTACGTCCATTTGATTGGAAAATCTTTTCCCAACCCTTAACTCTGAGATAACATCTGTTTTTTGAAGAAGGTGAGGTATGTTTCTTGTATTCAGCACAAGGATGGATTCTGTCTTCATATCCATACTGTTTGCCTGTGTCTTTTGTAGGTGAGTTAAGACCATTTATATTGAGGGATATTACTGACCATTGCTTTTTGATTCATGTTTGTTTTGAATTTGTTTTTGGTGGTGGTATTATGTCCGAGGTTTTCCTTATTTCTGGCTTTAGGTAAAGTGACATTGTTCATTGCATTTTTTGTGAGTGTAGTTAACTTCCTTGGGTTAGAATTTTCCTTTCAGAACTTTCTGGAAGGAAATCTCATTTTGTCATGGAATATCTTGTTTTCTCCATCTATAGTCATTGAGAGTTTTGCTGGGTATAGTAGTCTGACCTGTAATCTGTGGTCTTTTCATGTTTGTAGAACATCTATCCAGGACCTTCTTGCTTTCAGAGTTTCCATGGAGAAGTCAGGTGTAATTCTGATATGTCTGCCTCTATATGTTCCTTGGACTTTCTTCCTTCACTGCTCTTAATATTATTTCTTTATTCTGTATGTTTTGTGTTTTGATTATTATGTGGCTAGGGAATTTTAGTGTTCAGTAAGCTTTTTGTAATTTCATAGGCGTGTCCTTCTTCAGGTTGGAAAGTTTTCTTCTCTGATTTTGTTGAATATGTTTTCTGCACCTTTGAGCTGGGCTTCTTCACTTTTTTTCTATCCTATTATTCTTAGTTTGGTCTTTTCATGGTGTCCCATATTTCCTGGATATTTTCAGTTAAGGATTTGTTTGATTTAAGATTTTCTTTGGTCGATGAATCTATTTCCTCTAGTTTATCTTCAGCACCTGAGATTCTATCTTCCATCTCTCATATTCTTTTGGTTATGCTTGCATCTGTAGTTCCTGATTGTTTACTCAGCTTTCTATTTCCAGCATTCCCTCAGTTTGTGTTTTTTTTAATTGTCTCTATTTCATTTTTCAGGTCTTGAATTGTTTGAATTGTTTCCTTCATCTGTTTGTTTATCTTGGCTTTCCTTGCCTTGCTTTTTAAAAGAGATTTGTTGATTTCTTACATTTTTGGTTTTGTTTCTTCCCTTTCTGTAAAGGATTTTCTCATATCCTCTTTGAGGTCTTCTATTATTTCATGAGGTTGTTTTTAAAGTCATTCTCTTTTCCTTCATCTGTGTTGATATGCTCAGGTCTTGCTGGTGTAGTGTACCTAAACTCTGTTGGTTTCATGTTGGTTTTTCTGCTGTTGAATGTATTTTTATAATGTTTTCTTCCCATTCCTTCTTCCACTGGGTACAGGTGGAGTTTCTTCCTCTCCTTATAGTTATGGGTCCAAGGTTCCCTTCCAGTGGGTGAAAGCAGGTCCAATAATCTGAAGGCTCTTCTCTTACTGTTTGTGGAGGCTGAACTAGTACCAGGATGTTGGCAGACCCTGGATGGGCTGTACTGCCAGGATGGGTTCCCCTCTGTGCAGGCCCCAAGCCTCAGGAAGCTCTGAGCAGGGCACCAGAAGGTGTGCTGGAAACAGGCCCCTGCTTATCTCCTCCTATGGGTATAGGTGAGAGTAGGATACAGTCAGTCTCTGTGTGGGCTGAACTGCTGGGATTGGTTCCCCAGTGCATAGTTCCCAGGACTCAGGAGGATCCAAGCAGGGCACCCAAAATACCATGCCATGATACTTTTTATCTGCTCTATGACATTTCCCAATATGTGTCAATGTTGAGAAACTGCTGGAAGGAATCTAATTAGAACTTCAAGTACAATTATGTTGAAGAGATATGGAGAGAGTAGACAGCCATGTCTTTTTCCTGATTTTAGAGGAATTGCATTGAGTTTCACTCCATTGAGTTTGATTTTGGCTGTTGGCTTACTGTATATTGTCCTTATTATATTTAGGTATGTTAGGTGTGTTCCTATTATTTCTGAGACTCCAAGACCTTTATCATGAAGAAGGGGTGTTGGATTTTGTCAAAGACTTTTTCAGCATGTAGTGAGAAGATTTTTATCTTTTAGTTTGCTTACATGGTTGATTACATTCATGGATTTTCATATGTTGAACCATCCCTGAATCTCTGGGATGAAGCCTACTTGATCATGGTGGATGACTTATCTGATGTGTTCTTGGATTCAATTTGCCAGTATTTTGTTGAGTATTTTTGCATCAATTTTCACAACGGAGATTGTTCTATAGTTCTCTTTCTTACTTACCTCTTTTTGAGGTTTAGGTATGGCGGTAATTGCAGCCTTGTAAAAAGAGTTTGGCAGTGACCCTTATGAGTCTATTATGTGGAACAATTTATGGAGTATTGGTAGTAGCTCTTCCTTCAATTTCTGGTAGAATTTTGGTTGGGAGACTTTTGGTTGGGAGAATTTTTTGGTTGGGAGAATTTTGATGACAGCTTCTATTTCATTAGGGGGTTATAGGTCTATTTAGTTTGCTTATATGTTCATGATTTAATTTTGGTAAGTGATACCTATCCAGAAAATTGTCCATTTCCCTAAAATTTTCCAGTTTTGTGGAGTACAGATTTTCAAAGTATGACCTGATGCTTTTCTGGATTTCCTCAGTGTCCCTTATTATGCTCCCCATTTTCATTTCTGATTTTGTTAATTTGGATATTCTTTCTATGTCTTTTGGTTAGTTTGGATAAAGGTTTGTCTATCTTGTTGATATTTTCAAATAACCAACTCTTTGTTTCATTGATTCTTTGTGTTGTTTTCTTTGTTTCTGCTTTATTGATTTCAGACCTCAATTTGATTATTTCCTGGCATCTATTCCTCCCTGGTGAGTTTGCTTCCTTTTGTTCTAGAGCTTTCTGGTGTGCTGTTAAGTATCTAGTGTGACTATTCTCCAGTTTCTACATGTGGGCACTTAGTGCTATGAATTTTCCTCTTAGCACTGCTTTCAAAGTGTCCCATAAGTTTGAGTATGTTGTGCCATATTTTTCATTGAATTCTAGGAAGTCTTTAATTTTTTTTTTATTTCTTCCTTGTCCCAGGGGTGATGCAATTGGGAATTGTTCAATTTGCATGAGTTTCTAGGCTTTCTGCAATTTGTGTTGTTGTTGAATTCTAACTTTAAACCATGGTGATCCTATAAGATACAGGAAGTTATTCCAATTTTTTTAATCTGGTGAGGCTTGCTTTGTTGCAGAATATGTGCTCAATTTTAGAGAAGGTTCCATGGGGTGCTAAGAAGAAGGTATATTCTTTTGTGTTTGGATGGAATGTTTTATAGATGTCTGTTAAACCCAATTGAACCATGACTTCTGTTAGTTCCCTTATTTTCCTGTTAAGTTTTTGTCTATTATTACTGTTCAGTTGCCAGAGTGGGGTATTGAATCTCAAACTATAAGTGTCAGGTGTTTTATGTGTGTTTTAAGTTTTAGCAATGTTCTTTTACAAATGTGGGTGCCTTGTATTTGGGGTATAGATGTTCAGAATTGAGACTTCATCTTTATGGATTTTTCGTGTGACCAATTTTAAATGACCTTCTTCATCTCTTTTCATTAATTTTAGTTTGAAGTCTAGTTTGCTAGATATTTGTAAGATAGTTACACCAGCTTGTTTCTTAGGACCATTTGATTGGAAAATATTTTCCCAACCCTTTACTCTGAGGTAACATCTGTCTTTGAATTTGAGTTGTGTTTCTTGTATGCAGTACAAGGTTGAATTTTGTCTTCATATCCATTCTGTTAGTTTGTATCTCTTATAGGCAAATTAAGAGCATTGATATTAAGAGATATTAATAATCATTGATTGTTTATTCCTGCGACTTTTGGATTTGGTGATGGTGGTGGTAGTATTGTGTGCATGTTTCCCCCTGTTGGGAGGGTTGGTAATGTGGGACTAATATATTGCCTATTTTTTTTGTGAGTGCACTTAACTTCCTTGGTTTGGAATTTTCTTTCCAGTACCTTCTGTCTTCCTGTATTTGTGAATATGTATTTTTAAATATAATTTTTTCATGGAATATCCATCTACAATGATTGCAAGATTTGCTGGGTATAGTAGTCTGGGCTGGCATCCTTGGTCTCCTAGTGATTATAAAACATCTATTAGGACTTTATGGCTTTCAGAGTTTCCATTGAGAAGTCAGGTATAATTCTGATAGGCCTGCCTTTATATGGCACTTTGCCTTTTCCCTTTGCAGCTCTTAGTATTCTTTTTTTTTTATTCTGCATGTTTGTGGTTTTGATTATTATGTGTTGAGGGGACTTTTTGTTTTGGTCCAGTCCATTTGGTGTTCTGTAAGCTTCTTATACTTTCATAGGCATGTGCTTCTTCAGTTTGGGAAAGTTGTCTTCCATGATTTTGCTGAATATGTTTTCTGCACTTTTGAGTTGGACTTCCTCGCCTTTCTTTATACCTATTATTCTTATGTTTTGTATTTTCCTGGATATTTTGTGTTAAAGATTTTTTGGAGTTAACATTTTCTTTTGTCACTGAATCCATGTTCTCTACTGTATTTTCAACACCTGAGATTTTCTCTTTCATCTCTTGTATTCTGTTGGTCATGCTTGCATCTGTAGTTCCTGATTGTTTACCCAGATTTTCTATTTCCAGGTTTCCTTCAGATTCTGTTTTTTATTGCCTCCATTTCAGTTTTCTTTTTTGGATTTTATTTTATTTTTTAATTTTTTATTATATTTAATTACTCATATTTACATATCCATCCCCCCATTCCCTCGCCCTCCCCTCCTCCCATGTTCCCCACCCAACCAACCCCAACCCACCCCCAGACTCCTCCCTAGGGATAGTGAGGCTCTCTACCAAGGACCTTCAAAGTCTGTCATATTTTTTAGAGGAGGGTCTAGACCCTCTTTGCTGTATCTGGGCTGTAATAGTATCCCTCCATAGGGAATGGGCTCCCAAAGTCCATGTGTGCTCTAGGGATAAAGACTGGCTTCACTGTTAGAGCAGTCATAGACTGTCTTGGGTTCCTAGCTGGTACCCACATTCAGAGGGTTTGGTTTGGTCCAATGCTGTTTCCCCAGCTTTATGACTAGGGTCTCCATTCTATCAGTAGATCAGGTTCACTGTTTCTGAAGTTGTCTCCATCCCCTTCTTGGCTCCTTTGCTCAATCCTCCTCCCTCTCCACAACTGGATTCCAGTAGTATCGTTCAGTGCTTAGATATGGGTGTCTGTTTCTGCTTCGAATAGCAACTGGATGAAGACTCTCCTTCCTCTACCTGCACCCGGGCTCCAATTTGGTCAGGGGTTCTTGTCCTCATCCCTTTCTTTGAGGGACTATGCAATCTTCTCTTGGGTTCCTCCTTATCTCCTAGCTCCTCTGGCAGTGTGGAATGTAGGCTAGTGATCCATTGCTCTATGTCTAAAAATATAAAATGAGTGAGTACATACCATGTTTATCTTTTTATGATTGGGTTACCTCACTGAGGATGGTTTCTTCTAGTTCCATCCATTTGCCTACGAATTTCAAGATTCCATTGTTTTTTCCACTCCATTGTGTAAATGTACCACATTTTCTCTATCCATTCCTCAGTTGAGGGGCATCTAGGTTGTTTCCAGGTTCTGGCTATTACAAATAATGCTGCTATGAACATAGTTAAACATATTTCCTTATTGCATGACTTTACATTCTTTGGGTATATGCCCAAGAGAGGGATTGCTGATCTTGAGGTAGACTGATTCCCATTTTCCTGAGAAACCGCCATACTGATTTCCAAAGTGGTTGTACAAGTTTGTACTCCCACCAGCAATGGAGGAGAGTTCCTCTTTCTCCACATCCTCTCCAGCATAGATTGTCATTGGTGTTATTCATTTTAGCCATTCTGACAGGAGTAAGATGGTATCTCACAGTGGTTTTGAGTTGCATTTCTCTCATGCCAAAGGATGTTGAACACTTTCTCAAGTGTCTTTCATCCATTTTGGATTCCTCTGTTGAGAATTCTCTATTTAGTTCTGTACTCCATCATTTAATTGCATTGTTTGGTGTTTTGGTGGTTATCTTCTTGAGTTTATTGTATATTTCTGTCAGATGTGGGGTTGATGAATATCTTTTCCCATTCTGTTGACTGCTGTTTTGTCTTACTGTGTTCTTTGCTTTACAGAGGCTTCTCAGTTTCAGGAGATCCCATTTATTAATTGTCGATCTCAATGCTTGAGCTACTGGTGTTATGTTCAGAAAGCTGTCTCCTGTACCAATTTGTTCAAGGGTGCTACCTACCTTCTCTTCTAGGAGGTTCAGTGTGGCTGGATTTATGTTGAGATCTTTGATCATTTGGACTTAAATTTAGTGCATGGCGATAGATATGGATCAATCTGCAGTCTTCTACATGTCTGAATCCAGTTATGCCAGCACCATTTGTTGAAGAAGCTTTCTTTTTTCCATTGTATAAATTTAGCTTCTTTGTCAAAAATCAAGTGTTCATAGGTGAGCGGGTAAGTATCAGGGTTTTCAATTCGATTCCATTGGTCAACCTGTCTATTTTTGTGCCAGTACCAAGCTGTTTTCAGAACTATGGCTCTATAATAGAGCTTGAAGTCAAGGATGGTGATGCCTCCAGATGTTTCTCTATTGTACATGGTTGTTTTGGTTATCCTGGGTATTTTGTTTTTCCATAAGAAGTTGAGTACTGGTCTTTCAAGGTCTGTGAAAAACTGTGTTGGGATTTTGATTGGAATTGCATTTAATCTGTAGATTGCTTTCAGCAAGATTGATATTTTTACTATGTTGATTCTTCCTATCCAAGAACATGGGAGATTCTTCCATTTTCTGGGATATTATTTAATTTCTTTCTTTAAAGACTTAAAGTTCTTACTATAAAGGTCTTTCTCATTTTTGGTTAGTGTTACCCAAATATATTTTATTGTGTTAGTTGCTATTGTAAAGAATGATGTTTCTATGATTTCTTTCTCAGCACATTTATCTTCTGTATATAATAGGGCTACTGAGTTTTTTGAGTTAATCTTGTATCCTGCCACTTTGCTGAAGGTGTTTATCAGCTATAAGAGTTAACAGGTAGAGTTTTTCGGGTCACTTATGTAAACTATCATATCTGCAAATAGTGAAAGTTTGACTGCTTCCTTTCCAATTTGTGTCCTTTGATCTCTTTTTGTTGTCTTATTGCTCTAGCTAGGACTTCAAGTACAATATTGAAGAGATATGGAGAGAATGGACAGCCTTGTCTTGTTCCTGATTTTAGAGGAATTGCATTGAGTATCTCTCCATTTAGTTTGATGTTGGCTGTTGGTTGGCTGTATATTTCTTTTATCTTGTTTGGTATGTTCCTGTTATTCCTGATCTCTCCAAGACCTTTATCATGAAGGGATGTTGTATTTTTTCAAAGACTTTTTCAGCATCTAATGAGATGATCATGTGGTTTTTCTTTTTCAGTTGGTTTATATGGTGAATTACATTGATTGATTTTTGTATGTCAAATCATCCCTGCATTCCTGGGATAAAGCCAACCTGATCATGGTGGATGATTTCACTGATGTGTTTTTTGATTCAATTCCCCAGTATTTTGTTGAATATTTTTGTGTCGATCTTCCTGAGGGATATTGGTTTGTAATTCTCTTTTTTCATTTTGTCTTTGAGTGGCTTGGGTACCAAGGTAACTGTAGCCTCATAAAAAGAGCTTGGCAATGTCCCTTCTGTTGCTATTGTGTGGAACAATTTGAGGAGTACTGGTATTAGCCCTCCTTTGAATTTCTGGTAGAATTCTGTAGTGAATCCATCTGGCCTTGGGTTTTTTTTTTTTTTTTTTTTGGTTGGTAGATTTTTGATGACTGCTTCTATTTCATTAGGGGTTATAGGTCTGTTTAAATTGCTTATCTCTTCTTGATTTAATTTTGATAAGTGGTATCTATCCAGAAAATTGTCCATTTCCTTTAGATTTTCTAATTTTGGGGAGTACGGGTTTTCAAAGTATGACCTGATGATTCTCTGGATTTCTCCAGTGGCTGTTGTTATACCCCCCTTTTCATTTCTTATTTTGTTAATTAGCATGCTCTCTCTATGCCTTTTGGTTAGTTTGGATAAAGGTTTGTCTACCTTGTTGACTTTCTCCAATAACCAACTCTTTTGTTTCATTGAATATTTGTATTGTTTCTCTAGTTTCTATTTTATTAATTTCAGCCCTCAGTTTGATTATTTCCTAGTATCTATTCCTCTGGGGGAGTGTTTGCTTCTTTTTGTTCTAGAGCTTACAATTGTGCCATTAATCCTCTAGTGTGATTATTCTCCATTTTCTTCATGTGGGCATTTAGTGCTAGGAACTTTCCTCTTAGCACTGCTTTCAAAGTGTTCCATAGTTTGGTGTATGTTGTGCCTTCATTCTTGTTGGATTCTAGGTAGTCTTTAATTTCTTTTTTTTTTCTTTATTCCTTGACCCAGGAATGGTGCAATTGCACATTATTTAATTTCTATGAGTTTGTAGGCTTTCTGCAATTTGTGTTGTTGTTGAATTCTAGCTTTAAAGCATGGTGGTCTGATAACGTACACAGGGTTTATTCAAGTTTTTTGTGTCTGTGAAGGTTTGCTAAGTTGCCATGTATGTGGACAATTTTAGAGAAGGTTCCATGTTGCACTGAGAAGAAGTATATTCTTTTGTGTTTGGATGGAATGGTCTATAGCTATTTATTAAAGCCATTTGGGTAATAACATCTGTTAGTTCTTTTGTTTCTCTTTTAAGTTTCTGTCTCGTGTGGTCCTATCTCGTGGTGAGAGTGGGGTGTTGATGCTGCTATAAGTGTGTGAGTTTTTTGTGTGATTTGTGCTTTAGTAATGTTTCTTTTACAAATGTGGGTGCCTGTGTATTTTGGGCATAGATGTTCAGGATTAAGCCATCATCTTGATGGACCTTTCCTGTGATGAGTATGAAATGCCCTTCTTCATCTCTTTTGATTGATTTTAGTTTGAAGTCTAATTTATTAGATATTAGGATTGCTACACCAGCTTGCTTCTTGTGTCCATTTGATTGGAAAATTATTTCCCAACCCTTTATTCTGAGGTACCATTTGTCTTTGAAGTTCAGATGTGTTTCTTGTATACAGCAGAAGGATGGATTCTGTCTTCATATCCATTCTGTTAGCCTGTATCTTTTTATA
This sequence comes from Cricetulus griseus, assembly GCF_003668045.3. Lineage (NCBI taxonomy): Eukaryota > Metazoa > Chordata > Mammalia > Rodentia > Cricetidae > Cricetulus > Cricetulus griseus. Next base: position 90,431,376 of record NC_048604.1, read on the forward strand.
GGCAAGTTAAGACCATTGACATTGAGGGATATTAATGTCCATTGATTGTTGATTCTTGTTTGTTTTGGATTTATTGTTGGTGCTATTTTGTGTGGATTTCCCCACATTTTTTTGGTGTTTGGTAAAGTGGGATTATCTATTGCCTATGGTTTTTTGAACATAGTTATCTTCATTACATTGGAGTTTTCCTTCCATTAATTTCTGTAGGGCTGGATTTGTGGATATGTATTGCTTAAATCTGGTTTTGTCATGGAATATTTTGTTTTTTCCGTCTATAGTGATTCAAAGCTTTGCTGGGTACAGTAGTCTGTGCTGACATCCATGTTTCCTTAGAGTGTGTGGAACATCTATCCATGATCTTCTGGCTTTCAATTTTCCATTGAGATGTCGGGTGTAATTCAGATAGCTCTGCCTTTGTGTGTTATTTGGCCTTTTTCTTTTTCTTCTCTTAATATTTTTTTTTATTCTGTAAGTTTAGTGTTTTGATTATTATGTGGAGAGGGGACTTCTTTTTGTGGTCCAATCTATTTGGTGTTCTGTAAGCTCCTGTACTTTCATAGGCATATCCTTCTTTAGGTTGGGGAAGTTTTCTTCTATGATTTTGATGAATAAGTCTTCTATAACTTTGAGCTGAATTTCTTCACCTTCTTCTATATCTATTATTCTTAGGTTTGTTTTTTCATCGTGTCACATATTTCCTGGATATCTTGTGTTAGGGATTTGTTGGACTTGAGATTTTCTTTGTTTGATGACTATATATCCTCTTCCATCTCTTGTATTCTATTGGTTGTGCTTACATCAGTGATTCCTGATCGTCTAACCAGCTTTCCTAATTCCAGCATTCCCTCTTTCTGTCTTTTCTTTATTGTTTCTAATTCTGCCTTAACCTGTGAACTGTTTGAATTGTTTCCTTCACTTGTTTGGTTGTTTTTTCTTGTTTTTTTTTTTTTTTAGATTCTTTAAGGGATTTGTTCATTTCTTGAATTTTTTAGTTTGTCTTTTCCTCCATTTCATGTAATTTTTGCTTGTTTATTCTTCTATTTCTTTAAAGGATTTTCTTGTTTCCTCTTTAATGGTCTCTATCATCTTCTTAAGATCATTTTTAAGGTCCACCTCTTCTTCATCCTCTGCATTGGGCTTTTCAGTTCTTGCTGGTCTGGAGTCCTTAGATTCTGGTGGTGTCATATTGGTCTTTCTGTTTTTGAGTGTGTTCTTACTCTGTCGTCTTCCCATCCTTTCTTCCAGTGGGTGCATGTGGGGTCTCTCCCTCTCTCTCAGGTGTCAGGCCAAGTGCTCAGGCTCAGGTGGCAGCTGGAGGGCAGAAGGTGGTGGGTGGAAAAAGTTGAGGTGGACTCCTGTCCAAGGGGGGGGTCTCAGGCAGAAGTGAGCAGGGGTTGTTGGGGGAAGTTGGGGGCGGAGCAGTACCCAGACTCACCTGAGGCTCAGGCACTATCCATTTCAGTTTTCAAGTCTTGAAGTGTTTGAATTGTTTCCTTCACCTGTTTGTTTTTTTCTTGGCTTTCCTTGCTTTCTTTAAGAGATTTGTTGATGTCTTGAATTTTGGGGTTGTCTTTTTCCACATTATTTTGTATGTCTTTTCTTCATTTCTTTAAGGGGGCTCTTCATTTCTTCTTTAAGGCCTTTTATCATCTTTATAAATTTATTTTTAAGGTCATTATCTTCTACTTCATCTGTGTTGCATGTTCAGGTCTTGCTGGTGCCATATTATTCTTTATATTGTTGAATATGTTCTTTTACTGTCATCTACCCATCTCTTCCTCCAGTAGGTGCAGGTGGGACTTGTGATTCAGGGGATCTCTTTTCCTCCAATTGGTGTAGTTGGAGCCTGTGGTTTAGGTGGTTGATCTTCCTCTCCCAGTAGGTATGAGGTCAAGGCTCCAATGGTGTAATATGCAGTGATTGATGGTTTGAGGTCTGAGGAGGGTGGCTACAGCTCTCTGTGCTTTGTCTACTTGTAGGAGCAGGGTCAAGCCTCCAATGGTGGCTGATGCAGTGCTGGATGGTTTGGCACTGTCCTCAGGTCTCCCAGTGGGGACAGGTCCAAGGCTCCAAAGAGGCAGTTGCAACCCTGGTTGATTTGGACCTGTCCTCAGGTCTCTGGGGATTTGGTGGGAGGTATTGAGTGATGTTCCCTGGTTATAGGCCTCCAATGAGGGCATCAGGAGAAGAGCCAGCACTCACCTCTCCCAATGGGTTACAAGAAAGCCTCTGATGGCAGCAGGTACAACCCTGGTTGGTTTGGGGCTGCCCCCGGTTCTCTTGGGATTCAGTGAGAAGGATAGGGTGATGTGCTCTGGTCAGGAGAGGGCCTTGTACTCACCTTTCCCAGTGGCCAAGTAGGCCAAGGCCTACTCTCATATATTTTGCATTGGTATGAATTTTCATATATTGATACAAATGTAAGGGCATTTGTGTTATACAGTATGTTTCTACTCTTATTTAAGGTGTTGTACCTATACAGTTCATTTTAAATAGTTTTCTAAAGTTTTAGACTTTAAAAGCTGTTTAGGACCTTCAAAAATATGGGTTAGTAGGTAGTTATCTAAAACAATCAAACTTACAGTCATGTTGGGTATGTTTTCAAGGTCATACAAAGATATATTTTAGATTGGTTATCTTCAAACACTTCAAAGACCTATAGATATGGTACATAAATGTTTTTATAACATAAGACTTTTCTTGGCATTGAGACATATATTCCTGGAAGCACCAATTTATTTAAAAAATGATGAAGCTTTGTTTCTTTATGGCAAAAGTCAGCCATTTGTCTAAGAAACTGCACATGCCTGACTGCTGACAGTATGCTATCCAAACTAGTTAAGCAGGACATGAATAAAAGCTATTGCCAAATTTTTCCAAGACAGGGCAGGAAAGTCTTTCTGATTCACAGAGAAGTCTGTCTGATATTCTAGACCTATAGATTGAGGATGGAAGCCCTAACTTGCAGAGCAAACTTGGGTGACTCTCTAGGTAGCCAGCTATTTCTGTCATTTCTTTTAGTATTAGAAGTAGTTTGCTCTGTACTTCCAGTTTACTAAGGTAATATTATAAGCATCTGGGTTCTTTGATGGGGATAAAGACTAGATAGTCACAGTTATGGTTTTCCTTAGTTATGATAGAAGGTAAATTAAGTACAGAGCTCTGAACTCTTCAAGATAGAATAAATAATGGAGTATTTTCTCCAAATTGAAATGGGCTGGTGATGGGGGATGTCCTTTTTATATATGTTTCTCTTATTGGTTGATGAATAAAACACTGTTTGTTCAAGAGGAGACAGGAAGATAGGTGCAGTGAGGAGATGCCACGTAGAGACTTTGAAGACAGGAAATGCCAGGTGTTCTCTGGTAAGATAAGGCCATGTAGAAACACATAGTTATGGGTTAATAATTATGACAGAGCTAGCCAGTAAGAAGCCCTAGCCATCAGCCAACAGTTTTATAATTAATATAGCATCCGTGTGTTTATTTGGGGCTAACAGATGCAGGACCAGTTAGGACAAGAAACTCCAGCAACAGACTGGACATTGTAAATGTAATTCTTACCTGATAATTGTTTTTATTGTTTAAGGTTTTATTATGTTAGTGTTAAAAACCTTTCTTTTTTATTTAGACAAAAGAAGTAAATGTGTAATAATCTCTTTTTACACTGTGAAAATTTGTCACTCAGATTGGTTTAATAAAATCTTGAACATCTAATAACTAGATTTGGGGGGGCAGAGAGGATGCTGTGAAGAATAAAGGCAGAGATGTGGGGAGTTGCCATCCAGACAGAGAGGAAACAGCATGGGCAATATAGAGTAAAAGTATAACGCAACAAGACAAAAAGTGGATTTATAGAAATGTGTTAATTAATGTTGTAGGAGACGGTTAGTAACAAGCCCAAGCTATGGCTGAGCTTTAATAATTAGTAAGATAACTCTGTGTCATGATTTGGAAGCTGACAAGAAAGGACAGAAAAATCTGCCTACATGACATAAATGGATGTTGTAGAGAGCTGCGTGATGCCGTGCCCTAAAGATGGTGCAGGCTTCCGCTTTCTGCTAGCCCGACAAGCTTGCTCTCTGTGATAAACAATTCCTTTTATGGTTTGATCTGAGACTTGGCTTCGCTTCCATGTGTGTACCTGTGGGCACTTGCCACGTGGCTTGCTGGGGTTGGCTACCCAAGAGCCATTTAAGTTGAGGGCTGGCTTTCCCCAGGGTCATAAGATTGTTCAAGGTTCCTGATTAAACTGCTTAAGGAAGAGTCTCAGCATTGCGTCTTCCTTGCTGGTTGAGGCGGTCGCGACAAGTGGTGGCCCGTATGGGGAATTACTCCTCTGCAGAGACTCAGAACCTTCTGCAGCCAGGGCAGTGCACTGGTAAGTCCCAGGTAAGAGGGATAAAATTAAGGGCCCATGAAGAGGGCGGAGATCTACGGACCTCGACTAGAGTGGTGATAAAGTTCGGGGGAAAATTTTGAGTTGTGCTAAAATCGTACCCAATTTTTGTGGCTCTAAATGAGTTGCTTTGCTCGAAGGGCTTTAATCTAAAACGAAGCACCCTAGATAATTTTTTAGAGCAGGTAGACATAATAGCCACTGGTTTGCAAACACTGGACAGCTTACAGTCCCTTCATGGGAAAAATTGGGGAGGGACCTAGATTTTGCTTGGGAACAAGGGGCGCTGAAGCCTGGTGTCCATCCGGTCTGGAGATTAGTGAGAGGCTGCCTGGAGGATAAGAGATGCAATGGGGCAGTTGAACAGGGACAGGCTGCTCTTGACTCCCTTCAGGAGGAGCAGTCTGAGAGAGCTAACAGTGAGAAAGGAGGAGCAGATAAAAGGAAAATTTACCCAAGCCTTAAGGAATGGGAGGAGACAGAGTCCTCCAGTTCTGAGGTGAACACAGAGGATGAAGAGGAACTCCAAGCACTAATAGAGCAGCTAGAGAGAACCAAAGTAAAAAGGATAAAAGGGAAACGGGAGAACCCGGAGTTCAAAAGGTCCCTTGTGCTTGAAAATGAAAGGGAAACCCCTGCTGAAACCCTGTCCACACCGCCTCCTTACAGTGTGATGGAAGGAGATGGTGGAGGTGGTGGCGAAGTGGCCTCATGCTGCCCTCAGGTCTGGCGGGAAGTTCACTCAGAGTTGTGCCTTGCTTGCCCAGTATTCTTAGACTCACAGGGGCAGAGGTATCATGAGCCTTTAGACTTTAAAACTATCAAGGCCCTAGCAGAGCCAGTGAGGACTTATGGATTACTGCCTCCTTCACTGTGGCTCTGGTTGAGTCCCTTGCCAGGCTTTGTATAATGCCCACCAATTGGACCAACATAGTCCACACCTGTCTCAGCCCAGGACAGTACCTGGAATGGAAGGCATTCCTTAGTGAGTTTGCAGATGAGCAAGTGGCAGCAAACCGGGTTGCCAGGGGTCCAGCGGCAGCCTGGGACAAATATATGCTGCTCGGCCAAGGGTGTTTTGTTAATCAACAAACAGGATACCCAATTCAGTTGTATGATCAGATTAATCAGATTGCCATTAGAGCCTGGAAATCTATACCTAGTAAGGGTGAGGTCTCGGGCAACCTTACAAAAATAATACAAGGACCCATGGAGCCTTTCGCTGATTTTTTTGCTCACATGGTTGAGGCTGCTGGGAGGGTGTTTGGGAATTCTGATGCTGCCATGCCGTTGATAAAGCAGGTGGTATATGAACAGTGTACCAAAGAGTGTAAAACTGCCATCACCCCTTATAAAAACAAAGGGATAGAGACATGGATGAAGGTCTGCAGGGAACTCTGCGGACCACTGACTAACGCTGGCCTTGCAGCTGCTGTAGTTCAGCTGACCCGGAACAAAAGGGGAAATCCTGGTGCTTGCTTTAGATGTGGCAAGACAGGACATATGAAGAAACAATGCCCAGAAAGGGGAAATGGGGGAAATTCAGAAGGAGGCCTCGGCCATAGGCAACCTGGCATATGTCCTAAGTGTAAAAAGGGGAAGCACTGGGCCGATGAATGCCAATTAGTCAAAGATATCAACGGCCAGCCGCTTGATGCGGGTTTCAATGGTGCCAGGCCAAAAAACGGCCAACGGGACCCCTGTCCCCAGGGACCTCGAATATATGGGGCTATGGAGGATCAGAGCAGTGGGACCAAAACTCAGTGGCCGTCCCTTCGGCCACCAAGGGACCAAGGAGAGCCACTGTCTGTTTAGCAGGATTGGACCTCCGTTCCACCACCAGACTTGTATTAACTCCCCAGATGGGGGTCCAATTGATAGAGTCAGACTTTCAGGGACCCTTAGAACCAGGCACAGTTGGGCCCCTTCTAGGGAGATCTTCTACAGCTTTGAGAGGCCTTAGAGTCCACCCAGGGGTGATTGATCCAGATTATACTGGAGTGGTGAAGATCATGGTAGAGTCCCCTAGAGGCATTGCAGCCATCTTCCCTGGAGATAGGATAGCTCAGTTGATACTTTTGCCTAGCCTGCACGAGCGTTTTGCTGCACAAGACAAAGAAAGAGGGAAAAGCGGCTTTGGATCCACAGGAACAGATTTGACCTTTCTGTCCTTAGATTTGGGCCAAAGACCAGTTTTGGAACTTAATATAGATGGAAAAGCCATCCTAGGCCTATTAGATACAGGGGCAGATAGAAGCATTATTGCCAAGAAAGACTGGCCTACAGGCTGGCCTGTACAAGTCTCTTCTCAAACCCTACAAGGGCTAGGTTATGCAAAGGCTCCAGACATGAGTGCAAGACAGTTACAGTGGAAAGATGAGGAAGGTCATTCTGAGTTATGCAGCCTTATGTTTTGGAACTTCCTGTTTCCCTGTGGGGAAGAGATCTTCTAAAAGACATGGGTTTTAAGTTGAGCAATGAGTATTCCCCTACTTCTCAAAAGATTATGAAGAACATGGGATATCATCCCAATTATGGAATAGGGAAATATTTACAAGGAAGAAAGGATCCCGTTCAAATGCAACAAAGAAATCCTAGGCAGGGTTTGGGTTTTTCCTAGGGGCCGCTGAGAAAGGAATTCCCATTTACGTGGAAGACAGAGGAGCCAGTGTGGATTCCTCAGTGGCTGCTGTCCTCTGAAAAGCTGAGCGCAGCCAAAGACCTTGTGGCTGAACAACTGTCATTGGGACACATTAAGCCATCAGTGTCTCCATGGAACACCCCTATTTTTGTGATTAAGAAAAGGTCTGGAAAATGGCGCCTGCTACATGACCTAAGAGCCATTAACAATCAGATGCAAATTATGGGCCCAGTACAACGGGGATTGCCTTTACTGTTTGCTTTGCCGGCATCGTGGCATATTATTGTGATTGATATAAAAGATTGTTTTTTCTCTAGTCCCCTTTGTGGCAGAGATAGTGAAAGATTTGCCTTCACCATTCCATCTTATAATCATAAAGAGCCCGATCAGAGATTTGAATGGGTGGTGTTGCCTCAAGGAATGGCTAATAGCCCCACTATGTGTCAATTTTATGTTGGGGAGGCTATTGGACCATTGAGAAAGGAATTTCCTACTTTAAGATCTTCATTATATGGATGGCATATTATTGGCTGCTAAGGAAGAAAAAATGTTAGAGAAGGCCTATGTAAAATTAGTAAAGTTGCTTGAAAGAAAAAGGCTATTTATTGCGCCTGAAAATGTTCAGAAAGAAAAAATTGTAAACTATTTGGGAACAAAGATTAGTGAGAACCATATTATTCCATAAAAGGTAGAATTGAGGAAGGACAATTTGAAGACCCTAAATGATTTTCAAAAATTATTAGGAGATATAAATTGGATTAGGTGTTATTTGAAGCTACCGAATTATGAGTTGAAACCTTTGTATAATGTGTTGAATGGGGACTCGGCTCTAGATTCTCCTAGACAATTGACTTCCGAAGCAAGAAATGCCCTACAGAAGGTAGAGGAAAGATTACAAAGTGCCTTTCTACAGAGGTGTAAATAAGGACAAGCCATCACCATGTGTATTCTTCCTACATATTATCAAACTACAGGTTTGCTTTGGCAAGAGGGGCCGCTGCTATGGATATACCCTAAAATATCTCCTGCTAAATCCATTGAATATTATCCGACTACGGTGGCAAAATTGGCCTTAAACGGGATCCAGCAATGCTTACAATATTTTGACATAGCCCCCAATATGATTGTGGTGCCTTATTCCAGTCATCAAGTTAATATTCTTTGCGCTACAATTGATGATTGAGCCATCCTGCAGTGTGGATTTGATGGAGATATAGACAATTATTATCCTACACATCCATTATTGGGCTTTTTTTTAGGGAGCATCCTGTGATATTTCCAAGGATAGCCTCATCTCAACCAATTGTGGAAGCCCTGAATGTGTTTACTGATGGTTCTAAGACAGGTTGTGGAGCCTATATGATTAAGGGGCATAAGCCTGTGTTACATCAATTTCAACCTGGCTCCCCTCAGATTGTGGAATTAAAAATAGTATTAGACGTTTTTAAGGCCTGTCCTTTTTTTGCCTTTAATTTACTCTCAGATTCAGCTTATGTTGTTAATGCTGTTAAGACATTGGAAGTGGCTGAGACTATAAAGAGTGCCAGTCCAGTTTGCCTTTTATTTCAACAACTTCAAAATTTAATTTGGCAAAGGAAAGCTTGTTTCTTTGTGCAACATATAAGACCTGCCAGGACCATTAAGTGAAGGTAATGATAAGGTCGATCAGTGGATCAGAATGGAATGTATATTTTTGAGCTCCACCTTGGAAAAGGCAAGAGATTTTCATAGGACCTTTCATGTGAACGCTAGGGTACTACAACACAAATTTCATCTCTCTTGAGCTGATGCTCGGCAAGTGGTTCTAGATTGCCCTCAACGTGTAATTTATCAACATCCACCCAATACAGGAATGAATCCAAGAGGTCTACTCCCTTTGAAAGTGTGGCAAATGGATGTGACACATATAAATGAATTTGGAAGTCAAAAATATGTACATGTGTCTGTGGACACCTGTTCAGGCGTCATGCATGCCACGCCTCTAACAGGAGAAAAGGCATGCAATGTTGTCACTCATTACCTGGAAGCTTGGGCTGCTTGGGGTAAACCCCAACAGTTAAAAACTGATAATGGGCCAGCTTATATGGCTCAGACTTTTGCTTCATTCTGTCAGCGCATGGAGGTGCAACTTCTCCATGGATTGCCGTATAATCCTCAAGGCCAAGGCATTGTTGACCATGCCCATCGCACGTTAAAGGAATGTCTGCAAAAACAAAAAGGAGGAATAGGCCACAGCCGTACTCCTAAGGAGAGTCTATCTCTCGCCCTATTTACTATTAATTTTTTAAATTTGGATGCTCAAGGCCGTTCTTCAGCTGATAGACATCAGGATCCACATGGCCCTGCTAAAGGGATGGTTAAATGGAAGGATATTCTGACAGGCCTCTGGCGAGGGCCTGATCCCATGCTGACATGGGCACGAGGTTCTGTTTGTGTTTTTCCACAGGACCAACAGGATCCTGTGGGTACCAGAATGATTGACCAGGAAAATCCAACAAGAGGAACAACATGAGTGTCAACGTGGTGATGTTTCTGCTCCTTCCCATGATGAGTCAACTGGGGATGGCGGAGCAGAGATGGGGTGTCCTGTGCGATAGTCTTGCCGGCAAGAACCACACAGGACATTCGGATCCTTCTGCAGTAAAGCTTTAATGCGTCTTGAGAGGAGAGCATAAGCTTACCAGAGCGGAGACCCCGAGCCAAGAATCCCATCCCCTTATAAAGGCTCACAAACTCTGAGCGATGTGTGTACAGCTGGGATAGGTGCATGACTCGTCACCCTATGTGACGCCATGGAATAGGCGGGGCTAGGCAGTGGAAAAACACTGGGCATATGTATACCAATGTTGTTTACTTGATCCGGCAGCAGATGTCAGCGCCATCTTGTAATGGCGAATGTGAGTGCGGCTCCTCACATCTCCCCCTATATAATTATATAGAAACACAGAGGCTATAGGCCAGCCAAATGTAGAGTGGAGATAGAGGTCAACTCCCCAAAACTGGATGCAGACCTTGTCTTGAGCAGGACTCCAGACTCTGTGTCCAGAGCAGGCCCAGACCCGTCCTTATGTCTTTTTCTGGGGGAAGGGCATTATGACATATAACCTTCATGTAAGATGACATGTCTCCCAGAAGAGCCACAAGAAAAGCCGCAGACCCTTTTTGTGCAGTGCTTAGCCTTATAACTCTTTTGACCTGCCAAACCTTGCTCACTCTATTCCGTGCAATGAGGTCAAGCCTCCAGAGGTGTAGGAGCTGAGCAGTCGGCGACCTATTGCCTCAACATGCTTAGTCAAATGTCAGGGGAGATTCCATTCTCTAGGGCAGCAAGTGCCTGTGCAACCACTACCTTACCTTTTTTGTTTGGGTTTTGAGTCTACACACAGTCCCAAGCATAAACACCACACCACTGTAGAGAATTGTGCCAAAAAGTCCCACCCCCACCCAATCCTTAAAATAGGAGACAGCTGAAGCGATCCATGATGACAATCCCTCCATCAAGGACAGGTCAAGGTGCAAGGAGTTAATCTGGATAATAGCATCTCTCAACTCCCGGGGAGAGGGTGGAGTTCCGACTTTCGAAGGTCCGAAGGGGCTCTTCGGGTGAGTCTTTTCGGGATCCACAGGGGATTCTCTTCATCCTGTGGAAAAACATATATAGCTCCCCTGGATCTTATGAGAATAGGATCCGGGCCTCTCCAAAGACCAGTTAAGATATCTTTCCATTTTACCATTTCCTTTGGCCTTTTAGGTTCTGAGGTGTGACGCTTGGCCGAAGTATGGCCCTGAGTGTCAATGTTTAGAAAATTAAAGGTAAAGAGTGCCATGGATATTGCAACTCTTGGCACCGAGGGTAAGGATGCTCCCATTCCCTCCTTTTGTTTGGTTTTCCCCTGTCAAAGACTGGGAAAGCCATCTGTAGTTTCCTCCGCTCCTCTAATGGTAAAAAGGAGTTGGTACCAAATAATGGGGGTGCTGATGGAAGTACACCCACTGGATTAACAGGCAGTGGCCTCATATTTGCTTTCACTTTTGGCAGCCGATATCTATCAGGGTGGTATCTGTCCTGCTCTAGCTCTGTTTCCTCGCTAGAGTCTAAAATCTCAGAGTCTGAGCTGCTCAGCTCCAAGGCCTCTAGTTTCATTGTAGGACAGAGGCTAGATTTTGAGTCTTTATTTCTCTTAAATTTACCAGGGTGTGACCGGTTATTCCCTATTTTCTCTACCCCTTTTTTTGTATCCTGGGGAGGGCCTTTTTCCTTAGACATGTCCTTTCTTTTTTGAGCTCCTAATTTCTCATCTCGTTCGGTTTCTGATATATTATCCTGTACCTCTTTAAGTGTTTTTTGACTCTCTGCTACCATGGGACGGCAAGCCTTAATCTCTAGACAGTTTTTAATTAGGTCTTTCTGTTTTGAAGAGCCCATTTTGCTGGAGGCTACCTGGGGTAAGCTTGGTCGCGAACTGGAACACCAGCCACGGTGGGCACAATATAAGACCAATGTAATAAAGACTAGAATTAAGGCTTTTACTGATCCATCCCATAGTGGTGACAAATTAAAAGCAAAGTCAAAAAAGAAGGTGTCAGAATAAAGCATACCTCTCTGAACTTACCACCCTGCAGTTCTGAATCCGCCCCGTCCGAGGGGTCTCCGCGGTGCCGACGATGTTAACAAGTTCCCGGGTTTCGGCACCAGATGTCCTGCTCGATAGTCTTGCCGGCAAGAACCACACAGGACATTCGGATCCTTCTGCAGTAAAGCTTTAATGCATCTTGAGAGGAGAGCATAAGCTTACCAGAGTGGAGACCCCGAGCCAAGAATCCCATCCCCTTATAAAGGCTCACAAACTCTGAGCGATGTGTGTACAGCTGGGATAGGTGCATGACTCATCACCCTATATGACGCCATGGAATAGGCGGGGCTAGGCAGTGAAAAAACACTGGGCATATGTATACCAACGTTGTTTACTTGATCCGGCAGCAGATGTCAGCGCCATCTTGTAATGGCGAATGTGAGTGCGGCTCCTCACAATGGGGGATACTGTCAGTGTTCCCAAGACCTATGCCAGTGATGTATAATGCAGGGGTCTTCCCATGCCTTTTTACCACCAATCGCAGTTTAGACCTGCCCTTTTTACCCCAAGATGAGCAGATTAGCCCTATTGAGAGCGCACACCATCTTTACTTGCAAGGCAGTCTATGTTTCTCCATGAAGACTGATAGTAGCACGGAGTGCATTCTCCTAAAGTATCAATCCGTTGGAGGGGGAGCAGGCTGGGGAGTGAAATCGGGAATGAACGCATCTTGGATTAAAGGGTGGTGGCCTGCCCGAGAGGGAAATAATTACCCACCAAACCAACCTATGTGGGCTCCCTTTTGCTCAGGGGGCCCTCAGGTCCAGGGAGGGTTCCCATGGTCGGGCTGCCAGAGCTGGGAGGCAATTTGGGCAAAAGAAGGTTATTTCTCCTTCTCTCCTGATATAAGTACAAATAGCTCCCAGGAACTCTTTAAGGAGTCCTCCCCTAAATGGCATCGATTAGACGCCTTCAATACATGGCTGCTGTGTGGGACCAATGGGAGTTGTACAGATCTGTCTCCCTTGGCAATGATTTGGGGTGGGGCACAGGGAACTTCTACTTTCTCCTACACAGGTGGCTATAGCGGCTACGACCATGGTAGCCCTCCCCCCACACCTTCCTCCTCCGAAGTAGGAGACATGACTAAGACTTCCCCCTTCCAGTGGGAGAACATTCATAATACCACATTTTCACCTACCCCAGCATGCTTATGGCCACCATTTGTATGGCTAGTGAGCAATGGCAGCGCAAATTCTAGTTGGCTAAATTGCACCCAGACCACGTGCTTTTATGCCCTGTGATGGAATGCCATAGCCTTCCCTTTGGCTATGGTTACTCGCATGGCCTGGTACGTGCCTGTGCCTGTAGAAGCTCCCAGCAGCTTGACGTTGTTTAGAGTAACGAGATTTGGGCATTACAGCAGCCATAGTGACGGTCATCACCATCACTGCTGTGAGTGCTACTGTTTCTGCTGTGGCCTTGTCAGGCACTGTACAGACTGCAAATGCTCTAAATAACCTTTCTGCCAATGTTGCCAATGCCCTAGATATCCAAGCTTCGCTCCGTTCACAGATCAAAGGAGGTCTAATGATTGTCAATCAACGTATAGATTTGGTGCAAGAACAGGTTGATACTCAGTGGCAGTTGGCCCAACTGGGATGTGAATGGAGAATAGCTGGGTTGTGTGTCACATCGGTACAATATCAAAACTTTACTCATGCAGTGAATCTGTCTAAAAGATTGTCTCAGTTTCTATGACAGAATTGGTCACCCGAGTTTGAAGACACCATGAGAGAAATCAGGATGGCTATCGTGCATGTGAATTCCACCCGAATAGACCTATCCCTTGCGAGCGGCCTGACTTCCTGGTTGAACTCCGCCATGGATCATTTAAAGGAATGGGTGGGCTTGGGGGCTTTGGCAGGTCTCATGGTGCTGGCCTCCCTTGTTTGCCTGTGGTGCCTTTGCCAAATCAGGAAAACACAAAAACGGGATGCGGTCATGATTACTCAAGCCTTCGTGGCTATCGAAGCAGACAGTTCCCCCAAGCCTGGCTTTCTCTCCTACAGAGATAGAGGCATTTTTCATTGGATGCGAGGGGAAGCACTGCACTCAGGGTCACTCTGTTCGACCCTGAGGAGAGCAAGTCTGATTGCATGTGGGTTGTGCCCAAAAATCCCTGCCTCTGTAAAAAAAGGGTACTGGACTGGTCTGGGGATCACTGGGAAGCATATTCCTGGTCGAGACTCAGTACATTGTCCCCTCTCTCCAATTACAGAGATCAGACCTCTACTATGGCCAGTCACATTTTTAAGCAAAAACAAAAGGGGGAACTGTAGAGAGCTGCGTGATGCCGTGCCCTAAAGATGGCGCAGGCTTCTGCTTTCTGCTAGCCTAACAAGCTTGCTCTCTGTGATAAACAACTCCTTTTATGGTTTGATCTGAGACTTGGCTTCACTTCCGTGTGTGTACCTGTGGGCACTCGCCACGTGGCTTGCTGGGGTTGGCTACCCAAGAGCCATTTAAGTTGAGGGCTGGCTTTCCCCGGGGTCATAAGATTGTTCAAGGTTCCTGATTAAACTGCTTAAGGAAGAGTCTCAGCGTTCCTTGCTGGTCGAGGTGGTTGCTACAGGATGTAAAGGCAAAAATCACATGGTTGTTTCAGTAGATGCAGAAAATTCCTGTGACAAAATCCAACCTACCTTCATGCTAAAAGGTTTAGAGAACATAGGGCTATTGGGAACATACCTCAACATAATTAAAAGCTGTTATGAAACAGCCACAGTCAACTTGACTTAAATGGATCAAAAATTAAGGCAATCACATTGAAGTCAGGAACAAGCGGGGATGACCACTATCCTTGCTCCATTTAAACATTGTGTTCAATGTACTAGCTAGAAGAATAATGCAAAAGAAGAAAATTAAAGATATAAAGAGAAAATAAGCCAAACATTCCTTATTATCAGATGATGAGATACCATAGAAGAGAGATCTCAAAACTTCTATCAGAAAATGTATAGAAATAATAAACAAATTCAGCAACATCACAAGATATACACTCAACTTTAAAAATTAATATTTTTCTATCCACTGACAATAAGCACTCAGATAAAGAATTCATGAACACAGTTGCATTTACAATATCCTCAAAAATTTGGAATGACTGTCTAGGTAGTAGATGTCTTTGTCAATTCTAGAGCTTATATATTATCCTTCTGTGGTCTTTGATAGAGTTGAAGACAGATAGTTATGGTTATAGTTTTCTTCAGTTATTATAAAAGATAAGTTATCTTTTTATTTAGACAGAAAAGAGGAGATGATGGGGAATGTACTGTGTATGTTTATCTTATTGATTGTTAAATAAAGTTCTGCTTGGCCAATGGCAACAAGTTAGGCAGGACTAGGAGTCAAAGAGGATTCTGGGAAATGTAGTAGATAAGTGGTGATCCAGGAAGGAAGTGACATAGCAAGGAGACTTATATCTAAGCGAGGAAACAGGAAGTGTCCCTTTTTCCCCTTGCTCCTCCAGCAGCACAATGTGATCCACTGGCAAGGAGGGATGCAAATAAGGTGTCCGATAAGATAAGTCTTATAAAATATATAGATGTATGATAATTAAGACTGAGCTAATAGATGAGAATCCTAGTCATTGGCCAAGCAGCTTTGAACCTAAAATAAAAATTAGCAAGGAATGAAACATGACTCAAGTAAGTGAGTAATCTATACAATGAAATCAATAAATCTCTGTAGAAGGAGATAGAGACACATAAAAATGGAAAAACAACCCATGTCATGTATCAGTAGAATTAAAATTGTAACAGTGACCATTTTACAAAAAGCTATTTACAAATTCAATGGAAACCCAATCAAAATTCCCATCTGATTTTTCACAGAAACTGAAGATCTGTCATAAATGTCATGTAATTCTACAGAAGATTCCAGATAGCCAAAGCAATGCTGAATACAATTAACAATGATTGATAAAATTTACAATAATTGAGCGATTACCATTCTTGATCTTAACATATAAAACAGAACTGCAGAAATAAAAACCATGTGGTACTGGCCCAAAAGCAGACTTAAACACCAGTAAAAGGCAATTGACAGAACCATGAGTACAAATAAGTTCAGCCACTTAAAATGGAGTAAAGAAAGCATTTCCAACAAATGGTGATGGCAAAACTGGATGAGGTCAATTTTCAGGAGAATGAAATTAGTCCTATATCATACACAAAATTAACTCCAAATTTATCAGAGACCTAAACCCTAAATTGCTTGAAGAAAACATAACCAGTAACCTAGATGACAGAGGTGTAGTAAATAACTTTCTGAAAAGGATTCTAATTGCCCAAGAACTAAGGTCAACAACTGACAAGTGGTATTTTATGAAACTAAAATGTTTCTGGATAGTTAAAGAAATAATAAATAAGATGATGAGGAAGCCCACAGAATGGTAGAAAATCTTTGCCAGCAACACATCAGAGAAGGGGTTAATATCGAAAGGATTCTAATACAAAGAGCCAAAAAAAGAGAACCTAGTAAAAAGGGGCCTGTTCTAAAAAAATACTCAAAAGAAGCAAAAGTATTTAAGTGTCTCAAAATGTTTGTTATTCCTAGAAATTATGGAAGCGTAAATCAAAACAACTTCAAGTTTTCATCTTATGCTTGTCAGAATACCAAAGATCAACACAGCATCTGATGGTAAATGCTGAAATAGATGTGTGGAAAAAAGACCCTTATTTTTCCTACTGTTAGAACTGAAAACTGGTTCAGACACTATGTAAATCAGTGTGAAGAAATCTCAAAACCCCATAAATAAATCTAGCTTTGACCCAGATCTACTAATCCTTGGCATATACCCAAAGGATTTGACGTCCTACTCCACCGATGCTTGCTCTGCCATTATCATTGGTACTCTATCTACAACAGCTGGGAAATAGAAACAACTTATAGGTCCTTCAGTTACCAAATGAGTATTTCAAGCATGGACAATATACAGTATGGAGTACTCCAGCTGTTAATAAAACTGAAATTATGAACTCAACAGATACATGAATAGAACTAGAAAAAATCATCTCAAGGGAAATAAATTAGATTGAGAAAGAAAAGTGTCATGTTTTCTCATCTGAGGTTCTAAACTCCAAATAGTCATATGTGAGTACCGAATAAATGCAGAAATCAGGAAAGCAAGAATGGACCATTGCTGGTGTATGGGTTTGGGAAGCAATAGAGAAGCAACTAGCAGGGAAAAGGGAAAAGGGAGATTCTTTACTGAGAGATGATGGAGGTAAATACAAAAGAGAGAGGAATGAGGGTTAACTAACTATGAGGAAGTCTGAAAGAAGCATTAGGAATTATGTAACTTATTATGTATCTAAAAGGGAAGAATAACTCATGTAACTTTGTGTAGAAATACACATGTATAGGTAAAATGAAATTTTCTCATCTTTGCCTACAATATAAGAATCAATGCCACATACAAATTTGGCAAATTTAGTACATTTAGGCTCTTTTGAATTGTTCGTCAGAGATGTCCAAGATTCCTAAAATATTTAGCCTAAGTTTTTTGTCTTTGGCTGCCCCCCCCAACCCAGTGCCGGAAGGTAAACCTTTAGGTGAAAACACCACACACTTCTGAAGCAGTGCCCAGAGGTCATTGAGCTGGAATTGATCTGAATACCTCCTCCTGATTAGCTTTCCTAGTAGCAGAACGTGTCATGAAAGCTTCCAAAGTAAGGAAGCAATCAACAGTCCTATGTGGCTATGATTCTAGTGGACCACAATAATGTCTAGTGTGGCAAAATATCCCTATGGGTACAATGCCATGCATACCTTGGTAGTAACTAACAGCTCTTTAATTGGACTTAAGACCCACTAAATGAGTGAAAACATGCCTGATACTTGAAACCTAGCCAACTACTCATAGCTACTGAAGTCATGTATCTACAGCTACCACTTTACTAAACTAGCATAAACTCTAACTATATTCTAAATATTTTTCCTTATATCCATCCTCCATAAAGGAAAGTTTTCTTTGTCATATGTGGAGATTGCTACAGAAAATCATAACGAACCAAAGAAGTAACAGTGTGGAGCCCAGACCCAGTGGATATATCTAAAAGCACCCCTGCATCGAAAGCTCAGGAAACACTTCAGGGGGCAGGGAGATTATAAGAGCCAGAGAATCTAGAAGCTTGTTTTGAGACTGTGTTTCCTAGTATTATCAGAAGATACACACATACTCAGCAATATGAGTGCCAAAATATGTGCTGAATAAAACACAAACACAGTAGACATGTCAAGATGGATTGGGAAAGCTCATAAGGTTTCAATCATGTAGAAAGGGAAAAGCAATGCAATTATATTATAATCTCAAAATTAAAAGAATATTAATTAGGATTAGGCAGGTATTTGAATTGATAAAGTATTAGGGCTGGAATTCAGATTGTCAGCATTCAGGCTACTGCAGATAGATGTAGAGAACTGGCTGAACTTCATCACTCAGATTACAAGAGACAAGGAATCCCCAGAGAAAGTTGGTTGGTAAATTAGCCGATTTTTTAAATATCTGGATTCAAGAAAGAGACCCTTAATCAGTATAGAAGGTAGAGGGAGATCAAGAAAGACTCTGTTTCTCTGGCATTATCATCATTGCAACAGGCTCCCTCAAACACCCCCCCCCACACACACCCCTATACAAAAACAGTTATCACACACATACTTACAGAAAATGGAACCAAGCATGAGGCAGGAAGTGAAACCTGTAATCTTAGCACTAAATTTGAATAAGAATGATCACAAATTATTTGTAAACCTTTGGTGATCATCCAGATCCTATCTCAAAAATCAGTAAGGAAATAAATAATTAATTAAATGAAAAGAATAATAAATAAATAAATAAAATGAAAAGAAAGACAAAATCATTGACACTTATATTTATAACTCAGCATTAAATGTTTAGATAAGATAGAATGCCCTGGGTTTTATCCCTACAAATTACACACATAAAATGATAAAAAAGAAAAAAGAAATAAAATTAGTCCTGCACTTGTGAGAAGGCTCAGCTGTTAAGGGCACTTGTTTCTCTTATACAGGAATTGTGTTTAATTTATGACACCCACATAGAGGCTTATAACTGCCTATAACTTCAGTTCAAAAGGATATGAGGTGCTGTTTTCATTACAAATTACTTCTTTTACTTGTGTGATCATATTACAATTTCATCATTTTCCTTTTTAATCCTCCTATATACATCTCCTTACATACATACAAGTACCCTTATCCAGAGCATACAGTTTTTTAGGAATATATATGCATGTACAATTAATAAATAGACCATAAATTTGACTCCTATTTTGTGATGGTCTTAGGGTAAAGAATGATCCTATAGATCAGCAAGCTTACTCAGTGGGTCAAAGCTTTGGACTTCTGGGAAAGACAGGAAACTGAAGTCAGAATGAAAGAAAAATTGCAAGCCCCAAGTAAGTTGACTTGGTAGAGGAAGCATGAGGGCCAAAAAGAGAATGGGAAAACACCAGAACCAGAGAGAGAGAGGAGAGTAAAACCCAGAAACTAGAATGGTGACTGAATATTTGGGAACTGCAGAGAAATACAGAACAATATGAGGATGGGTACTCAGGACAGGAATAATATAACCAGGGTTTATAGTACTAGAAGAAAAGTGTTCCATCCCTGTACACACTGGAGGAATGGGAGGGGTCCCAGAGCTCCAGAAGTTCTGACAAAGACATGCTATTGGCTCATCAATCCTCCCTTTCTAGAATCCTTCTCCTTGATTAGTCCCACCCTATCTTCAGGTCCTGTCCTTCCTTTCTGCAACTTCTAACAGTTCCAAAGTCAGGTGAGTATGGTGACAATTCTAGAAACAAGAATTAGTCTCTCATACAGCCGGGCATTATTGTTTCCCTGACTGTAGCACATTCATTTTTCCCTCATTCAGTACTCACTTCACAGAGATGCACACTGTCTGTTTGAGGGGATTATGGAATTTTACTACTAATAGTGATTGGTGTTTCAATGGGTTGATCATAGAGAGATGGGCTCACAGTGTGGGTGGCTCTTTGTGTCTAATACAGAAGTAACTGATAAAACTGAACTGACTGAGTAGATCTTGAGTACCTGACAGCCCTTCAATAACAGTGTACAATGTGAGAAAGTAACATCTGTAACATACAAAGAATGAAAATAACTAAATATCATTGAAAATATGATTAAAATAAAATTAATGACCACTTTGCCCTTATTAGAGAAAGAGAACATGCAAGAAAGTCAAAAGAAAAATGTGTGATTACTTTGTCACTGAGTGTCAGTGATGATGATGTTGTTCTTGCTATCTTTGTCCATTGCAAAATGTATTCCAGGTAGAAGACCCCAGGTTTGACAAGAAATTATAAAACCCTATCAATAATTGATTCAAGCTAAGAAGTGGGCCGCTAGATCTCTTCTATAACCAACTCATGAAGAACACTAAGATATAATATTAGCACAGATATCCTTTCTGTAATGTTTTTAATTTTAGGAATTTCATATAATGTATTTGATCATATTCTTATAACTCCCCAACTCCTCATACATCCTTGTCCACCTTCCTACTTATTAATATTCCTGCTTCTTCTCTCTCTCTCTCTCTCTCTCTCCCTCTCTTCTCCAACCAAACCAAAAACTCCCTAGCACCTTGACACTCAGTGGCTAGATTTACCACAATTAAGCAAGCTCCAGGTGCCCATCATATTTTGTGCCCATCATCTTCTTTGGAGGGGATCAGGGGTGCTACCAGGAGCTGGCATGTCTATCATGAAAAGCCTTTTTTTGTTTTTTTGAGACAGGGTTTCTCTGTGTAGCTTTGAGCCTATCCTGGCACTTGCTCTGGAGACCAGGCTGGCCTCGACATGAAAAGCCTTTTTATAAAGCATTTTAAATGCCATATTCAGAAGATATCTGAAGACTTTGAGGACCACCTATCATTTAAGTACACCTGATTTAGTTACTTGCTTTAGGCTAAACTTTGAAACATACAAAAAGCTAAATAAAGTTTATTCCTATAATTAATTACATTAGTACTTAGTACTTAGTTGCAAACACATTAAATAATTTGATCATTTATAAGGTGAATATTAACTTGCATCCCCTTTCTGCTCTCCAGGGAGGGTGAGGCCTTCCATGGGGATCTTCAAATTCTGTCACATCATTTGGAGCAGGGCCTAGTCTCTTCCCCTTATGTGTAGGCTGAAAGAGTATCCCTAAATGTGGAATGGGCTCCCAAAGTCCAATTGTACACTAGAGAAAAATACTGATCCACTACCAGAGGCCCCATAGACTGCCCATTCCTCCTACCTGACACCCACATTCAGGGAGTCTGGGTTGGCCCTATGCTGGTGTCTCAGCCATCAGGTTGGGGTCCATGAGCTCCTCCTTGTTCAGGTCAGCTGTTTATGTGTGTCTCTCCAGCTTGGTCTTGACCCCTTTGCTCATCGATTCTCCCTCTCTGCAACTGGATTCCAGGAGTTCATCTCAATGCTTAACTGAGGGTCTCTGCTTCTGCTTCCATCAGATACTGGATGAAGGCTCCAGGATTGCATTATAGGGGAAGGGCATTTAAGGTAGCCTCTCCACTATTGCTTAGATTCATAGTTGGGGTCATACTTATAGATGTCTGGACATTTCCCTAGTACCAGTTTTCACTTTAGATCTGTAATGGCTCCCTCTACTATGGTATCTCCTTTCTTGCTCTTATGTATCCCCCTCCCCCACCCGACTCAATCATCCTGCTCCCTCATGTCCTCCTCACCACTCCTTTACAGTTGCCACAAACAACATAAAATATAGTGAGGTGTAGTAAGAACTTTGAGTATTTAATGAATGAAATTAAAGAAGATACCAGAAAATGGAAAGATCTCCCATGTTTTTGGATAGGTAAGATCAACATAGTAAAAATGGCAATCTTGCCAAAAGCAATCTAAAGATTCAGTGCAATCCCCATCAAAATACAAGCACAATTCTTCACAGATATTGAAAGAACAATAATCAGCAGTATATGGAAAAACCAAAGACCCAGGACAGCCAAGACAACACTATACAATAAAGGAAATTCCAGAAGCATCACCATCCTTGACTTCAAGCTCTATTTATAGCTATAGTATTGAAAACAACTTGGTATTGGCACAAAAATGGACAGGTAGACCAATTGAATTGATGATCCAGATATTAACCTACTCAGCTGCAAACACCTGATTTTTTTTTACAAAGAAGCTAAAAATATACAAGGGAAAAAATAAATCATCTTCAACAAATGATGCTGGCATAGCTGGATGCTGGCATGTAGAAGACTGCAGATAGATTCATATGTATCACCATGCACAAAACTTAGGTGAAAATAGATCAAAGACTTCAACATAAATCTAGCCACACTGAACCTCTTAGAAGAGAAAGTGGGAAGTACCCTTGAAGGAATTTGTATAGGAGACTGCTTCCTGAACATAACAACAGTAGCACAAACAATAAGATTGACAATCAATAAATAGGACCTCCTAAAATTAAGACTCTTCTGTAAGGCATAGGACACAGTCACAAAATGTCAGTCCACAGGATGGGAAAAGATCTTCACCAACCTCATATCTGACACAGGGCTGATTTGAAAAATATACAGTGAACTCAAGAAGCTAGTCACCAAAACACCAAAGAATCCAATTTAAAAATGGGGTACAGAAATAAATAGAGAATTCTCAATCAAAGAATCTAAAATTGTTGAAAGAAACTTAAGAAGGTGGTCAACATCCTTAGCCATCAAGGAAATACAAATCAAAACAACTCTGAGATACAATCTTGCACATGTCAGAATGACTGAAATCAAAAACACCAATGACAGTTTATGCTGGGGAATATGGAGAAAGGGGACAACTCCTAAATTGCTGGTGGGAGTGCAAACTTGTAAAGCCACTTCAGAAAAGAAAACAATGGAAATTTGAAATTTGCAGGCAAATGGATGGAACTAGAAGAAACCATCCTGAATGAGGTAACCCAGTAAGAAAAAGACAAACATCGTATGTACACAGTCATGTATGTACATAAGACATAGAGCAAAGGATTAGCAGCCTAAAATCCACACCTCCAGAGAAGCAAGGAAACAAGGAGGACTCTAATAGAGACATACATCGTGCCTGGAGAAGAGGAAAGGGACAAGATCACCTGAGCAAATTGGGAGCGGGAGGGGGGGAGAGTGAGTTAGGAGAAGGAGAAGGGAAGAAGGGGAGCAGGAGTAGGATATGAGGTTACAGGAAGTTTGAGTCAAGGGCAGAATAGAGGAGAGCAAGCAAACAGACAAATCAATAGAGGGAGCCATTATATGATTAAAGAGAAATCTGGCACTAGAGAAATATCCAGAGATCTACAAGAATGTCCTCAACTAAGAATCTAAGCAATAGTGGAGAGACTACATTAAATGACTTTCCCCTAAAATGAGATTGATGACTACCTTTTATGCCATCCTAGAACCTTCATCCAGTAGCTGATGGAAGAAGCAAGCACCCACAGCTAATACAGTGTTAATTTCAGGGTTTTCAACACTATTCCATTGGTCTACTTGCATATTTTTGTGCCAATACCAAGCTGTTTTCAGGACTATAGCTCTGTAATAGAGCTTAAAGTTAGGGATGGTGATACCTCCAGAAGTTCCTCTATTGTACAGGGTTGTTTTGGCTATCCTGGGTCTTTTGTTTCTCCATATAAAGTTTAGAATTGTTCTTTCAAGGTCAGTGAAGAAATGTGTTGGGATTTTGAGGCAGATTGCATTGAATCTATAGATTGCTTTCGGCAAGATTGCCATTTTTTTCTATGTTGATCCTGCCTATCCAAGAGCATGGGTGATCTTTCCATTTTCAGGTCTCTTCTTTAATTTCTTTCTTTAGAGATACAAATTTCTTACGGTACAGGTCTTTCACTTTTTTGGTTAGTGTTACTCCAAGGCATTTTATGTTGTTTGTGGCAATTGTAAAGAGTGATGCTTCTCTGATTTCTTTCCCTACCAATGCTTCCTCCGTATATAGAAGGGCTCCAGATTTTTTTGAGTTAATCTTGTATTCTGCCATTTTGCTGAAGTTGTTTATCAGCTGTAGGAGTTGCCTGGTTGAGTTTTTTTGGGTCACGTATGTAGACTATCATATCATCTGCAAATAGTGAGAGTTTGACTTCTTCCTTTCCAATTTGTATTCCCTTGATCTCCTTTTGTTGTCTTATTGCTCTAGCTAGAACATCAAGGACAATATTGAAGAAGTATGGAGAGAATGGACAGCCTTGTCTTGTACTTGATTTTAGAGGAATTGCATTGAGTTTCTCTCCATTTAATTTGATGTTGGCTGTTAGCTTTCTGTATATTGCTTTTATTATGTTGAGGTATGTTCCTGTTATCCCTGATTTCTCCAGGACCTTTATCATTAAGGGATGTTGGATTTTGTCAATGGCTTTTTCAGCATCTAGTGAGATGATCATGTGATTTTTCCTCAGTCTGTTTATATGGTGGATAACATTGATGGATTTTACTATGTTGAACCATCCTTTGTCCCTAGATTGAAGCCTACTTGATCGGGATGGATAATTTCTCTGATGTGTTCTTGGATTCGATTTGCTAGAATTTTATTGAGAATTTTTGCATCAATGCTCATGAGGGATATTGGTCTGTAGTTCTCTTTCTTAGCTGTGTCTTTGTGTGTCTTGGGTATCAAGGTTATTGTGGCCTCATAAAAAGAGTTTGGTACTGACCCTTCTGCTTCTATTGTGTGAAATACTTTGAGGAGAATTGTTATTAGCTGTACTTTGAATTTCTGGTAGAATTCTGCACTGAAGCCATCTGGCCCTGGGCTTTTTTTTGGTTGGGAGATTTCTAATGACTGCTTCAATTTCATTAGAGCTTATAGGTCTACTTAAGTTGCTTATCTGTTCTTGATTTAATTTTGGGAAGTGAAATCTGTCCATAAAATTCTCCATTTCCTTTAGATTTTCAAATTTTGAGGAATATAGGTTTTCAAAGTATGACCTGATGACTCTCTGGATTTCCTCTGT
This sequence comes from Cricetulus griseus, assembly GCF_003668045.3. Lineage (NCBI taxonomy): Eukaryota > Metazoa > Chordata > Mammalia > Rodentia > Cricetidae > Cricetulus > Cricetulus griseus. The sequence continues at coordinate 90,456,066 of NC_048604.1, forward strand.
GTCTCTTGTTATGACCCCCCTTTTCATTCCTGATTTAACTAATTTGCATGATCACTCTTTGTTGTTTGGCAAGTTTGGATAAAGATTTGTCTATCTTGTTGATATTCTCAAAGAACCAACTTTTTGTTATATTGATTCTTTGTATTATTCTACTCATTTCCATTTTATTGATTTCAGCCCTCAATTTGATTATTTCCTGGCATCTGCTCCTCAGGGGTGTATTGCCTTCTTTGTTTTCTACAGCTTTCAGTTGTGCTGTTAATTCTCTTGTGTGATTATTCTCCTGTTTCTTCATCTGGGCATTTAACACTATGAACTTTCCTCTTAGCCGTGCTTTCTGAGTATCCCATAGGTTTGGATATGTTGTGTCCTCATTCTCATTGAATTCTAGGAAACCTTTAATTTCTTTTTTTATTTCCTCCTGGACCCATCAATTGTGCAATTGGGTGTTACTTAATTTCCATGAATTTGTAGGTTTTTTGTAGTTCGTGTTGTTTTGAATTCTAATTTTAAAGCATGGTGGTCTGATAAGACACAGGGGGTTATTTCAATTTTTTTGTACTTGTTGAGGTTTGCTATGTTGCCAAGTATGTGGTCGATTTTAGAGAAGGTTCCATGTGGTGCTGAGAAGAAGGTAAAATGTTTTATATTTGGGTGGAATGTTCTATAGATATCTGTTAAGTCCAATTGGGCCATAACTTCTATTAGTTCTTTTGTTTCTTTGTTAAGTTTCTTTCTGGTGTTCCTGTCCAGGTGTGAGAGTGGGGTGTTGAAATCTCCCATTATAAGTGTGTGCGGTTTTATGTGTGATTTGAATTTTAGTAAAGTTTCTTTTATAAACATGGATGCCTTTGTATTTGGGGCATAAATGTTCAGAATTGAGACTTCATCCTGATGGAATTCTCCTTTGATGAGTGGGAAATGACCTTCTTCATCTCTTTTGACTGATTTTAGTTTAAAGTCCAATTTATTGAATATTAGGATTTCCACCCCCGCTTCTTTCTTGGGTCCATTTGTTTGGAAGACCTTTCCCCAACCTTTAATTCTTAGGTACCGTCTGTCTTTGAGATTGAGGTGAGTTTCTTGTATGCAACAGAAGGAAAGATTCTGTCTTCTCATCCATTCTGCTAATCTGTTTCTTTTTATAGGGGAGTTAAGACCATTAATGTTAATGGATATTGATGACCATTGATTATTTTTCATTCTTGTTTGTTTTTGATTTGGTGATAGTGGAGATATTATGTGTGGGATTCTGTCTCTTTTACCTTTTGGCTGTTGGTAAGTTGGGATTATCTATTGCCTATTTTTTTCTGGTTGTAGTTAACTTCCCTGGGTTGCAGTTTACCTTCCAGTACTTTCTGTAGGGCTGGATTGGTGGATATGAATTGTTTGAATCTGGTTTTATCATGGAATATCTTGTTTTCTCCATCTATAATGATTGAAAACTTTGCTGGGTATAGTAGTCTGGGCTGGCATCCATGGTCTGTTTGTGTAAGTAGAATATCGATCTAGGGCCTTCTGGCTTTCAGAGTTTCCAAGGAAAAGTCAGGTGTGATTTTTATAGGTTTGCCTTTATAGGTTACTTTATCTTTTTCCTTTGCTGTTCTTAATATTTTCTCTTTGTTGTGTATGCTTGGTGTTTTGATTATTATATGGTGAGGTGACCTTTTTTTGGTTCAGTCTATTTGGTTCTGTAGGCTTCTTGTATTTTCTTTTGTATGTCTTTCTTTAAGTTGGGAAAGTTTTCTTCTATGATTTTGTTGAATATGTTTTCTGCACCTTTGAGTTGGATTTCTTCACCTTCTTCTATACCTACTATTCTTAGGTTTGGTCTTTTCACGGTATCCCATATTTCCTGAATATTTTGTTTTAGGGATTTGTTGGACTTAATATTTTCTTTGGTTGATGAATCTATTTCCGCTAGTGTGTCTTCAACTCCTGATAGTCTCTCTTCCATCTCTTGTATTCTGTTGGTTATGCTTACATCTGTAGTTTCTGATCATTTACCCAGCTTTTCTATTTACAGCATTCTCTCAGATTATGCTTTCTTTATTGTCTCTATTTCAATTTTTGGGTCTTGAACTCTGTCTTGTATTTTTTGGTTTGTTTTGTCTTCAATTTCTTTAAGGGATTTTCTCATGTCTTTTTTGAGGTCCTCTATCATTTTCTTGAAGATGTTTGTAAGGTCATTCTCTTCTGTTTCATCTGCATCGTGATGTTGAGGCCTTACTGGTGTATGATACCTAGTCTCAGGTGGTGTCATATTGGGTTTTCTGTTGTTGGATGTGCTTTTACCTTGTCGTCTTCTCATCCTTTCTTCTGGTGGGTGTAGCAAGTATTTCTTGTTCTCCTGGTGGGTGTGGGACCATGGTTCCCTTCTGGTAGATGCAAACAGATCTAATACTCTGATATCAGTCCTTTTCTCGTGGATGGGGGTGTCACTGTTACCCGGGTGTCGGCAGTGTTCAGGCGTGCCGGGTCCGGCTGGGCAGGCAGTTGGAGGCAGAACTGTCACTGGGCCTTAGGGGTGTCTGATGCCGCTGCCGAACTCCATATGGCAAGCGGGTCACTTGCGTCAGATGACTCTGAGCACGACGAGCAGGAACCAGAAACAGCCCCTGGCCTACCTGGGCTGGTGGATTGAGGCCGGGCTGCCTCTGGGTGTTCGGTGTTCGGAACCCACTGCCACCGACCTGGGTCCAACACACAGGTCGCTTGTGTCAAATGACTCTGAGCAGTGATGACAAACCGGAGCTGGAAACAGTTCCTGGCCTATCTGGGCCTGCGGATGGAGGCCGAGCTGCCTCTGGGTGTTCAGTGTTCGGAACCCACCAATGTCACCAAACTGGGTCTGGCAAGCAGGTCGCTTGTGTCAGATATTACTTGAATTTCTTTGTTTCTTTTTTTCTTCTATTTCTTTAAGAGATATTCGTGTTTCCTCTTTAAGGGACTCTATCATCTTCATAAAGTAGTTTTTAAAGCCAGGCTCTTCTGCCCCTGCCTTGTGCTTTTCAGATCTTGCTGGTGTGGAGTCCCTAGATTCTGGTGGTGTCATATTGGTCTTTCTGTTGTTATGTGTATTCTTGTTCTGTTTTTCCCAATGTCTTCTTCCAGTGGGTATGGGTGGGGTGTCTCTATCTCCTCTTGTCACCTATTGGTGTATGTGGGCCAAGATTTCAGAGTCTGCACCTCTGGATAGTTTTTCCTCTCCTGATATTCTCCTCATCAGAGGTCAGGGTGGAGCAGGAACCAAGAGTGAGGTGTTTCCAGACTCAGGGAGATCCTCTCTGTCTGAGTTGGTCTACTCTATGCCAAGGCAGGCCCAGAAAGGTCGAAGGAAGGGGTGATGGCATGAGTCTGGAGGGAGCTGAGGGGACTCTTACCTCAGCAGAGGTCAGGCTTAATAATAAGTATTTCATCCAATATATCCTGATTTTTCTTTTCCTCCTTCTTTGCATCTCAGTTACTCCTCTGTTTCCCCTCCTATCAGGATGAGCCAGCTTTCTTTCTCTCAGCAAAAAAACTGATAGGCCTCAAAGGGATAGTAACAAAATGACATAAAAGTATTGAAATCACAGTAGGATAAGTGAAATAGACAATCAAGAAATGACACAAGAAACAGATATTGATGTATGCCCCCACTTGCTTGCATACTCATGAATCCCATAAAACCACATAACTAGAAGTAATTATATATATATGCAAGAGACATGTAAGGTAAAATAAATGAATAAAAAATAAAACACAAAGAGTCCTGGGGGAAGACCACACCATCCAGCCTCTACTGTCATTGGAGCCTTAGCAGTGCACCTACCAGTAGAGGTGAATGCAAGGCATTCTTCTACCCACATCATCCCTCATTGGAAACCCTTGAACAGTGCAAGTAGATCCTTTCTGCTCTTCAAATCTACAGAATCCTGGTGACAGTCCAAACCATCCAATGTCTGTCACCATTAAATCTTTAGTACAACACCCACCTGGAGAAAACCTTGCCCAGCACCTTCCTGGAGAGCTGCTGCCATCTGAGCCTTGGCCCTGTACCCACAGTGAGAGGCCCCACCTGCACACACTGGAAGATGTGATGTAAAGATACCAGTATAAGAACACATTCAAAAACATAAAGAGTAATATGACACCACCGGAGTCTAAGCCTTTTATACCAACAAGATCTAAACATCCCTACAGAGATGAAGCAGAAGAAAATAACCTTAACACGAACTTTCTGAAGATGATACAATATATTAAAGAGGAAATGAGGAAATCTCTTAAAGAAATGAAAGAAAGGAAAAAGAAAATCAAAGAAATAGAGGGAAAAAACAAACCAAATGAAAAAAACCTCAAAAAGAAAGCCAAGAAAAAATAATCAGACAGGTGAAGGAAACAATTCAAACAGTTCAAGACTTGAAAACTGAAATAGATGCAATATAGAAAACCCAAACTGAGGGAATGTTGGAAATAGAAAATCTGGGTAAACAATCAGGAACTACAGACACAAGCCTAACTAACAGAATGCAAGAGATGGAAGAGAGAATCTCAGGTGTTGAAGACACAGTAAAGGATAAAGATTCATTGACAAAATACAATGTTAACTCCAACAAATCCTTAACACAAAATATCCAGGAAATATGGGACACAGTGAAAATACCAAATCTAAGAATAATAGCTATAGAAGAAGTCAAAGAAGCCCAGCTCAAAGGCACAGAAAACATATTCATCAAAATCACAGAGGAAAACTTTCCCAACCTAAAGAAGGACATGCCTATGTAAATGTAAGAAGTTTACACAACACCAAATAGACTGGAACAAAACAAAAAGCCCCCTTGATATATAATAATCAAAAAACAAACATAAAAAATAAAGAAAGAATATTAAGAGTTACAAAGGAAAAAGGCCAAATAACATATAAAGGCAAATGTATCAGGATTACACCTGACTTCTCAATGGAAAGTCTGAAACCCAGAAGGTCCTGGATAGATGTTCTACAAACACTAAGAGACAAAGAATGCCATCCCAGAATACTATACTCAGCAAAACTTTCAATAACTATAAATGGAGCAAATAAGATATTCCATGACAAAACCAGATTTAAACAATACATATCCACAAATCCAGCCTTACAGAAAGTAGTGGAAGGAAAACTCCAACCCAAGGAAGCAAGCTACATTCACAAAAACATAGGCAATAGATAATCCCACATAACCAAAAGCCAGAAAAGGGGGGAACACACACAAAATACCACCACCAAGAACAAATCCAAAACTAAGAAGAATCAAAAATTAATGTTCATTAATATTGCTTAATATCAATGGTCTTAGTTCAACTACAAAAAGGCACAGGCTAACAGACTGAATAAGAAGATAGAATCCATCCTTCTTCTGCATACATTAAACACATCTCAACTTTAAAGACAGACATTACCTCAGAGTAAAGGGTTGGGTAAAGATTTTCAAATCAAATGGAACTAAGAAACAAGCTGGCATAACATCACTAATATCTAACAAACTCGACTTCAAAATGAAAAAAATCAAAAGATATGAAGAAGATAATTTCATATTGGTCACAGGAAAAATCCATAAAGATGAAGTTTCAATTCTGAACATATATTCCCCAAATAAAAATGCACATTCATGAAAGAAACATTACTAAAACTCAAATTACACTTAAAACCCCAAACACTTATAGTGGGAGACTTCAACACCCCACTCTCACCACTAGGTGGGACTACCAGACAAAATCTTAACAAAGAAATAAAGGAACCTACAGAAGTTATGACTCATTTGGGTTTAACAGAAGTCAATAGAACATTCCATCCAAACAGGAAAGAATATACATTCTTTTCAGCACCACATGGAACATTCTCTAAAATTGATTAGATACTCAGCCGCAATGCAAACCTCAAAAGATACAAACAATTGGAACAAGCCCCCGATCTTATGTGATCATCATGGTTTAAAGTAGGAATTTAACAACAACCCAAATTGCAGAAAGCCTACAAACTCATGTGATATTGAACAATGCTCAATTGCATCATCACCCCTGGCTCAATGAAGAAATAAAAAAGAAATTAAAGACTTCCTAGAATTCAATGAATTTGATGGCACAACATACCCAAACATATGGGACACTTTGAAAGCAATGCTAACAGAAGAGTTCATGGCACTAAGTGCCTACATGAAGAAACTGGAGAATTGTCACACTAAAGAATTAACAACACAACTGAAAGCCCTAAAAATAAAGAAGAAAACTAATCCAGGAGGAGTACATGCCAAGAAAAATCAAATTAAGGGCTGAAATCAATAAAGTAGAAACTAAGAAATCAATACAAAGAATCAATGAAACAAAGAGTTGGTTATTTCAGAAAATCAACAAGATAGATAAACCTATATCCAAACTAACCAAAATCAGAGATAATATGAAAATTAACAAAATCAGAAATGAAAATGGAAACACAACTATGGGCATGGAAAAAATCCAGAGAAACACCAGGTCATACTTTCCAACCTGTACTCAACAAAATTCAAAAATTTAATGAAAATGGATAATTTTATGGATAGGTGTCAATTACCAAAATTAAATCAAGAACAGAAAAGAAATTTAAGCAGACCTATAACCCCTAATGTAATGGAGCAGTCATCAAAAGTCTCCCAACAACAACAAAAAAGCCCAGTGACATAAGGTTTCAGTGCAGATACCAGAAATTCAAAGAGCATATAATTCCAATACTCTTCAAAGTGTTTCACACAATAGGAGCAGAAGGGTCATTACCAAACTCATTTTATGAGGATACAATTACCATGGTACCCAAAATACAAACGCACAACAAAGAGAGAGAGAACTATAGAACAATCTCCTGCATGAATGTTGATGCAAAAATACTCAATGAAATACTGGGAGATCAAATACAAGAACACATCAGAAAAGTTGTACATCATGATCAAGTAGGCTTTATCCTTGAGATGGTTCAGCACTGAAAAAGCTGTCAACTTAATCCACCATTTAAACAAACTGATACAAAAAAAAAAACCCCACATGATCATCTCACTAGATGCTGAAAAATCCTTCAACAAAATCCAACACCCTTTCATGATAAAGGTCTTGGAGAGATCAGGAATAAAAGGAACATATCTAAACATAATAAAGACAATACACAGAAGCAAACAGCCATATAAAACTAAATGGAGAGAAACTCAATGCAACTCCTCTAAAATTAGGAGCAGGAAAAGGCTGTCCACTCCCTCATGTCTTCAATGTTGTACTTGAAGTTCTAACTAGACCAATAAGACAACAAAAGGAGATCAAGCAGATACAAATTGGAAAGGAAGAATTCAAAACTTTCACTATTTGCAGATGATATGATAGTTTACATAAATGACCCAAAAATTCTATGATGGAAATGTTACATCTGATAAACACCTGTAATAATATGACAGGATGCAAGATTAACTAAATAAAAATTAGTAGCCCTTCTACGTATACATGATAAAGGACCTGAGAAAGAAATCAGAGAAACATCATCCTTCACAATAGCCACAAACCACATAACTTGGGGCAACTCTTGCCAAACAAGTGAAAGACCTGTATGACAAGAAGATTGAGTCTGTAAGGAAAGAAATTAAAGAAAATATCAGAAAATGGAAAGATCTCCTATGCTCTTGGATAAGTAGGATCAATACAGTAAAAATGGCAATCCTATCAAAAGTAATCTACAGATTCAATGGAATTCCCATCAAAATCCCAGCACAATTCTTCACAGACCTTGAAAGCCCAATACTCAACTTCATAAACAAAAACAAAACACCTATAGTACTTAATCCTGTACAATAAAGGTTCATCTGGGGGTATCACCAATGCTAACTTCAAGCTCTACTATAGAGGTATAGTATTGAAAACAGCGTGATATTGGCACAAAAACACACAAGTGGAACAACTGAATCAAATTGAAGACCCTGATATGAATCCCATACCTATGATCACCAAATTTTTGGCAAAGAAGCAAAAATTATACAATTGAAAAAAGAATGTTCGCATTCTGCTGACCGACCCAGGAACTAGGTGAGTGAGTATCTGCCTGCTCCCGACTCCCGACCAAAATATCATACACCCCAATCACCCCCCACCCCACCCCTTACTTGTGCCTTCGAGCTTGGGTTAGACACGCCCAGGCAGGGAGGAGGCTCCTGCGCCCCCAATCTGCTAGCAACCCACTCTTCCATTCTGCCGACCGACCCAGGAACTAGGTGAGTGAGTCTCTGCCCGCTCCTGACTCCCGAACAAAACATCATACACCCCCGATCACCCTCACCCCCCCACCCCTGCCTGCGCCTGTGGGCTTAGGTCAGACATGCCCAGGCAGGGAGGAGCTCCTGCACCCTGAATCTGCTAGCACTCCACTCTTCCATTCTGCCGACCGACCCAGGAACTAGGTGAGTAAGTCTCTGACCGCTCCCGACTCTGGACTAAAACATCATACACACCGACCATCCCCCCACCCCTGCCTGTGCCTGCGGGCTTGGGTTAGACATGCCCAGGCAGGGAGGAGCACCCTGCTCCCCGAATCTGCTAGCACCCCACTCTTCCATTCCGCCGACCAATCCAGGAACTAGGAACTAATGAGGAGACTACCAGGAGCATCAAGACCATCCAGAGTTGTGGACATTGAATTCCTGGCCCCCACACACCACTGGGTCATAAGAGGAGATAGAGAGACCCCACCTGCACCCACTAAAAGAAGATATGGGGAGAAGACAGAATAAGATTTCACTCAACAACAGAAAGACCAATATGACACCACCAGAATCTAGGGACTCCACTCCAGCAAGATCTGAAAAGCCCAACACAGTGCATGAAGATGAGATGGACCTCAAAAATTATCTCAGCAAGATAATAGAGACCTTTAAAGAGGAAACAAGAAAATTCCTTAAAGAAATAGAAGAAAAAGCAAACAAAAAATTAAATGAATTGGAGGAAAAGACAAACCAAAAAATTCAAGAAATAAATAAATCTCTTAAAGAATCTAAAGAAAGCCAAGAAAAAACATCCAAACAAGTGAAGGAAGCTCTTGAAACAGTTCAAAGCATGAAAGCTGAAATAGACACAATAAAGAAAACACAGAATGAGACCATGCTGGAAATGGAAAGGCTGGATAAACGATCAGGAACTAAAGATGTAAGTATATCCAATAGAATTCAAGAGATGGAAGAGAGAATTTCAGCTACTGAAGACTCGCTAGAGGATATACATTCATCAACCAAAGAAAACCTCAAGTCCAAAAAATCCCTAACACAAAATATCCAGGAAATATGGGACACCGTAAAAAGGCCAAACCTAAGAATAATAGGTGAAGAAGAAGGTGAAGAAACACTGCTCAAAGGTACAGAAAACATATTCAACAAAATCATTGAAGAAAACATCCCCAACCTACAGAAGGATATGCCTATGAAAGTACAAGAAGCTTACAGGACACCAAACAGACTGGACCACAAAAAGAAGTCCCCCCGACACATAATAATCAAAACACCAAATCTACAGAATAAAGAGAAAATATTAAGAGCAGCAAAGGAAAAAGCCAAGTAACATATAAAGGCAAACCAATCAGAATCAAACTTGACTTCTAAATGGAAACTCTGAAAGCCAGAAGGTCTTGGATAGATACCCTACAAGCACTAAGGGAGCATGGATGTCAACCCAGACTACTGTACCTAGCAAAACTTTCAATCACTATAGATGGAGAAAACAAGATATTCCACGACAAAAAACAGATTTAAACATATCCAATATGTTTAATACATATCCACAAATCCAGCACTACAGAGGGCTCTCGAAGGAAAACTCCAACCCAACGGACATAACTACACCCACAATAACACTGGCAATAGATAATCTAATTTTACCAAACACAAAAAGAAACAGGAGGGCAAAATTCACACGCAATGATACCACCAACAATAAATCCAAAACAAAGAAGAACCAATGAACAATGGACATTAATATCCCTAAATGTCAATGGTCTTAACTTACCCATAAAAAGATATAGGCTAACAGAATGGATATGAAGACAGAATCCATCCTTCTGCTGTTTACAAGAAACACACCTCAACTTCAAAGACAGGCAATACCTCAGAGTAAAAGGATGAGAAAAAATTTTCCAATCAAATGGGCTCAAGAAACAAGCTGGGGTAGCAATCCTAATATCTAACCAATTAGACTTTAAACTGAAAGCAATCAAAAGAGATGAAGAAGGGCATTTCATACTCATCACAGGAAAAGTCCATCAAGATGAAGTCTCAATCCTGAATATCTATGCCTCTAATATGAAAGCACCCACATTTGTAAAAGAAACATTACTAAAGCTCAAACCACACATAAAATGACACACACATATAGTAGGAGACTTCAACACCCCCCTTACACCATTGGACAGAACCACTAGACAGAAACTTAACAAAGAAACAAAGGATCTGACAGAAGTTATGACACAACTGGGGTTAACAGATATCTATAGAGCATTCCATCCAAACTAAAAGAATATACCTTCTTCTCAGCGCCACATGGAACCTTCTCAAAAATTGACCACATAGTTGGCAGCAAAGCAAACCTCCAAGTTACAAAAGTATTGAAATAACCCCCTGTATCTTATCAGACCACCATGCATTAAAGCTAGAATTCAACAGCAATATGAATTGCAGAAAACCTACATTTGCGTGGAAAATGAATAACACCCAATTGCACCATTCCTGGGTTGAGGAAGAAATAAAAAAAGAAATTAAAGACTTCCTAGAATTTAATGAGAATGTAGACACAACATACCCGAACTTATGGGACACCCTGAAAGCAGTGCTAAGAGGGAAGTTCATAGCACTAAGTGCTCACATGAAGAAACTGGAGGAAAGTCACATTAGAGAATTGACAGAACAACTGAAAGCTTTAGAGCAAAAAGAAGCAAACACACCAAGGAGGAATAGACTCCAGGAAATAATCAACCTGAGAGCCGAAATCAACAAAGTAGAAACTAGGAAAACATTACAAAGAATCAATGAAACAAAGAGTTGGTTCTTTGAGAAGATCAATAAGATAGACAAACCTCTAGCCAAACTAACCAAAAGGCAGAGAGAGAGTATGCTAATTAACAAGATCAGAAATGAAAAGGGGGCTATAACAATGGACACTGAGGAAATCCAGAGAATCTTCAGGTCATACTTTGAAAACCTGTACTCCACAAAATTGGAAAATCTAAAGGAAATGGACAGCTTTCTGGATAAATATCACTTACCAAAATTAAATCAAGATCAGATAAACAGTTTAAGTAGACCTAGAACCCCTAATGAAATAGAAGCAGTCATGAAAAGCCACCCAACCAAAAAAATCGAAGGCCAGATGGCTTCACTGCAGAATTCTACCAGAAATTCAAAGAAGAGCTAATTCCAGTACTCCTCAAACTGTTCCGCACAATAGAGGCAGATGGGATATTGGCAAACTCTTTCTACGAGGCTACAATCACTTTGACACCCAAGCCACACAAAGATATGACTAATAAAGAGAACTACAGACCGATATCCCTCATGAACATAGTTGCTAAAATTCTCAATAAAATATTGGCAAATCAAATCCAAGAACACATCAGAGAAATCATTCACCATGATCAAGTAGGCTTCATCTCAGGGATGCAAGGATGGTTCAACATATGAAAATTCATCAATGTAATCCACCATATAAACAAACTTAAAAAGAAAAACCATATGGTCTTCTCACTAGACGCTGAAAAAGCCTTTGACAAAATCCAACATCCCTTCATGATAAAGATCTTGGAGATAACAGGAATAACAGGAACATATCTAAACATGATAAATGCAATATACACCAAACCAATAGCCAACATCAAAGTAAATGGAGAGAAACTCAAAGCATTTCCTCTAAAATCAGGAACAAGACAAGGCTGTCCACTCTCTCCATATCTCTTCAATATTGTACTTGAAGTTCTGGCTATAGCAATAAGATAAGAAAAGGGGATCAAAGGGATACAAATTGGAAAGGATGAAGTAAAACGTTCACTATTTGCAGACGACATGATAGTCTACATTAATGACCCGAAAAATTCTACCAGGGAACTCCTATGGCTGAGAAACACCTTCAGCAAGGTAGCAGGATACAAAAATTAACTAAAAAAATCAGTAGCCCTACTATATACAAATGATAAATCCAATGAGAAAGAAATCAGGGAAACATCACCTTTCACAATAACCACAAGCAACATAAAATATCTTGGGGTAACTCTAACTAAAAAAGTGAAAGACCTGTACAAGATGAACTTTGAGACTTTAAAGAAGTTAAAGAAGACACCAGAAAATGGAAAGATCTCCTATGCTCTTAGATAGGTAGAATCAACCTAGTAAAAATGGCAATCCTGCCAAAAGCAATCTACAGATTCAACGCAATCCCCATCAAAATCCCAACACAGATTTTCAGAGACATTGAAAGAACAATACTCAACTTTATATGGAAAAATAAAAGACCCAGGATAGCCAAAACAACTCTTTACAATAAAGGATCTTCTGGAGGCATCATCATCCCTCACTTCAAGCTCTACTATACAGCCATAGTTCTGAAAACAGCTTGGTATTGGCACAAAAATAGATTGATAGACCAATGGAATTGAATTGAAAAACCCTGATATTGACCCTCGCCCCTATGGATACCTTATTTTTGACAAAGGTGCTAAATTTATACAATGGAAAAAAGATAGCATCTTCAACAAATGGTGCTGTTACAATTGGATTCAGACATGCAGAAAATTGCAGATAGATCCATACCTATCACCATGCACAAAACTTAAGTGCAAATGGATCAAAGATCTCAGCGTAAATCCAGCCACACTGGATCTTCTAGAAGAGAAATTGGGAATTACCCTTGAACAAATTGGCACAGGAGACTGCTTCCTGAACATTATGCCAGTAGCACACACACTGAGGTCTGCAATTAATAAATGGGACCTCCTGAAACTGAGAAGCTTCTGCAAGGCAAAGTAAACAGTCAGTTGGACAAAATGACCACCCACAGTATGCGAAAAGATCTTCACCATTCCCACATCTGACAGAGGGCTGATTTCCAAAATATATAAGGAGCTCAAGAAGCTAGCCACCAAAACACCAAACAATGAAATTAAAAAGTAGGGTACAGAACTAAATAGGGAATTCTCAACAAAGGAATCTGAAATAGCTGAAAGACACTTAAGAAAGTGCTCAAAATCCTTGTTCATCAGAGAAATGCAACTCAAAACAACTCCAAGATACCACCTCATGCCTGTCAGAATGGCTAAAATCAAAAATACCAATGACAATATATGCTGGAGAGGATGTGGAGAAAAAGGAACACTCCTCCATTGCTGGTGGGAATGCAAACTTGTAAGACCACTCTGGAAATCAGTATGGCAGTTGCTCAGAAAAATGGGAATCAGTCTACCTCAAGATTCAGCCATTCCTCTCTTGGGAATATACCCAAATAATACATGTTCATACAAGAAGGATATATGTTCAACCTTGTTCATAGCAGCATTGTTTGTAATAGCCAGAACCTGGAAGCAACCTAGATGCCCTCAACTGAAGAATGGATTAAGAAAATGTGGTATATCTATACAATGGAGTACTACTCAGCAGAAAAAAGCAATGGAATCTTGAAATTCACAAGCAATTTGCTGGAGCTAGTGGAAACCATCTTGAGTGAGGTAACCCAGTCACAAAAAGACAAACATGGTATGTACTCACTGATATATGAATTTTAGACATACAGCAAAGGATTACCAGCCTATAATCCTCTTCACCAAAGAAACTATGAAACATGGAGGACTCTAAGGGATAAATGGTCCCCAGGAATGGAAGTGGCATGAACTCCAGAACTAATTGGGGGCATGAGGGTAGGGGGGAAGGAGCTGCTACAATAAGAGCAAGAGAAGAGGAGTAGAGGAGAGGACTGGAGGGGCAGAAACATTGAGTTGGGGGAAGAATAGAGCAAAGAGATCAGGATTTGAGATACCATATCAGAGGGAGTCACTATAGGTCTAAGAAGAGTTCTGGAACCAGGGAGATCTCCAGAGATCTATAAGGATGCCAAGATCTGACAATCCAGGCAATGGTGGAGAGGATAACCCAAAAAACCTTCCCCTAAAATGAGATTGATGACTTCTCTTTATGCCATCCTAGAGCCCTCACCCAGTGGCTGATGGAATCAGAGACAGACATCCACAGATATACACTGAGCCGAAATCGGGAATTTAGTTGAAGAGAGGGAGGAATGAAGAGCGAAGTGGTCTGTACCAAGTTGGAGAAACCCACAGGAAGAGTTGACCTGAACAAGGGAGAGCACATGGAGGCCAGTACAAGACTGATCCAGACCCCTGAACATGGATGTCAATAAGGAGGCCTCTGCACTCTAGGGAGCCTCTGGTAGTGGATTAGTATTTTTCCCTGGTGCAAGAAGGGACTTTGAGAGCCCATCCCACATGAAGGGTTATACTCTGGCCCTGGACACATGGGGAAGGGCCCAGGACCAGCACAGGAAGATTTTGTGGACTTTGCAGAGCCCCGTTGAGGGCCCTACCCTGCCTGGGGAGTGGTGTTTGGATGGGGTGGGGGGTGGGCTGGGGGTGGGGGAGGAAGGTTGGGGGTGAGGGGAGGGAGAGTGAGAAGGGACTTGAAATAAGCTTGTTCCCTAACTAGAACTAATAAAATAAAATAAAAGGAAACAAAATCATTATCTATTTATTTAGAAATGAATAGGGAAATTGGTGTCTAGCTGCCATGAACAATAATCACAATGTTCATGGTCAGACTAGATTAAGTCCTTTGTATGTGTCAATTTGCTTTTTTCCAATTATAACTTTCAACATAAAAATCACCATTGCTGCCCCACACATGAGGAAATATTCAGAAGGGCAAAGTAACCTGACCTTAATCAGCAGTCAGCACATGGCTGACTAATTGACTTGAATAAAGCATACAAATAAAGGACAAAACTATTTTTTCTTTAAAAAAAAAGAAAAAGAAAAAAGAATCTTCAACAAACGATCCTGGCATAACTGGTTGCTGGTTTGTAGAAGATTATAGATAGATCCATATCTATCACTGTGCACAGAACTTAAGACCAAATGGATCAGCGACCTCAATATAAATCCAGCCACACTGAACCTCTTAGAAGAGAAAGTGGCAAGTAGCCTTGAGCACATGGGCACAGGAGACCAATTCCTGAACACAACATCAGCAGCACAGATACTGAGAGCAGCAATTAATAAATGGGATCTCTTAAAACTGAGAAGCTTCTGTAAGTCAAAGCACAAGTCAACAAGACAAAATGGCAGCCCACAGAATGGGAAAAGATATTCACCAACCCCACATCTGACTGAGGGCTGATTTACAAAATATACAAAGAACTCAAGAAGCTCCTCTCCAAAACACCAAATAATCAGATTTTAAAATGGGGTACAGATCTAAATACAGAATTCTCAACAGAGAAATCTCAAGTGGCCCAAAACACTTAAGGAAATGCTGAACACTCTTAGCCATCAGGAAAATACAAATCAAAACAGCTCCGAGATACCATCTTGCTCCTGTCCGGATGGCTAAAAAACAAAACAAAACAAAACAAAAACAAAACAAAACACCAGTGACTGCTTATGCTGGAGAGAATGTAGAGAAAGGGGAACATTCCTCCATTGCTTTTAGGAAGGCAAACTTGACCAACCACTTTGGAAATCAGTATAGAGGTTTTGCAGGAAAATGGGATTTCATCTAACTCAACATCCATCAATTTTACACTTACCTGAAGGATATACAATCATACCAAATGGACATCTGTTCAACTATGTTCATAGCAGCATTATTTGTAATATCCACAACTTGGAAGCAACCTAGATACCCCTCAGCTGAAATATAGATAAACAAATTTGGTACTCATACACAGTAGAGTACTACTCAGTGGAAAAAAAGAAAACTTGAAATTCACAGGCAAATGGATAGAACTAGAAGGAGTCATCCTGAGTGAGGTAACCCAGACACAGAAAGACAAACATGGTATGTACTCACTCATAAGTGAATATTAGACATAATGCAAAGGATAACCATCCTACAGACCACAACCCCAGAGAATCTAGGAAACAAGGAGGACCCTAAGAGAGACAAACATGGACACCCCTGAGAAAGGGAAAGGGATAAGATCTCCTGAGGAAATTATGAGCAGGCAGGAAGAGGGGAGAGGGATAGAAGAGATGTGAGAGGAGAAGGTGAGACAGGAGGAGAACATGGGGAATCAGGAAGGTTGAGTTGGGGAAAAACCGAGAAGGAGAGCAAGGTGAGAAATACCTTGATAGAGAGAGCCACTATGGGCTTAATGAGAAACCTGGCACTAGGGAAATTCTCAGGAATCTACAATGATAATTGTTACACAGTACATTCCCCATCAGATGACCCCAACTAAGAATCTAAGCAATAGTGGAGAGGCTACATTAAATGCCCCTCCCCTATAATGGGATTCATGGCTACCTAAAAAGCATCATAGGGTCTTCATCTAGTAGCTAATGAAAGCAGAAGCAGAGATTCACAGCTAAGCACTGAGCCAAATTCACGGAATCCAGTTGTAGAAAGGGAGGAGTGATGAGCAAAAGGGTCAAGACCGTGCTGGGGAAACCCACAGAAACAGCTGACCTGAGCAAGTGGGAGCTCCCTGACTTCAAACTGACAGTATGGCATCCTGCATAAGACTGCATTTGGCCCCCTGAACATTGGTGTTAGTTGGGGGACTTGGACATTCTATGGGGCCTCTGACAACAGAACCAGTATTTATCCCTAGTGCATGAGCTGGCTTTTTGGAGCCCATTCCCTATGGAAGGATTCTCTGTCAACCTAGATATAGGAGGCAGAGAGTCTAGGTCCTGCCCCAAATGACACAATAGACTTTGATGATCTTCCATGGGAGGCCTCACTTTCTGAAAAGTGGATGGGGGTGTAGGATGAGGAGATGGTTGGTGGAGTGGAAGGATGGGATGGAGAGGGAACTGAGATTGGTATGTAAAATAAGATTGCTTTTAATTTAAATTGAAAATTAATTTTAAAAGAATTTGTTGTTGCTTCTACGAAACAAGTGTCACTCTACTATTCAAAGCAGGTGAAGACACAACAACATAAAATAAAACTACAGGCCAATATCCCTGATGAACATAGACTCAAAAAAAAAAAACAATGCAGCACTTAGAAACAAAATAGTTATACACATCAACACCATGGCCAATTTGGCTTTATCTCTGACAGGAAGAGATATTGAACAAACCACAAGATAGACTTAAACATAAAAATAACATGATAATATGAATAGATGCAAATAAGCCCTTTGACCAAACACCATACACATTCATGATAAAAGTCTTAGAGAATGTAGAACTAGAGGATATGTACATCAACATAACCAACAGTATATAGAAGAAATTATCACCAAATAAGAAAACCCCGGTAACAGTGACACCTCCATCCACGAGAAGAGGACAGACATGAGAGTATTGGTTCTGTTTGCATCTACAAGAAGAGAACCTTTGTCCCATACCCACCAGGAGAGCAAGAAACTCCTGCTACACACACCAGAAGAAAGGATGAGAAGAGGACAAGTTAAAAGCACATTCAACAACAGAAAACTCAATATGACACCACCTGAGACTAGGAACCATACACCAGCAAGACCTGAACATCACAATACAGATGAAACAGAAGAGAATGACCTTAAAAACATCTTTGAAAAATGATAGAGGAGCTCAAAGAGGACATGAGAAAATCCCATAAAGAAAGGGAAGAAAAAACAGACCAAAAAATACAAGATAACAAATCCCTCAAGGAAACAGTTCAAGACCAAAAAACTGAAATAGAGACAATAAAGAAAGCACAATCTGAGGGAATGCTGGAAATAGAAAAGCTGGGCAAATGATCAGGAACTACAGATGCAAGCATAACCAACAGAATACAAGAGATGAAACAGAATCTCAGAAGTTGAAGATACACTAGCGGGAATAGATTCATCAACCAAAGAAAATATTAAGTGCAACAAATTCCTAAAACAAAATATCCAGTAAATATGGGATACCATGAAAAGACCAAACCTAAGAATAATAGGTATAGAAGAAGGTGGAGAAATCCAACTCAAAGGCTCAGAAAACATATTCAACAAAATCATAGAAGAAAAATTTCCCAACCTAAAGAAAGACATGCCAATGAAAATAAAAGAAGCCTACAGAACACCAAATAGACTGAACTAAAAAAAAGTCTCCTCACCACATAATAATCAAAACACCAAACATACACAACAAAGAGAAAATATTAAGAGCAGCAAAGGAAAAAGTTCAAGTAACCTATAAAGGCAAATCTATCAGAATTATACCTAATTTTTCCATGGAAACTCTGAAAGCCAGAAGTTCCTGGATCGATATTCTACCTACACTAAGAAACCATGGATGCTAGCCCAGACTACTATACCCAGCAAATCTTTCAATCATTATAGATAGAGAAAACAAAATACTCAATGACAAAACCAGATTCAAACAATACATATCCACCAATCCAGCACTACAGAAAGTTCTGGAAGGAAAACTACAACCCAAGGAATTTAACTACAACCAGAAAAATATAGGCAATAGAAAGCCCCACTTTACCAACAGCCAAAAGGAAAAAGCGATAGAATCCCACACATAAACTCACCACCATCACGAAATCAAAAAACAAACAAGAATGAACAATCAATGGTCATTAATATCCATTAACATTAATGGTCTTAACTCCCCTATAAAAAGACACAGATTCGCAGAATAGATAAGAAGACAGAATCCTTCCTTCTGCTGCATACAAGAAACACACCTCAACTTCAAAGACAGACCGTACCTAAGAATTAAAGGTTGGGGAAAGACTTTCCAATTAAATGGACCCAAGACACAAGCAGGGATAACAATCCTAATATCCAACAAATTGTACTTTAAACTAAAATCAATCAAAAGAGATGAAGAAGGTCACTTACTACTCCAAACAGGAGAAATCCATCAGGATGAAGTCTCAATTCTGAATATTTATGCCCCAAATAAAAAGGCATCCATGCTTGTAAAAGAAACATTATTAAAACTCAAATTACACATAAATCCACACACACTTATAGTGGGAGACTTCTACACCCCACTCTCACACCTGGACAGGAACACCAGAGAGAAACTTAACAAAGAAACAAAAGAACTAATAGAAGTTATGGCACACTTAGACTTAACATATGTCTATAGGACATTCCATCCAAATACAAAACAATATACCATCTTCTCCGTGTCACATGGAACCTTCTCTAAAATCGACCATATACTCGACAACATAGCAAACCTCAACAGGTACAAAATATTGAAATAACCCCCTGTGTCTTATCAGACCACCATGCTTTTTTTGCAGATTTTTTTATTTGAATAGAAACAAGATTGTTTTACATGTCAATTCCAGTTCCCTCTCCCTCCCTTCCTCTCCTACCCTCTCCCCCAACTAAAACCCTATCACATATCTAGGAATTTCTTAACCATATATTAAAATCCAGGTAAATGCTAACATAATGCAAAAGTTTCTGCCCGAGTTCTAGGTTCTTTTCCTCTACTATACTTGCTGAAGTATCCTTGTTTTAAAAAGTCATCTTTCTTCCTTCAGTAGTTTGAAAAGAAATGGTTGGGTTTTTGTTTTATTTTGATTTGATTTTCAAGACAAGGTTTCTCTGAGAATGAGCACTGGCTGTCCTAGAAATCTCTTTGTAGACTGTTATGATAAATCTTTCCGCCAAAAGCCATCAGAGTTTTACTACCACGTGGGAGGTCTCCACCAGCCTCCTGAGTTCTGCCCGCTGCGTGGATGGACAAAATAATACACAGACGTTTATTAGGTACAAATGCCACTAGGCCAATGACTAGGATTCTCATCTGTTAGCTCAGTCTTAATTATCATAAATCTATATATTTTATAAGACTTATCTTATCGGACACCTTCCATTGGTGTCCCTCCTTGTCGGTGGATCACATTGTGCCACTGGAGGAAGAGTGGAGGGGAAAGGGGACACTTCCTGTTTCTCCTTGCTTAAATATGAGTCTCCTTGCTATGTCACTTCCTGCCTGGATCACCACTTCTCTACTACATTTCCCAGAATCCTATTTGATTCCTAGTCAATGAGTTTACTGCCTCATTGGCCAAACAGAACTTTATTCAATCATCGGTAAGATGAACATACACAGTACATTCCCCATCAGTAGACCAGGCTGGCCTTGAACTCAAAGAGATGCATCCACCTGTTTCTGCCTCCCTGAGTTCTGGGATTAAAAGTGTGTGCCACCACTCCCAGCTGAAATGGATGTTTTTAATGATGTATTTATTTTTTGTTTTCTTTTTGGGGAGTGCATGGCTTTCTTTTTTTTTTGGATTTTTGAGACAGGGTTTCTCTGTGGCTTTGGAGGCTGTCCTGGAACTAGCTCTTGTAGACCAGGCTGGCCTTGAACTCAGGTATCCGCCTGCCTCTGCATCCCGAGTGCTGGGATTAAAGGCGTGTGCCACCAACACCCGGCTGTGCATGGCTTTCTTAATGGCCTATAAAATCATTGGCTCACTAGCAACAGACAACTCTATATGATGTTCTTGACACAGTTTTCAATCTCTACCTGGATCTAAAATGAAGGTTTCAGTACTTGTTCCTTACAAACCAAACCATTCCAATGAACTGAAGTCAGTAGTCATTTGTCTAACAAACATCATCAATCCATACTTTGAATCTTGGGATAGTTTGTTATTTGTTACTAATGTGAGGCTGCCTGATCTGAGTTAAGTAATCCTCATGCTTCAACTTCCCAGGTAGCTTGACTATAGGTCACCTGGCTACCACAGGATTTTAAAACAAAAATGGATGCAACCTGTCATCTCATGCAGTGTTCTCCAGTCTACAAATGAATTTTTTTATCTCCTATTCATTTAAAAGTTTTATTACATTTATTTTAGTGTGTGTGTGTGTGTGTGTGTGTGTGTGTGTGTGTGTGTGTGTGTGTGTGTGCACATTCATGAGTGTGCCATGTACACTACCTTTGGAAGTTGGTCCTCTCCCTCTAACATGTGTGGGGTGGGGATGGAACTCATTGAGTTCAACTGCCTTGCTTTATCTGCTGGGTTGTCTTGCTGTCCCTGTTTCTTTAGTTGATTTTTAAAAATGAAATATAACTGTTTAGTAAATGAACAGCACAAGTATTTGGGAGGCTTGATGGTCTGCTTTCAAGAGCTCTATATTCCTTTCTTTCTACCCTGTCACAGAATGGTCTCAGTGCTGGCTGAACTATGAGAAAACAGAACCTTGTTATGGTTTATCCAGTCTAGCCTCTGTAGCCTGTGTTTCACAGGGGACTGAGTTAAGGAACATGGACACTGTCATAGGATTCAGCTGAGAGCTTTGGCAATCCCTAAACTCACAAATAGCTGGGCACAGTTTTTCATTACTCCATGTCCATGTGTGATATGTCCTTTTCATTTAGACAAGTAGCCAGCCTATCCTAAAATAGAGCAGCCCTGAGAAAGTCATTTTTGTCACTCTTGTGTTTCAGTTTCTTCTTCCAGTGAAGTGTTAGTTGCTTCTATTGATCTCATGGGATAGTTTAAGAAGAAATGAAGAGTCTCGGTGAAAATACTTTGCATTCTAAAAGAAAGTCACAGTGCCAATGAAGGTTCTAGAAATGGTTACTCATCATTTCAGGTGTTAACTTACCATATTGTTTCTCAAAACATGGAGATGTTGGGTGTTATCTTAGTTTTTTTAATGTTTAGATCAGGCCAATAATAGTCTTCTTGTAGAATTTCTGATCCTATAGTGTGTGTGTGTGTGTGTGTGTGTGTGTGTGTGTGTGTGTGTGTGTGTAAGACTTTTGTAACTTTTGACCAAAGAATACATTGTTCTTAAATCTTGGTGAGGGTTTAGACTTAAATACAACAACAGCAACAACTTGGTATTTATCTTGAATATTTACCCAAGTGAATTTTTGTATCCACTTAAAAACCTACACAAATGTTTATAGCAGCTTTTCATGTGACTCTTTGGCCCAAATGTACATATATGCACCATAAGCATGCCTGATGCCCACATAGAGCAATGAGAGTATTGGGTCTCCTAGAACTAGAGTTACAGACTACTGTGAGTGGCTCCATGGGTGCTGGGAACTGGACCAGGTCCTCTGCAAGAGCAGCAAGTGAGCTTCCATGTTTAGCCCTCTCTTCAGCTTCAGTTTATAGCAGCTCTATCTACAATAGTCAGTCGATGGTATGAGTCCTTAAGACTTTAAGACAGCCTTACTGTTATTCTACCTTCCCCTTTCCTTCTCTATCTCCCCCTCCACCATTAGAGTCCCCTTTCTGGTTTCCCTGAGTAGGTCACATGTACCCTGGTATTGCTCCCCTGCCCCAGCAATGGTCCTTTTTACTTTCCTGGTTTCTGCAGTTGCTCCAGGATGTGTTCTCAACTCTGGAGATTTGGAGCTAATAGGGAAAACACGTGACAGTTGTCTTTCTGATTTCTGGGTCTGGGTTACCTCACTCAATATGCTCTTATCTAGTTCCACGCAAATTTCATGGGTTTTTTGTTTGTTTGTTTGGAGATAGCAACTCATGCTGTACAGGCTGGGACACTATATCTGAAGATAATCTCAACTCCTGATTCCCTGGCCTGCACCTCCCAAGTGTTAAGATCACAGGTGTGTGTGTGTGTGTGTGTGTGTGTGTGTGTGTGTGTGTGTGTGTGTGTGTGTCCACACCTAGTTCTCTCTTACACTATTAAATCAGAATACCAACATTTTATTTCTGTTCCTCTGGTAATAAAAGGACTTTAAGACTCAAGTTATAACTTACTGCAATCCATGCACTTCAGGAATTTTGAGATGTGCTGTGCTCATTACCATTTTCAGGCATTTATTTCAATGTTTTACTTTCTTCTTTAATTAAAGCTAAAGGAAACAGAAATATCTTTAGCTTTACTGACCTAGAATAAAGTCAATTTAGTAAAAAACAAAGATTAAAGCTGTTTGAGACTAACCAGGATTATAATCTGGGAAAACAGATTCAAGCCTTTGAGTATGTATAAAGGATCTAGACAACACCAGCCATGACAGTAGCTCTGAATCTCATGTAGGGATAGGACTGTAGTTACACAGATTGGCTAATCAGGAATTATTAGTGCTGATGTACATTAAGCTAGCTTACTTGTTTGTTCTCTCTCTCTCTCTCTCTCTCTCTCTCTCTCTCTCTCTCTCACACACACACACACACACACACACACACACACACACACACATAATCTCAATGGCCTTAAACTCACAGCAATCTACCAGCTTTAGCCTTCCAGATTAAATTCATGGACTGCCATGCCCACCTGGCACATTAATTGTTCTTTTTTTATTAAAAAATTTATTAGTTCAAGTTAGGGAACAAGCTTGATTCACATGTAAGTCCCTTCTCCCTCTCCCTCCCCTCACCCCATCCCTCCCCCCAACATACCACCCACCCCATCCACCCTCCACTCCCCAGGCAGGGTAGGGCCCTCAACGGGGCCTCTGCAAAGTCCACCAAATCTTCCTGGGCTGGGCTTTGGCCCTTCCCCATGTGTCCATGGCCAGAGTGTATGTATCCCTTCACATGGGATGGGCTCTAAGTCCATTCTTGAACCAGGGAAAAAATACTAATCCACTACCAGAGGCTCCCTGGAGTGCAGAGACCTCCTTAATGACATCCAAGTTCAGGGGGCTGGATCAGGCTTGTACTGGCTGCCCAGAGAGCATCTGGGGTCGATGTGCTGCCCCTTATTCAGCCCAAATGTTTCTGTGGGTTTCTACAACCTGGTACAGACCCCTTCAATCTTTTTTTTTAATTTATTTATTAGTCCTAGTTAGAGAACAAGTTTGTTTAAAGTCCCTTCTCCCTCTCCCTCCCACCCCCCAAATCACTCCTCCCACACCCCCAGCCCACCCCACACCCTATCCAACCACCACTCCCCAGGCAGGGTAGGGCCCTCAACGGGGGCTCTGCAAAGTCCACCAGATCTTCCTGTGCTGGTCCTAGGCCATTCCCCATGTGTCTAGAACCAGAGTGTAACCCTGGTGATGGGCTCTCAAAGTCCCTTCTTGCACCAGGGAAAAATACTAATCCACTACCAGATACTCCCTGGAGTGCAGAGGCCTCCTTATTGACATCCATGTTCAGGGGTCTGGATCAGTCTTGTACTGGCCTCCCAGACAGCATCTGGGGGCCATGTGCTCTCCCTTGTTCAGGCCATTCCTGTGGGTTTCTCCAACCTGGTACAGAACCCTTCGCTCTTCATTCCTCCCTCTCTTCAACTAAATTCCCGATTTCGGCTCAGTGTATATCTGTGGATGTCTGTCTCTGATTCCATCAGCCACTGGGTGAGGGCTCTAGGATGGCATAAAGAGAAGTCATCAATCTCATTTTAGGGGAAGGGCTTTTAGGTTATCCTCTCCACCATTGCCTGGATTGTCAGATCTTGGCATCCTTGTAGGTCTCTGGAGATCTCCCTGGTTCCAGATCTCGTCTCGGACCTAAAGTGACTCCCTCTGATATGGTATCTCAAATCCTGATCTCTTTCCTCTATTCTTCCCCCAACTCAACATTTCTGCCCCTAAATTTCCTCTCCTCTACTCCTCTTCTCTTGCTCTTATTGTAGCAGCTCCTTCCCCCATACCCTCATGCCTCAAATTAGTTCTGGAGTTCATGCCACTTCCATTCCTGGGGACCATTTATCCCTTAGAGTCCTTCATGTTTCATAGTTTCTTTGGGGAAGAGGATTATAGGCTGGTAATCCTTTGCTCTATGTCTAAAATTCATATATGAGTGAGTACATACCATGTTTGTCTTTTTGTGACTGGGTTACCTCACTCAGGATGGTATCTTCTAGTTCCATCCACTTGCCTGCGAATTTCTAGATTCCATTGCTTTTTTTCTGCTGAATAGTACTCGATTCTATAAATGTACCACATTTTCTCAATCCATTCTTCAGTTGAGGGGCATCTAGGTTGCTTCCAGGTTCTGGCTATTACAAACAATGCTGCTATGAACATGGTTGAACATATGTCCTTGTTGTATGAACATGCACTATTTGGGTATATACCCAAGAGAGGAATGGCTGGATCTTGAGGTAGACTGATTCCTATTTTTCTGAGCAACTGCCACACTGATTTTCAGAGTGGTCTTACAAGTTTGCATTCCCACCAGCAATGGAGGAGTGTTCCTTTTTCTACACATCCTCTCCAGCATATATTGTCATTGGTATTTTTGATTTTAGCCATTCTGACAGGTGTGAGGTGGTATCTCAGAGTTGTTTTGAGTTGCATTTCTCTGATGGACAAGGATTTTGAGCACTTTCTTAAGTGTCTTTCAGCCATTTCAGATTCCTCTGTTGAGAATTCTCTATTTAGTTCTACACCCCACTTTTTAATTTCATTGGTGTTTTGGTGGCTAGCTTCTTGAGCTCCTTATATATTTTGGAAATCAGCCCTCTGTCAGATGTGGGATCGGTGAAGATCTTTTCGCATACTGTGGGTGGCCGTTTTGTCCAACTGCCTGTTTCCTTTGCCTTGCAGAAGCTTCTCAGTTTCAGGAGGTCCCATTTATTAATTGCAGACCTTAGTGTGTGTGCTACTGGTATAATATTCATGAAGCAGTCTCCTGTGCCATTTTGTTCAAGGGTAATTCCCAATTTCACTTCTAGAAGATACAGTGTGGCTGGATTTATGCTGAGATCTTTGATCCATTTGCACTTAAGTTTTGTGCATGGTGACAAGTATGGGTCTATCTGCAATTTTCTACATGTCCACATCCAATTGTACCAGCACCAATTGTTGAAGATGCTATCTTTTTTTCCATTGAATAGATTTAGCACCTTTGTCAAAAATTAGGTATTCATAGGTGCGTGGGTCAATATCAGGGTTTTCAATTTGATTCCATTGGTCTATCAGTCTATTTTTGTGCCAATACCAAGCTGTTTTCAGAACTATGGCTCTATAGTAGAGCTTGAAGTTAGGGATGGTGATGCCTCCAAAAGATCCTTTATTGTAAAGAGTTGTTTTGGATATCCTGGGTTTTTTATTTTTCCATATAAAGTTGAGTATTGTTCTTTTAATGTCTCTGAAAAAGTGTCTTGGGATTTTGATGGGGATTGCATTGAATCTGTAAATTGCTTTTGGCAGGATTGCCATTTTTACTATGTTAATTCTACCTATCCAAGAGCATGGGAAATCTTTCCATTTTCTGGTATCTTCTTTAATTTCTTTCTTTTAGTCTCAAAGTTCTTCTTGTACAGGTCTTTCATTTTTTGGTTAGTGTTACCCCACGATATTTTATGTAGCTTGTGGATTTTGTGAAAGGTGATATAACCCTGATTTCTTTCTCATTGGATTTATCATTTGTATATAGTAGGGCTACTGATTTTTTTGAGTTAATTTTGTATCCTGCTACCTTACTGAAGGTGTTTATAAGCCGTAGGAGTTTTCTGGTAGAGTTTTTCAGGTCACTAAGGTAGACTACCATGTCGTCTCCAAATAGTGAAAGTTTTACTTCATCCTTTCCAATTTGTATCCCTTTGATCCCCTTTTCTTATCTTATTGCTATAGCCAGAACTTCAAGTACAATATTGAAGAGATATGGAGAGAGTGGACAGCCTTGTCTTGTTCCTGATTTTAGAGGAAAAGCTTTGAGTTTCTCTCCATTTACTTTGATGTTGGCTATTGGTTTGGTGTATATTGTGTTTATCATGTTTAGATATGTTCCTGTTATTCCTGTTCTCTCCAAGATCTTTATCATGAAGGTATGTTGGAATTTGTCAAAGGCTGTATCGGCATCTAGTTAGATGATCATATTGTTTTTCTTTTTCAGTTTGTTTATATAGTGGATTACATTGATGGATTTTCGTATATTGAACCATCCTTGCATCCCTGGGATGAAGCCTACATTATCATGGTGAATGATTTCTCTGATGTGTTCTTGGATTTGATTTGCCAATATTTTATTGAGAATTTTTGAATCAATGTTCCTGAGGGATATTGGTCTGCAGTTCTCTTTCTTAGTCATATCTTTGTGTGGCTTGGGTATCAAAGTGAGTGTAGCCTCGTAGAAAGAGTTTGGCAATATCCCATCTGCTTCTATTGTGCGGAACAGTTTGAGGAGTGCTGGAATTAGCTCTTCTTTGAATTTCTGGTAGAATTCTGCAGTGAAGCCATCTGGCCCTGGGAATTTTTTGGTTGGGAGGCTTTTCATGACTGCTTCTATTTCATTAGGGGTTCTAGGTCTATTTAAACTGTTTATCTGATCTTGATTTAATTTTGGTAAGTGATATTTATCCAGAAAGCTGTCCATTTCCTTTAGATTTTCCAATTTTGTGGAGTACAGGTTTTCAAAGTATGACCTGAAGATTCTCTGGATTTCCTCAGTGTCCGTTGTTATAGCCCCCTTTTCATTTCTGATTTTATTAATTAGCATGCTCTCTCTCTCTACCTTTTGGTTAGTTTGGCTAGAGGTTTGTCTATCTTATTGATCTTCTCATAGAACCAACTCTTTGTTTCATTGATTCTTTGTACTGTTTTCCTAGTTTCTACTTTGTTGATTTCGGCTCTCAGGTTGATTATTTCCTGGAGTCTACTCCTCCTTGGTGTGTTTGCTTCTTTTTGCTCTAAAGCTTTCAGTTGTTCTGTCAATTCTCTAATGTGACTTTCCTCCAGTTTCTTCATGTGAGCACTTAGTGCTATGAACTTCCCTCTTAGCACTGCTTTCAGAGTGTGCCATAAGTTTGGGTATGTTGTGTCTACATTCTCATTAAATTCTAGGAAGTCATTGTTTTTTTTTTTTTTATTTCTTCCTCAACCCAGGAATGGTGCAATTGGGTGTTATACATTTTCTGTGCATATGTAGATTTTCTTCAATTCGTATTGCTGTTGAATTCTAGCTTTAATTCATGGTAGTCTGATAAGATACAGGGGGTAACTGTGGAGGTTTGTTTTGCTGACGACTATGTGGACAATTTTTGAGATGGTTCCATGTGGGGCTGAAAAGACGGCATATTCTTTTGTGTTTGGATGGAATGTTCTATAGATACCTGTTAAACTCAGTTGGGTCATAACTTCTGTCAGATCCTTTGTTTCTTTGTTAAGTTTCTCTCTAGTGGTTCTGTCTAGTGGTGTAATGGGGTGTTGAAGTCTCCTACTATAAGTGTGTATGGTTTTATGTGTGGTTTGAGCTTTAGTAATGTTTCTTTTACAAATGTGGGTGCTTTCGTATTTGGGGCATAGATGTTCAGGATGGATACTTCATCTTGATGGACTTTTCCTGTGATGAGTATGAAATGCCCTTCTGTAGGGGAAGCTGTAGCCACGCCTTCTTAGGGGCTGGCTACAGCCCTCACAAGCCCTCAGGTACTCTTGTAGCCAGCCCCTAAGAAGGCGTGGCTACACCCTTCTTCATCTCTTTTGATTGCTTTCAGTTTAAAGTCTAATTTGTTAGATATTAGGATTACTATACCAGCTTTTTTTTGGCCCCATTTGATTGGAAAATTTTTCCCATCCTTTTACTCTGAGGTATCGTCTGTCGTTGAAATTGAGGTGTGTTTCTTGTAAACAGCAGAAGGATGGATTCTGTCTTCATATCCATTCTGTTAGCCTATATCTTTTTATGGGTAAATTAAGACCATTGACATTTAGGGATATTAATGTCCATTGTTCATTGGTTCTTCTTTGTTTGGGATTTATTGTTGGTTGTGTCATTGCGTGTGGATTTTGCCCTCCTGTTTCTTTTTGTGTTTGGTAAAATTAGATTATCTATTGCCAGTGTTTTTGTGATTGTAGTTATGTTCGTTGGGTTGTAGTTTTTTTTCCAGAACCTTCTGTAGTGCTGGATTTGTGGATATGTATTGTTTAAATCTGTTTTTGACATGGAATATCTTGTTTTCTCCATCTATAGTGATTGAAAGTTTTGCTGGGTACAGTAGTCTGGCTTGACATCCATGCTCCCTTAGTGCTTGTAGGGTATTTATCCAAGACCTTCTGGCTTTCATAGTTTCCATTTAGAAGTCAGGTGTGATTCTCATTGGTTTGCCTTTATATGTTACTTGGCCTTTTTCCTTTCCTGCTGTTAATATTTTCTCTTTATTCTATAGATTTGTTGTTTTGATTATTATGTGTCGGGGGGGACTTCTTTTTGTGGTCCAGTCCGTTTGGTGTCCTGTAAGCTTCTTGTACTTTCATAGGCATATCCTTCTGTAGGTTGGGGAAGTTTTCTTCAACAATTTTGTTGAATATGTTTTCTGTACCTTTGAGCAGTGTTTCTTCACCTTCTTCTACACCTGTTATTCTTAGGTTTGGCCTATTTACTGTGTCCCATATTTCCTGTTAGGGATTTTTTGGACTTGAGGTTTTCCTTGGTTGATGAATGTATATCCTCTAGCGAGTCTTCAGTAGCTGAGATTCTCTCTTCCATCTCTTGAATTCTATTCGTTATACTCACATCTTTAGTTCCTGATTGTTTATCCAGTCTTTCCATTTCCAGCATGGTCTCATTCTGTGTTTTCTTTATTGTGTCTATTTCAGCTTTCATGCTTTGAACTGTTTCAAGAGCTTCCTTCACTTGTTTGGATGTTTTTTTTTTTTTTGGCTTTCTTTAGATTCTTTAAGAGAATTATTTATTTATTTTTGGTTTGTCTTTTCCTCCATTTTGTTTAATTTTTTGTTTGCTTTTTCTTCTATTTCTTTAAGGGATTTTCTTGTTTCCTCTTTAAAGGTCTCTATCACCTTGCTGAGATAATTTTTGAGGTCCATCTCATCTTCATGCTTTGTGTTGGGCTTTTCAGATGTTGCTGGAGTGGAGTCCCTAGATTCTGGTGTTGTCATATTGGTCTTTCTGTTATTGAGTGAAATCTTATTCTGTCTTCTTCCCGTATCTTCTTTTAGTGGGTACAGGTGGGGTCTTTCTATCTCCTCTTGTGACCCAGTGGTGTGTGGGGGCCAGGAATTCAATTTCCACAACTCTGGATGGTTTTGAGTCTCCTGGTAGTCTCCTCACTAGTTCCTGGGTTGGTTGGCAGAGTCGAAGAGTGGGGTACTAGCAGATCCAGGGAGCAGGGAGCTCCTCCCTGCCTGGACATGTCTACTCCAAGCCCGAAGTAGCAGGCAGCAGTGGGGGGGGGAGTTGGGGTGGTCAGGGTGAGTGACATTTTGGGAGAGAGTTGGGAAAGGGCAGAGACTCACTCACATAGTTCCTGGGTGGGTCGCCGAAAGCAGACCACCATGATTTAAAATTAGAATTCAACAACAACACGAACTATAAAAAACCTACAAACTCATGGAAATAAAGTAACCCCACCCAATTGAACAATTCATGGGTCCAGGAGGAAATAAAAAAAGAAATTAAAGATTTCATAGAATTCAATAAGAATGCGGACACAACATATACAAACCTTTGGGATACTTTGAAAGCAGAGCTAAGCGGAAAGTTCATAGCGCTAAATGCCCAGATGAAGAAACAGGAGAATAATCACACTAGAGAATTAACAGCACAACTGAAAGCTGTAGAACACAAAGAAGGCAATACACCCCAGAGGAGCAGATGCCAGGAAACAATCAAATTGATGGATGAAATCAGTAAAATATAAACTAGGAGAACAGTACAAAGAATCAATATTAAAAACAGTTGGTTCTTTGAGAAAGTAAACAAGATAGACAAACCTTTACCCAAACTTACCAAACAACAAGGAGTGAACATGCAAATCAATAAAATCAGGAATGAAAAGGGGGCTATAACAACAGACACAGAGGAAACCCAGAGAATCATCAGGTTATACTTTGAAAACCTATATTCCTCAAAATTTGAAAATCTAAAGGAAATGGAGAATTTTATGGACAGATTTCACTTTCCAAAATTAAATCAAAAACAGATAAGCAACTTAAATAGACCTATAAGCTCTAATGAAATTGAAGCAGTCATTAGAAGTTCCCCAACCAAAAAAAAGCCCAGGGCCAGATGGCTTCAGTGCAGAATTCTACCAGATATCTAATTACAGATAATACCAATTCTTCTCAAAGTATTCCACACAATAGAAGCAGAAGGGTCATTACCAAACTCTTTATGAGGCTTCAATAACCTTGAAACCCAAGACACACAAAGACACAACTAAGAAAGAGAACTACAGACCGATATCCCTCATGAACATTGATTCAAAAATTCTCAATAAAATATTGGCAAATCAAATCCAAGAACACATCAGAGAAATCATCCACCATGATCAAGTAGGCTTCATCCCAGGGATGCAAGGATGGCTTAACATAGTAAAATCCATCAATGTAATCCACCATATAAACAGACAGAGGAAAAAAAAAAAACATGATCTTCTCACTGGATGCCAAAAAAGCCTTTGACAAAATCCAACACCCCTTCATGATAAAGGTCTTAGAGAAATCAGGGATAACTGGAACATGTCTCAACATAATAAAAGCAATATACAGCAAGCCAACAGCCAACATCAAATTAAATGGAGAAAAACTCAATGCAATTCCTCTAAAATCAGGAACAAGACAAGGCTGTCCACTCTCTCCTTATCTCTTCAATATTGTCCTTGAAGTTCTAGCTAGAGCAATAAGACAACAAAAGGAGACCAAGGGAATACAAATTGAAAGGAAGAAGTCAAACTCTCACTATTTCCAGATGATATGATAGTCTACATAAGTGACCCAAAAAACTCAACCAGGGAACTGCTACAGCTGATAAACACCTTCAGCAAAGAGGCAAGATACAAGATTAACTCAAAAAAACTGTAGCACTACTATATATGGATGACACATTGGTGGAGAAAGAAATCAGGGAAACATCACACTTCACAATTGCCACAAACAACATAAAATACCTTGGGGTAACACTAACCAAAAAAAGTTTAAGACCTGTACCATAAGAATTTTGAGTCTCTGAAGAAATTAAAGAAGATACCAGAGAATGGAAAGATCTCCCATGCTCTTGGATAGGCAGGATCAACATAGTAAAAATGACAATCATCTTAAAAACAATCTACAGATTCAAAACAATCCCCATCTAAATTCCAACACAATTCTTCAATGACCTTGAGAGAACAATACTCAACTTTATATGGAGAAACAAAAGAACCAGGATATCCAAAACAACCATGTCCAATAAAGGAACTTCTAGAGGCATCACCATTCCTGACTTCAAGCTCTATTACAGAGCTATAGTCCTGAAAACAGCTTGGTATTGGTACAAAAATAGACAGGTAGACCAATGGAATTGAGTTGAAAACACTGATATTAATCCACACACCTAAGAACAACTGATTTTTGACAAACAATCCAAATATATATGCTGGAACAAAGAGAACATCTTCAACAAATGGTTCGGGCATAACTGGATGCAAACATGTTGAAGATAGACCCAAGCCTTTTGCCCTGCACAAAACTTAAGTCAAAATGGATCAAAGTCCTCAACATAAACCCAGCCACACTTAAACTATTAGAAGATAAAGTGGGATATCCCTTTGAATTAATTTGGTACGGGAGATGGCTTCCTGAACATAACACCAGTAGCAAAGACTGAGATTAACAATTAATAAATTGGACTTCCTCAAACTGAGAAGCTTCTGTAAGGCAAAGGACACCATCAGCAAGACAAAATGGCAGCTCACAGACTGGGAAAAATATTCACCAACCTTATATCTGACAGAGGGCTGATCTCCAAAATATACAAAGAACTCAAGAAGCTAGTCTCCACCACACCAAGCAATCCAATTAAAAAATGGGGTACAGAACTAAATAGACAATTCTCCATAGAGGAATCTAAAATGGCTGAAAGACACATAAGGAAGTTTTCAACATCCTTAGCCATCAGGGAAATGCTAATCAAAAACAATTCTGAGATTCCATCTTACTCCTGTCAGAATGGCTAAAATCAAAAACACCAATGACAGTTTATGCTAGAGAGGATGTGGAGACAGGGGAACACTTCTCCACTGCTGGTGGGAGTGCCAACTTGTACAGCCACTTTGGAAATCAGTATGGCAACTCCTCAAGAAAATGGGAATGAGTCTACCACAAGATCCAACAATTCCACTCCTAAGCATAAACCCAAAAGAAGCACATTCATGCAACAAAGACATCTGTTCAATGATAATCATAGCAGCACTATTTGTAATAGCCAGAAACTGGAAGCAGCCTAGATGCCCCTCAATCAAAGAATGGATTGAGAAAATGTGGTACATTTACATAACAGAGTACTACTCAGCAGATAAAAACAATGGAATCTTGAAATTTGCAGGAAAATGAATGGAACTCGAAGAAACCATTCTGAACGAGGTAACCCAATCACAAAAAGACAAACATGATATGTCCTCACTCATATGTTGGTTTTAGACATAGAGTAAAAATTACCAGCCTGCAATCCACACTGCCATAGAATCTAGTAAACAAGGAGGTCCCTAAAAGAGACAAGTTTTACCCTTGCAGAAGGGGAAAGGGTCACAATCCCCTGAGAAAATTAAGAATATGGGATGAGAAGGGACGGAGCTATGAGAATGAGAAGGGAAGAAGAGGAAAGATGCAGAGGTCATGAGGGAGCAGAAAATTTGAGTCAGGTGTAGATTAGAAGAAAGTATATGTGATAGGTAGTGTTTTAGTTGGGGGGTGGTAGGAGAGGATGGAGGAGAAGGGAACTGTGATTGTCATGTAATTCAATCTTGTTTGTAATTCAAATAAAAAAAACAAAAAAAATACAACATCCCTTCATGATAAAGATCTTGGAGAGATCAGGAATAACAGGAACATAGATAAACATGATAAAAGCAATATACAGCAAACCAACAGCCAACATCATACTAAATGGCAAAAAACTCAACCTCAATTACTGTAAAATCAGGAGCAAGATAAGGCTGTCCACTCTTTCCATATATCTAATATTGTATTTGAAGTTTTAGCTAGAGCAATAAGTCAACCAAAGGAGTTCAAGGGGATACAAATTGGAAAGGAAGAAGTCAAAGCTTCACCATTTGCAGATGATATGATAGTCTACATAAGTGACCCCAAAAACTCTACTAGGGAACTCCTACAGCTGATGAACACCCTCAGAATAGTGGCAGGATATAAAATTAACTGAAAAACCAGTAGCCCTGATATATACAGACAAATGGTCTGAGAAAGAAATCACAGAATATCACCCTTTACAATAGCCACAAACAACATAAAATACCCTGGGGTTACTAATCAAACAAGGGAAAGATATGTTTAACAAGAACTTTGAGTATTTAAATAAGATACCAGAAAATGGAAAGATCTCCCATATTCTTGGATAGATAGGATCAACATAGTAAAAATGGAAATCTTGCCAAAAGCAATTTACATATTCAATGCAATTCCCATCAAAATCCCAACACAATTCTTCACAGACCTTCAAAGGACAATTCTCAACTTTATATGGAAAAACAAAATACCTAGCATAGCCAAAACAACCCTGCACAATAAAGGAACTTATGGAGGCATCACTGTCTCTGACTTCAAGCTATGTTAAAGAGCTACAGTCCTCAAAATAGTTTGGTATTGGCACAAACATAGTCAGGTCAACCAATGGAATCGAAATAAAAACCCTGATATTAATCCGCAAACCTACAAACACCTGTTTTTTGACAAAGAAGGTAAAATCATACAATGGAAAAAAGAAAGCATCTTCAACAAATGGTGCTGGCATAACTGGGTGTTGGCATGCAGAAGACTGTAGATAAATCCATATCTATCACCTTGAAAAAACTTCAATCCAAATGGATCAAATACTTCAACATAAATACAGCCACAGTGAACCTCTTAGAAGAGAAATTGAGCAGTACCCTTGAATGAATTGGCACAGGAGACAGCTTCCTGAACAAAAGACCAGTAGCACAGATACTGAGATCAACAATAAATGGGATTTCCTGAAACTCAGAAACTTCTGTAAAGCAAAGGACACAATCTGCAAGACAAAATGACAGCCCACAGAATGGAAAATCTTCACCAACCCCACATATGACAGAGAGCTGATTCCCAAAATTTACAATGAACTCAAGAAGCTAGTCTCCAATACACCAAGCAATACAATTAAAAAGTGGGGTACAGAAGTAAATAGTGAATTCTCAATAGAGGAGTCTAAAATATCTGATAGACACTTAAAGTGCTCAACATCCTTAGCCATCAGGGAAATGCACCTCAAACAACTCTGAGATACCATCTTTCTCCTGTCAGAATGACTAAAATTAAAAACACCAATGACAGTTTATGCTGGAGAGGATGTGGAGAAAGGGGAACTCTCCCCCACTGCTGGTGGGAGTGCAAATTCATACAAACACTTTGGAAATCAATATCTTGGTTCCTCAGGAAAATGGGAATCAGTCTACCACAAGATCCAACAATTCCTCTCTTAGGCATATACCCAAAAGGTGCACATTTATACAATAAGGACATTTGTTCTTTGATGTTCATAGCAGCATTATTTGTAATAGCCAGAATCTTGAAGCAACCTAGATGCACCTCAAATGAAGAATGGATACAGAAAATGTGGTACATTTACACAATGGAATACTACTCGGCAGAAAAAAGCAATGGAATCTTGATATATGCAGGCAATTGGATGAAACTAGAAGAAACCATCCTTTGTGAGGTAGCCCAGTCATAAAAAGACAATCATAGTATGTACTCACTCATATATACATTTTAGACATGGATCAGGCTATTGCCAGCCTACAATCCACACCATCAGAGAGGCTGGGAAACAGGTTGTGCCCTAAGATAGACATGCATGTTACCTCAGAGAAGTGGAAAGCAACAGCATCTCCTGAGCTTATTGGGAGCATGGAGAGATGGAGAGGGAGATGGGAGACAGAGACGGGGAGAAGAAGAGGGGAGAGGAGTAAATGGGTAGCAGGAAATTTGAGTCAGGGAAGAATAGAGGAGAGCAGGTTGACAGATACCATAATAGAGTGAGCCATTATAGATTTGAGGAGAGATCTGGAACTAGGGAGATTTCCAGGGATCTACAAGCATGACACCAATTGACAATCTAAGCAATAGTGGATAGGCTACCTTACATGTCCTTCCTGGATAGTGAGATTGATGGCTAACTTATATGCCATCCTAGATCCTTCATCCAGTTGCTGATTGAAGCAGAGGCAGACAACCACAGCTAAACACTGAACTGAACTCCTAGGACCAAGTTGCAGATCGGGGAGAGGGGGCAAAGAGCAAATGGGTAAATACTAGGCTGGTGAAATCCACAGAAACACCTGACCTGAACATGTGGGTGCTCATGGACCCCAGACTGATGGCTGAGAGGGCAATGTATGACCAATCCAGACCCTCTGAATGTGGTTGTCAGTAAGGAGGCCTGGGCAATGTATGGGGCATCTGGCAGTAGATCAGTATTTATCCCTGGCATGCAAACTGACTTTGGGAGCCTATTCCATGTGGAGGGATATTCTCTCAACCTGGACACATGGAGGAGGGCCTAAGCCCTGCTGAGGATGATATAACAGACTTTGGGGATCCCCTATGGAAGGCCTCACCATCACTGGGGAGTGAAGGGGGATGGGGGTGGGGTTGGTGGCAGCAGGGGAAGAGGGGAGGGAGAGGGAGCAAAAAAATTGCCTGTATCTTGTGGTCTTCTGACATGAGACAGAGATTCTTATTTTACTTTACAAGCATGCTTGTGTTTAGAGGAGAGAGCCACACTCCAACTTCAAAGCCAGCTTTAATCATTAATTGGACTAGGGCTACAAAAAGACCATTTGAATTATGTGTCTATACAGAAAAGCAGAAATGAACATTTGGGAAATTTTATGAAATTTTATTATTTTGGAAATGTGATATACCAATAAGCCAATTTACTCTGTTTGGAACAATTTTTCTGGATGATTTGTCATTTTTCTTCAGATTTCTCATTTGTCCAGTGGTCACCAGATTCCTTATTTGGATACCTTTATTCTCCTGAAAAGGCAAAAAGTAAAACACTTCCCCAACCCTAATTTGGGGAATGCTCTCTTCTGGCTAGTTATGTCTGATCAAATGAAAATATTCATTAGTTGTATAAGTTAGTTTAGATTAAATGACTGTTATGTTTGGTGAATTATCATGTCTTATAATTAAGAGGTGTCTCTTGTTCAAATCAAATCTTTATCAATTTTGATGGTACCCATAGCTTTTCTTCTCCTGTGGAAACAAAAGCAAAACCCTTTCCCCAACATAACACATACCTGGTTTCCATTTGGAGGTCAATACATCTGATTTAGTTCTGTAGTATTTTCTAATATCCAATGTCTCTCCACAGCTTTTGTTTCTTTTGCATTATCATTCAGAAAATTCAAAGTTGATAAAGCACTATGCAACCTATTTTGGGGATTCCTTATCATCCCTTTCTGTTTGCTTAGCATATCCTTTAGAGTATTATTTGATCATTCTATAACTCCCTGCCCTGTAGGATTGTGTGATGTATCTGAAATATGCTTTGCAAGGTAATAAGCAAAATACTGTTTTATTTTCTTAGAGACATATGCTGGAGCATTGTGTGTCTTTATTTATACAGGTATTCCCTTGGTGGCCATAAATTCTAACAAATGTGTAATTATCAAATCGGCCTTTTTCTATCGAAATGCAGTTGCCCATTGAAAACCAAAAAAGTATCAATGGTGTGGTGTACATATATTAATTTTTCAAATTCTGCAAAATGGAACACATCCATCTGCCAGATTTCATTTTTTTGAGTACACTTTGGTTAATTCCTGCAAGTAGTGGAATTTGATTATATAAGGAACAAGTAGGGCATTTCCTTATATTATCCTTGGCTTGTTGCCATATAATGTAAAAGTCTTTTTCACACCTTTGTTATTGACATTGTGCTTTTTATGAAATTCTGAGACCACTAGCACATTTCCTATCAATAGTTGATCAATTTCATCATTACCTTATGCCAGAGGGCCTGGCAGACCCATATGTATGTGGGAAGACTCATATTCCTGATTGTGTCTTGTCACTGAATAAATAATAGTCAAATCTTTAACATCCGGTATAAATTCAGCAGTTTCAATATGTAAAACAACTCTTTCTGCATATTGTGAATCAGTAACTATATCAAGAGGTTCTTTATGATCCATTAACACCATGTTAATAACATATAATTCTGACTTTTGGACAGAATTGTAAGGACTTAAATTCACTTTATTTAAATTTTCTGATTTGTACCCTGCCTTTCATGATTTATTTGCATCACTATAGAATGTAGGGGCTCCAACTATTGGTGTTTCCCTTACAAAGTAAGGAAGTATCAAGTTAGTTCTTTTTATAAGTTGAATTCTCTTGATTTGGGGTAATTTGTTGTTAATATCTTACTAAAAGTTAATAAAAGCTCTTTGCTAAGTTCACTTTCTACTCATAATTTGACAATTTCATCATCAGTAAAAGGTGCTATCATTTCTGCTGGATCTATTCCTGCTAATTGATGATGTCTCAATTTTCTTTATAGAATCAACTCAGAGATCTTATCCACATAAGTTTTAAATTGTTTACTTGGTTTATGTGATAGAAAGATCCATTTTATTATTATATCTTCCCTCTGCCTTAAAATTCCTGTAGGGGAATGCCTACAGGATAATATGACTGGAATGCAGTTAAACTTTGGGCCCACACAATCCACATGTGCAATCTGCAGTTCTTCTACCAATACCTATTTTTCTCAGCTTTAGCTGTTAATTCCTATTTCTGTACTTGTCACCATCTAAGCTTTTGGTTAAATTTATCAGTTGATCAGGTTTTATCCCAATAAAATGCCATAGATGGGAAATGTCTCCAAGCAATCTTGAAAGTCATTAAAAGTCTACAATTGATCTCTCCTAATTTGGTCCATTGGGGTCTAACTTTAAACCTATTTTATAACCTAAATAATTAATAGAATCTCTTCTTTGAATTTTTTCAGGAATAATTTGTAATCACCAACAAGGCAAAATTTTTCTTTACTTCTTGAAATATTCTCAAAATTACCTACATTTGAATCACATGATAGAATGTCATCAATTTAATGGTAAACTGTATATTGAGAAAATTGGTTATGTATTATTTCCTATGGCTGTCTCACAAAATATAGGCACAGGGTGGGGCTATTTAGCATTACCTGTGAGAGACCTTCTATTGATATCTCTTAGTGGGCTGAGAAGTTTTCTTGTAAAGGTAGGGCAAAGAAACAGTCAGTAACTACAATATGCCATTTTTTAGTTAAAGAAGTCGACGGCATTCCAGGATATAGAGAGTCCAACCCCTGAAAGACTGTATTAATTGCTCTCAGGTCTGTCAGTATTCTTTCTTTTCCATATTTCCTTTTAATAACAAATACAGGAGAATTCTAAGAACTGGCATATTCTTCAGTATGTCCAGCTGTTTCTGAAGCAGCTGTTCTAGAACCTCTAGCTTCTCTGAAGTATAGGCCATTGCCCCACTCAGACAGGTTTGTTAGTTAACCATTTTAAGGGTAGGGCTTTTGGTCCCCCTTGAGTTTGACACTTGTTGTATTCTTATTAATACAGCTTGGATGATGGGTGTCTATTTTATATAGTGCCTAATAATATTTCTTATCCATAAACATGAGTTGGTTTACTGTTTACTTCTGAAACTGTGGGAACATTCATCTGGGAATTCCATTGCTGCAATAGATCATGACCCCATAGATTCACTTCTATGTTGGCCATATATGGTCTCAGCCTTCCTCTTTGTCCTTCTGACTCTATGCATTCAACCCTTCTCATGTTTGTTTTACTTGAGATAGGTTTCCAATCCCTAA
Organism: Cricetulus griseus; assembly: GCF_003668045.3. NCBI lineage: Eukaryota > Metazoa > Chordata > Mammalia > Rodentia > Cricetidae > Cricetulus > Cricetulus griseus. Next base: position 90,495,959 of record NC_048604.1, read on the forward strand.
TAATTGAAAGTCTATCTCTTGTAGAGGCCAATTGGGATGCAAAGATTCTGGAGTAATTATGGTCACATCCATATCTGTCTCCAATAATCCTTCAATTATAAAGTTATTTATTGGCACTCAGATTTATAGTCTTTTATCATTTATAGAAGTCTGCCAAAATATATGTTTTCTGTTTCTTCCTGGAATTTTTGATTCATTATCCAAAGCTATTCTATCATCCAGAGCAGTGCTATCTTTTTACAATAGTACTGGATTTTCTAATTGTTCTAGGAAGGAATGTCCTCTACAGTGCGTGAGACTAACTGGACCACATTTGACATGGGGGTCAGAGAGAGGCCTCCCAAGAAGTTTTCCAATGGTAAACACACAAGTAATCATACTATCAACAATTTACATAAAACAAACATATAATGCATGTAATTAAGAGTATAATTATCCCCTCTCTACACCCTGCTCTCTGCCCGGCGGCAGGTGTCCTAGCCTCAAGTGAGTCTGGGCGCTGTTGTTTCCCAACCTCTCCCATCAACCCCTGAAATCCACCCCCCACCCCGGGACAAGAATGGACCAGGCCAGACCAAAAGGCCCACCCTGAGTCTGAACATACCTCACCCCTGTCTACACCCTGCCACCTGTCCGGCAGTAGGTGCCCTAGCCTCAGGTGAGTCTGGCAGCTGCTGTTTCCCAACCTCTCCCATCAACCCCTGCTAGCTTCTGCCTGAAACCCACCACCCCCCTCCCCCCGCGAGGCAAGAGTGGACCAGCCCAGACCAGAAGGCCCACCATGAATCCGGACATACCTCACCCCTCTCTACACACTGTCCTCTGTCCTGCAGTGGTGACCTAACCTCAGTGGGTGCATGAGCCTCAGGGAGGGCTACCCTGAATCTGGACACACCCCACCCTTGTCCACCCACCAAACTCTGAGATCCTGCTGCCGCCAGAAGGTGAACCACCTGCACACAAGGAAGAATAGATGGAAACAAGACAGAGTAAGAACACACTCAACAACAGGAAAACCAATATGACACCACCAGAATCTAGGGAACCCACACCAGGGAGATCTGAAAAACCCAACACAAAGCATGAAGAAGAGATGGACCTCAAAAATTATCTTAGGAAGATGATAGAGTCCTTTAGAGAGGAAACAAGAAAATCCCTTAAAGAAATAGAAGAAAAAAACAAGCAAAAATTACATTAGCTGGAGGAAAAGAAAAACCAAGGAATTCAAGAAGTAAACAAGTCTCTCAAAGAATTTAAAGAAAGCCAAGAAAAAACAACCAAACAAGTGAAGGAAGCACTTGAAACAGTTCAAGGCATGAAAGCTGAAATAGAAACAATAAAGAAAACACAGAATGAGGTGATGCTGGACATAGAAAGGCTGAATAAATGATCAGGAACTAAAGATGTGAGTATAACCAATAGAATACAAGAGATGGAAGAGAGAATCTCAGTTGCTGAAGACTCTCTAGAGGATATACAATCATCAAACACAGAAAATCACAAGTCTAACAAATCCTTAACACAAAATATCCAGGAAATATGGGACACCGTGAAAAGACCGAACCTAAGAATAATAGGTATAGAAGAAGGTGAAGAAATACAGCTCAAAGGTACTGAAACCATATTCAACAAAATCAGGAAAGAAAACTTCCCCCAACCTACAGAAGGATATGCCTATGAAAGTGCAAGAAGCTTACAGAACACCAAACAGACTGGACCATAAAAAAAAGTTGCCTCAACACATAATAATCAATACACCAAACCTTCAGAATAAAGAGAAAATATTAAGAGCAGCAAAGGAAAAAGCCCAAGTAACATATAAAGGCAGACTTAGCAGATCACACCTGACTTCTCAATGGAAACTTTGAAATCCAGAAGGTCCTGGAAAGATATCATACAAACACAAAGGGAGCATGGATGCCAACCCAGACTACTGTATCCAGCAAAACTTTCAATCACTATAGATGGAGAAAACAAGATATTCCATGACAAAACCAGACTTAAACAATACATATCCATAAATACATCACTACAGAAATTTCTAGAAGGAAAACTCCAACCCAACGAAGATAACTACACTCACAAAAATATAGGCAATAGATAATCCAATTCTAACAAACACGAAAAGAAACAGGAGGGCAAAATCCACACCCAGTGACAACACCAACAATAAATCCAAAACAAACAAGAATAAACAATCAATGGACATCAATATCCCTCAATGTCAATGGTGTTAACCTGCCCATAAAAAGATACAGGCTAACAGACTGGATATGAAGACAGAATCCATCCTTCTGCTGTATACAAAAAACACACCTCAACTTCAAAGACAGGTGTTACCTCAGAGTAAATGGTTGGGAAAAGATTTTCCAATCAAATGCTCCCAAGAAACAAGCTGGAGTAGCAATCAGAATAACTAACAATTTAGACTTTAAACTAAAATCAATCCAAAGAGATGAAGAAGGACATTTCATACTCATCACAGGAAAAGTCCATCAAGATGAAATCTCAAGCCTGAACATCTATGTCCCACATACGTAGGCACCCACATTTGTAAAAGAAACATTACTAAAGCTCAACCCCACATAAAACCACACACACTTATAGTAGGAGACTTCAACACACTGCTTTCACCACTAGACAGGACCAGCAGATAGAAATTTAACAAAGAAAAAAAGGATCTAACAGAAGTTATGACCCAACTGGGTTTAACAGATATCTATAGAACATTCCATCCAAACACAAAAGAATATACCTTCTTCTCAGGGCCACATAGCACCTTCTCTAAAATTGACCACATAGTTAGCAACAAAGCAAACCTCCACAGATAGAAAAGAATTGAAATAACACCCTGTATCTTATCAGATCACCATGCTTTAAAGATAGAATTCAACAGCAACATAAAATGCAGAAAACCTATAAACTCATGGAAATTGAATAACACCCAGTTACAACATTCCTGGGTTGAAGAAGAAATAAAAAAAGAAATTAAAGACTTGCTAGAATTTAATGAGAATGTAGACATAACATACTCAAACTTATGGGACACTTTGAAAGCAGTGCTAACAGGAAAGTTCATAGCACTAAGTGCTCATATGAAGAAACAGGAGCATAGTCACATGAAAGAATTGACAGAACAATTGAAACCTTTAGAGCAAAAAGAAGCAAACTCACCATGGAGGAGTAGATTCCAGGGAATAATCAACCTGATGGCTGAAATTAATAAAGAAGAAGCTAGGAAAATATTACAAAGAATCAATGAAACGAAGAGTTGGTTCTTTGAGAAGATCAATAAGATAGACAAACCTCTATCCAAACTAACCAAAAGGCAGAGAGAGAACATGCTAATTAACAAAATCAGAAATGAAAAGGAGGATATAACAATGGAAACTGAGCAAATCCAGAAAATCATCAGGTCACACTTTGAAAACCTGTACTCCATAAAATTCAAAAATCTAAAGGAAATGGACAATTTCCTGGATAGATATCACTTACCAAAATTAAACCAAGAACAAATAAGCAGTATAAATCATCATGTAACCCTGAATGAAATAGAAGCAGTCATCAAAAGACTTCTAACAAAAAAGCCCAGGGCAAGATGGCTTCACTACAGAATTCTACCAGAAATTGAAACAAGAGCTAATACCAGTACTGCACAAGTTGTTTCACACAATAGAAGCATTAGGAATTTTGCCAAACTCTTTTTACAAAGCTACAATCACTTTGATACCCAAGACACACAAAGATACAACTAAAAAAGAGAACTACACACCAATATCCCTCATCAACACAGATGCAAAAATACTCAACAAAGTATTGGCGAATCAAATCCAAGAAAACATCAGAAAAATAATCCAACATGATCAAGTAGGCTAGATCCCAGGGATGCAAAGATGGTTCAACATACTAAAATCCATTAATGTAATCCACCATATTAACAAACTGGAAAAGAAAAAACACATGATCATCTCACTAGATGTTGAAAAAGCCTTTGACAAAATGCAATGCCCTTCAGGATAAAGAACCTAGAGAGAACAGGAATAACAGGAACATGTCTAAACATGATAAAAGCAATATACACAAACCAACAGCCAACATCAAACTAAATGGAGAGAAACGCAAAGGGATTCCTCTAAAATCGGGAACAAGACAAGGCTGTCCACTCTCTCCATATCTCTTCAGTATTATACATGAAGTTCTTGCTAGAGCAATAAGACAACAAAAGGAGATCAAAGAGATACAAATTGGAAAGAAAGAAGTCAAACTTTCACTGTTTGCAGATGATATGATAGTCTACATAAGTGACCCGTAAATCTCTACCAGGGAACTCCTACAGCTGCTGATAAACACCTTCAACAGAGTAGCAGGATACAAAATTAACTCAAAAAAATCAGTAGCCCTAATTTATACAAATGGTAAATGCAATGAGAAAGAAATCAGAGAAACATCACCCTTAAAATATCCAAAAGCAACATAAAATATCTTGGGGTAACACTAACCGATAAAGTGAAAGAACTGCACAATAAGAACTTTGAGTCTCTAAAGGAAGAAATTAAAGAAGATACCAGAAAATGGAAAGATCTCCCATGCTCTTGGATAGGAAGAATCAACATAGTAAAAATGGCAGTCTTGCCAAAAGTAATCTATAGAGTCAATGCAATCCCCACCAAAATCCCAGCACAGTTCTTCACAGACCTTTAAAGAACAATACTCAACTTTACATGGAAAAACAAAAGACCCAGGATAGTCAAAACAAGTCTGTACAATAAAAAATCTTCTGGTGGCATCACCATCCCAGACTTCAAGCTCTATTATAGAGCCATAATTCTGAAAACAGCTTGGTATTGGCACAAAAATAGACAGATAGACCAATGGAATCTAATTGAAAACCCTGATATTAACCCACACACCTATGAACACCTCATTTTTGAAAAAGATGATAATCTATACAATGGAAGAAAGATAGCATCTTCAACAAATGGTGCTGGCACAACTGGATTCGGACATGCAGAAGATTGCAGATAGATCCATATCTGTCCCCATGCACAAAACTTTAGTGCACATGGATCAAAGATCTCAGCATAAATCCAGCCACACTGAATCTTCTAGAAGAGAAAGTGGGAGATACCCTAGAACAAGTTGGCACAGGATACTGCTTCCTGAATATTATGCCAGTAGCACAGACATTGAGATCTTCAATTAATGAATGGGACTTCTGAAACTGAGAAGCTTTTGTAAGGCAAAGGACATAGTCCGTAAGACAAAACGACAGCCCACAGAATCGGAAAAGATGTTTACCACCCCACATCTGACAAAGAGCTGATTTCCAAAATATACAATGCAGCACTCAAGAAGCTAGCCACCAAAACACTAAACAATGAAATTAAAAAGTGGGGTGCAGAACTAAATAGAGAATTCTCAGGAGAGGAATCCAAAATGGCTGAAAGACACTTAAGAAAGTGCTCAAAATCCTTGTCCATCAGAGAAATGCAACTCAAAACAACTCTGAGATACCACCTGACACCTGTCATAATGGCTAAAATAAAAAATACCAATGACAATCTATGCTGGAGAGGATGTGGAGAAAAAGGAATACTCCTCCATTGCTCGTGGGAGTGCGAACTTGTAAGACCACTCTGGAATTCAGTATGGCGTTTGCTCAGAAAAATGGGAATCAGTCTACCTCAACATCCAGCCATTCCTCTCTTGGGTATATACCCAAATAATGCATGTTCATACATCAAGTACATATGTTCAACCATGTTCATAGCAGCATTATTTGAAATAGCCAGAACCTGGAAGCAACCTAGATGCCCCTCAACTGAATAATGGAAAGAGAAAATGTGGTACATTTATATAATGGAGAACTCCTCAGCAGAAAAAAAGCAATGGAATCCTGAAATTTGCAGGCAAATGGATGGAACTAGAAGAAACCATCCTGAGTGAGGTAACCCAGTCACAAAAAGACAAACATGGTATGTACTCACTCATATATGAATTTTAGATATAGAGCAAAGGAATACCTACAATCCTCTTCACCAAAGAAATTAGAAAATTAAATGAATTACTCTAGGAGATAAATGCCTGGACCCCAGGAAAGGGAAGGGGCAGGAACTCCTGAGCTAATTGGGAGCATGAGGGAACTGCCAGAATGAGAGTAGGAGAATAGGAGAGGAGAGGAGGAAATGGAGGAGCAGAAATATTGAGTTTGGGGAAGATACATAGATAGATACCATATTGGAGGGAGCCATTTTAGGTCTGAGGAGAGATCTGGCACTAGGGAGACTTCCAGAGATCTACAAGGATGACACAAATGGACAATCCAGGCAATGGTGGAGAGGATAACCTAAATGCCCTTCCCCTTAAATGAGATTGATGACTACTTTTTATGCTGTCCTAGAGCCGTCATCCAGTGGCTGATGGAAGCAGAGTCAGACATCCACAGATACACACTAAACTGAACTCTGAAACTTAGTTGCAGAGAAGGAGGAATGAAGATCGAAGGGGTCAGTACCAGGTTCGGGAAACCCACAGAAACAGCTGGCCTCAACAAGGGGGAACACATTGACCCCAGATGCTGTCTGGGGGGCCAGTACAGGACTGATCCAGACCCCTGAATATGGATCTCAATGAGGAGGCTTCTGCACTCTAGGGGGCCACTGGTAGTATATTAGTATTTTTCCCTGGTGTAAGAAGGGACTTTTAGAGCCCATCCCACGTGAAGGGGTGCACTCTTGCCCAGGACACATGGGGAAGGGCCTAGGCCCAACCCAAGATGATGTGGTGACTTTGTATAGCCCCCTTTGAGCACCCTACCCTGCCTGGGGAGTGGAGCGTGTATGGGGTGGGGGGTAGGTCGGGGTGTGGTAGGAGGGGTGATGGTGAGGGGTGGGAGAGTGAGAAGGAATTGACATGTGAAACAAGCTTGTTTCTAATTTGAACTAATAAAAAATAAGAGTATAATTATAGAATATACTTTTAATAAGCCTTTCTCAACTGGCCTTCCTTTTCTCCCTCTAAGAGCCGAAGACTACATAGGAAAAATCATTAATATCAGATAAAGAAGCCCTCTTTTAAATTGTTGCCCAGGGCTATCTAAAGTACTCCTGAAACTTAAATCAATAGCCATTGCATTTGGCTACCCACTTCTAGAGTTAGAAATTAAGTCCCCATTATTGAAGATACCTTGCACTTCAGAAATGGGACTCAAAGTCCCCTGAGTTGGAACTGACCTGAATACCTGCTCCCTGAGGTCTAGCTGTCATGGCACCACAAACTAACCTACAAATTTACAACAAAGAGAGGCAAGCAACAGTCCTACCCATATATGATATTTATGGACCACATCAATAACCAGCACAAGTGGTATACATGCTGTGCCAGTAACCAAGGACTTTCTAATTGCAGCCACAGCCTGCTAAACAGATAGATTCCATGACTGGTACTGGAAACACAGGTAACTAATAAGTGCTAATGAAATTATGGTTATTGGAAGAGAATCTAAAATCACTATTTTACTAAACCACCGTAATCCCTAAGAATATTCTATAAACATTTGTCCTTATATCTATAGTTACCTATAGGTAGATTTCACACCTCATGCAGGAAACTTCTTGCAACAGAGCCCACTACAGAAAACTACAACCAAATAAATATGCAGAACCTGGTCCCAATGGATATGCCTATAAAATATTCCTGCACATAAGGGAATATTGCTAAAGAGGGGATGGGATAATTGTAAACATCAAAAGATTATGCACTATCCTGTGAGACTGTGTATCCTATTAACACTAGAAGTTATACCTATAAAGTCTCACCAATATGACTATGCAAAAGTTAGCTGACCAAGAAGGACACCAGCGAATATATCAAATTGGATGTGAGAAATCCTTGAGGCCTCAACCCTACACAGAAACTACAGGTAGCTGAGAAAAACTGGGAATAGGAGAGGTGGTCCTCCCCAGGGAAGAACACACCAATTGGTTACACAGTGCCAAATGGCCAGCCTGAGAACATACATACAAGTAAGATTATAATGAATGAGTGTTAATATTGCTATGATTAAACATCATAACCAAAGGAACATGGAGAGGAAAGGGCTTGCTTGACTTACACTTCAGTATCACTGTTCATTATTGACATGAGTCAGGACAGGAACTCAAACAGGGCAGGAACCTGGAGACAGGAGTTGTTGCAGAAGCTACAGAAGAATGATGCTTACTGGCTTTCTTCTCATTACTTGCTCAGTCTGCTTTCTTATAAAACCCAGTACCACAAGTCCAGGGGTGGCACCATTCACAATGGACTGGACCCTCCCTCGTAAGTCACTAATTAAGATAGTGACCTACAGCTGGATTTTATGGAGGCATTTTTCTCAACTGTGGCCTGTTCTTCTCTAGTACCTCTGGCTTGTGACAAGTTGCCATAAAATTAGCCAGTACATGGACTCAACAGATTATATTTAGCAGTATACATGTATATACAAATATATACATACCCAGGCTGAGCTCTGGGAGTCCAGTAGAAGAGAAGGATGAGGGATTATATGAGCAAGAGGGGGGTCAAGACCATGAGGGAAAACCCAAAGAGACAGCGGACAGGAGCTGGTGGAAGCTCGTGGACTCTGGGCTGGCAGCTGGGGAGCCTACATGGGACCGAACTAGGTGGGTGACATTTGCATAGCTTGGTCTATTTGGGGGATCCCTGGCAGTGTGACCAAAATCCATCTCTGGTGCATGAACTGGCTTTTTTGGAGCCCATTCCCTATGGTGGGATATGTTGGTCAGCCTTGATGCACATGGGAGGGGCTTGGTCCTGCCTCAACTTAATGTGCCAAGCTTTGCTGACTCCCTATGGGAAGACTTACCCTTTCTGAGGAGTGGATTGTGGATAGTGGTGGGCTGGGGTGAAGGAGGGAGTGAGAGGAGGGGAGGAAGAGAGGACTGTGGTTGGTATGTAAAATTAATAAAGAACATTTTAAAAAGAAACAAAAATTAAAACAAATTACATGCATGCGTGCAATAACAATTGATGAAAAGAGTCCATGAATCTGAAGGAGAGCTGTGAGCAAGTACATGGAGGGAAGAAAAGGAGGAGAGCAATAGTGTAACTAAAATACAATCTCAGAAATAAAATATGAAATAATCTGTTGCTGTTTGTTTTCTTGATTTGATGAATCAGTTATGATTAATACATAATTAGCAACTAGCTAAAACTGTATTTCACTGGTCAGATGAGGCAGAAGGATAAACAGTCATTTAAAAAAAGGTCAGTCATACTGAGATGAAATCATCTGTGCTTCATTCAGAAAAAAAAGGGAATTGGTCAGCACACAAAATCTAGGATTCTAGATGTCCAAGGTTTCCAATGTTTCATTTTGGAAAAGGAACACTTGAGCTATGTTTCATCTATCTTTGGAGGAATGACAGAAATTCTCAGAGGATCTGTAAGGGGGCTTTTTCTTTTGTCGATCTCATTCTACCTCCTTGAACAACCTCATACAAGTTCTTTTTATGCCACTTGTGCTCTGGCTAGCTTTATGTCAATTTGACATAAGCTAGATTCATATTAGAAGAGGGAACCACAATTAAGAACATTCCTCCACCACTATGCTTGCTATTAGGCAAGCCTGTGGACCATTTTATTGACTAATAAATGATGTGAGAGGTTCTATCTCACTATGGGTATTGCTGCAGGTCTGGTAGTACCAACTGCTATAAGAGAGCAGAAGAGAAAGCCATTGGAAGTAAATAATTTGCATTCCTATGTGCACCCTGCATCTGTTATTGCCTTCAGGTTCCTGCCCTGATTTCCCTGTATGACAGGCTACCTAATTTTCTATTTTTTCTCAATAAACACTTTGCCATGCCCTAAGTTTCTTTTGATCATAGTGTTTTATTTCTGCAACAGAAACATTTACTAAGATACATTGAATGAGTGCATCACCTGATTGAGATGTTTGATGTCCTACAATAGATTAAGAATTTTCTTTTTAGGATTTCTGGATATGATGTTGTCTGTCAAGAGTCTTTGCTCATTCCTGATGGTATAATGAGAACGTAGGTGCCTAAGTACATATTTTGAAATTATGGTTGAAAAAAATACTATTTATTTTCCCCCAAATCAGTCCCCTTGTTGGGTATAGTTTTAGCCCTTTGGTCTGAAATGGAAGGGGATAGTAGAGAAACTTCAATTACCATTTTCTGTATAACCATTGTATATCCTCTTGTTTTTCTCCACTTACAGTGCAACTGTTTCCAGTGTTAAGCCATATCTCTAGATTTCTAGGTGTTTGTCACTTAAATCAGGCTAATTTATTCACTACAGTGTTGGCATTATTAGGGTTTTGTAGTTTAAACTCACTGTTAATTTCACAGAATCTAGAATAACACATAATAAGTTTCTGGACACACCTGTGAGATTTTGTTAGCCTCTGGGAATGTCTTTATTGAGTTGCTTCAGATAGGTGACTTGAAGTGGGAAGACCTGCCCTAAAGGTAGGCAAAGCTATTCTGTGGGCTTGGGTCATGGACTGCATGAAAAGGAGAACACAAGTAAAACACAGCATTTGTTTTTCTCTGCCTTCTAACTGTGGTTACAACGTAATCAACAATCTCAAGATGCTGCTACCATGACTCTCTAGAACTATGAACTATAGACCCCCAGGCAAAATGACCTCTTCTTTCAAGAATTAATTTTTGGGCTTTCCTTAGGGAGTCCCTCAAGCTAGCCCATGCTATCCAAGTTAGACCTGGGTTAGAATTGCTTCATTGTTCTGTTCTTCATGCTGCATCTGTGGTAACTTCTTTCTTTTACATCTCCCTGGGAAATATATCACTAAAACAAGGAAAGCCATAAAATTGTAAGGAACAGGTCAGACTCCCACCTGCACACTCAGAACTCCTGTCCTGGGGACTGCAGGCAGATCAACTTGACCCCAATGGACCAAGCAACCACTAGTCTGCTGACATCCTTGTGTTAGTCCTTCTCCCACCCCCATTGAGAGGGGGTGCCTCAGACCTGCCTGCATCTACCCTGAGGCCCATCAGAGTATCTGACCCCCTTGAACCCACCAGAAGAGAACCTTGGGCCTGTACACACCAGGATAGGAATAGCCCCCACATGCAACCACTGGAAGAAGGGATGGCAAGAGGACAATATAAGAACACATTCAACAACTGTAAAAACAATTTGACACCACCAGAGTCTAGTGACTCCACACCAGCAAGATCTGAACATCCCAACACAGATGAGGCAGAAGAGAACTACAATAAAACAACTTATGAAGATGATAGAGAGCATAAGAGAAGAAATGAAAGAATTCTTCAAAGAAATTGAAAGAAAGCAAACCAAAAATTGCAAGAAACAATTCAAACAATGCAAGATTTGAAAGCCAAAAGAGAGACAATGAAAAAATACAGTCTGAGGGTCCTCCTTGTTTATTAGCTTCTTTGGCAGTGTGGATTGTAGGCTGGTAATATTTTCTCTATGTCTAAAATCTGCATATGAGTGAGTACATATCATGTTTGTCTTTTTGTGATTGAGTTACCTCGCTCAGAATGGTTTCTTCTAGATCCACACATTTTCCTTCAAATTTCAAGATTCCATTGCTTTTTTCCACTGAGTAGTACTCCATTGTCTAAATGTACCACATTTTCTCTATCCATTCCTTGCTTGACGGGCATCTAGGCTGCTTCCAGTTTCTGGCTATTACAAATAGTGCTGCTATGAACATCGTTGAACAGATGTTCTTGTTGTATGAATGTGCTTCTTTTGGGTATATACCTAAGAGTGGAATTGCTGGATCTTGTGGTACACTGATTCCCATTTTCTTGAGGAGTCGCCATACTGATTTCCACAGTGGCTGTACAAGTTGGCACTCCCATCAGCAGTGCAGAAGTGTTCCCCTTTCTCTATATCCTCTCCCTCATGAACTATCACTGGTGTTTTTGATTTTATCCATTCTGACAGGAGTAAGATGGTATCTCAGAGTTGTTTTGATTTGCATTTCCCTGATGGCTAAGGATGTTGAACACTTTTTTATGTGTCTTTCAGCCATTTTAGATTCCTCTATTGAGAATTGTCTATTCAGTTCTGTACCCCACTTTTTAATTGGATTGTTTGGTGTTTTGGAGACTAGATTCTTGTGTTCTTTGTATATTTTGGAGATCAGGCCTCTGTCAGATGTGGGGGTGGTGAATATTTTTCCCAGTCTGTGGGCTGCTGTTTTGTCTTGCTGACTGTCTCCTTTGCCTTACAGAAACTTCTCAGTTTCAGGAGGTCCCATTTATCAATTGTTGACCTCAGTGTCTATACTACTGGTGTAATGTTCATGAAGCAGTCTCCTGTACCAATTAATTCAAGGGTATTTGCCACTTTGTCTTCTAATAGGTTCAGTGTAGCTGGATTTATGTTGACATACATGGTTCCCTGGAGAAGGGGAGAGGGTCAAGATCTGCTCGGCAATTTGGGAGCATGGGAAGAGGGAGGAGGGAGCTAGGAGAATGAGAAGGGTAGAAGAAGAGTGAAGCAGAGGACATGAGGGAGCAGAAAGTTTGAGTCAGGGGAAGAATAGATGATAGCAAGAATGGAGAAATCATAATAGAGGGAGACATTTTTGGTTTACAGAGAAATCAGGCACTAAGGAAATGTCTGGAGCTCTACAAAGATGACACCAGCTAATAATCTAAGCAACAGAGGAGAGGATACCTTAAATGTGCTCCCCTAATTATGAGATTGATGACTGACTTATATGCCATCCTATACCCTTCATCCAGCAGCTGGTGGAAGTAGAAGCAGACACCCACAAATAAGCACCGAACTGAACTCGAACCCAGATGCAGAGAAGGATGAGTGAAGAGCACAGGGGTCCAGACCAGGCTGGTGAAACCCACAGAAACATCTGACCTGAACATCCAGGAACTCTTGTTCCCCAGATTGATAGCTGGAATACCAGCATGGGACTGATCCAGGAACATGGATTTCTGTGAGGAAACCTCAGAAATCTATGGGACCTCCTGTAGAAGTTCAGGACTTATCCCTAGCATAGGTGTGGACTTTGGGAGCCCAATCCACATAGAGGAATACTTCCTGAGTTAAGACACATGGGGTGGGCCTAGGTCTTATTCCAAAGGATATGATAGACAATGATGACACCCTATGGAAGGCCTCACCACCCAGGGGGAGCAGAAAGGATATGTGATAGATAGGGTTTTAGTGGGGGGGGGCAGTAGGGGAGGACGAATGGGAAAAGGGAACTGGGATTGTCATGTAAAACAATCCTGTTTCTAATTCAAATAAAAATTTGGAAAAAATAAAATTTAAGAGCTAGTTAGTAACAAGGAAAAAAACACAGTCTGGGGGAATGCTGGTAACAGAAAAGATGAGTAAATGATCAGGAAATACAGATGCAAGCATAACCAACAGAATACAAGAGATGGAAGAGAGAATCTCAGGCATTGAAGATACACTAAGAGAAATGGATCCATCTACCAAAGAAAATCTTAAGTCCAACAAGTCCCTAACACAAAGCATAAAGGAAATATAGGACACCGTGAAAAGACCAAATCTAAGAATAACAGGTATAGAAGAAGGTGAAGAAACCCAACTCCAAGGTGCAGAAAACATATTCAACAAAATCATAGGAAAAAAAGCTTACCCAACCTAACATGCCAATGAAAGAAGAAGAAGCCTACAGAATACCGAATAGAGGGGACCACAAAAAAAGTCCTGTAGGCACATAATAATTAAAACACCAAACATGCAGAATAGAGAAAGAATATGAAGAGCAGCAAAGGAAAAGAGCCAAGCAGCAAATAAAGATAAAGCTATCGGAATTACACATGACTTTTTCACAGAAACTCTGAAAGCCAGAAGGTCCTGGATACATATTCTATAAACAATAAGAGGCCACGGATGCCAGGCCAGAGTACTATACCCAGCAAAGCTTTCAACCACTATAGATGGAGAAAACAAGATATTGCACGACAAAACAAGATTTAAACAATAAATAACCACTAATCCAGCCATACAGTATGTACCAGGAGGAAACCTCAAACCTAAGGAAGTTAACTACACACAAGAAAAAAAAAACATATGCAATAGATAACCCCACTTTTAAAAAAAGCCAAAAGAAATAGCAGGGTAAATCCACACACAATACCACCACCACCAACAAATCAAAATGAACAAGAATTAACACTAAATGGTCTTAAATTTTTATCAACATTAATGGTCTTCTCTTACCTATAAAAAGACACAGGATAATTAGCATACTTTCTGTCTTTTTGTTAGTTTGGATAGGGGTTTGTCTATCTAGTTGATCTTCTCAAAGAACCAAATCTTTGTTTAATTGATTCTTTCTAATGATTTCCTAGTTTCTACATTATTAATTTCAGGCCTCAGTTTGATAATTTCCTGGTGTCTACTCCTCCTTGGTAAGTTTGCTTCTTTTTGCTCTAAAGCTTTCAGTTGTTCTGTCAATTTTCTAGTGTGACTTTTCTCCAGTTTCCTCATGTGGGCACTTAGTGCTATGAATATTCCTCTTAGCACTGCTTTCAGAGTGTCCCATAAGTTTAGGTATGTTGTGTCTACTTTCTCATTAAATTCTAGGAGGTCTTTAATTTCAATTTTTTATTTCATCCTCAATCCAGGAATGGTGCAATTGGGTGTTATTCAATTTCCATGAGTTTGTAGGTTTTCTGCAGTTTGTATTGCTGTTGAATTCTAGTTTAAAGCATGGTGACCTGATAAGATACAGAGGGTTATTTCAATTCTTTTGTAACACTGGAGGTTTGCTTTGTTGCCAACTATGTGGTCAGAAAAAGAAAGGAGGATATAACAACAGACACTGAGAAATCCAGATTTTTCAGGTCATGCTATGAAAACCTGTACTCCACAAAATTCAAAAATCTAAAGGAAATGGACAATTTTCTGGATAGATATCAAATACCAAAATTAAACCAAGAACAGATAAGCAGTTTAAATCGACCTATAACCCATAATATAATAGAAGCAGTCATCAAAAGTCTCCCAACCAAAAAAAAAGGCCCAGGGCCAGATTGATTCACTGCAGATTTCTACCAGAAATCCAAACAAGAGCTAATACCAGTAGTCCTCAAACTGTTCCACACAATGGAATCAGAAGGGACATTTCCAATCTCTTTTTATGAGGCTACAATCACATTGATACCAAAGCCACACAAAGATACAAGTAAGAAAGAGAACACAGACCAATATCCCTCATGAACATCGATGAAAAAATACTCAATAAAATATTGGCAAATCGAATCCAAGAACACATCAGAAATATCATCCACCATGATCAAGTAGGCTTTATCCCAGGGATGCAAGGATGGTTTAACATACGAAAATCCATCAATGTAATCTACCATATAAACAAGCTGTAAAAGAAAATCCACAGGATCATCTCACTAGATGCTGAAAAGGCCTTTGACAAAATCCAACATCCCTTCATTATAAAGATCTTGGAGAGAACAGGAATAAAAGGAACGTATATAAATATGATAAATGCAATATACACCAAACCAATAGCCAACATCAAACTAAATGGAGAGAAACTCAAAGCATTTCCTCTAAAATCAGGAACAAGACAATGCTGCCATTCTCTCCATATCTCTTTAATATTGTACTTGAAGTTCTAGCTAGAGCAATAAGAAAAGAAAAGGGGATCAAAGGATAAAAATTGGAAAGGAAGAAGTCAAACTTTCACTGTTTGCAGATGATAAGATAGTCTACATTAGTGACCTGAAAAACTATGCCAGGGAACTCCTACAGCTGATTAACACCATCAGCAAGGTAACAGGATACAAAATTAACTCAAAAAAATCAGTAGCCCTGCTATATACAGAAGATAAATCCAAAGAGAAAGAAATCAGGGAAACATCACCCTTCACAATATCCACAAGCAACATACAATATCTTGGGGGTAACACTAACCAAAAAAGTGAAGGACCTGTATAGCAAGAACTTTGAGACTTTAAAGAAAGAAATTAAAGAAATTACGAGAAAATGGAAAGATCTCCCATGCTCTTGTATAGGCAGAATCAAAAATGGCAATCTTGCCAAAAGTAATCTACAGAGTCAATGAAATCCTCATCAAAATCCCAACACAATTCTTCACAGACCTTGAAGTAAAAATACTCAACTTTATATGGAATAATAAAAAACCCAGGATAGCCAAAACATCTCTGTACAATAAAAGATCTTCTGGTGGCATCACCATCCCTGACTTTAAGCTCAATAATAGAGCCATAGTTCTGAAAACAGCTTTGTTTTGGCTCAAAAATAGAGATACAAAACCAATGGAATCGCATGGAAAACCCTGATATTAACCCACACACCTATGAACACCTTACTTTTTACAAAGATGCTAAATCTATACAATGGAAAAAATATAGCATCTTCAACAAATGGTGCTGGCACAACTGGATTTGGACATGCAGAAGATTCCAGATACATCCATACTTGTCACCATTCACAAAACTTAAGTGCAAATGGATCAAAGATCCATTTGGTATTACACCAGTAGCAGAGACACTGAAGTCTGCAATTAATATATGGGACCTATTGAAACTGAGAATCTTCTGCAAGGCAAAGGACCACCCACAGAATGGGAAAAAAATATTCACTGACCAGACATCTGACAGAGGGCTGATTTCCAAAATATACAAACAACTCAAGAAGCTAGCCACCAAAACAGCAAACAATGAAATTAAAAAGTGGGGTGCAGAACTAAATAGAGAATTCTCAACAGAGGAATATGAAATGGCTGAAAGACACTTAAGAAAGTGTTCAAAATCCTTGGCCATCAGAGAAATGCAACTCAAAACAACTCTGAGAAACCACTTCACACCTGTCAGAATGGCTAAAATCAAAAATATCAATGACAATCTATGCTGGAGAGGATGTGGAGAAAAAGGAACACTCCCCCATTGCTGGTGGCAGTGCAAACTTTTAAGACCACTCTGGAAATTAGTACAGCGGTTGCTTAGAAAAAAAATAGGAATCAGTCTACCTCAAGATCCAGCCATACCTCTCTTGGGTATATACCCAAATAATACATGTTCATACAACAAGGACATATGTTCAACCTTGTTCATAGCAGCATTGTTTGTAATAGCCAGAACCTGGAGACAACCTAGATGCCCCTCAACTGAAGAATGGATAGAGAAAATGTGGTACATTTATGCAACGGAGTACTCCTCAGCAGAAAAGACAAACATGGTATTTACTCACTTATATATGAATTTTAGACATAGAGCAAAGGATTATCAGCCTATAATCCTCTTCACCAAAGAAATTAGTCAACAAGTAGTACTCTAAGTGATAAAGGAATGGACCCCAGGACTGGGAAGATGCAGGAACTTGAGTGCTAATTGGGAGCATGAGTGTAGGTTGGGAGGGAGCTGCCAGATTGAGAGCAGAAGAGGAGTGGAGGAGAGGAAATGGAGGAGCAGAAATACTGAATTGGGGGATGAATAGAGGAGAGAGAGCAGGATGAGAGATACCATATTAGAGGGAGCCATTATAGGTTCAAGGAGAGATCTGGCACTAGGGAGATCTCCAGAGACCTACAAGGATGACACAAACTGACAGTCCAGGTAATGGTGGAGAGGATAGCTAAACACCCGTCCCCTAAAATGAGATTGATCACTACTTTATATGCTATCCTAGAGCCCTCATCCTGTGGCTGATGGAAGCAGAGACAGACATCCACAGATATACTCTGAACTGAACTCTGGAAATTAGTTGAAGAGAGAGAGAAATGAAGAGCGAAGTGGTCAGTACCAGGTTGGAGAAACCCACAGAAACAGCTAGCCTGAACATGGGGGAGCACATTGACTCCAGATGCTGTCTGGGAGGCCAGTACAGGACTGATCCAGACCCCTGAACATGGATGTCAATGAGGAGGCCTCTGCACTCCAGGGGGCCCCTGATAGTGTATTAGGATTTTTCCCTGGTTTACAAAGGGACTTTGAGAGCCCATCACACGTTAAGGGATGCACTCTTGCCCTGGACACATAGGGCAGGGCCCAGGCCCAGCCCAGGGTGATGTGGTGGACTTTGCAGAGCCCTGGTTGAGGTCCCTAACCTGCCTGGGGAGTAGATGGTGGCTGGGGTGGGGGTAGGTTGGGGGTGGTGGAGGAGGGATGGGGTTGAGGGGAGGGAGAGTGAGAAGGGATCAACATGTGAAACAATTTGTTCCTAATTTGAACTAGTACAAAATAAAACACAGGATAACAGAATGGATATGAAGACAGAATCCATCCTTCTGGTGCATAAAAGAAACACACTTCAACTTCAAAGACAGACAGTACCTCATGGTAAAGTGGTTCGATAAGATTTTCCAATCAAATTGACCCAAGAAATAAGTGTGGATAGCTATTCTAGCATCTAACAAATTAGACATCAAACGAAAATAAATCAAAAGAGATGAAGAAGGACATTTTATATTCATCACACAAAACCTCCATTAGGAAGAATTCTCAATTCTGAACATCTATGCCCCAAATACAAAGGCACCTGTGTTGGTAAAAGAAACATTACTAAAACTCAAATCACACATAGGAACTCACATAATTATAGTGGGAGACTTCAACTCCCCACTGTCACCACTACACAGGACCATCAGGCAGACTTAACAGTGAAACAAAGGAACTAATAGAAGTTATGACCCAATTGGGTTTCACAGACATCTATAGAATGTTCCATCCAAACACAAAAAAAATATACCTTATTTTCAGTGCCACATGTAACGTTTTATAAAACTGGCCATATACTCTGCAACGTCACCAACCTCAACATATACAAAAAATAATGTAATAACCCCCTGTATCTTATCAGACCACCATGTTCAGAGGTAGAATTCAACAACAACACAAATTGCAAAAAAACTACAAACTCATGGAAATTGAGCAATGCACTCTTGCACCATTCTTGGGTCAAGGAAGAAAGTAAGAAAGAAATTAAAGACTTCCTAGAATTCAATGAAGACATAACATACCGAAACTTATGGAACACTTTGAAAGCAGTAGTAAGAGGAAAGTTCATAGCTGTAAGTGCTCACATAACGAAACTGGAGGATAGTTGTACTGGAGAATTAACAGCACAATTGAAATCTCTGGAAAAAATAGAAGCAAACACACCCCAAGAGGAGTAGAGGCCAGGAAATAATCAAATTGACAGCAGAAATCTATAAGTTTGAAACAAAGAAAACAATACAAGGAATTAATATAACAAAGAGTTGGTTCTTCAAGAAAATCAACAAAATAGACAAGCCTTTATCCAAACTAACCAAAAGGAAGAGAGAGAACATGCAAATTAACAAGTTCAGAAATGAAAAGTGGTCATAACAACAAACACTGAGGAAATACAGAGAATCTTCAGGTCATATTTTCAAAACCTGTACTCCACAAAATTTTAAAATTTAAGGAAATGGGCAATTTTCTGGAAAGATATCACTTACCAAAATTGAATCAAGAACAGATAAGCAACTTAAACTGACCTATACTCATAATGAAACAGAAGCAGTCATCAAAAGTATTCCAACCAAAAAAGCCCAGGGCCAGTTGGCTTCAGTGCATAATTCTACCTGAAATCCAAAGAAGAGCTAATACCAATAGTCCACAAATTGCACAATAGAAGCAGAAAGGTCATTGTAAAACTCCTTTTTCCGATGCTACAAGTATACTGGTACCCAACCCACACAAAGACACAACTAAAAAAGAGCAATATCCCTCATGAACTTTGATGCAAAAATTCTCAATAAAATACTAGCAAACCGAATCCAAGAACACATCAGAAAAGTCATCCACCCTGATCAAGTAGGCTTCATCCCACGGATGCAAGGATGGTTTAGCATATGAAAATCTATCAAAGTGATCCACCATATAAACAAAATGAAAAAGAAAAACCACAGGATCATCTCACTAAATGCTGAAAAATCCTTTGACAAAATCCAACACCACTTTATGATAAAGGTCTTGGAGAGATCAGGAATAACAGGAACATACCTAAATATAATAAAAACAATACAAATTAAACCAAGAACCAACATCAAACTAAATGGCGAGAAACTCAATGTGATTTTCTAAAATCAGAAACAAGACAAGGCTGACCACTCTTTCTATATCTCTTCAATAATTTACTTGAAGTTCTAGCTAAAGCAATAAGAAAACAAATGGAGATCAAGAGGATACAAACTGGAAAGGAAGAAATCAAACTTTGACTGTTTGCAGATGATATGATAGTTTACATAAGTGACCCAAAAAAACTCTACCAGGGAACACGTATAGCTGACGAAAACCTTCAGCAAAGCATCAGGATACAAGATTAACAAAACAAACAAACAAACAAAAACAGTAGCCCTAATAGATACAGACGATAAATGGACTGAGTAAGAAATAATTGAAACATCACCCTTAAAAATAGCCACAAACAACATAAAATATCTTGGAGCAAAGCTAACTAAACAAGTGAAAGACCTGTATATGAAGAACTTTGAGTCTTTAGAGAAAGAAATTAAAGAAGATACCAGAAAAAGGAAAGACCTACCATGCTCTTGGATAGGTAGGCTCAACATAGTAAAAATGGCAATCTTGTCAAAAGCAATCTACAGATTCAATGCAATACCCATCAAATACCAGCACAATTCTTCACAGAACTTGAAAGAACAATACTCAACTTTATATTGAAAAACAAAAGACCCAGGAGAGCCAAAACAACCCTGTATAATAAAGGAACTTGCAGAGGTATCACTGTCCCTGACTTCAAGCTCTATTATAGAGCTATACTCCTGAAACAGCTTGGTAGTGGCACAAAAATATACAGGTAGACCAATGGAATTGAATGGAAAACACTGATATTAAACCACCCATCTATGAACACCTGATTTTTGACAAAGAAGATAAAATTATACAATGGAAAAAGAAAGTATCTTCAACAAATGGTGATGGCATAACTGGACACTAGCATGTAGAACACTGCAAATAGAACCATATCTATCACCATGCACAAAATTTAAGTCCAAATGGGTGAAAGACCTCAACATAAATCCACCTACACTGAACCTTTTAGAAGAGAAAGTGGGCAGTAGCCTTGAATGAATTGGTACAGGTGACTGCTTCTTGAATATAACATCAGTAGCACAGACACTGACATTAACAATTGATAAATGGGACCCCCTGAAACTGAGAAGCTTCTGTAATGCAAAGGACACAGCCAGCAAGACAAATGGCAGTCCACAGAATGGTAGAACATCTTCACCAAATCCACATCTGACAGAGGGCTGATCTCCATAATTTCCTAAATCTCAAGAAGTTAGTTTCTAAAACACAAAATATTCCAATTAAAATGTGGGGTACAGAAGGAAATAGAAAATTCTCAATAGAGGAGTCTAAAATGGCTGGTAGACTTTTAAGAAAGTGCTCAACACCCTTAGCCATCCAGGAAATGCAAATCGAAACAACTCTGAGATATCATCTTACTCATGTCAGAATGGCTAAAATCAAAAATACCAATGACAGTCTATGCTGGAGAGGATGTGGAGAAAGGGGAACACTCCACCACTGCTGGTGGGAGTGCAAACTCTTACAGACACTTTGGAAATAATTATGAAGATTCTTCAGGAAAATGGGAGTAAGTCCACCACAAGATCCAGCAATTACATGCTTAGACATATACCCAAAAGATGCACATTTATACAACAAGGACATCTGTTCAGCCATGTTCATAGCAGCATTATTTTTAATAGCCAGAACCTAGAAGCAACATAGATAGATGCCCCTCAGCTGAAAAAAATGGATAGAGAAAATTGGTACATTTACATAATGGAATACTACTCAGCAGAAAAAAGAAACAATGGAAACTTGATATTTGCAGGCATATGCATAGAAGTAGAAGAAATCATCCTGAGTGAGTTAACCCAGTCAAAATAGACAATTACAGTATGTACTCACTCATATATGGATTTTAGACATAGAGCAAAGGATTACCAGCCTACAATCCACACCACCACAGAAGCTAGAAAACAAGGAGGACCCTAAGAGAGACATATAGGATCCCCCAGATAAGGGGAAAGGGACAAGATATCCTGAGCAAATTGGAGCATGGGGGAGGGGAGAGAGAGCTAGTAGAATGAGAAGAGGAGGAGGGAAGTAAAGGACATGATGGAGCAGGAAGTTTGGGTCAGGGTAAGAATAGAAGAGAGCAAGATAAAATATACCATAGTAGAGGGAGCCATCATAGGTTTATAGAGAAATGTGGCTCTATGCAAATGTCCGGAGATCTATAAACATGACTCCAACTAAGAATCTAAGCCATATTGGAGAGGCTACCTTAAATCCATTTCTCCTATAATGAGATTGATGACTACTTTATATGCCATCCTAGAGCCTTCAACCAGTAGCTGATGGAAGCTGAAGTAGACACCCACAGCTGAACACTGAGCCAAAGTCCTGGAATCCAGTTGCAGAGATAAAGAGAGAACTTATTAGCAAAGGGGTTCAGACCAGGCTGGTGAAACCCACAAAACAGCTGACATGAACAAGGGGGAGCTCATGGACTCCAGACTGATAGCTTGGAAACCAGCATAGGACTGACTGATCCAGACCCCCTGAAAGAGGATGTCAGTGAGGAGGCCTGGGAAATATATGGGGCCTCTGGGAGTAGATCAGTATTTATCCCTAGCATATGAGTGGACTTTGGGAGCCCACTCCACATAGAGGATTCTCTCTCAGTCTAGACACATGGGGGAGGGGATAGGTCCTACTCCATTTGATATGACAAACTCTATATATCCCCTATGGAAGGGCTCACCCTCTCTGGAGAGCAGAAAAGGTATAGGATAGGGTGTTAGTGGGGGCCAGGGGAGGAGCGGAGGGAAAGGAATTGTGATTGACATGTGAAACAATCTCCTTTCTAATTTTAATTTAAAAAACAGGGGTGCCCTAGCCTCAGCGGGTGCCTGAGCCTCAGTAGACCAGCCTAGACCGGAAGACCCACCCTGAGTCCTGACAAACCTCACCCCTGTTTACACCCAGCCCTCTGTCCTGCGGTGGGTGCCCTAGCCTCAGCAGGTGGCCTAGCCTCAGCAGGTGCCCTAGCCTCATCAGGTGCCTGAGCCTCAGGTGAGTCTGGGTGCTGCTCTGTCTCCCAACCTCTTCCACCAACCCCTTCTCACTTCTGCCTGAAACATCCCTCCCCTGACAAGAGTGGACCAGACCAGACCAGAAGGCCCACCTTGAGTCAAGACAAATCTCACCCCTGTTTACACACTGCCCTCTATCCTACAGTGGGTGCCCAGGCCTCAGGTGGGTCTGGGTGCTGCTCTGCCCGACCCCCAACCCTTTCCATCAACAACTGCTCGCTTCTGCCAGAGCCCATCCACACAAGAGTGGACCAGCCAAGACCAGAAAGCCTGCCCTAAGTCTGGACATACCTTACCCCTGCCTAGACCCTGCCCTCTGTCCTGCGGTGGGTGCCCTAGCCTCAGGTGAGTCTGGGCGCTGCTCTGCCTACCCGCCAACCTCCTGCATTAACACCTGCTCGCTTCTGCCTGACCCCATCCGGACAAGAGTGGACCTCCCCAGACAAGAAGGTCCACCCTGAATCCGGACACACCCACCCTTGTCTACCCACCATCCTCTGCAATCTCACTGCCACCAGAGACTGAGTCCTCTGCCAGCCACATAAGAGAGGGAGAAACCCCACCTGAACTCACTGGAAGAGGGATGGAAAGAAGACAGAGTAAGAACACACTCAACAACAGAAAAACCAATATGACACCACCAGAATCTAGGGACTCCACACCAGAATGATCTGAAAAGCCCAACACAGAGCATGAAGAAGAGATGGACTTCAAAAAGTCTTAGGAATATGATAGAGTCCTTTAAAGAGGAAACAAGAAAATCCCTTAAAGATATAGAAGAAAAAACAAGAAAAACAATTACATGAGATGGAGGAAAAGACAAAGCAACGAATTCAAGAAGTAAACAAGTCTCTTAAAGAATCCAAAGAAATCCAAGAAAACACAACCAAACAAGTGAAGGAAGGACTCAATACAGCTCAGGGCATGAAAGCTAAACTAGAAACAATAAAGAAAACACAGAATGAGGCAATGGGGGAAATAGAAAGGCTGGATAAACGATCAGTAACTAAAGATGTGAGTATAACGAATAGAATTCAAGAGATGGAAGAGGGAATCTCAGTTGTTGAAAACTCTCTAGAGGATATACAGTCATCAACCAAAGAAAACCTCAATTCAAACAAATCCTTAACACAAAATATCCACGAAAAATGGGACACCGTAAAAAGGCCGAACCTAAGAATAATAGGTATAGAAGAAGGTGAAGAAATACAGCTCAAAGGTACGGAAACCTTATTCAACAAAATCATAGAAGAAAACTTACCCAATCTACAGAAGGATATGCCTATGAAAGTACAAGAAGATTACGGAACACCAAACAGACTAGACAACAAAAAGAAGTCCCCTCAACACATAATAATCAAAACACCAAATCTTCAGAATAAAGAAAAAATATTAAGAGCAGCAAAGGAAAAAGGCCAAGTAACATATAAAGGCAGACCTATCAGAATCACACACGACTTCTCAATGGAAACTTTGAAAGCCAGAAGGTCCTGGATAGATATCCTACAAACACTAAGGGAGCATGGATGCCAACCCAGACAACTGTACCCAGCCAAACTTTCAATCACTATAGATGGAGAAAACAAGATATTCCATGACAAAACCAGACTTAAACAATACATATCCACAAATCCAGCACTACAGAACATTCTAGAAGGAAAACTCCAACCCAATGAAGATAACTACACTCACAAAAATATAGGCAATAGATAATTCAATTCTACCAAACACAAAAAGAAACATGAAGGCAAAACCTACACATAATGCCACCACTAAAATTAAATCCAAAACTAACCAGAACAAACAATTAATGGACATTAATATCCCTCAATGTCAATGGTCTTAACCTGCCCATAAAAAGATACAGGCTAACAGAATGGATATGAAGAGAGAATCCATCCTATTGCTATATAAAAGAAACACACCTCAACTTCAAAGACAGTTGTTACCTCAGAGTAAAGGGTTGGGAAAGATTTTACAATCAAATGGGCCCAAGAAACAAGCTGGTGTAGCAATCCTAATATCTAACAAATTAGACTTAAAACTAAAATCAATCAAAAGAGATGAAGAAGGACATTTCATTCTTGTCACAGGAAAAGTCCATCAAGATGAAGTCTCAATCCTGAACATCTATGCCCCAAATACAAAGGCACCCACATGTGTAAAAGAAACATTACTAAAGGTCAAACCACACATAAAACCACACATACTTACAGTAGGAGACTTCAACAGCCTGCTTTCACCACTAGACAGGACCAGCAGATAGTAACTTTACAACGAAACAAAGGATCTAACAGAAATCATGACACAAATGTGTTTCACAGATATCTATAGAACATTCCATCCAAACACAAAAGAATATACCTTCTCAGTGCCACATGGCACCTTCTCTAAAATTGAACATATAGTTGGCAACAAAGCAAACCTCCACACATACAAAATAATTGAAATAACTCCCTGTATCTTATCAGATCACCATGCTTTAAAACTAGAATTCACCAGCAATACAAATTGCAGAAAACCTACAAACTCGTGGAAATTGAATAATACCCAATCGCACCATTCCTGAGTTGAGGAAGAAATAAAAAAACGAAATTAAAGACTTCCTATAATTTAATGAGAAAGTAGACACAACATACCTAAACTTATGGGACACTTTGAAAACAGTGCTAAGAAGAAAGTTCATAGCACAAAGTGCTCATATGAAGAAACTGGAGAACAGTCACATGAGAGAATTGACAGAACAACTGAAAGCTTTAGAGAAAAAAGAAGCAAACTCACTCCGGAAGAGTAGACGCCAGGAAATAATAATATTGAGAATAATGTTGAGAAGATCAACAAGATAGACAAACCTCTATCCAAACTAACCAAAACACAGAGACAGAGCATGTTAATAAACAGAATCAGAAACAAAATGGGGGATATAACAACGGACCCTGAGGAAATCCAGAGAATCATCAGGTCATACTTTGAAAACCTGTACTCCACAAAATTCGAAAATCTAAAGGAAATGGACAGTTTCTAGGGTACATATCACTTACCAAAATTAAACCAAGAACAGATAAGCAGTTTAAATTGACCTATAACCCCTAATGAAACAGAAGCAGTCATCAAAACCTGCCAAACAAAAAAGGCCCAGCTCCAGATGGCTTCAGTGAAGAATTCTACCAGAAATTCAAACAAGAGCTAATACCCGTACTGCACAAGTTCTTCCACACAATAGAAGCAGAAGGGATATTGCCAAACTGTTTTCAGGAAGCTACAATCACCTTGATACCCAAGCTACACAAAGATACAACTAAAAAAGAGAACTACAGACCAATATCCCTCATGAACATTGATGCAAAAATACTCAACAAAATATTGGTGAATTGAATCCAAGAACAAGTCATAAAACTCATCCAAAATGATCAAGTAGGCTTCATCCCAGTGATGCAAGCATGGTTAATATAAGAAAAATCTATCAATGTAATCCACAATATAAAAAAACTGAAAAAGAAAAACCACATGATTATCTCATTAGATGCTGAAAAAGCCTTTGACAAAATCCAACACTCCTTCATGATAAAGATCCTGGAGAGAACAGGAATAACAGGAACATATCTAAACATGATAAAATCAATATACAACAAATCAACAGCCAACATCAAAATAAATGAAGAGAAACTCAAAGCAATTCCTCTAAAATCAGGAACAAGACAAGGCTGTCCACTCTCTCCCTATCTCTTCAATATTGTTCTAGCTAGAGCAATAAGGCAACAAAAGGAGATCAAAGGTATACAAATTGGAAAAGAAGAAGTCAAATTTTCACTATTTGCAGATGATATGATGACTACATATGTGACCCAAAAAACTCTACCAGGTAACTCCTACAGCTGACTAACACCTTCAGTAAAGTAGCAGGATATAAAATTAACTCAAAAAAATCAGTAGCCCTACTTTATACAGATGATAAATGCAATGAGAAAGAATTCAGAGAAATATCACCCTTCACAATATTCACAAACAACATAAAATATCTTCGGGTAACTCTAACCAAAAAAGGTAAAGGAATGTCCAGTAAGAACTTTGAGTCTTTAAAGAAAGAAATTTAAAAAAGATACCAGAAAATGGAAAGATCTCCCATGCTCTTGGATAGGAAGAATCAACATAGTAAAAATGACAGTCTTGCCAAAAGTAATCTGCAGAGTCAATGCAATCCCTATCAAAATCCCAACACAGTTCTTCACAGACCTTGAAAGAACAATACTCAACTTTATATGGAAAAACAAAAAACCCAGGATAGCCAAAATAACTTTGTACATTAAAAGATCTTCTGGTGGCATCACCATCCCTGACTTCAAGCTCTAATATAGAGCCATAGTTCTGAAAACAACTTAGTATTGGCACAAAAATAGACAGATAGACCAATGGAATCTAATTGAAAACCCTGATATTAACCCACACAGCTATGAACACCTTATTTTTGACAAAGATGCTAATCTATACAATGGAAGAAAGATAGCATCTTCAACAAATTGTGCTGGCAAAACTGGATTGGGACATGCAGAAGATTGCAGATAGATCCATATCTATCACAATGCAAAAAACTTATGTGCAAATGGATCAAAGATCTCAACATAAATCCAGCCATACTGAGTCTTCTAGAAGAGAAAGTGGGAGATACCCTTGAAGTAATTGGCACAGGAGACTGCTTCCTGAACATTACACCAGCAGCAAAAACATTGAGATCTTCAATTGATGAATGGGACCTTCTGAAACTGAGAAGCTTCTGCAAGGCAAAGGACACAGTCAGTAAGACAAAACAACAGTTCACAGAATGGTAAAAGATCTTCCCCAACCCCACATCTGACAGTGGGCTGATTTGCAAAATATACAATGAACACAAGAAGCTAGCCACCAAAACACCAAACAATGAAATTGAAAAGTAGGGTGCAGAACTAAATAGAGAATTCTTAACAGAGGAATATGAAATGGCTGAAAGACACTTTAGAAAGTGCTCAAAATTCTTGGCCATCAGAGTATCACAACTCAAAACAACTCTGAGATACCACCTCACACATTCAGAATGGCTAAAATCAAAAACACCATTGACAATCTATGCTGGAGAGGATGTGGAGAAAAATGAACACTCTTTCATTGCTGGTGGGAGTGCGAACTTGTAAGAGCACTCTGGAAATCATTATGGCATTTGCTCAAAAAAATGGGAATCAGTCTACCTCAAGATCCAGCAATTCCTCGCTTGTGTATATACCCAAATAATGCACGTTAATACAACAAGGACATATGTTAAACCATGTTCACCCCAGCATTGTTTGTATTAGCCAGAAACTGGAAGCAACCTAGATGCCTCTCAACTGAAGAATGGATAGAGAAAATCTGTTACAGTCATACAGTGGAATACTACTCAGCAAAAAAAAAAAACAAAAAAAACAAACAAACAAACAAAAAAAAAACAATGGAATCTTGAAATTTGCAGGCAAATGGATGGAACTAGAAGAAACTATCCTGAGTGAGGTAACCCAGTCATAAAAAGACAACCATGGTATGTAGTCACTCATATATGAATTTTTTAGACATAGATCAAAGGATTACCAGCCTACAGTCCTCTTCACCACAGAAATTAGGAAAGATGAAGGACTCTAGGGAATAAATGCATGGACCCCAGGAATGGGAAGGGGCAAGAACTCCTGAGCTAATTGGGAGCATGAGGGTAGGGGTGAGGGAGCTGCCAGACTGAGAGCAGTAGAAGAGGAGAGGAGAGGAGGAAATGGAGGAGCAGAAATATTGATTTGGAGGAAGAATAGAGGAGAGCAGGATGAGAGATACCATATTAGAGGGAACTATTATAGGTCCGAGGAGAGATCTGTCACTAGGGAGATTTCCAGAGACCTACAAGGATGACACGAACTGACAATCTAGGCAATGGTGGAGAGGATAACCTAAAAGCCCTTCCCCTAAATGAGTTTGATGACTACTTTTTTATGCCATCCTAGAGCCTTCATCCAGCGGTTGATGGAAGCAGAGACAGACATCCTCAGATATACTCTGAATTGAACTCTGTAACTTAGTTGCAGAGAGGGATGAATGAAGAGCAAAGGGTTCGGTATCAAGCTGGTGAAACCCAGAAAAACAGCTGGCCTGAACAAGGGGTAGCACATCGATCCCAGATGCTGTCTGGGAGGCCAGTACAGGACTGATCCAGACCCCTGAACATGGATGTCAATCAGGAGGCCTCTGCACTCTAGGGGGCCCCTGGTGGTGGATTAGTATTTTTCCCTGGTGTAAGAAGAGACTTTGAGAGCCATCCCACGTGAAGGGATGCACTCTTGGCCTGGACACATGGGGGAGGGGCTAGGCCCAGCACAGGATGATGTGGTGGACTTTGCATAGCCCCTATGGAGGGCCCTACCCTGCCTGGGGAGTAGAGGGTGGATGGGGTAGGTCGTGGTGTGGTAGGAGGGGTATGGGTGAGGGGAGCTAGAGGGAGAAGGGATTGACATGTGAAACAAGCTTGTTCTTAATTTGAACTAATAAAAAAGACAAAAAATAGAAAACCATATAAATGTAAGGAACTATAACAGCGAATCCTTACTAAGCTAATTATGTGTGGGATAGCCTGAAAAAATGTTCTGTATATAAAGATGGGATGAGATGTTGCAAATTTTCAAACGTTAGGAAACAAAAATGTATTTAAGGACTAAATAAGAGACCAAAGATATATGGGAAAAATCTTCACAAGTATTTTGACAAATGTACTGTGGAGTATCATTTCAACAATCTGTACCATGTTTTGGGAAATTTCATCCGGTTATCAGTTGTAATTTTTAAAGCATGGGAAACAGGCCTGCTTTAATTTTTATTGTTACAGATGCTGATTTAAGTTGTCAATGTATTTTGACTTTATTTCCATATCTACTCTCTTCCCAGATTATTTACCTTCAGCAATAATAATTAAAACACAGAGCTCATGATACTTCGTGTGCATGAATTTATTTAATGAAAATCCATTAGCAACTCAACGAAGCAAACAAAACAGGAAGATAAGTGGAAATCCATTTGTAGTACTTGGACCTGGTTCTGAAATTGGAAATTTTATGTAGTTGTCTGTAGAATACTTGTGATTACTTCTTTTAATTTTGGATTTTCAAGTTGATGTAAGTTGGCAATTTATTTTAGATAGAAGACTGAGGTCGGGAACGTTCGGGAAGAGTGAAAGAAATGGAGATTGTGCCACCCACTAAAAATAAGAATGAAGAAAGAGTTGCCATTGCCAGGGCAGTACCAACTTTCTGGTTATCTGGGATGTTGGGTATGTGGAAATATGGGGGGAAAGCAATTCCATCCTTGCGAATGATGGATAAATAATTATACAGGGTGGAAATGAAGACTAAGACGCTAGCAATGATATTCAGAATCCCGGGGACGAAGAATGGATTGTGAGTGATTTTCTTCCGGAGTCTTCCTGTGTACAATTTCCAAAGTGCAACAATGACAGAAATCGTAGCAATCAAGCCGAGAATGCTGGAGATCAGTAGTAGGTGTTGAGCAACACGGATATTCAAAGGAATGAAGGTGTCCTGGTAGGTATATTGGTAACACACTCTTAAAAATTCAGAATTGTTTTCCCTGTGGTACACACAGGTTCTCCACATTCCTACTAAGGTCAAGCTGGGTTTGGACTCCATGGGTTCTTCGAAACACCACACTCGCCATTGAGGGAGATTCATGGAGACGCTACAAAAGATCCATGCTAGTGTGGCCGCAGCAAAGCCTCCAAGTTGCCGGCCGCCACGCCTGCTGACCATTATAACAGTCACAATGAACACCTGGCAACTGCAAAGAAACATAGGACATTATCAGGATGGGCTCTTCAGGCCTGGGAGACTGTCCCCTGTGGGGCACTATGAAGAGAAAAGCATTAAGTTGAGCAGGTGGGCTTTTGACCAGGAAATCTCCTGCAGGAAGTGTGTTCTGACCAAACTCAGAAGGACTGGCTCTGTGGCAACACTTACTAGCAGGTTAATAATCCACACAGCATCTAAGAGTTTCTTCTTCTACTGTTTAAAGACTCACAATGAAGTTTGTCCCCAACTATTTTTCCTTCCAGATACTGAAAATATGAAGCTTCTTCAAGCAAAACAATTGAGTAATTTATGCAATATCTATACCATGGTGTTATATGCCAACCTTAAGAATAGAAGTGTAGTCATACATTTAAGCTGTGGTATTTTTTCTGGTTTTTCGAGACAGGGTTTCTCTGTAGCTTTGGAGGCTGCCCAGGAACTTGCTCTTGTAGACCAGCTATGATGCCTATGAATCACAACAATGACCACCATGGAAAGATAGCCCTAAAGATGTAGTGATGATAAGTATACATTGCTGGTAACCAATAACTCTCTAACTGGACTTAAGAGACACTAAGGAGAGGCAAATCATGCGTGGTACAGGAAACCTAGGAAATACATAGAGCTTGTGTTATCATAGATCTTAGAAGAAAGCCTGCAACTACCACTTTACTAAACCTATGTAATCTCTAACTACATTCTAAATATTTGTTATGATATTCACAGATAAGTGTAGTTCTCTCCCTTCCTCAAGAAAATGTCTCTCTACAACAGATGGAGACCATAGCAGAAATCAACAACCAAAATTCAGGATTGTGGCTTCAGTTCCATTAAAGACATTTACAGAACACCTCCAGCACCTAAGGCTTAGACAATATTATGGAAGATGAGGCTGACAGATTGTAGGAGCCAGAGGATCATGTAGTTTCCCATGGGACTGTGTCCCTCAGTAATGTAAGAATCTACACACATAAAGTTCCACCAGCATGGCTGCCTTAACATGAGAAGAACAAAGTCTATAATAATATATGTGACCAATTATATGGTAAAGCCTATGAGGCCTTACCCCTACACAAAGAACAGCAGAAAACCAAGGAATTCTGAGAGCTGGAGAAATAGTCTTGCATGGGGAAAATCCTACTAAAGGGCTATTAGATACCAGGTCAGCCCTGAAAATATGGATACTAGTAGCATTATACAAACTGCGTAGACTGTGTTTATTCTGCTAAAGGAACATAGCAATAAAATGACTCCTAATTATATAATGCTATGCCCATAGATCAATGTCTTATTCATCACTCATTAGAAAAACTTCCTTTTTGTTTTTAATTCTTTTTATTTAAATTAGAAACAAATTTGTTTTATATGTCAATCCCAGTTCCCTCTCCCTCCCCTGGCCCCCTACCAGCCCCCCTATCCCAATCCCTTTCTGTTCCCTAGGGAAGGTGAAGCCTTCCATGCAGGATCTTCAAAGTCTGTCACATCATCATTTGAAGCAGTAGCTAGGCCCTCCCCTGTGTGTCTACACTGAGAGAGTATCCCTTTATGTGGAGAGGGTTCCAAAGTCCATTAGTACACTAGAGATAAATACTGAGGTACCACAGACTGCCCTGGCCTCCTAACTGACACCCTTGCTCAGGGGGTCTAGGTGAGTCCTATGCTTGTTTCCCAGTTATCAGTCTGGGGTCCATGAGCTCCCTTTTGTTCAGGTCATCTGTTTCTGTGGGTTTCTCCAGCCTGGTCTTGACGACTTTGCTCAACACTCCTCCCTCTCTACAACTGTATTCCAGGAGTTTGGCTCAGTGCTTAGTAGTGGGCATCTGTTTCTGCTTCCATCAGCTACTGGATAAAGCCTCTAGGATGGCATATAAGGTAGTCATCAATCACATTATAGGAGAAGATCAATTAAGGTAGCCTCTCCACTATTGCTTAGATTCTTAGCAGGGGTCATCCTTGTAGATCTCTGGACATTTCCCTAGGACCTGATTTCTTTTTAAACCTATAATGGCTCCCTCTATTATGGTATCTCTTATCTTGCTATCCTCCATTTGCATGTAGTGTCAAATGGATCAGACTTGTGCAGATTACACTAAAATGCCAGTCACAAAAGATCAACAACCATGTAATTCCACTAAAAAGGGCCATGGTGCTATCACCTCCACATTCAGATAGCATAGTGGCAGTTACTAGCAGCCATGGCAGTGAGAATTGGGGGATGACATTCAATCAGGACATCATTTCATTTGAGGAATATGAACAATCTTGACATTTCCATATCACTGTGAATGTACATATAGACATGAACCTACTTTTCCAAAGTCAGTCATAAATACAAATATACATACTTAAAAACATTAATTATATATACAACAGAAATGAATGGAGCCTATACTTACCAGTGACACTGTCTCCAAATGAGCTGGTGGCCAATTAAGTGTAGAAAGTGTAGTCAGCTAGTAGTAGACTGGCAGAGCTAAGGAAAACACCACAGCTCCCCTCATGTGTCCTTTGAGGCTGGTTGCTGACTTCATAATCATCTGGGTGGGGACTGGCCTGCTTCAGAGTTCTGACCCTTTATTGCATCATCAACTCTCTGCTCCCGCTGAGATGATCTCCCCAGTTTCAGCCACTAGTATATATGCACAATGAGAGCTTTCCTAACCACTGAAGATTGTCAATTCTTTTTGTCATGTTTTCTTTATTTATTTTTATTTTTTGGGTTGGTTGATTTTTGTTTTTGTTTTATTTTTAATTAGTTCAAATTAGAAGCAAGCCTGCTTCACATGTCAATCCCTGCTCCCTCTCCCTCTCCTCCTCCCCCACCCAGACCAAGCACCCACCCCATTTCCCTTCTGTATCCCAGGGATTGTAAGGACCTTCATGGGGGATCTCCAAAGTCTGTCATGTAATCCTGAGCAGGGCTTAGGCCCTCCCCCATGTGTCCAGGCTGAGACAGCATCCCTTCACACGGAATGGGTTCCCAAAGTCCTTTCATACACCAGGGAAAGATACTGATCTACTACAAGAGGCCCCATAGAGTGCCCAGGCCTCCTCACTGACATCCATGTTTAGGGGTCTGGATCAGGCCCCTGCTGGCCTCCCACCCATCAATATGGAGTCCATTTGCTCCCTCTTGTTGAGGTCAGCTGATTCTGTGGGTTTCAACAGCCCAGTCTTGACCTCTTTGTTCATCACTCCCCCCTCTCTGCAACTGGGTTCCAGAGTTCAGCTCAGTGTTTAGCTATGAGTATCTGCTTCTGCTTCCATCAGCCACTGGAATAAGGCTAGAGGATAGCGTATAAGGTAGTCATCAGCCTCATTATAGGGGAAGGTCATTTAGGGTAGCCTCTCCACTATTGCTTAGATTGCAAGTTGGTATCATCCTTGTAGATCTCTGGAAATCTCTAGTACCAGATCTCTCCTTGAACCTATAATGGTACCCTCTATTTTTTGAAATGATTATTATTTTTTATTAGTTCAAATTAGGAATAAGCTTGCTTCAGATGTCAATCCTTTCTCCCTCTCCCTAACCTTCCCCCTCAGCCTGCCATTCCATCCCCCATCTGTTCCTCAGGGAGGGTAGGGCCCTCCATGGGGGCTCCCCAAAGTCCACTCCATCATCCTGTGCTGGGACTAGGCCCTCCCCCATGCGTCCAGGCCAAGAGAGCATCCTTCACTTGGGATGGGTTCTCAAAGTCCCATCTTTCACCAGGGAAAAATACTAATCCACTACCAGGGGCCCCACAGAATGCCGAGGGATCCTCATTGACATCCACATTCAGGGTTCTGGATCAGTCCCTTGTTGGCCTCCCAGATATCAGACTGGGGTCCTTGTGCTCCCCCTTGTTCAAGCAAGCTGTTTCTGTGCAATTTACCAGCCTGGGACTGAACCCTTTGATCTCATTCCTTCCTTTTTGCAACTGGGTTCCAGAGTTCAGTTCAGTGTATACCTGTGGGTGTCTGACTCTGTTTCTATCAGCCACTAGATGAGGGCACTAGGATGTCATATAAAGTAGTCATCAGTCTCATTACAGGGGAAGGCATTCAGGGTAGTCTCTCCACCATTGCCTAGATTGTCATTGGTGTGATTTTTGTAGATCTCCAGAAATCTTCCTAGTGTGACATCTCTCCTCAGACCTATAATGGCTCCCTCTGGTATGGTATCTCTCATCTTGCTCTACTCTATTCTTCCCCTGACTCAAACATTCTGTTCCTCCATTACCTCCTCTCCCATCCTCTTCTCCTCCTCTCATTCTACCAGCTCCCTCTCCCCTACCCTCATGCTCCCAATTAGCTCAGGAGATCATGCCCCTTCCCATTTTCCAGGGTCTATGCATTTTTCTTTTAGAGTCCTTCTTGTTTCCTAGTTCCTTTGGTATTGAGGATTGTAGGCTGGTAATCTTTTGCTCTATGCCTAAAATTCATATATGAGTGAGGACATACCATGTTTGTCTTTTTGTGACTGGGTTACCTCACTCAGATGGTTTCTTCTAGTTCCATCCATTTCCCTGCAAATTTCAATATTCCATTGCTTTTTTTCTGCTGAGTACTCCATTGTATAAATGTAACACATTTTCTCTATCCATTCTTCAGTTGAGGGGCATCTATGTTGTTTCCAGGTCCTGGCTATTACAAACAATGCTGCTATGAACATGGTTGAACATATGCCCTTGTTGTATGAATGTGCATTATTTGGGTATATGCCCAAGAGAGGAATTGTTGGATCTTGAGGTAGACTGATGCCCAATTTCCTGAGAAACCGCCATACTGGTTTCCAAAGTTGTTGTACAAGTTGGCACTCCCACTGGAAATGGAGCAGTGTTCTTTTTCTCGACATCTTCTCCAGCACAGACTGTCATTGGTATTTTTGATTTTAGCCATTCTGGTCTGTGTAAGATGGTATCTCTGAGTTGTTTTGAATTGCAGTTCTCTGATGGCTAAGAATTTTGAGCACTTTTTAAAATGTTTTTCAGTCATTTTAGATTCATTTATTGAGAATTCTCTATTTAGTTTTGCACCCAACTTTTTAATTTCTTTGATTGTTGTTTTGGAGACTAGTTTCTTGAGTTCCTTGAATATTTTGGAGATCAGCTGTCTGTCAGATGTTGGGTTGGTGAAGACCTTTTCCCATTCTCAGGGCTTTCATTTTGTCTTACTCACTGTGTCCTTTGCTTTACAGAAGTTTCTCAGTTTCAGTTGGTCCCATTTATTAATTGTAGATCTCAATGTTTGTGCTACTTGTGTTATGATCAGGAAGACGTCTCCTGTACCAATACTTTCAAGGGTATCTCCCACTTTCTCATCTAGAAGGTTCAGTGTGGCTGTATTTATGCTGACATCTTTGATCCATTTGGACTTAAGATTTGTGCCTGGTGATAGATATGGATCTGTCTACAATCGACTGCATGTCTGAATCCAGTTGTTCCAGCACCATTTGTTGAAGATGATTCCTTTTTTCCAATGAATAGATTTAGCTTCTTTGTCAAAAATCAGGTGTACACAAGTGTGTGGGTTAATATCAGGGTTTTCAATTTGATTCCATTGGTCTGTCTATTTTTGTGCCAATACAAAGCTGTTTTCAGGACTATGGCTCTGTAATACAGCTTGAAGTCAGGGATTGTGATGCCTCCAGAAATTCCTTTATTGTAAAGGGATGTTTTGGCTATATTGAGTTTTTTTGTTTTTCCATATAAAGTTGAGTATTGTTCTTTCAAGGTCTGTGAAGAACTGTGTTGGGATTTTGATGGGGATTGTGTTGAATCTGTAGATTGCTTTTGGCAAGATTGCCATTTTTACTATGTTGATCCTACCTATGAAAGAGCATGGAAGATCTTTCCATTTTCTGGTATCTTCTTTAATTTCTTTCTTTAAAGACTCAAAGTTCTTACAATACAGGTCTTTCACATTTTTTGTGAGCATAACCCCAAGATATTTTATGTTGGTTTTTTGCTATTGTAAAGGGTGATGTTTCTCTAACTTCATCTCAGCACATTTATCATCTGTATAAAGTAGGGCTACTGATTTTTTTGAGTTAATCCTGTATCTTGTCTCTTTTCTGTAGGTTTTTATCAGCTGTAGAAGTTCCCTGGTAGAGTTTCTCAGCTCACTTATGTAAACTACCAAATCGTCTGCAGATACTGAAAGTTTGATTTCTTCCTTTCCAATTTGTATCCCCTTGAACTCCTTTTGTTGTCTTATTGCTCTAGCTAGTACTTGAAATACAATATTGAATAGGTATGGAGAGAGCGGACAGACTTTGTCTTATTCCTGATTTTAGAGGAATCACTTTAAGTTTCTCTCCAATTAATTTGATGTTGGCTGTTGGTTTGCTGTATATTGCTTTTATCATGTTTAGATATTTTCCTGTTATACCTGTTCTCTACAAGATCTTTATCATGAAGGGATGTTGATCTTTGTCAAAGGCTTCTTCAGCATCTATCAAGATGATCATGTGGTTTTTCTTTTTCAGTTTGTTTATATGGTGGATTACATTGATGGATTTTTGTAAGTTGAACCATCCTTGCATCACTTGGATGAAGCCTACTTGATCATGGTGGATGACTTTTCTGATGTGTTCTTGGATTCAATTTGCCATTATTTTGTTGACTATTTTTGCATCGATGTTCATGAGTGTTATTGGTCTGTAGTTCTCTTTGTTAGTTGTGTCTTTGTGTGGCTTGGCTATCAAAGTAATTTTAGCCTCATAAAAAAGATTTTGGCAATTGTCCCTCAACTTCTATTGTGTGGAAAAATTTGAGGAGCACTGGTATTACCTCTTGCTTGAATTTCTGGCAGAATTCTGCAGTGAAGCCATCTGGCCTTGGGCTATACATTTTTTTTTTTTTGGGTTGGCAGTTTTTTGATAACTGCTTCAATTTCATTAGGGATTATAGGTTAATTTAAACTGCTTATCTGTTCTTGATTTAATTTTAATATGTGATATCTATCCAGAAAACTTTCCATTTCCTTTAGATTTTCAAATTTTGAGGAATACTGGTTTTCAAAGTAAGACCTGATGATTCTCTGGATTTCTTCAGTATCTGTTGTTATATCCCCCTTTTCATTTCTGATTTTATTAATTAGCATGCTTAATCTCTGACTTTTGGTTAATTTGTATAGAGGTTTGTCTATCTTGTTGATCTTCTCAAAGAACCAAGTCTCTGTTTTATTGATTCTTGTAATGTTTTCCTAGCTTCTACTTTATTGATTTTATCCCTCAGTTTGAGTACTTTCTGGCATCTACTCCTCAGGTGCAAGTTTGATTCCATTTGTTCTAGAGCTTTCAGTTGTGCTGTTAATTCTCTAATGTGACTATTCTCCAGTTTCTTCATGTGGGCACTTAATGCTATGAAATTTCCTCTCAGCACTTCTTTCAAAGTGTCCCGGAAGTTTAGGTATGTTGTGTCTTCATTCTCACTGAATTCTAGGAAGGCTTTAATTTCTTTTTTATTTCTTCCTCAACCCAGGAGTGGTGCAATTGGGCATTATTCAATTTCCATGAGTTTATAGGTTTTCTGAAATTTTTATTGGTGTTGAATTCTAACTTTAAAG
This sequence comes from Cricetulus griseus, assembly GCF_003668045.3. Taxonomy (NCBI): domain Eukaryota; kingdom Metazoa; phylum Chordata; class Mammalia; order Rodentia; family Cricetidae; genus Cricetulus; species Cricetulus griseus. The sequence goes on from NC_048604.1 coordinate 90,534,524, forward strand.
CATGGTGATCTGATAAGATACAGGGGTTTATGTCAATTTTTTTGTATCTGTGGAGGTTTGCTACATTGCCAATTATGTGGTGAATTTTAGAGAAGGTTCCATGTGGCACTGAGAAAATGGTATATTCTTTTGGGGTTGGATGGAATGTTCTATAGATATCTATTAAACCCAGTTGGGTCATAACTTCTGTTTGATCCTTTATTTCTTTGTTAAGTTTCTGCCTGATGATCCTGTCTAGTAGTGAAATCGGGATGTTGAAGTCTCCTACTATAAGTGTGTGGGGTTTTTTGTGCTGTTTGAGCTTTAGTAATATTTCTTTTACAAATGTGGGTGCCTTCATATTTGGGGCCTAGGTGTTCAGGATTGAGACTTCATTCTGATGGACTTTTCCTGTACTGAGTATTGAATGCCTTTCTTCATCACTTTTGATTGATTTTAGTTTGAAGTCTATTTTGTTAGATATTGAGATTGCTACACCAGCTTGTTTCTTGTGTCCATTTGATTGGAAAATCTTTTCCCAACCCTTTACTCTGAGGTATTGCCTGTCTCTGAAGTTGAGGTGTGTTTCTTACAGCAGAAAGATGGATTCTGTTTTCATATCCATTCTGTTAGCCTGTATGATTTATAGGCAGGTTAAGACCATTGACATTGAAGAATATTAATGTCCATTTATTGTTGGTTCTTGTTTGTTTGGATTTATTTTTGATGGTGTCATTGTGTGTGGATTTCACCATCCTCTTTCTTTTTGTGTTTGGTAAAGTTGGATTATCTATTGCCTAAGGTTTTGCGAGTGTAATTATTTCGTTGGGTTTGAGTTTTCCTTCCAGAACTTTCTATATGGCTGGATTTGTGGATATGCATTGTTTAAGTCTGGTTTTGTCATGGAATATCTTGTTTTCTTCATCTGTAGTGATTGAAAGCTTTGCTGGGTACAGTAGTCTGGGTTGGCATCCGTGTTCCCTCAGTGTTTGTAGGACATCTATCCAGGACTTTCTGGCTTACATTGTCTCCATTGAGAAGTCGGGTGTAATTCTGATAGGTCAGTCTTTTTATGTTACTTGGTCTTTTTCCTTTGCTGGTCTTAATATTTCTTTATTTTGTATGTTTGGTGTTTTATTACTATGTGGCAAGGTGACTTCTTTTCATGGTCCACTCTACTTGGTGCTGGGTAACCTCTTGAACTTTCATAGGCATATCCTTCTGTAGGTTGGGGAAGTTTTCTTCTATGATTTTGTTGAATGTTTTCTGTACCTTTGAGCTGTGTTTCTTCACCTTCTTCTTTACCCATTATTCTTAATTTTGGCTTTTTCACATTATCCAATATTTCCTGGGTATTTTGTGTTAGGCAATTTTTTGTACTTGAGATTTTCTTTGGTTGATGACTGCATTTCCTCTAACTGAGATTCTCTTTTCCATCTCTTGTATTCTATTGGTTATGCTCATATCCTTATTTCCTGATCATTATCCAGCCTTTCTTTTTTCAGCATACCCTCATTCTGTGTTTTCTTTATTGTTTCTATTTCAACTTTCATGCCTTGAACAGTTTTGAGTGTTTCCTTCACTTGTTAGGTTGTTTTTTCTTGGCCTTTTTAGATTCTTTAAGAGAATGACTCAATTCTTGTATTTTTTGTTTGTTTTATGTTCTATTTCTTTAACAGATTTTCTTATTTTCTCTTCAAGGGTCTCAAACATCCTCATAAAGTAGATTTTTAGGTCTGTCTCTGCCTCTTCCTCTGTGTTTTGCTTTTCAGATCTTGCTGGTGTGGAGTCCCCAAATTCTGGTGGTATCATATTGGTCTTTCTGTTGCTGAGTGTGTTTTTATTCTGTCTTCTTCCCATCTGTTCTTCCAGTGGGCACAGGTGGGGTCTCTCTATCTCCTCATGTCACCCTGTGATGTGTGTGGGCCAAGACTTCAATGTCTGCACCTCTGGATGGACTTGCCTCTCCTGGTAGTCTCCTTACTCAGCAGCGTGAGTGGCTCATCTTCAACTATAAGGAATGACATATCACATTAGAAGTTTTAAATCGTTTTCTCAGGCCTTGAAACCATGAAAATAAAGGCATGTTTTTAAGGATAGATGATCAGGGGTTCAAATTCTTTTGCCCTTGGCCATGGGTCTTCCTTCAGTTGACAGGAGGTCACAAGCTTTATGCTCAAAACTATGGCAAGATCCTTTATAATTTAATTCTGGTTCACCTGATTATCACATGTCCAGATCACATGGCCGGGCCATGAATAAAATGAGGGCTATTTGGAACAGAATAGACTGGACTATTTATTTGACATAAAAAGTTGACATGACATAAAAATTATGATGCAAATAATATTTTCCACATATACAGCTGACATTTTCTTGCAGTGATGCATAGTTTGAGTGACAGATAACTAATCCAACCTGTGTCCCTCAGCATTGTCTGACTGTAAGTTATTTAAAATCTGCTACCTGGCAAATGCGGTTCCTTCTCTTTCCCTTCCCATTTCTCTTTCTCTTTAGCAATGGACCCTAAGGTGGCCTTGAAGCTTCAGCAACGATTGTTTCTCAACATCATATCCTCTTCCCCTGATCTATATGTACAGTCTGGTACTTTGATTCTTTTTACAAAGCTATAATCTAGGAAATAAAGACAACCTCCATTCACTTGAAGAGACAGCATTTATTTTGTTATAATCAAGTAGGGGGATCTGTTGATAAGCTTTGAGCATGAAGTCTGTGCACATTTGCTGTGGTAGAGTGCAGGGTAAACCCACAGAAGCTGACCTAAAGGCAGTATTATATACAGTGTATATACAGAGTTCCACAGCAGTATCTACTCCTATGCATGCTAGGGACAACCATTAGAACAAGGTTGCTTCTTATTCTATACTATTACTATATATAGGCTAACCAGACATGTAACAGGCTTGCAAGGAGTGGACAGAGACATCATTATTACATTTGTTTCACTAAAAACCTGTTAGATGGCTACATATTATTCTACTTAACTGAAAAATCCTGAAACAAAACAAATAAAATTACAAAATCTGCATGTTATGCATGTATCATTAGAGGTTTCGCAACATTGTATTGAGGAAAGGAATCACAGGTGAGTATCCTGGTAAAAATGAATATTCAACAGATAACTTTACAGCCACATGTCATAACAATGTCATGGTCTTAATCCCTATGTGAAGAGAATTAATTGAGACTCTCCCTTGAAGAACATATTCCCACGAATTTCAGTGTGTCATTTTTTTCAGTGTCTTTCCAAACCTCATGTTGAAAACCAATATTAGAATTATCTTTAATAAAATCCCTGTGTGGGGCTTGATGCTGGTTACTCCTCAAATTATTTTCTGCTTTGTAACCAAGAATCAAGTTTAACCTGATTCTACATCACTAAAAGAACATAAGTAGTGTTTTGAGTATTGAACTTGACAGCTTGGAGATCTGTGCCTGTCCTCTCACTGATGACACTGCTATGTAATAAGAAGACTCTTAACCAGGTGATAGTATTTAGGTATTTTATCTCATGACCTGTAGAACCATGAATTAAATAATCTTATCTGTTTACTTAATTTTTGACACAGTTTTGCTTATTATTTTAGACTGTTCCTTACCTTACTGTATAGATCAGAGGTCAGAGCTTCAATTGCTGTTACTTCAATTGTTGATGCATATGCGCAATCCCCAGGACTTAGGATTTTAAGGCAAGACTGGTTAACTTAAGAAAACATCCCTGAAAAATGGCCTGGAGATGTAGCTTACTGGTGAAACAGTTGCTTAATATACATGAGAGTCTTGTTTTCATCTTTAACATTAACAAGAAATAATAAGAGAAAAAGACAGGCAGGTACAGAAGGACAAATCTGTAAACTCAGCACTCAAGAGGCTGAGAAAGGAGCACAGTGAGTTTTCTCAGAGGCCAGAAATACCCCCACATTCCAATTTTACAAGCAAAACTGTCACAGGATACTGCCAAGTGTTTCACAGGGAGAAATACAATCTAGGGTGAGAATCTCTGTTCTGTGAGAATGGAGAACTATGAGTATCCATGGCTATAGAACTTAGCTGATGCATGTTCATGACACTGCTAGGCTTCATGCTACTAACAAATGCATGCTGCTTTTAAATCTTTTTTTAATTTATTTTTTTGCTTCACTTTTTTATTATTACTTCAAATTAGGAACAAGCTTGTTTCACATGTGATCCCTTCTCACTCTCCCTCACCTCACCCATACCCCTCCTACCCCACCATGACCTACCCTCTACCCCATCCACCCTCCACTCCCCAGGCAGGGTAGGGCCCTCCACAGGGGTTCTGCAAAGTCCAGCACATCATCCTAGGCTGAGCCTAGGCCCTTCCTCATGTGTCCAGGGCAAAAGTGCATCCCTTCAAGTGGGATGGGCTCTCAAAGTACCTTCTTACACCAGGGAAAAATACTAATCCACCACCAGGGGCCCCCTAGAGTGCAGAGCTCTCCTCATTGACATCCAAGTTCAGGGGTCTGGATCAGTCCTGTACTGCCCCACCCCCACCCCCGTGACAGCATCAGGGATCGATGTGCTACCCCTTGTTCAGGCCAGCTGTTTCTGTGGTTTTCACCACAGTGGTACCTACCCCTTCGGTCTTCATTCCTCCCTCTCTGCAACTAAGTTCCAGAGTTCAGTTCAGTGTATATTTGTGGACGTCTACCTCTGCTTCCATCAGCCACTTGATGAGGGATCTAGGATGGAATTAAAAAGTAGACATCAAACTCATTTAGGGGAAGGGCATTTAGGTTATCCTCACCACCATTACCTGGATTGTCTGTTCGTGTCATCCTTGTAGGTCTCTGGAAATCTCCCTAGTGCCAGATCTCTCTTCGGACCAAAAATGGCGCCCTCTAATATGGTATATCTCTACTATATTCTTATCCCAACTCAATATTTCTGCTCTTCCATTTCCTCCTCTCCTCTCCTCTTCTACTGCACTCATTCTGGCAGCTCCCTCTCCCCTACCCTCATGCTCCCAATTAGCTCAGGAGTTCCTGACCCTTCCCTTTCCTGGGGTCCATGCATTTATCCCCTAGAGTCCTTCATGTTTCCTATTTTTTTTGGTGAAGAGGATTATAGGCTGATAATCCTTTGCTCTATGTCTGAAATTCATATATGAGTAAGTACATACCATGGTTGTCTTTTTGTGACTGGGTTACCTCACTGAGGATGGTTTCTTCTAGTTCCATCCATTTGCCTGTGATTTTCAAGATTCCGTTGTTTTTTTTCTACTGAGTAGTACTACATTGTATAAATGTACCAGATTTTCTCTATCCATTCTTCAGTTGAGGGGCATCTAGGTTGCTTCCAGGTTCTAGCTATTATGAATAATGCTTCTATGAACTTGGTTTAACATATGTCCTTGATGTAGGAATGTGCAATATTTGGGTATATACCCAAAAGAGGAATTGCTGGATCTTGAGGTAGACTGGTTCCCATTTTTCTGAGCAACTGCCATACTGATTTCCAGAGTGGTCGCACAAGTTCACATTCCCACCAGCAATGAAAGAGTGTTCCTTTTTCTCCACATCCACTCCAGCATAGATTGTCAATGGTGTTTTTGATTTTAGCCATTCTGACATGTGTGAGGTTTTGAGTTGCATTTCTCTGATGGCCAAGGATTTTGAGCACTTTCTTAAGTGTCTTTCAGCCATTTCATATTCCTCTGTTGAGAATTCTCTATTTAGTTCTGCACCCCACTTTTTAATTTCATTGTTTGGTGTTTTGGTGGCTAGCTTCTTGAGTTCATTGTATATCTTGCAAATCAGCCTCCTGTCAGATGTGGGGTTGATGAAGATCTTTTACCATTCTGTGAACTGTTGTTTTGTCTTACTGACTGTGTCTTTGCCTTACAGAAGCTTCTCAGTTTCAGGAGGTCCCATTCATTAATTGAAGATCTCAATGTCTCTGCTGCTGGTGCAATGCTCAGGAAGTGGTCTCCTGTCCCAACTTGTTCAATGGTATCCCCCACTTTCTCTTCTAGAAGATTCAGTATGGCTGCATTTATGTTGAGATCTTTGATCCATTTGAACTTAAGTATTTTTGCATGGGGACAGATATGGATCTATCTGCAATCTTCTGCATGTCCCAATCCAGTTGTTCCAGGACAATTTGTTGAAGATGCTATCTTTCTTCCATTGTATAGATTTAACATCTTTGTCAAATATAAGGTGTTCATAGGTGTGTGGGTTAATATCCAGGTTTTTAATTTGATTCCATTGGTCTATCTGTCTATTTTTGTGCCAATACCAAGTTGTTTTCAGAACTATGACTCTATGATACTGCTTGAAGTCAGGGATGGTGATGCCACCTGAAGATCCTTTATTTATCAATGTTGCTTTGGCTATCCTGGGTTTTTTATATTTCCATATGAAGTTGAGTATTGTTCTTTTCAGGTGTGTGAAGAACTGTGTTGGGATTTTAATGGGAATTGCATTGACTCTGTAGATTACTTTTGGCAACATTGCCATATTTACTATATTTATTCTACCAATCCAAAAGCATGGGAGATCTTTCCATTTTCTGGCATCTTCTTTAATTTCTTTCTTTAGAGACTCAAAATTCTTATGGTACAGGTCTTTCACTTATTTGGTTAGTGTTACTTCAAGGTATTTTATGTTGTTTGTGGCAATTGTAAAGGGTGATACTTCTCTGATTTCTTTCCCCACCAATGTGTGATCCATATATAGTAGGGCTACAGATATTTTTGAGTTAATCTTGTATCCTGCCATTTTGCTGAAGGTGTTTATCAGCTTTAGGAGTTCCCTGGTAGAGTTTTTCAGGTCACTTATGTGCACTATCATATCATCTGCAAATAGTGAGAGTTTGACTTCTTCCTTTCGATTTGTATTCCCTTGATCTCCTTTTGTTGTCTTATTGCTCTAGTTAGAATTCAAGAACAATATTGAAGAGGTATGGAGAGAGTGGGCAGCCTTGACATTTTCCTGATTTTAGAGGAATTGCATTGAGTTTCTCTCCATCTAATTTGATGTTGGCTGTCGGCTTGCGGTATACAGCTTTTATTATATTGAGGTATGTTCCTGTTATCCTTGATTTCTCTAGGACGTTTGTCATGAATTGGTGTTGGATTTTGTCAAGGGCTTTTTCGGCATCTAGTGAGATGATCATGTGAGTTTTTTTCCTCAGTCTTTTTATATGGTGGATCACATTGAAGGATTTTCATATGTTGAACCATCCTGGCATCCATGGGATGAAGTCTACTTTATCGGGATGGGTGATTTCTCTGATGTGTTCTTGGATTTGATTTGCCAATATTTTATTGAGAATTTTTGCATCAATGTTCATGAGGGATATTGGTCTGTAGTTCTCTTTCTTAGTTGTGTATTTGTGTGGCTTGGGTATCAAGGTTATTGAAGCCTCATAATAAGACTTTGGTAATGACCCTTCTGATTCTATTGTGTGGAATACTTTGAGGAGAATTGGTATTAGCTGTACTTTCAATTTCTGGTAGTTTTCTGCACTGAAGCCATCTGGCCCTGGGCTTTTTTTGGTTGGGAGACTTCTATTCACTACTTCAATTTCACTAGAGGTTATAGGTCTATTTAAGTTGCTTATCTGTTCTTGATTTAATTTTGGAAAGTGAAATCTGTCCAGAAAATTGTCCATTTCCTTTAGATTTTCAAATTTTGAGGAATATAGGTTTTCAAAGTATGACCTTATGATTCTCTGGATTTCCTCTGTGTCTGTTGTTATGGCCCCCTTTTCATTCCTGATTTTATTAATTTGCATGTTCACTCTTTGTTGTTTGGTAAGTGTGGATAAAGGTTTGTCTATCTTGTTGATTTTCTTGAAGAACCAACTTTTTGTTATATTGATTCTTAGTATTGTTCTACTAGTTTCCATTATATTTATTTCAACCCTCAAGTTGATTATTTCCTGGTGTCTGCTCCTCTGGGGTGTATTGGCTTCTTTGCTTTCTAATGCTTTCATTTGTATTGTTAATTCTCTATTGTGATTATTCTCCTGTTTCTTCATTTGGGCATTTAGCGCTATGAACTTTCCTCTTAGTATTGCTTACAGAGTATCCCATAGGTTTGGATATGTTGTGTCCCCATTCTCATTAATTTCTAGGAAATCTTTAATTTCTTTTTTTATTTCTTCCTGGACCCATGAATTGTGCAATTGGGTGTTACTTAATTTCCATGTGTTTGTAGGTTTTCTGTGGTTCATGTTGTTGTTGAATTCTAATTTTAAAGCATGGTGGTCTGATAAGATACAGGGGGTTATTTCAAATTTTTTTGTATTTGTTGAGGTTTGCTATGTTGCCAAGTATGTGGTCGATTTTAGAGAAGGTTCCATATGGTGCTGAGAAGAAAGTAAATTGTTTTGTATTTGGGTGGAATGTTCTATAGATATCTGTTAAGTCCAATTGCCCCATAACTTCTATTAGTTCTTTTGTTTCTTTGTTAAGTTTCTGTCTGGTGTTCCTGTACAGTGGTGAGAGTGGGGTGTTGAAATCTCCCACAATAAGTGTTTGTGGTTTTATGTGTGATTTGAGTTTTAGTCATATTTCTTTTACAAACATGGATGCCTTTGTATTTGGGGCATACATGTTCACAATTGAGACTTCATCCTAGTGGATTTCTCTTAGATTAGTAGGAAATAACTTTCTTCATCTCTTTTGACTGATTTTAGTTTAAAGTCCAATCTATTGGATATTAGGATTGCTATCCCTGCTTGTTTCTTGGGTCTATTTGATTGGAAGATCTTTCCTCATCCTTTAATTCTTAGGTACTGTCTGTCTTTCAGATTGAGGTCAGTTTATTGTATGCAGCAGAAGGAAAGATTCTGTCTTCTTATCTATTTTTCTAATCTGTGTCGTTTTATAGGGCAGTTAAGACCATTAATGTTGATAGATATTAATGACCATTGATTATTGTTCATTCTTTTTTGTTTTTGATTTGGTGATGGTGTCAAGATTATGTGTGGGATTCTATCCCTTTTTTCTTCTGAGTGTTGGTAAGTTGGGATTATCTATTGCCTATGTTTTTCTGGTTGTAGTTAATTTCCCTGGGTTGCAGTTTACCTTCCAGTACTTTCTGTAGTGCGGGGTTGTTGGATATGTATTATTTGAATCTGGTTTTGTCATGGAATATCTTGTTTTCTCCATCTATAATGATTGAAAGCTTTGCTGGGTATAGTAGTCTGGGCTGGCATCCATGGTCTCTTAGTGTAAGGAGAATATCTATCTAGGCCCTTCTGTCTTTCAGAGTTTCTAAGAAAATGTCAGGTGTGATTCTGATAGGTTTGCCTTTATAGGTTACTTGACCTTTTTCCTTTGCTGATCTTAATATTTTCTCTTTGTTGTGTATGTTTGTTGTTTTGTTTATTATGTGGAAAGTTGATCCTTTTTTTGGTTCAGCCTATTTGGTGTTCTGTAGGCTTTTTGTATTTTCATTAGTATGTCTTTCTTTAGGTTGGGAAAGTTTTCTTCTATGATTTTGTTGAATATGTTTTCTGCACTTTTGAGTTGGATTTCTTAACCTTCTTCTATACCTAGTATTCTTAGGTTTGGTCTTTTCATAGTATCCCATATTTCCTGGATATTTTGTGATAGGGATTTGTTGGTCTTAAGATTTTCTTTGGTTGATGAATCTGTTTCCACTAGTGTGTCTTCAAATCCTGAGATTCTCTCTTCCATCTCTTATATTCTGTTGGTCATGCTTACATCTGTAGTTCCTGATCATTTACCCAGCTTTTCTATTTCCAGCATTGCCTCAGATTGTGCTTTCTTTATTGCCTCTATTTCAGTTTTTAGGTCTTGAACTGTTTCCTTGAGAGATTTGTTGATATCTTGTATTTTTTGGTTACTTTTTTCTTCCATTTCTTTAAGGGATTTATTCATGTCCTCTCTGAGGTCCTCTATTTTTTTCATGGAGTTGCTTTTAGTGTCATTATCTTCTTGTTCATCTGAATCGTGATATTCAGGTCTTTCTGGTGTATGGTTCCTCGTCTCCGGTGGTGTCATATTGGGTTTTCTGTTGTTGGATGTGCTTTTACCTTGTCCTCTTCTCATCCTTTCTTCTGGTGCATGTAGCAAGAGTTTCTTGTTCTCCTGGTAGGTGTGGGCCCATTCTTTTCTGTTAGATGCAAACAGATCCAATACTCTGATGTCAGTCCTCTTTTTGTGGATGGAGGTGTCACTGTTACCCCGGTGTCAGAAGTGTTTGGGTGTGCTAGGTCCCGCTGGGCTGGCAATTGGAGGCCGGGCTGCTTCTGGATGTTCGGTGTTCAGAACCCACTGCCTCCGAACTCCGTCCAGCATGCAGGTTATGTGTCAGATGACTCTGAGCCTACACCTATTATTCTTAGGCTTGGTCTTTTCACAGTACCCCTTGTTTCCTGGATATTTTGTGTTAGGGATTTGTTAGACTTAACATTTTCTTTGGTTAATGAGTCTATTTCTCCCAGTGTATCTTCAACTCCTGAGATTCTCTGTTGCATCTCTTGTATTCTGTTGGTTATGCTTGTATCTGTAGTTCCTGATCGTTTATCCAGCTTTTCTATTTTCAGCATTCCATCAGATTGTGCTTTCTTTATTGTCTCTATTTCAGTTTTTATGTCTTGAAGTGTTTCCTTGAATGATTTATTGATATCTTGTATTTTTGGTTTGTTTTTTTTTCTTCCATTTCTTTAAGGGATTTTCTCATATCCTCTTTGAGACCCTCTATCATTTTCATGAAGATGTTTTTAAGGTCATTCTGTTCTTCTTCATCTACATTGTGATATTCTGGTCTTGCTGGTGTATGGTTCCTAGTCTCTAGGGGTGTCATATTGATTTTTCTGTTGTTGAATGTGCTTTTATATTGTCTTCTTCCCATCCTTTCTTCTGGGGGGTATAGCAGGAGTCTCTTTCTCTCCTGGTGGTTATGGGACTAAGGTTCCCTTCTTGTAGATGCAAACAGTTCCAATACTCTGATGTCTGTCCTCTCCTCCTGGATGGAGGCAGGACTGTTACCAGGGCCTTAGTAGTCTCTGGGTGTGCAGGTCGAGTTCAAATCTCTTGAGCAGGCTATTGGTGTCAGGTGTCCCCGAGTAGGGCAGGGGAACCCAAACGTGAAGCAGCTGCTGTCCTACCTGTACCAGTGGATGGAGGCAGGACTGTTTCCATGGCCTTGGCAGTCTTGGGGTGTGCTGGAGCCCACTTCCCAAATTTACATCTCCTCCTATTTGTGGATCTTGTAAAGTGTGGTGTTTCTCTAATGTTCTTCTCAGCCTGTTTGTCATCTTTATATCGAAGGGTTACTGATATTTTTTATTTAATCTTGTATCCTGCTACATTACTGAAGGTTTTCATTAGTTGTAGGAGTTTTCTGATAGAATTTTTGCGGTCACTTATATAAACTATCATATCATCAGCAAATAGGGAGAGTTTGATTTCTTCTTTTCCAACTTGTATCCCATTGATCTCCTTTTGTTATCTTAGTGCTCTATCTAGAAATTCAAGTTCTATGTTGAATAGATATGGAGAGAGTGGTTGTTTTGTTTACTGCATATTGCTTTATTATGCTTACTACATTCCTTATATCCCTATTCTCTCCAAGACCTTTATCATGAAGGAGTGTTGGATTTTGTGGAAGGCTTTTCAGTATCTAGTGAGATGATCATGTGGTTTTTTAGTTTTTTTCTGGATGTTATGTCTATTGCCAAGATTGGGGAATTAAAATCACATACTACAAGTGTGTGATGGTCAATATATGATTGTTATCTGTGGTAGTGTTTCTTTCATGAATCTGATTGCCCTAGAGTTCAGGGCATAATTCTTTAGAAAGAAGTTCAATATCCACCTTATGGATTTTTCCTTTAATTAGTCTCTTTTTAGGGCTATTTTTGCTGAGATGAAACACCATGTCAAGAAGCAAGTTCTGGAGAAAGGGCTTATTTGGCCCAGCTTCCATATAATGATTCATCTTTGAAAGAATTCAGGACAGGAACTCATAAACAGGGCAGGAAATTGGAGGCAGGATATGCCCTGAGGCTATGGAGGAGTGCTGCTTCCTGGCTTCCTATCCATGGCTTGCTCAATCTGCTTTCTTTTTTACAACCCAGGATCACTAGTCCAGGAATGGCATCACTCACAATGAGCTCTTTCATGTCAAACACTGATTTAAAAAATGCCTTACAGCTGGCATTTTCTCTCAATTGAAGTTCCCTCCCTCTGTCTCCCCCCTGTCTTTTTATTGAGGAATTGAGACCATTATTATTGAGGGTTATCAATGGGCAGTGTTTATTCCTTTGTCACCTCATTCTATTTTTCTTTTCATTGTTTGTTTATTTTTAATTAAAAATTATTTATATCCTGGCCTCACTTTCCCCTCCCTTCTCTCTTCCTGTCTCTCTCCGATCTCCTCTGTTCTCACCCCCCAATCCACTTCTCCTCCCTTTCTGTTTAGGAAAGGGCATGTCTCCCATGAGTATCAACAAAACATAGCACATCAAGTTGCAGTAAAACTAAGCACAACCCCCCCATATATTAAGTCTGGACAAGGCAACCCTGTATGAGGAATAGGGTTCCAAAAGCCTGGAAAAGAGTCAGAGATAGTCCCTGTTTCCATCATTAGGAGTCTCACAAGAGGACCAAGCTACACAATTGCCTAGGTCAGTTCCATGTAGGCTCCCTGACTGTTGGATCACAATCTGTGAGCCCCTATGAGTTCAGGTTAGTTGATTCTGTGCATTTTCTTGTGGATCCTTGACCCCCTGGGTTCTGCAATCTTTTCTCCTCCTCTTCTACATGATTTCCCAAACTCCACCTAATGTTTGGCTATGGGTCTGCATCTGTTTCCATAAGTTGGTGCATGAAGCCTCTCATGACAATTGGGCTAGGAACCAGTCTGTTTACAGGAGGTAGACAGTTCAGGCTATTCTGTCACCTCATTTTTATGGTGTGCATTCACTCCCTCTTTTGATTTAATGTTCCTGGATTATGACTTCCTTGTGTTTTCTTGGATGTGTTTACTATTTCAGAATGAAGTTTTTCTTCTGTTGCCTTCTATAGAGCTAGATTGGCAGATAGATACTGCTTATATTTGATTTTATTCTGGTAAGTTTTTGTTCTTCATTTATTGTCATTTACTTGTTAAGTATGGTAGTTTGGGCTGGCATCTGTGGTCTCTAAGAGTATAGAGAACATCTTTCCAGGTGCTTCTGTGTTCAGAGTCTTCATTGAGAAGTCAGGTGTTATTCTCTTTATCATGCCTTTCTATGTTACTTGGTCTTTTTCCTTTGTAACTTTTAATAAGTTTTCTTTGTTCTGAATATGCAGTGTTTGACTATGTGCCATGGTGTGTGAGGAGCCGCACTCACATTCGCCATTACAAGATGGCACTGACATCCGCTGCCGGATCAAGTAAACAACGTTGGTATGCATGTGCTCAGTGCTTTTCCACTGCTTAGCCCCGCCTATTCCATGGCGTCATATAGTGTGACGAGTCATCCACCTATCCCAGCTGTACACGCATCGCTCAGAGTTTATGAGCCTTTATTAGGGGACGGGATTCTTGGCTCGGGGTCTCCGCTCTGTAAGCTTATGCTCTCTCTCTCAAGACACATTAAAGCTTTACTGCAGAAGGATCCGAGTGTCCTGTGTTGTTCTTGCTGGCGAGACAATCGCGCGGGACATCTGGTGCTGAAACCCGGGAACTTGTTAACATCGCAGGCACCCCTCGGATGGGGCGGATTCAGAACTGCAGGGTGCTAAGTTCGGAGAGGTATGCTTTATTCTGACACCTTCTTTTTTGACTTTGTTCTTAATTTGTCACCACTGTGGGATGGATCAGTAAAAGCCTTAATTCTAGTCTTTATTCTTCTTTTGTTCACATTGGTCTTATATTGTGCTCACCGTGGCTGGTGTTCCAGTTCGAGACCAAGCTTACCCCAGGTAGCCGCCAGCATAATGGACTCTTCAAAACAGAGAGACCTAATTAAAAACTGTCTAGAGATTGAGGCTTGCTGTCCCACGGTAGCAGAGAGTCAAAAAACGCTTAAAGAGGTACAGGATAATATATCAGAAACTGAACGAGATGAGAGATTAGGAGCTCAAAAAAGGAAGGACATGTCTAAGAAAAAAGGCCCTCCCCAGGATACAAAAAAGGGGGGAGAGACGATAGGGGATAACCAGTCACACCCCGGTAAATTTAAGAGACCTGTTAATCCAGCAGGTGTACTTCCATCAGCACCCCCATTATATGAGTTACAACAAAAATTTGGTACCGACTCCTTTTTACCATTAGAGGAGCAGAGGAAATTGCAGATGGCTTTCCCAGTCTTTGACAGGGGAAAAGGCCGCGCATGTTATTCAACACTGCTTGGAAGCCTGGGGTGCCTGGGGAAAGCCTCATATCCTAAAGTTGCTCAAGTAATTTATGTATGCTTGTTTTAAAATGTTCTATTTCCTGGTATAATCTAAGTTCTGTTACAAGCAAAGGATGCAAGTTACGGCCATTTTGTAGCTGGTCACATGACTGACGGTAGCCATTTTGCTAAAGTTAAAAAAAGGATACTTAAACCGCCATCTTGACTAAAGGTGACCGCATGGAAATTAGAGGTACCATCTTAGAAACAAGTTTTTCAGTTAAGATTTAAAATGTTAATGCTTCTATATATTGCAGAAAGACCTTAAGGGAATTTAAATTTCTTTTTAAAACCAGTTTTCAAATGTTTGATTTTATTAATGTTTGTACTTAAAGAGCTTCAATTTAAAATTATTTTTAAACAAAGCCTGACAATGTAAAGTTCTTGTTTTATAAAAGATGCCAATCTATTATAAGATGTTACAATTTATGTTTTTAGAAGTTAAGTTTAGGATGTTGATAGCACACACCTTTAAGCTCAGGGTGTTGGTGGCACACGCCTTTAAGTCGAGGGAGTTGGCGGCATATGCCTTTAATCCCAGCACTCAGGAGTAAGAGGCAGATGGATCTTTATGAGTTCAAGGCCTGCCTGGTCTGGCAGATCAAATTCCAGAAAGTCTCAGAAAAACCCTGCCTCAGAAAGAAGTTAAGCTACTGTTTAAGGAATATAATGTAGCTCTGTATAGTTTTAAGTTCAACTGTTACAGAAATAAGACTTTAGCTAGCCACCTGTGTGCTTCTTAAAAACAGATAATGGGCCAGCTTATACCTCTCAAAAGTTCCGGCACTTCTGCAGACAGATGGAGGTTACTCATCTGACTGGCCTACCTTATAACCATCAAGGACAAGGCATTGTGGAACGTGCCCATCGCACACTTAAGTCTTATTTAATCAAACAAAAGGAGGGAATGGGAGCATCCTTACCCTCGGTGCCAAGAGTTGCAATATCCATGGCACTTTTTACCCTTAATTTTCTAAACATTGATGATCAGGGCCATACTGCGGCCAAGCGCCATACCTCAGAACCCGAAAGGCCAAAGGAAATGGTAAAATGGAAAGATATCTTAACTGGTCTTTGGAGAGGCCCGGATCCTATTCTCATAAGATCCAGGGGAGCTATATGTGTTTTTCCACAGGATGAAGAGAATCCCCTGTGGATCCCAGAAAGACTCACCCGAAGAGCCCCTTCGGACCTTCAAAAGTCGGAACTCCTCCCTCTCCCCGGGAGTTGAGAGCCGCTATTATCCAGATTAACTCCATACACCTTGACCTGTCCTTGAAGGAGGGATTGTCATCATGGATCGCTTCAGCTGTCTCCTATTTTAAGGAATGGGTGGGGGTGGGACTTTTTGGCACAAAAAGTGGTGTTTATGCTTGGGACTGTGTGTAGACTCAAAACCCAAACAAAAAATGTAAGGTAGTGGTTGCACAGGCACTCACTGCCCTAGAGAATGGAATCTCCCCCGGCATTTGGCTAAGCATGTTGAGGCAATATGTTGCCGACTGCTCAGCTCCTGCACCTCCGGAGGCTTGACCTCATTGCACGGAATAGAGTGAGCAAGGTTCGGCAGGTCAAAAGAGTTGTAAGACTAAGCACTGCACAGAAAGGGCCTGCAGCTTTTCTTGTGGCTCTTCTGGGAGATATGTCATCTTGCATGAAGGTTATATGTCATAATGCCCTTCCCCCAGAAAAAGACATGAGGACGGGTCTGGGCCTGCTCTGGACACAAAGTCTGGAGTCCTGCTCAAGACAAGGTCTGCATCCAGTTTTGGGGAGTTGACCTCTATCTCCACTTTGCATTTGGCTGGCCTATAGCCTCTGTGTTTCTATATAATTATATAGGGGGAGATGTGAGGAGCCGCACTCACATTCGCCATTACAAGATGGCACTGACATCCGCTGCCGGATCAAGTAAACAACATTGGTATGCATGTGCTCAGTGCTTTTCCACTGCTTAGCCCCGCCTATTCCATGGCGTCATATAGTGTGACGAGTCATCCACCTATCCCAGCTGTACACGCATCGCTCAGAGTTTATGAGCCTTTATTAGGGGACGGGATTCTTGGCTCGGGGTCTCCGCTCTGTAAGCTTATGCTCTCTCTCTCAAGACGCATTAAAGCTTTACTGCAGAAGGATCCGAGTGTCCTGTGTTGTTCTTGCTGGCGAGACAATCGCGCGGGACAATGGTGAATTTCTTTCTCTGGTACTGTCTGTTTGGTGTCCTGTATAATTCTTATACGGTGGTATGCACCTCCTTCTTTAGGTTGGAGAATTTTCTACTAAGATGTTGGTAAAAACATTTCTATGTCTTTGGTCTGGGTTTCCTCTTCTTCCTTTATCTCTATAAGTGGTAGATTTGCACTTTTCATACTATCTTATATTTACTAAATATTTTGTAACTGGATTTTTTATATGTAACATTATATTTGACTGAGCTATCCACTTATTCTACCTTGTATTCAGTACCTGAGATTATTTTTCCTTTGTCTTATAACCTGTTGATGAGGTGTACCACTGAGTTTTAACATGCTAAATTTTTTATTTCCAGTTTTATTTCAGTTTGAGTTTTATTAATTATATTTCTTTGTTATATCCTATTTCCAAGTCTTGAATTGGTTTTACTATTGAATCCAACTGTCTATTTGTTTTCATAGACTCCATTCAGGGCCTTATTTGCATCATCTTTATGGTACTTTACCATATTCATAATTATCGTTTTAAGTCATTGTTTAGTGTTTCAGGCTGTGTTACACTTATCAGATTCTACTCTAATAGGGTTACTGGCTTCTTGTGAAAGCATATTATATTGACTGTTTATGTTTGTGGGGTTTTTTTTTTGCATTGAGGTCTGGGCAATCATCTGAAGTTATGATGATGTTTGAGGTGCTTATTTGGGGCAGTAACTGGACTTTTAATTGTTGGGTGAGTGTTGGTGTTCTCTTCATAGTTTGTTGTTTCCCTCTCTGGATCCTAGATAGGTGTGACTCTGTGGCTTGCAGAAAGGAATGGTGATTTGATAGGGGAAAAGCTGAGAGGAGCTCTGGGAAAGAGCTGTACCAAGAGGTAGAGTTACCAGGAATTGAGGTTCCATGGGAATATGGGCTACTGCAATCAGTGTTCGGTAGGACAAAAAATAAATCTAGAGAGATGGGAATGAAAAGGCTAGGCTGACTCAGAGTCTTCACAAAGAAATGGAGTTCATAGTCAATGAAGTTGGAGTGGCTGGAGGTACTTACCCCAACAGGCTGCTACAGGATAAACAGTAATTCTGGAAAGAGTGTAATAAAAGATAGGAAGAATATCAGGAATTGACAACCTGAGTTTCAGCCCAGTGTAACCACTGAGGATTCCTGGTAGAAAGTGTTTGTGTGGATCAGAGGCTGACGCAAAGGCCTTATGATGGACTAGAATGGAAGGCTGGAGGGACTGTGAGAAAGAACTAAGCTAGGTATGTTAGAGTCTCCGGGGAATGGGTAGGAGGAGGGGCTCCTGCATGCAGGCTCCAATTGGACTGAGAATGATTGGAGTCATCATAATGAAGGACAAAACAATAATGAAACTTACCTAAGTCACAGACAGCTCTGGCCAATGGAGGTCCTGGTAGAAAGTGCATTTGGGAAATGGTGGATGATATAAAAGGATGGAGATGGGTTAAAGGGAAGGCTAAGGGTGTTACAATGAAAGCATAATGCCATCATTTTCATCTCTAATTTTATTAATTTACATCTTCTCTTTCTGTTTTCTGATTAATATAGCTAATAGTTTGTCAATCTTGTGATTGTCTCAGAGAACCAAGTCTTTGTTTCATTGATTCTTTGTTTTACTTTTATTTGTTTGTTTCTATTTCATTGAATTTAACCCTGAGCTTATTTTTTCCTGTCTACTGTTTTGGAATATTTATTTCTTGCTCTAGAGCTTTCTAGTATGTTGTTAAGTTAGAAGTTTTATTGTTTCTTTTTTGTATAGGCACTTAGTGCTATGAACTTGCCTCATAGAACTGCCCTCGTTGTGTCCCATATACGTATGTTCTGTTTTAAATCCTTTAAATTTTTTAATTTCCCTCTTACTCTATCTTGAACCAATTTCCTTTTTAGCTTTACTTTTTGAGATTATAATATAAAAACAATATTTAAAATTTCCCTTTCCCCCATGCAAAGCCTCTCATATACACCTCTTTACTCTCCTTCAAATTAATGGCCTTTTTCTTCACTAATTGTTACAGAATGCATTTATGTATTTGTATAAACATATATTCATAAATACAACCTGTTCAGTCCATCTATTCTTTCTTGTATATATGTTTTCAGGGCTGACAATTTGGCCCTGGGCAACCAATTGGTATATTTCTCCATTGGGAATACTGCATCTCCCACTCATAGCCTTCCTCAGTTGCCTATGGCTCTTTATGTAACATTGAAGATTGTCCCGATCCACTTTGGCATGCCTATTAACAAGAGCCTTTGGGGTCCAACACCAAGACCTTCTCGAGGCTCAGAATGGAAGAAACAGCAAGTGAAGGAACTTGGGATATCTGAGGGTGAGTGAATTTTCTCATTACATGCATTTCCTGAACCAGTTTATTTATTGTTCTGTTTCTATTCTAATTAAGCTGTCCTCATTCTAATTCCCCCTAGCTTTTTCTCCTAACATCTACTCCTCTAGCCTAGAAAACTCTTTTTTTTCAGGAGGCTTGAGTGATAATCAAGAAATTTGGTCAAAAGCATGTTCCTTTGGGTGAGTGATAAGGGCAGAGCCCTTTACTATGGCAATGCAGAGTTTCAAGGTTTCAGGAGTAAGATTGCAACCAGCAGGCAGGATCATAGTGCCCAGTGAGATAATCTTTGAGGTATAGGTCTATTAACTTGCAAGAAAAGAATTGTCAGGCTTTTCTCAGATACTTTGTATAGCAACCTGGTTAGACATCTGTGACTCTGACCTTGTGCATAGCTATAAATTTTAGGATTATTATCTACTTATTAAAAGCCTTTAGTCTATTTTGAACATTCTCTGAGGTGAAAGTGAGCTAATTGTGTGCAGTTAGTCTGAGCAAAAGGAGCAAGCAGGCATTTAAATGACTACAGTCCTCATGGGACAAATAAATAGATCGAGCAATGAAGCATGTCCCAGTATATTTTCTATCTATCAAAATTACATCTTCTTGACCATGCACAGATATCTGCCCCCATAAGATTGAGATGTTATCATGAGATTTCATATACACATTACATGAAAATACATGGCAATCAGGAGATATTTTTGTTGTACAAGTGAAATTACAGATCAAAGTAACAGTTTTCAGAGTCATTGATCTGCAAGCCTTGCTGATGGGGTACCCCATCAGGGAATATTTCCTCTTGTGGCTTGACATCTGAATTATCGATTGCTATAAGCTGTAATTGTGTCATGGCCCACAATAGGTTTTTGACAGTCACTCTGGAGGGAGAATTGTCAATCTGGTAGAGAAAAGTTCATTAAAACGGTGTGTGTATATTTATACAGAATTATGTGCATTATGTGTTTTTATGTAAGTAGTTAATAGTATAATTTCTTGTGGTTGTTTCAGAAGTTTTATTCTTTAAAGAGTTGTTTACTTTTTACAAGTTTGTACACTGTCTTCTCTTTCTATTGTTGCTGATTGCCAGCTTTAATTCACTGTGGTCAGATACGATTTAAGGTTTTTTCAATATTGTTCTATTTGTTGAAATGAGCTCTAGGCCCTAATACATGATCAGCTTTGGAGAAAGTTTCATGAGCTCCTGTGAAGAAAGTTTATTCATATATGTTTGCATGGAATGTTCTGTAGATGCCAACTAATTCCATTTGATTTATGACATTAATTAGCTACACATTTCTCTGCTTAATTTTTGTCTTGACAACCTGTTTATTGATGAGAGAAGGTTATTGAAGTCACACACTATTACTGTAGGAGGTTCAACATGTGGTTTTAGCTGTAGTAGTTTTTCTTTTATGAACTTGGTTGACCTTCTGTTTGTTGATTAAATGGTGAGAATTCCAATATCCTCTTGGATTTTTCTTTTAATAAGTATAAGGAATCCTTCTCTAGATCTTCTGATTAGTGCTAGTTTGGTCTGTTTTCTCAGTTATTAAAACAGTTATGTCTACTTAATTGTTGGATCCATTTGCTTTAAATACTATTTTCCATCTTTTTACCCTAAGATAATGACCACTCTTGATGGTGAGGTACATTTCTTGGATGCTGAGAGATGGGTTCTGTTTTCTAATTCAATCTCTTAGTGTCTATCTTTAATTGGGGAAATGAGACCTTTAATTTTGAGTTATTAATGAACACTGTTTATTAATTTCTGTTATTTTGTTGTGGGGTTTACATTTTTTTCACCCCCTTCAATTAAATTACTCTTGGATTATTCATTCTTAGTTTCTTAATGGATGTAGTTAGCTTCTTCAGACTCAAGTTTTCCTTCTGTTACTTTCTATAGAGACGCATTGGTAAGTGGGAGTTGCTTAAATTTATGTTCATAATGGGTTTTTCTTACAATTGTTATAGATAGGTTTGACAGGAATTTTCTGGCTAGATCTAGACTTGCATCTTTGATCTATCAATGTTCATAGAACCTCCATCCTGGACTTTATGGTTTGGAAAGCCTCCATTGGAAAGTCAGGTGTTATTCAAATGGGCCTTTCTTTATATGTGACATAGTCTTTCCTCCTTGCTGCTTTTAATATATACCCTTTGTTCTGAACACACACACACACACACACACACACACACCATATATATATATATATATTATATATAATATATATATATGAGGCAATATATTTACATAATCATCCCCCATTCCTTATCCCTCCCATCCTGCCATGTTCCCCACCAAGACCCCCCTAACCCACCCCCAACTCCTTCCCCAGGGATAGTGAGGCCCTCCACCCGGGACCTTCAAAGTCTGTCATATCATTTTGGGGAGGGCCTAGGTCCTCTTTGCTGTATCTGGGCGGCAATAGTATCCATCCATAGAGAATGGGCTTCCAAAGTCCATTTGTGCTCTAGGAATAAACACTGGCTCCACTGTTAGAGGTTTCATAGACTGTCTTGTCTAGTTAGCACCCACATTCAGAGGGTTTGGTTCAGTCCAATGCTATTTCCCCAGCTTTATGACTAGGGTCTCCTTGCTCTAGGTCAGGTCAACTGTTTCTGCGGGTTTCTCCAGTAACATCTTGGCTCCTTTGCTCAAGAACTTCAAGAGGCATCACCATCCCTCACTTCAAGCTCCATTATAGAGCCATAGTCCTGAAAACAGCTTGGTATTGGCACAAAAGTAGACATATAGACCAATGGAATATAACTGAAAGCCCTGATATTAACCCACACACCTATGAAAACCTGATTTTGACAAAGAAGCCAAAGCTATATAATGGAAAAAAAGAAAGCATCTCCAACAAATGGTGCAGGCATAACTGGATTCAGACATGTAGAAGATTGCAGATAGATCCATATCTGTCACCATACACAAAACTTAAGTCCAAGTGGATCAAAGACCTCAACCTAAGTCCAGCCACACTGAGCCTTTTAGAAGAGAAAGTGGAAAGTACCCTTGAATTAATTGGTACAGGAGACCACTTTCTGAACATAGCACCAGTAGCACAGATACTGAGATCAACAATTAATAAATGGAACCTCTTGAAACTGAGAAGCTTTTGTAAGGAAAAGGACACAGTCAACAAGACAAAACTGCAGCCCACAGAATTGGAAAAGATATTCACCAACTCCACAACTGACAGAGTGCTGATCTCCAAAATATACAAAGAGCTCAAAAGTTAGTCCACAAAACAACAAATAATGCAATTAAAAAGTGGGGGTACAGAACTGAATATAGAATTCTGAAAAGGAGAATCTAAAATGGTTGAAAGACACTTGAGAAAGTGCTCAACATCCTTAGCCATCAGGGAAATTCAAATCAAAACAACTCTGAGATACCATCTTGCTCCTGTCAGAATGGCTAAAATCAAAAACACCAATGACACTTATGCTGGAGAGGATGTGGAAAAGGGGAACATTCCTCCACTGCTGATGGGAGTACAAACTCATATAGCACTTTGGAAAACAGTATGGTGGTTCTTCAGGAAAATGGAAATCTACCTCAAGATCCAGCAATTCCACTCTTGTTCACAAACTAAAAAGATGCACATTCATACGACAAGGGCATCTGTTCAACTATGGTTATAGCAGCATTATTTGTAATAGCCAGAACCTGGAAGCAACCTAGATGACCCTTAACTTAAGAATGGATACAGAAAACATGGTTTATACAATGGAGCACTACTAAGCAAGGGGGGAGGGGCAGGGGTGGAATCTTAAAATTTGCAGGCAAATGGATGGAACTAGAAGAAACCATCCTGAGTGAGGTAACCCAGTCACAAAAAGACATTCATGGTATGTACTCACTCATATATGTTTTTTAGACATAGAGCAAGGGATTACCAGCCTACATTCTATACCGCCAGAGGAGCTAGGAAACAAGGAAGACCCCAAGAGAAGGGGAGGGAGACAAGAACCCCTGAGCAAAATGGAAGCAAGGGGTTAGGGGAGAGGAAGAATTGTAAAGGGGAGAATGGGCAAAGGGGATGGGAGAGGTGAACAAGAGGACTGAGACAGAGAAGGAATAGAGGGCAAGAAATGAAATGCCTTGACAGAGTGAGACAGTACAGGTTTGGAGAGAGGTCTGGCACAGGGAAACTATTAGGGAATCCACAGGGATGATCCCAACTAAGAATCTAGGCAGTGGTGTAGAGGCTGCCTTTGATGCCCTTCCCCTATAAGGAGACTGATGACTACATTGGCTACCATTCCTAGAGCCTTCATCCAGTAGCTGATCGAAGCAGAAACAGGCACCCATACCTATGCACTTAACCATACTCCTAGAATCCAGTTGTGGAGAGGAAACATTTATATTTTGATTATTTATGTGTTACTGGAAGTTTCTTTTCTGGTCCTGTTTTTTGGCCATATGTATACATCTTATACCTTGATAGGCATCACTTTCTTTAAATTAGAGAAATTTTCTTCTGTGATTTTAAAAATATTTTTAGCAAATTTGACCTGGATTTCTTCTCTTTACTCTATGCCTATCATTTACAGGTTTAGTATTTTTCCTAGTATCTCAGATATTTGATTTTTAAAAACGTAATATTTTCTTTTACTTTTCTATCCATTTATTCTATCTTGTTTTTTTTTGAGACTGGGTTTCTCTGTGTAGCCTTGGAGTCTGTCCTGGTACTAGCTCTGTAGGCTAACCTGGCCTTTGAACTCACAGAGATCCACCTCCCCAGTGCTGGGAATAACGGCATGTGCCACCACCACCTGGCTTCCATCTTGTCTTTAAGATATGAACTTTTCCTTGTCTTGTAACCTGTTGGTGAGGCTTACAACTCATGATTTTGTTTGGAATTCTAAGGTTTTTAATTTTCAGTTTGCATTTTCTTTAGTGGTTCTATTTCTTTGTTAAATTTGACTTTCATATCTTGATATGATTTTATTGTTTCATTCAACTGTTTGCATTCTCATGGTCATAATTAAAGCATTTATTCAGGTCTTCTTTAAGGTCTTTAAACATATCCATAATTCTTATTGGAAGTCCTATTTTTGTGCTTTAACTGAATTACTCATCTCAGGTCCTTTGCAATTGGATTGATGACTTCTTGAAGAGGCATATTGATTGTTTGTTCATGATTGTGCTTGTGTGCTGGGATCTAAGCATCCAGAGTTATGGTATTTGGGTTGTATCTTGGTGTAATTAACTGCTCCTGACTTTGTTGGATGGATTGTCTACTCTGTGCTTGCAGTTGATCACTGTGACTTCCAGGCTGGTATTGTGGCTGTGAGATCTCTGAGTCTCCTCCCACTTTGGGTATTGAAGGTTCCTGGTAGATGTGTTTCTGCATATTGGTGTTTGACATAAAAGAATAGAGACGAGCTAGAAAGAAGGCTGAGAGGTTATGGGGATACAGAATAAGAAGACTCTTTGAGTGTAACAAAAGGTCCAGCTGTGGTTTATATCTTAATTGACATAATTTACTCAACTTTCCATTCATAGCATTTTTAGGGTATAAAAAGAAAATGTCCTGTTTTGTTTCTGCTTTAATAGAATCCTGCAGGCTTGAAAACTTCTTGCTTACAGTTCTTGTAAGAGCCTGGAAAATCAGTGTCAAAGTGTAACAAATACAGTGTCCAGGGAATAATTCTTCATGGTCCTCTGGTGGTGTCATCTTACACTATTCCTGCATGGTAGAGGGGACAAGGCCTCTGTGAGATGACATTTAATTCATTGCCTCAAAGGCAGCTTTGCTGGCAAGAACTTGTCCTGACCACCACCCGTCTAGGTGTATATTGAAAGAACAGAGCATACACAGGCAAAGGGCGCTCGAGTACTCTCTATTGGATACAAGCCTCTATCAATGGAATATTTACACACCAGTTGACACTAATTTAGAGTCAACATTGGGCACCATCCTGGTGGCCCAAGTCTGTTATTCTAGGTACTTGGGATGTTGGAAGACTCAAAATTCATGTCCTTCCTGGGTCAGAGTATGAGTTTAATGTTAGCCAAGGCAATTTTGGAAGTTTTTACTTTATGTGACAGTTTCAGTAAGACTGGTAGGCATCTGGATTCCATGTAATGGGGAGATATGGGAAATTCCCAGCCTCTGTCTTGCTCTTCTACTTACTTGTTTGACACTGGGTTTTTATGTAAAGTTGCATGTAGGAAGGGGCCCTGGCAGTGATATTTATGGCTGGGAATATGTAAAAGTCATGATTTCGAGAGTCATCTGATGCAACCGACCTGCAAGCTGGACCCAGTTCAGCAGCCATGGGTTACAAACACCCAACACCCAGAGGCAGCCTGGCCTCCATCCCCCGGCCCAGGTAGGCCAGGAACTGTTTCCAGTTCCAGTTCGTCATCACTGCTCAGAGTCATCTGACATAAGCAACCTGCATGCTGGACCCAGTTCAGTGGCAGTGGGTTCCGAACACCGAACACCCAGAGGCAGCCCGGAATCAATCACCAGCCCAGGAAGTCCAGGGGCTGTTTCCAGTTCTGGTTCATCATCGCTGCTCAGAGTCATCTGACACAAGTGACCATACAGAGTTCAGCAGTGGGATCTGAAACCCTGAGGCCCGGTGACAGCTCTGCCTCCAACTGCCTGCCTGGCAGGACCCAGCACACCAGGACAACAGTGACACCTCCATCCACGAGAAGAGGACCGACATCAGAGTATTGGATCTGTTTGCATCTACCTGAAGGGAACAGTGGTCCCACACCCACCAGGTGAACAAGAAACACTTGCTACACCCACCAGAAGAAAGGATAAGAAGAGGACAAGGTAAAAGCACATCCAAAAACAGAAAACCCAATATGACACCACCAGAGACTAGGAACCATACACATGTAAGACCGCCACATCATGATGCAGATGAACCAGAAGAGAATGACCTTAAAAACATCTTCAGGAAAATGATAGAGGACCTCAAAGAGGACATGAGAAAATCCCTTAAAGAAATTGAATACAAAACAAACCAAAAAATACAAGAAACAGTTCAAGATCTAAAAACTGAAATAGAGACAATAAAGAAAGCACAATCTGAGGTAATGCTGGAAATAGAAATGCTGGATAAACGATCAGGAACTACAGATGTAAGCATAACCAACAGAATACAAGAGATGGAAGAGAGAATATCAGGAGTTGAAGACACACTAGCGGAAATAGATTTATCAACCAAAGAAAAAATTAAGTCCAACAAATCCCTAACACAAAATATCCAGGAAATGTGGGATACTGTGAAAAGATCAAACCTAAGAATAATAGGTATAGAAGAAGGTGAAGAAACCCAACTCAAAAGCCCAGAAAACATATTCAACAAAATCATAGAAGAAAACTTTCCCGGCCGACCCATCAGAGACTAGGTGAGTGACCCCCTGCTTTTACCCAACTCCTGTCCAAACCACCATTCACCCAGATCCCCCCAGGCTTATCCCTGCTTGAAATAGACACACCCAGGCAGGGAGGAGCTCCCTGAATCCGGTTACAGCCAGTCTTCATTCCTTTTCTGCCGACCCATCAGCAACTAGATGAGTGACCCCCTGCTTTTACCCAACTCCTGTCCAAACTGCCATTCACCCAGATCCCCCCAGGCTTGTCCCGGCTTGAAATAGACACACCCAGGCAGGGAGTTGCTCCCTGAATCCGGTTACAGCCAGTCTTCCTTCCCTTTCCGCCGACCCATCAGCAACTAGATGAGTGACCCCCTGCTTTTACCCAACTCCTGTCCAAAGCGCCATTCACACAGATCTCCCCGGGCTTGTGCCTTCTTGAAATAGACATGCCCAGGCAGGGAGGAGCTCCCTGAATCTGGGTACAGGCCACTCTTCCTTCCGTTCCCGGCGACTGATCCACCAGGAGGTGAGTTATCCACTGCTCTTACCCAACTCCCTATTAAAGGCCCATTCACCCCGATCTCGCCAGGCCTGCTCCTGCTTGGGGTAGACCTTCCCAGGCAGTGAGGACCCCTCAGAGCCTGGAAACACCACACTCTTACTTCCTGTCCCGCCCCCACACACCCGATCCCTATGGAGGCCTAACTCCTTCAGAGTGAGGAGACTACGAGGAGAGGCAAGACCATCCAGAGCTTCAGACATTGAATTCCTGGCCCACACACACTACAGTGTAACAAGAGGAGATAGAGAGACCCTACCTGCACTCATTGGAAAAAAGATATGGGAAGAAGACAGAATAAGAACTCACTCAACAACAGAAAGACCAATATGACACCACCAGAATCTAGGGAATCCACTCCAGCAAGACCTGAAAAGCCCAACATAGTGCATGAAGAAGAGATGGACCTCAAAAATTATCTCAGCAAGATGATAGAGACCTTCAAAGAGGAAACAAGAAAATCCCTTAAAGAAATAGAAGAAAAAGCAAACAAAAAATTACACGAAATGGAGGAAAAGACAAACCAAAAAATTCAAGAAATAAACAAATCACTTAAAGAATCTAAAGAAACCCAAGATAAAACAAACAAACAAGTGAAGGAAGCTCTTGAAACTGTTCAAAGAATGAAAGCTGAATTAGACACAATAAAGAAAACACAGAATGAGGTGAGGCTGGAAAAGGAAAGACTGGATAAATGATCAGGAACTAAAGACGTGAGTATAACTAATAGAATCCAAGAGACAGAAGAGAGAATCTCAGCTATTGAAGACTCGCTAGAGGATATACATTCATCAATCAAAGAAAACCTCAAGTCCAACAAATCCCTAACACAAAATATCCAGAAAATATGAGACACCATGAAAAGACCAAACCTAAGAATAATAGGTGTAGAAGAAGGTGAAGAAACACTGCTCAAAGGTACAGAAAACATATTCAAAAAAACCATAGAAGAAAACTTCCCCAACCTACAGAAAGATATGCCTATGAAAGTACAAGAAGCTTACAGGACGCCAAACAGACTGGACCACAAAAAGAAGTCCCCCCGACACATAATAATCAAAACTCCAAATCTACAGAATAAAGAGAAAATATTAAGAGCTGCAAAGGAAAAAGGCCAAGTAACATATAAAGGCAAACCAATTAGAATCACACCCGACTTCTCAATGGAAACTATGAAAGCCAGAAGGTCTTGGATAGATACACTACAAGCACTAAGGGAGCATGGATGTCAACCCAGACTACTGTACCCAGCAAAACTTTCAATCACTATAGATGGAGAAAACAAGATATTCCATGACAAAAACAGATTTAAACAATACATATCCACAAATCCAGCACTACAGAAGGTTCTGGAAGGAAAACTCCAAACCAACGAACATATCTACATGCACAAAAACACAGGCAATAGATAATCTAATTTTGCCAAACACAAAAAAGAAGCAGGAGGGCAAAATCCACACACAATGACACCACCAACAATAAATCCGAAACAAACAAGAACCAACAAACAATGGACATTAATATCCCTAAATGTCAATGGTCTTAACTTACCTATAAAAAGATATAGGCTAACAGAATGGATACGAAGACAGAATCCATCTTTCTGCTGTTTACAAGAAACACACCTCAACTTCAAATACAGGCGATACCTCAGAGAAAAGGGTGGGAAAAGATTTTCCAATCAAATGGCCTCAAGAAACAAGCTGGTGTAGCAATCCTAATATCTAACAAATTGGACTTTAAACTAAAATCAATCAAAAGAGATGAAGAAGGGCATTTCATACTCATCACTGGAAAAGTCCATCAAGATGAAATCTCAATCCTGAACATCTATGCTCCAAACACGAAGGCACCCACATTTGTGAAAGAAACATTACTAATGTGCAAACTACACATAAAACCACACACACTTATAGTAGGAGACTTCAACACCCCCCCTTACACCACTAGACAGGACCACCAGACAGAAACTTAACAAAGAAACAAAGGATCGGAAAGAAGTTATGACCCAACTGGGGTTAACGGATATCTGTAGATTGCTTTTAGCATGATTGCCATTTTTAATATGTTGATCCTGCTTATCCAAGAGCATGGGAGATCTTTCCATTTTCTGGTATCTTCTTTAATTTCTTTCTTTAGAGACTCAAAATTCTTATGGTACAGGTCTTTCACTTTTTTGGTTAGTGTACTCCAAGGTATTTTATACTGTTTGTGGCAATTGTAAAGGGTGATGCTTCTCTGATTTCTTTCTCCACCAATGTGTCATCCATATATAGTAGGGCTACAGATTTCATTGAGTTAATCTTGTATCCTGCCACTTTGCTGAAGGCATTTAGCAGCTGTAGGAGTTCCCTGGTTGAGTTTTTCGGGTTACTTATGTAGACTATCATATCATCTGCAAATAGTGAGTGATTGACTTCTTCCTTTCGATTTGTATTCCCTTGATCTCCTTTTGTTGTCTTATTGCTCTAGCTAGAATTCAAGAACAATATTGAAGAGGTATGGAGAGAGTGTACATCCTTGTCTTTTACCTGATTTTAGAGGAATTGCATATAATTGCATATAATTTGGTGTTGGCTGTTGGCTTGCTGTATATTATGTTTAGGTATGTTCCTGTTATCCCTCATTTCTCCAGGATCTTTATCATGAAGGGATGTTGGATTTTGTCACAGACCTTTTCGGCATCTAGTGAGATAATCATGTTATTTTTTTCCTCAGTCTGTTTATATGGTGGATTACATTGATGGATTTTGGTATTTGAACCATCTTTGCATCCCTGGGATGAAGCTTACTTGATCGGGATGGATGATTTGTCTGATGTGTTCTTGGATTCGGTTTGCCAATATTTTATTGAGAATTTTTGCATCAATGTTCATGAAGGATATTGGTCTTCAGTTCTCTTTCTTTGTTGTGTTTTTCTGTAGTTTGGGTATCAAGGTTATTGTGCACTCAGCAAAAGAGTTTGTTAATGACCCTTCTGCTTTTATTGTGTGGAATAAGTTGAGGAGAATTGGTATTAGCTGTACTTTCAATATCTGGTAGTTTTCTGCACTGAAGCCATCTGGCCCTGGGCTTTTTTTGGTTGGGAGACTTCTAATCACTACTTCAATTTCACTAGAGGTTATAGGTCTATTTAAGTTGCTTATCTGTTCTTGATTTAATTTTGGAAAGTGAAATCTGTCCAGAAAATTGTCCATTTCCTTTAGATTTTCAAATTTTGAGGAATATAGGTTTTCAAAGTATGACCTGGTGATTCTCTGGATTGCCTCTGTGTCTGTTTTTATGACCCCCTTTTCATTCCTGTTTTTACTAATTTGCATGTTCACTCTTTGTTGTTTGGTAAGTTTGGATAAAGATTTGTCTATCTTGTTAATTTTCTCAAAGAACCAACTTTTTGTTATATTGATTCCTTGTATTGTTCTCCTAGTTTCCATTTCATTGATTTCTGCCCTCAATTTGTTTATTTCCTGTTGTCTGCTCCTCTGGGGTGTATTGGCTTCTTTGTTTTCTAAAGCTTTCATTTGTGCTGTCAATTCTCTAGTGTGACTATTCTCCTGTTTCTTCATGTGGGCATTTAGCGCTATGAACTTTCCTCTTAGCATTGCTTACAGAGTTTGGATATGTTGTGTCCCCATTCTCATTGAATTCTAGGAAATCTTTAATTTCTTTTTTATTTCTTCCTGGACCCATAAATTGTGCAATTGGTTGTTACTTAATTTCCATTAGTTCGTAGGTTTTCTGTGGTTCATGTTGTTGTTGAATTCTAATTTTAAAGCATTCTTTAAATTTAAAATTCTAATTTTAAATAACAGGGGGTTATTTCAATTTTTTGGTACTTGTTGAGTTTAGTTACGTTGCCAAGTATGTGATCAATTTTAGAGAAGGTTCCATGTGGCGCTTAGAAGAAGATAAATTGTTTTGTATTTGGGTGGAATGTTGTATAGATATATGTTAAGTTCAATTGTGCCATAACTTCTGTTAGTTCTTTTGTTTCTTTGTTAAGATTCTGTCTGGTGTTCCTGTCCAGTGGTGAGAGTGGGGTGTTGAAATCTCCCACTATAAGTGTGTGCGGTTTTATGTGGGATTTGAGTTTTAGTAATGTTTCTTTTACCAACGTGCATGCCTTTGTATTTGGGGCATACATGTTCACAATTGAGACTTCATCCTAGTGGATTTCTCCTAGATTAGTAGGAAATGACCTTCTTCATCTCTTTTGACTGATTTTAGTTTTAAGTCCAATTTATTGGATATTAGGATTGCTACCCCTGCTTGTTTCTTGGGTCCATTTGATTGGAAGATCTTTCCCCAACCTTTAATTCTTAGGTACTGTCTCTCTTTGAGGTTGAGGTGAGTTTCTTGTATGCAGCAAAAGAAGGATTCTGTCTTCTTATCCATTCTGCTAATCTGTGTCTTTTTATAGGGGTGTTAAGACCATTAATGTTGATAGATATTAATGACCATTGATTATTGTTTTTGATTTGGTGATGGTGTCAAGATTATGTGTGGGATTCTATCCCTTTTTTCTTCTGAGTGTTGGTAAGTTGGGATTATCTATTGCCTATGTTTTTCTGGTTGTAGTTAATTTCCCTGGGTTGCAGTTTACCTTCCAGTAATTTCTGTAGTGCGGGATTGTTGGATATGTATTGTTTGAATCTGGTTTTGTCATGGAGTATCTTGTTTTCTCCATCTATAATGATTGAAAGCTTTGCTGGGTATAGTAGTCTGGGCTGGCATCCATGGTCTCTTAGTGTAGGTAGAATATCGATCCAGGACCTTCTTGCTTTCAGAGTTTCCAAGGAAAATTCGGGTGTGATTCTGAAAGGTTTGCCTTTATAGGTTACTTGACCTTTTTCCTTTGCTGGTCTTAATATTTTCTCTTTGTTGTGTATGCTTGTTGTTTTGATTATTGTGTGGGGAGGTGACCTTTTTTTTGGTCCAGTCTATTTGGTTTTCTGTAGGCTTCTTGTATTTTCATTAGCATGTTTTTCTTTTGGTTGGGAAAGTTTTCTTTTTTTTATTATTATTATTATTATTATTATTATTATTATTATTATTATTAATTCAAGTTAGGGAACAGGCTTGTTTCACATGTAAGTCCCCTCTCCCTCCCCTCACCCCCATTCTTTCTCCCCCACCTCCAACCTACCCCCCACCCCATCCACCCACCACATCCCAGGCAGGGTAGGGCCCCCAACAGGGGCTCCACAAAGTCCATCAAATCTTCCTGTGCTGGGCCTAGGCCTCTCCCTATGTGTCCAGAGACAGAGCGCATCCCTTCAAGTGGGATGGGCTCTCAAAATCCCCCACCCACACCAGGGCAAAATGCCAGTCCACCTCCGGAGGCTCCCCAGAGTACAGGGGCCTCCCCATTGGCATCCATGATCAAGGGGCTGGATCAGACCCATTCTGACCCAAAGAGCATATGGGATCGATATGCTTTCCCTTTTTCAGGCCAACTGTTTCTGTGGGTTTCTGCAACCTGGTACAGACCCCTTTTTTCTTCATTCCTCCCTCTCTTCAATTAGGTTCCAGATTTCAGCTCAGTGTATTTATGTGGATGTCTGTCTCTGCTTCCATCAGCCACTGGATGAGGACTCTAGGATAGCATAGAGAGCAGTCATCAATCTCATTCTAGGGGAAGGGCTTCTAGGCCATCCTCTCCTCCACTGCCCAGACTGTCAGATCGTGTCATCCTTGTAGGTCTCTGGAGATCTCCCTAGTTCCAGATCTCTTCTCAGACCTATAGTGCCTACCTCTGATATGGTATCTCTCATTCTGCTTTCTCTCCTCTATTCTCCCCCCAACTCAATATCTCTTCTCCTCCATTTCTTCTCCTCTACTCTTCATCTTGTGCTCTTATTGTGGCAGCACCCTCTCCCCTACCCTCATGTTCTCAATTAGCTCGGGAGTTCATACCACTTCCCATTCCTGGGGTCTATTTATCACTTAGAGTCCTTCATGATCTCTAGTTTCTTTGGTGAAGAGGATTATAGGCTGGTAAACCTTTGCTCTATGTCTAAAAATCATATATGAGTGAGTACATGCAGTGTTTGTCTTTTTGTGATTGGGTTACCTCACTGAGGATGGTTTCTTCTAGTTCCATCCATTTGTCTGCAAATTTCAATATTCCATTGCTTTTTTCAGCTACATTAAGGCCAAGGAGAAGACCAGCCATGGCCTGAAATCTAAATGGCCACAGAGATCCAGTGAAAGTGTAAGTCACTGACTGCCATCCTGAACCTGAGTGTGGAGAGAAAAACCATCATGAATGTGATGGAGTAACTCTCCCTCAAAGGCACTAACTTCTACAGGACACTCAGCAATTGAAGAAGAAATCCTGCAGAATTCTTTTACTACAGAGAACAAATAGGTAGATGGCACAAACCACAGAGTGCCAGTTTCCCCGTGCTTCTAAAGAATGTTAGGGCTGTTAAAGGGCATATTAGTTTTCTAATATTTATGGCTGCTTTGGGGGCTGGCTAGGTTTAGTTCATTATTCCCTAGTGCTTGGAATTTTCTTGGTCAAGATTTAAAAGCAGCTGTCTAAACCCTGCCCTCTGTTCTGCAGTGGGTGCCCTAGACTCAGCAGGTGACCTAGCCTCGGTGGGTGCCCGAGCCTCAGAGTTGACCAGCCCAGATGGGAAGGCTGAGTTTGGACACACCTCACCCCTATCTACACAATGTTACTGACCTGCAGCGGGTACCCTAGCCTCAGCAGGTGCCAGAGCCTCAGGTGAGTCTGGGCACTGCTGTGTTTCCCCAACTTCCCCATCAACCCCTGCTCACTTCTGCCTGAAACCCCCCCCCGACAAGAGTGAACCTACCCAGACAGGAAGGTGCACCCTGAGTCTGGACACACCACACCCCTGTCTACACCCTGTCCTCTGTCCTGCGGCAGGTGCCCTAGCCTCAGGTGAGTCTGTGCACTGCTCTGTCTGCCCCCCAACCTCCTCCATCAACACCTGCTCAATTCTGCCTCACCCAACCTGGACAAGAGTGGACCTCCCAGTACAAGAAGGTTCAGTCTGAATCCGGACACACCCCACCCTTGCCCACCCACCAACCTCTGAGATCCAGCTCCCACGAGAGGCTGAGCCCTCTGCCAACCACATGAGAGAGGGAGAGAACCAACCTGCACTCACTAGAAGAAGAGATGGGAAGAAGACAGAGTAAGAACACACTCAACAACAGGAAAAACAATATGACACCACCAGAATCTAGGGACTCCACACCAGCAAGATCTGAAAAACCCAACACACAGCATGAAGAAGAGATGGACCTCAAAAATTATTTTAGGAAGATAATAGAGTCCTTTAAAGAGGAAACAAGAAAATCCCTTAAAAAATAGAAGAAAAAACAAGCAAAAAATTACATGAGATGGAGGAAAAGACAAACCAACGAATTCAAAAAGTAAACAAATCTCTTAAAGAATCCAAAGAAAGCCAAGAAAAAACAACAAAACAAGTGAAGGAAGCACTCAATACAGCTCAGTGCATGAAAGCTGAAATAGAAACAATAAAGAAAACACAGAATGAGGCGATGGTGGAAATAGAAAGGCTGGATAAACGAACATGAACTAAAGATGTGAGTATACTGAATAGAATTCAAGAAGTGGAAGAGATTATCTCAGTTTTTGAAGACTCCTAGAGGATATACAGTCATCGACCAAAGAAAATCTCATGTCCAACAAATCCTTGACACAAAATATCCAGGAAATAGGGGACACTGTGAAAAGGCCAAAGCAAAGAATAATAGGTATAGAAGAAGCTCAAAGGTACAGAAAACATATTCAACAAAATCATAGAAGAAATTTCCCCAACCTACAGAATGATATGCTTATGAAAGTACAAGAAGCTTACAGAACACCAGACTAGACCACAAAAAGAAGTCCCCTCAGCACATAATAATGAAAACACCAAACCTTCAGAATAAAGAAAAAATATTAAGAGCAGCAAAGGGAAAAGGCCAAGTAACATATAAAGGCAGAAATATGAGAATCACACCCAACTACTCAATGGAAAATTTGAAAGACAGAAGGTCCTGGATAGATATCCTACAAACACTAGGGGAGCATGGATGCCAACCCAGACTGCAGTAACCAGCAATACTTTCAATCGCTATAGATGGAGAAAACAAGATATTCCATGACAAAACCAGACTTAAACAATACATATCCACAAATCCAGCACTACAGAAAGTTCTAGAAGGAAAACTCTAACCCAACGAAGATAACTACACTCACAAAAATATAGGCAATAGATAATCCAATTCTACCAAACACAAAAAGAAACAGGAGGGCGAAATCTGCATACAATGACACCACCAACAATAAGTCCAAAACAAACAAGAACAATCAATGGACATTAATGTCCCTCAATGTCAATGGTCTTAACCAGCCCATAAAAAGTTACAGGCTAACAGAATGGATATGAAGACATAATCCATTCTTCTGCTGTACACAAGAAACATACCTCAACTTCAAAGACAGGCGTTACCTCAGAGTAAAGGGTTAGGAAAAGATCTTCCAATCAAATGGACCCAAGAAACAAGCTGCTCTAGCAATCCTAATATCTAACAAATTAGACTTCAAACTAAAATCAATCAAAAGAGATGAAGAAGGATATTTCATATTCATCACAGGAAAAATCCATCAGGAAGAAGTCTCAGTTCAAAGCATCTATGCCCCAAGTACAAAGGCACCCACATTCGTAAAAGAAACATTATTAAAACTCAAATCACAAATAAGGCCTCACACAGTTATAGTGAGAGACTTCAACACCCCACTATCACCACTGGACAGGACCAACAGAAAGAAACTTAACAAAGAGACAAAGGAACTAACAGAAGTTACGACCCAATTGGGATTAACAGACATTTATAGAACTTTCTATCCAAACACAAAAGAATATACCTTCTTTTCAGCATCACATGGAACCTTCTCAAAAATCGAACACATTCTTGGCAACATAGCAAACCTCAACAGGTACAAAAAAATTGAATAATCCCCTGTGTCTTAACAGACCACCATGCTTTAAAGATAGAAATCAAAAACAAATCAAAGTGCAGAAAACCTACCAAATCACGGAAATTGAACAACACGAAATTGCAACATTCCTGGGTCAAGGAAGAAATAAAGACAGAAATTAAAGAGTTCCTAGAATTCATTGAAAATGTTGACACAACATACTCAAAGTTATGGGACACTTTGAAAGCAGTATTAAGAGGAAAGTTCATAGCTCTAAGTGCTCACATGAAGAAACTGGAGAATAGCCACACCAGAGATTTGACATCACAGATGAAAGTTCTAGAAAAATGGAAGCAAATTCACCCCAGAGGTGCAGACAACAGGAAATAATGAAACTGAGGGCAGAAATCAATAAGTTGAAACAAGGAAAACTATTAAAAGAATCAATATAACAAAGAGTTGGTTCCTCCAGAAAATCAACATGATAGACAAACTGTTATCTAAACTAATCAAAAGGCAAAGAGAGATCATGCAAATTAACAAAATCAGAAATGAAAAGAGGGACATAACAACAGACACTGAGAAAATCCAGAGAATCTTCTGGTCATACTGTAAAAACCTGTAATCCACAAAATTTGAAAAATTAAAGGAAATGGACAATTTTCTGGACAGTTTTCACTGACCAAAATTGAATCAAGAACAGATAAGCAACTTAAAGAGACTTATAATCTCTAAGGAAATAGAAGCATTCATCAAAAGTTTCCCAACCAGATGGGGCCAGATGGATCCACTGCAGAATTCTACCAGAAAATCAAAGAAGTGATAATAACAATAGTCCTCAAATTGTTCCACACAATAGAAGCAGAAGGGACATTGCCAAACTCTTTTAATGAGGCTACACTAACCTTGATACACAAGCCACACAAAGACACAGCAAAGAAAGGGAAATACAGATCAATATCCCTCATGAACATTGATGCAAAAATTCTCAATAAAATACTGGCAAATCGAATACAAGATCACATCAGAGAAATCATCCATCCCGATCAAGTAGACTTCATCCCAGGGATGCAAGGATGGTTCAAATACGAAAATCCATCAATGCAATCCACCATATAAAGAGACTGAGGAAAAAAATAACATGATCATCTCACTAGATGTAGAAAAGCCTTTGACAAAATCCAACATCACTTCATGATAAAGGTCCTGGAGAAATCAGGGATAACAGGAACATACCTCAACATAATAAAAGCAATATGCAACAAGCCAACAGCCAAAATCAAATTAAATGGAGAGAAACTCAATCCAGTTCCTCTAAAATCGGAGGCAAGACAAGGATGTCCACTCTCTCCATACCTCTTCAATATTGTCCTTGAAGTTCTCGCTAGAGCAATAAGACAACAAAAGGTGATCAAGGGAATACAAATCGAAAGGAAGAAGTCAATCACTCACTATTTGCAGACTTGATATGATAGTCTATATTAGTGAACCAAAAAACTCTACAAGGAAACTCCTACAGCTGATAAACACCTTCAACAAAGTGGCAAGATACAAGATTAACTAAAAATAAAATATCGGTAGCTGTACTATATACCAATGACACATTGGCAGAGAAAGAAATCAGAGAAGCATCACCCTTTACAATGGCCACAAACAACATAAAATACCTTGGGGTAACACTAACCAAAAACGTGAAAGAACTATACCATAAGAATTTTGAGTCTCTAAAGAAAGAAATTAAAGAAGATACCAGAAAATGGAAAGATCTCCCATGCTCTTGGATAGGCAGGATCAACATAGTAAAAATGGCAATCTTGCCAAAAGCAATCTACAGAGTCAATGCAATCCCCACCATATCCCAAAACAATTCTTCACTGACCTTGAAAGAACAATTCTCAACTTTATATGGAGAAACAAAAGACCCAGGATAGCCAAAACAACCCTGTACAATAGAGGAACTTCTGGAGGCATCACCATCCCTAACTTTAAGCTTATTACAGAGCTATAGTCCTGAAAACAGCTTGGTATTGGCACAAAAATAGACAGGTAGACCAATGGAATAGAGTTGAAAACCCTGATATTAACCCACACACCTATGAACACCTGATTTTTGACAAACAATCCTAATATATACACTGGAACAAAGAGAACATCTTCAATAAATGGTGCTGGCATAACTGGATGCAAACACGTAGAAGATTACAGATATACCCAAGCCTTTCGCCCTGCACAAAACTTAAGTCAAAATGGATCAAAGCTCTCAACATAAACCCAGCCACACTGAACCTACTGGAAGATAAATTGGGAAATACCCTTGAATTAACCGGTACAGGAGACCGCTTCCTGAACATAACACCTGTAGCACAGACACTGAGATCAACAATTAATAAATGGGACCTCCTGAAACTGAGAAGCTTCTGTAAGGCAAAGGACATAGTCAGCAAGACAAAACAACAGCCCACAGACTGGGAAAAGATACTCACCAACCCCACATATGACAGAGGGCTGATCTCCAAAATATACAAAGAACTCAAGAAGCTATTCTCCAAAACACCAAATAATCCAATTAAAATATGGTGTACAGATCTAAATAGACAATTCTCAATAGAGGAATCTAAAATGGCTGAAAGACACATAAGAAAGTGTTCAACATCCTTAGCCATCAGGGAAGTGCAAACCAAAACAACTCTGAGATACCATCTTACTCCTGTCAGGATGGCTAAAATCAAAAACACCAAGGACAATTTATGCTGGAGAGAATGGAGAGAAGGAGGAACACTCCTCCACTGCTGGTGGGAGTGCCAAATTGTATAGACACATTGGAAATCAGTATGGCGACTCCTCAAGAAAATGGGAATGAGTCTACCACAAGTTCCAGCAATTCCACTCCTAGGCATATAACCAAAAGCAACACATTCATATAACAAGGACATATGTTCAACCATGTTCATAGCAGCATTATTTGTAATAGCCAGAAACTGGAAGCAGCCTAGATTGCCCTCAACTGAAGAATGGATACAGAAAATGTGGTACATTTACACAATGGAGTACTACTCAGCAGAAAAAAAAATGGAATCTTGAAATATGCAGGAAAATAGATGGAACTCAAAGAAACCATTCTGAACAAGGTAACCCAATCACAAAAAGACAAACAAGATATGTACTCACTCATATGGGGACCTGCTCTATGATACGTAGTCATGACCGTGCTTTATCAAAGATGTTTTTAAAGATGTTGCTCAGAATGGTTTCCTTCCAGATGATGATTGAGAAGCTAATTTTAAAAACGAATGGTGCCAGGTACCACAAGAGTAATAGAACAGTGCTGTTTTTTGGGATTTTGTTTTTTACTTTTTTTTTAACGGAGTGTGCTGGATGTCTCTACAATTTTGTTCAAATGACTACAGAACCTGGAAAAGCTGTTGCTGCTATTGATGCATAACATACTGCATATATATATATATATATATTATATATATATATATATATATTATTTTTGTGGAATCCTTATCTGTGCTGTCAACTTTGGCAAAAAGTATCCCACTTTACCGTGTTGAGCTGGCATTGTACAGAAATTAACAGCCATATTGGTCTAGAAATTATGAACTTAATTTTTTTCCATTTGTACAGGGGTAACAAACTGTATTAAATATGTAAGGTCTTATCTACATGGGATGATAACAAAAACTAATAAAGTACTCTCTAAATAAAAAAAAACAAGAGAAAAAAGAAAGACAGAAGAGCAAAAGAGGTGGTCATATTGGGGTGGATTTAAAAATACAAAAAAAAAGAATGATAGGTTTAGAAGAAGGTGAAGAAATCCAACTCATAGGCGCAGAAAACATATTCAAGAAAATCATAGAATAAAACTTTGTCAACCTAAAGGAAGACATGCCAATGAAAGTACAAGAAGCCTACAGAACAACAAATAGACTGGACCAAAAAAAAAGTCTCCTTGATACATTAATCATCAAAACCACCAAACATACAGAATAAAGAGAAAATATTAGGAGAAGCAAAGAAAAAGGTCAAGCAGCATATAAAGGCAATCCTATCAGAATTACACCTGACTTTTCCATGGAAACTCTGAAAGTCAGAAGGTCCTAGATAGACATTGCACTTACACTAAGAGACCACAGATGCCAGCAAAGACTACTATAACCAGCACACCTTTCAATCAATATAGATGGAGAAAACAAGATATTCCATGACAAAACTAGATTCAAACAATACATATCCACCAATCCAGCACTACAGAAAGTTCTGGAAGGAAAACTGCAACTCAAGGAAGTTAACTACAAATAGAAAACTATAGGCAATAGATGATCCCAATTTACCAAGAGCCCAAAGAAAAAGGGATGGAAACCCACACATAATTTCACCACCACCATCAATCTAAAACAAACCAGAATGAAAATCAATGGTTGTTAATATCCCTCAATATTAGTGGTCTTAAATCACCCATTAAAAAAAAAACACAGGTTAGCAGAATGGATAAGAAGACAGAATCTATCCTTCGGCTGAATACAAGAAACACACCTCAACTTCAAAGACAGACGGTACCTAAGAATTAAAAGTTGGGAAGTTTTTCCAATCAAATGGACCCAAGAAACAAGCGGGGATAGCAATCCTAATTGCCAACAAATTGGACTTTAAACTGAAATCAATCAAAAGAGATGAAGGAGGTCAATTCCAACTCATGACAGAAGAAATCCATCAAGATGAAGTCTCATTTATGAACATTTATGGCCCAAATACAAAGGCATCCACGTTCGTAAAAGAAACATTACTAAAACTCAAATTACATATAAAACCACACACACTTATAGTGGGAGAATTCACCACCCCACTGTTACCATTGGACAGGAATACCAGATTGAAAATTAACAAAGAAACAAAGGAACTAATAGAAGTTATGACCCAATTGGGCTTAACAGACATCTATAGAACATTCCATCCGAACACAAAACAATATACCTTCTTCTCAGCGCCACATGGAACATTCTCTAAAATCAACCACATATTTCGCAACAAAGCAAACCTCAACTGGTACAATAAATAGAAGAATAACCCTCTGTGTCTTATCAGACCACCACGCTTTGAAGTTGGATTCAATGATAACATGAATTGCAGAAAACCTACAAACCCATGGATATTAAGTAATGCCCAATTGCACAATTCCTGGTTCAAGGAAGAAATAAAAAAAAGAAATTAAAGATTTCCTAGAATTCAATGAGAATGTGGACACAACACACCCATACTTATGGGACACTTTAAAAGCAGTACTAAGAGGAAAGTTCATAGCAATAAGTGCCCACATGAAGAAACAGGAGAATAATCACGCTAGAGAATTAACAGCACAATTGAAAGCTCTAGAACACAAAGAAGCCAATACACCCCAGAGGAGTAGACACCAGGAAATAATCAAACTGAGACCTGAAATGAATAAAGTGGAAACTAGGAAACAATAGAAAGAATCAATGAAACAAAGAGTTGGTTTTTTGAGAAGATCAACAAGATAGACAAACCTTTTTCAAAACTTTCCAAATAGCAGATAGTGAATATGAACCTGCAAATTAATAATATCAGAAATGAAAAAGGGATATAACAACAAACACTGAAGAAATCCAGAGAATCATCAGGTCATACTTGGAAAACCTGTATTCCCCAAAATTCAAAAATCTAAAGGAAATGGACAATTTTCTGGACAGATTTCATTTACCAAAATTAAATCAAGAAGAGATAAGCAACTAAATAAACCTATAACCAATGAAATAGAAGTAGTCATCAAAAGTCTCCCAACCAAAAAAAAAAGCCTTGAACCACATGGCTTCAGTGCAGAATTCTACCAGAAATTCAAGGAACAGTTAACACCAATTCTCCTCAAAGTATTCCACACAATAGAAGCAGAAGGGTCATTGCCAAACTCTTTTTCCAAGCCTTCAATAACCTTGACACCCAAGCCACACAAAGACACAACTAAGAAAGAGAACTACAGACCAATATCACTCATGAACATTGATGCAAAAATTCTCCATAAAATACTGGCAAATGGAATCCAGGAATTATCAGAGAAACCTACCATGATCAAGTAGGCTTCATCCCAGGGATGCAAAGATGGTTTAACATGCGAAAATCTATCAGTATAATACTCCATATAAACAGACTGAGGAAAAAATCCACATGATCATCTCACTAGATGATGAAAAAGCCTTTGACAAAATCCAACACCCCTTCATGATGAAAGCCTTGGAGAGATCAGGAATAACAGGAACATACCTTAACATAATAAAGGCATTATACAGCAAGCTGACAGCCAACATCAAATTACATGGAGAGAAACTCAATGCAATTCCTCTAAAATCTGGGACAAGGCAAGGCTTTCCACACTCTCCATGCCTCTTCAATATTGTCCTTGAAGTTCTAGCTAGAGCAATAAGACAACAAAAGGAGATTAAGGGGATACAAAATGGGAAAGGAAGAAGTCAAACTTTCACTATTTGCAGATTATATGATAGTCTACATTAGTGAACCAAAAAACTCTACTAGGGAACTCCTACAGCTGCTAAACACCTCCAGCAAAGTGGCAGGATACAAAATTAACTCAAAAAATCTGAAGCCCTACTATATACAGATGATACATTCGTGGAGAAAGAAATCAGAGAAACATCACCCTTTACAATTAACACAAACAACATAAAATACCTTGGGGTAATGCTAACCAAAAGGGTGAAAGACCTGTACTTTAAGGATTTTGAGTCTCTAACAAAAGAAGTTAAAAACGATACTAGAAAATGGAAGGATCTCCCATGTTCTTGGATAGGTAGGATCAACATAGTAAAATGATAATCTTGCCAAAAGCAATCTGCAGATTCAATGCAATCCCCATCAAAATCCAAACACAATTCTTCACAGATCTTGAAAGAACAATATTCAACTTTATATGGAAAAACAAAAGTCCCAGGATAGCCAAAGCAACTCTGTACAA
Source organism: Cricetulus griseus (assembly GCF_003668045.3). Taxonomy (NCBI): domain Eukaryota; kingdom Metazoa; phylum Chordata; class Mammalia; order Rodentia; family Cricetidae; genus Cricetulus; species Cricetulus griseus. The sequence goes on from NC_048604.1 coordinate 90,577,336, forward strand.
TAAAAGCACTTCTGGAGGCATCACCGTCCCTGACTTCAAGCTTTATTACAGAGCTATAGTCCTGAAAACAGCTTGGTATTGGCACAAAAATAGACACGTAGACCAATGGAATAGAGTTGAAAACCCTGATATTAACCCACACACCTATGAACACCTGATTTTTGACAAACAATCCTAATATATACACTGGAACAAAGAGAACATCTTCAATAAATGGTGCTGGCATAACTGGATGCAAACACGTAGAAGATTACAGATATACCCAAGCCTTTCGCCCTGCACAAAACTTAAGTCAAAATGGATCAAAGCTCTCAACATAAACCCAGCCACACTGAACCTACTGGAAGATAAATTGGGAAATACCCTTGAATTAACCGGTACAGGAGACCGCTTCCTGAACATAACACCTGTAGCACAGACACTGAGATCAACAATTAATAAATGGGACCTCCTGAAACTGAGAAGCTTCTGTAAGGCAAAGGACATAGTCAGCAAGACAAAACAACAGCCCACAGACTGGGAAAAGATACTCACCAACCCCACATATGACAGAGGGCTGATCTCCAAAATATACAAAGAACTCAAGAAGCTATTCTCCAAAACACCAAACAATCCAATTAAAATATGGTGTACAGAACTAAATAGACAATTCTCAATAGAGGAATCTAAAATGGCTGAAAGGCACATAAGAAAGTGTTCAACATCCTTAGCCATCAGGGAAGTGCAAATCAAAACAACTCTGAGATACCATCTTACACCTGTTAGAATGACTAAAATAAAAAACACCAATGATAGTTTATGCTGGAGAGGATATGGAGAAAGGGGAATACTCCTCCACTGCTTGTGGGAGTGCCAACTTGTACAGCCACTTTGGAAATCAGTACAGTGGTTCCTCAGGAAAATGGAAATCAGTCTACCTACTACAGGATCCAGCAATTCCACTCTTAGACATATACCCAAAAGAAGCATATTCATACAACAAGGACATCTGTTCAACAATGTTCATAGCAGGACTATTTGTAATAGTCAGATCCTGGAAGCAACCTAGATGCCCCTCAACCTAAGAATGGATAGAGAAAATGTGGTACATTTATACAATGGAGTACTACTCAGGAGAAAAAAATCAATGGAATCTTGAAATTTGCAGGAAAATGGATGGAACTAGAAACAATCATCCCGAGCGAGGCAACCCAATCACATAAAGACAAACATGGTATGTACTCACTCATATGTGAAATTTAGAAATAGAGTAAAGGAATACCAGCCTTCTATCAACACTGCCAGAGAAGCTAGTAAACCAGGAGGACCCTAAGTGAGCCATACATGGTCCCCTGTAGAAGGGGAAAGGGACAAGATCTCCTGAGCAAATTGGGAGCAAGGTAGGTGGGGGGAAGGGAGCTGGGAGAATGAAAAGGGGAGAAGAGGAGGGGAGAGGAGGACATGAGGGAGAAAAATGGTTGAGTTGGGGGAAGAATAGAAGGAAACAAGAAAGGAGATACCATAATAGATGGAGAAATTTTAGGTTTATAGAGTAAACCTCCAGGATCCTGCCCTGTTTGAGTTTCTGAACTGACTTCCTTTGATTATGAATAGTGCTGTGGAAGTGCAAGCTAAATGAATCCTCTCCTCTTTTAACTTGCTTTTTGGTAATGGTGTTTTATCATAGCAATAGAAACCCCCATTAATACAAACATCAATTCATTGATATTGGGTGACTGTGGTACCTCAATTTTTCCAGTATATAGGTCATCTGAACAAAAAACGATAAAGAATCATCAGAACTAATTGATAGCATAAATCAAAAATCCTTTATAGATACCTACAGAATATTCCATCCAAATACCAAAGAATTAACATTTTATTTGGCATCACATGGAAGTTTTTCTAAAATAGAGCACATCCCGAAAGCAAATCATTACAAATTCAAACAGATTGAAATCACTCCTTGTATCCTATATAACCACAATCCAATAAAAATTTAAATTGACAGCAAAGAAAACTTATACTAAAAATGAAAACTGTATAGATTAAACAATTAATTACTATATGAAGAATGCATCAAATAAGAAATCAATAAAAATTTTCAAGAATTAAATTAAAATGAAAATACAGAATTATAAAACCATTGTAGCAAATAGAAAACTGTGCCTATATTAAAAAATCAGAAAGAGCAAAAAATAAATGGCTTAATTTTGCAACTCAAAAATTGGAAGGTAAAAAAAAAAAACAAATCCAAATGCAGTCATCAGAAAAAAATGACAAAAATTTGACCAGAAATCAATAAAATCAAAACAGTAAATAGAATCAACAAATTTAAGATCTGGTTATTAGAAAAGATAGACAGAATTGACTAACATTTTGCCTAACTAACAAAAACAGAAAAAGAGAGGACATAATTTACAGAGTAAGAAATGAACAGGAAAACATTACACAAAAGAAATTCATAATATTATTAGGAAGTATTTTGAATACCTGTATTCTGTGAAGCTGGAATATCTAAAAAGAATGCATGATTTTCTAGGTTCAGCCAAACTATCAAAATTAAACCAAATAGAAATCAACAACTTAGCCAGGCGTTGGTGGAGCATGCTTTTAATCCCAGCACTCAGGAGGCAGAGGCAGGGGGATCTCTGTGAGTTCGAGGCCAGCCTGGTCTCCAGAGCAAGTGCCAGGATAGGCTCCAAAGCTACACAGAGAAACCCTGTCTCGGAAAACCAAAAAAAAAAAAAAAGAAGTCAACAACTTAATCAGACCCATAAAAATGAAGAAATTGAAATAATAATAAAAATCCTTTCAGTCAAAATAGTCCAGGAACAGATGAATTCACAGAAGTTCCAAGCATTCAAAGAAGGTCTACACATACTTAAACTGTTCAAAAATTCAAACAGAAGGAGCATTCCCAAAGTCCTACTACAAAACCAGTATCATTCCAATATCCAAACACAACAATAAAATAAAACTATAAGCCAATATCCCTAATAAACATAGACTCAAAAATCGTCAATAAAATACTTACAGGCAGTATTCATGTATGCATCCCAAATAATGTGCATCATGATCAAGTTGGCTTTATCCCTGAAATTCGGGGATAGTTCAATATATGCCAATTAATAAATGTAATAAACCACATATGTGGGATTAAAAAAAATCACATGATCCACTCAATAGATGCAGAAAATAACTTTAGACAAAATCCAACATGTTTTCATTATAGAAGTCTGAGAATATGTATGGCTACCAGTGACATACCTAAACATAGTAAAATGTATATACAAGGAACCAACAGCCAGCATCTTTCTAAATCAGTAGTTCTCAACCTTTCAAATGCTTCAACCCTTTAATACAGTTCCTCATGTTGTGATACCCCCAACCATAAAATTATTTCATTGATATTCACATCTATGGGTTTGCTATTTTTATGATTTGCAATGTAAATATCAGATATGCAGGACATCATTTGAGCCCCCCAAAGGGGTCATGACTTTCAGGTTGAGACTATTTGTGCTAAGTAGAGAAAATCGTGAAGTAATCCAACTGAAGTAAGGAACAAGACAGATATCCACCATGCCCACTCCTTTTCAACATTATATTCCAAGTAAATAGATAGAGTAATGTCTTCTCTTTATAACCCATGTTCTACTGCTGTACACCAGAGCCTACCGAACACAGCAAAGCCATTTCCTGTGCCATCTGTTGGTGCAAACTGTGAAACCAAATCACAGGACATGGGGATGATGTCTGGATTTGGAAATGCCAGAGAACCCGAGGAACTGAGGTTTCCTCATGCTTGCTGTGTTGGTATTGCTTCATAGACTTTCCTTAGTGTCCTCGACCCAACTGACCTTTGGCTACAAGTCAACATCAGAGTCTTCAGTATCTGTGTGAATGGCGAGGTAGATCTTTCAACACAAACATGCCCGGTTTTCAAGAATAAAGTTGTTATAAGACCTCATGCCACAAGAGAGATAAAAATTCTTTTTATACCCACAAATTCTGGGATTTTCAGACATATGTTCAGTGTTGCCTCTTGGCCATTTTCAGAAGATGCTGATACAATAGTGCAAGCAGAAGCTTTGGGAAGCAGAGTCACTCTCACTGTTATTGCTGAAACCCCTGTTATCGAGGTATAAACAGAAAAGAAAGGTGTTCTGGATTTTGGTGACTTGACCTATGAAGGCTGGAAAGCTCTCCCACTCAAGTTAATAAATAGGACACATGCTACTATGCCAATCAGACTGACGATTAGTGCCAATGCCTTAGCCTGGTGCTGCTTTACATTTTCCAAAGAGCCCATCCATGCTTCTCTGAAAGCTGCTCCTTACTCTGATGTGATTGCTCAGCTGGTGGCACCATCTGTAGTTAGTCATGTGATGCCTGCCAGTTACGATGGACAGGATCCAGAATTTCTGGTAGTTTGGGTTATTTTCCATAACCCATAGAAACTCCTCACTTCAGAAATTCTAGGCTCAGCAGAATTCCTGGCCAGGGTGCATATAACAGCCCTAACCCTGTAACAGTTCTTAGAAGTGTGGACCTCCAAGCAAGAGCAGGAATAGCTAGGATTCATGCCCCCAGGGACTTACAGACTATGTATGTATTTGTTGGCTGGTGTAAATTCTTTAACAAAGCAGCCCTTGCCTTTGAAAAGTGCTGGGAATATTAAAGTTTATTTAAACATCAAGGTCACTGAAAAAGAAAGTCAGTTTTCAGTAGATTCAGAGAGTTTATTTCTTAAACCTGGAGAAGAACATGAAGTTATAGTTTCATTCATACCAAAGGATTCCAAAGCATATGAAGAAAGGATCCTGAGAATATGTGTGCAGCCATTAGGACGTCAGTATGAAGTGGTGTTAAAAGGTGAAGTCATTCCTTCTGGGAGTAAACCTCCGCCACCTGGATCTCCCTGCTCAGTTGTCCCATTGATTCTGTCCAATAAGCAGTTTCTGACCTGGGGAGGACTCCCTCTTGGCAGGACACAGCTTCAGAAACTAGTTTTAAGAAACAGTTCTACAACCACAGCCCAGACTCTTTGACTCCTTATCAAAGGACAGGATCAGTATTGTTTTCAGATTAAGAACACTTTTGGCTCAGAAGAGAGATTGACCAGTAACTGTTGAGATCAGAATTTGCCCAGGAGAGGACTATGCAATCTCTATGTTATTTGCACCTACTCAATTATCTTGTATGTTGGTTAAACTAGAAATCCAACAACTTGGAAATAGTTTGCAGCCAGGCGTTAAGTTTATGATACCTTTGTCTGGATATGGAGGAACAAGTAATCTTATTTTAGAAGATGTTAAAAAGTTATCTGACAGTTACTTGGTAACAGTGAATGACTTAGTTCCTGGCAAAGCAAGTAAAGTTATTTTTTCTATTCGCAACACTGGCTCCAGAGCAGCCTTTGTAAAAGCGGTATGTTTTAAAGATTCTCAAAGAAAAGTTTTGCTGGATCCTAAAGTATTGAGGATTTTTACAGGTAAATTTGTGCTTAAGGAAATAACCCAAGAAAATATTACTTTAATATACAATCTATCAATCAGAAAGAATGACAATAAGCCTGCAACAGAACTGCTCACTGTATTCTTTGGTAGTGATGAACTCTCCAGAGAGCAGTATCGAAGAGCACTGTTGCATAAACCAGGAGTCATAAAGCAGATACTTCCAGAACATAGTGTGCTGCCAAACATCGATTTCGCTGAAGCATTTCAGGATGAGCTACACATAGATGAGGCATGTCATCTTCCTCGGTGGCCTAATGACATTCGCAAAATTACCCTGTCAGTAATTGGAGAATTCAGAGATTCCATTTCTAGCAGAGAATTTCTTCAGCCTTCTTCCAGTGCTCAGTTGGAATCTGAGAGTGAATCTGGAACTTCTGGAAAGCAAAGTGGCAATGTCTCTTTGGATATTTTACCAGTTAAAGGCCCTCAAGGTCTTCCTTTTCTATCACAAATTGCCCACCCTGCTCAGGGTACACCAACCTCTGAAGAAAGGTGGGCTGTCCATCCAGAATACTTGATTCTGGTAGCTCCTTCTTCTTGTGACATGGCAAAAACTGGACATTTTCATATTATAAATAACTCTGTTGGAGTACTGAAATTTGAGCTATACTGGCCAGCGCTTTGCCTGACAGTCACCCCACAACATGGATTTATCACTCCAGAATGTAAAATACAAATTCTTGTGAGTCCCAATTCTTCCCTGTCCACAAAACAATGTTCCCTTGGACTGGCTTGATCTATATACACTGTGATAATGGACAGAATAAAATGGTAAAAGTTCAAAAACGAGAAGATTTGAATCAAGAACCTTTACCTCATTTGGCCTCGAGCACATTTGGACCTCTTGCCCCAGGACCTGAGCCTTCCAATAGTCATTTGACAAAACCAATAACAAAACCACCATCCACCAAAGTTGAAATTAGAAGCAAGACAGTGATTTTTCCTCCAACATAACCTGGTAAAACTTCAGAGAACTATCTGGAGCTGGAGAACTGTAGCCCCACAAATGTGAAGTGACACCCATCATCTTTTGCTCCCCCATATGTCAAGGGAGTTGATGAAACTGGGGATGTTTTTAGAGTTACCTACACAGCATTCAGATGTTCACCCATTTCTGGAACACTGGAAGGCCATGGAATCCAAAAGGTCTCCATCATGTTTCAGCCCAGAGATAGAGGGGATTACGGCCAGTTTGGGGATGTTGAGTGCCACCCTGCTAAAGAGCCTCACATGAAACACACCCTGAGATTCCAGCTCTCAGGAGAGAGTATCAGAGCAGAAAATGACCCTGAAGACTGGTGCTCCTCCAGAGATACCCTCATTAAAGTAGATCCTGCAGGCATGTCTCAGAGGCGTGCTGTGCCCGAGGCCTCCGCTCACATACCTGGGAAGCTTGACTTGAGTCACTGTGGAGTATATGCCCCAAAGGATGTCTACATGTTCCTGCCAACCAAACTTGGTGAATCCAGGACACTGAAAGTCAATTTGTGAAATATTTTTTTCACTTATGCACTAAATTTTCTGAGCCCGAGAGCACCTTTCTACTTCAAACATTCCAAATACTCTTTGAGAGCCCGGCACTATATCCACATCCCGGTGCATTTCCGACCACAGTCAGTGGGCAGATTCGAAGTTTTACTTGTGATCCAGACAGATGAAGGCAAGAGCATTGCTGTTCGGCTAATTGGTGAAGCCCTTGGAAAAAGTTAACCAGAATACATTTTGTGTAAATGACCAGTTATATTTTGGCAGTCTTATTTCTCTACACCAAAGTTATGTTGTTGTATATATTTTGTATGATAAATTCAATGTGTATAAAGTATACATTTGTTTTTAGAGAAAAAAGATAAAACTAGGAAAAGAAGTAGCCTCGATGAAGCTAGTAACTCAATTCTTTGCAAAAGAGGCTATAAATTGCAGTTTTATTCCTAGGGGTTTTTTTCTTGCTATAAATAACCAGTAGTGTGTCTGAATGTTGGGCATGCTCAGTGCTGTGGCTCCCATGAAATTCCACTTTACCTGATTATTATAGGATCATTTCAGTTGACCATGCCAGTTATAAAGTTCATCATAGTTTGGGTACTTCATGGCCTCACAGAGGTGTTTTGATATTGATCTGGATTTGGGAATCCATATGTGAAAAAATCCAGTCATGTGTTGAAAGGATCTAAGGTTGTCTTTGGTTCAAATACTTCAATGATGACTATAACTTGAGGATATTTTTGTGTCAAAAATATGTCCAGAATATAGTGTTTTCTTTCAAGTTATCTAGGATTTTGTTAGGAGACCCAGTAGGCACAAGTAGCCAGAAAGTTTATGACTCTAATGGTATTTTCGTCTACTCTGACCCTGATAGAATACATACCAAATATCACATACACCTTATGTTTATAATAACTCCCTGGGGCAAAATTAGGTCCATAACAATTTTTCAAAGAACTAATAAAAGGTAGGGGCTCTCTGAACCCTTTCAGGAGGTCTACCCAAATGTACTGCTGGTGAACTCCAAAGAATGCAATCTCACATAACACAGAAATAGCTACCATGAGTCAGGGTTTGAAGGAATGCAAAAAGGAGACATCTTTTAGGTCTAGCAATGTATACAATTTATCATATTCAGGATGAGAAGATTAGGATTATGCACCAGATGAATCCTGAGGTTCTGTACTACATGGTGTTTTCCACTTGGACTGATTGCTAGAAGGATTTTGGCATTCCAGGACTGCTGATAATTGCACTGGTTTTTACGCCATGTCTTTCTCAGTTTGCTTTCTTACACATTCCCTACCACTACCATTATGGGCTGGACCATCCTACAGCAATAATTTATCAAGAAAATGCATAATATACATGATGTACTGGCTAGTTTTCTCAACTTGGCACAAGCTAGAGTAATTAGAGAGGAGGGTCCTCAATTAAGAAAATGTTTCCATAAGATCTGGCTGTAGATAAGCTTATAGAACATTTTCTTAATTATTGACTCATGGGTGTGAGCCCAATCCATTATGGGCAAGGCCATCCCTTGGCTGGTTGTCCTGAGTTCTATAAGAAATCAGGCTGAGCAAGCCATGGGGAGCAATCCAGTAAGCAGCACCCCTCCATGGTCTCTACATCATCTCCTGCCTCCAGGTTCCTACCATGTATGTGTTCCTGTCCTGACTTCCTTGGATGATGAGCAGTAATCTGGACATGTAAGCCAACTAAACCATTTCCTCCCCCAACTGCCTTTATGTCATTGTGTTTCCTTACAGCAATAACAACCCTAAGTCACATGCCCACAAGCCAGTCTGATGGAGACAATTCCTCAATTTTGGGTTCTTTCTTCACAGGTGACGAGTTTGTTTCAAGCTGAAAAAAACTGACCAACATATACTGTATGAGTGGTCCACTGTGGAACTTGTTGATGTCTCCAAGTACAAATGGACCTGCAATAAAAGAAAGGTGGACAAATATCTACTAACATAAAGCCAAATAATCTGGGCAATAAAAGTGACCTCCAGGAGGGAAAAAGCCACCAAGGGCTGAGCATGGTCTGATCTTGCATTATAAAAACATTACAAAACAAAGTGTATTGAAGTTTACATGGATACAACACATTTTCAGAGACTGGCAGCCAAATAATCTAACAATGGATTTGATCATTACTGGAAGTAAAAGCAAGATATATACTTGGAATCCATTTCTTTCTTTCTTTCTCTATTTATTTACACAAAACATGGAACTTCTACATACTGAGAAAGCTGCCTTATATTTTAAAATACCTCAGCCCTTGACCATGTGTATATTTACACCATGGAGAATTTTTCATGACCTCATAGTCTCCATATGACACCTGGCATACCATAATCAGAGCAAAATACAGAACTCCACCCAGGTCTTCATTGAAGATCTCAGATGTAGTTAGTTACTAATGGGAAAAATGACCCACTTTGTTAAACATACGTGGATGAGAGGCAGAGGGGATGGCACAAAACATACTTGTATACAAAGCTATTGACAAGTATGACCTAAGAGGCAGACTGAGTATATTGTATATAAAAATACTTTAAAGAAAAACATGTATTTTGGGGAGAATGCTGTGAAACAAATCTAAGTTGAATAGTTCCACTTGAAGGAAGACCCAGGAAGTAAATTACTCGAAAGTCTTAAGAGGTCCCTAAAATTTACCATATTCAGGACCCTTCTTCCCCCCACATTTACATATACAGTACGAAAAGAAGAGAAGAGGAGACTATCAAACCTGTTGATCTGAATTAATGACGAGAGAACAACCCTGGAGTGGGTCTTTGTGTCATGGATCTGTCTTTGAGTTGTTCCTGCTCCTGAAAGTAATCGCTCACCCATACTACTGCAGGTAACATTAGGCACCTCACTGGTTCACCAAGTTGTACCTAAGCATAATAGTTTTGTGATTGTTGGTGCCCTCTCTGAAGTGATTTTTGCTCATATATTCCCAACAGAGAGTGGCATGAAAACTTCCAAGGCTGCACTAATGGGGATAGTTGTTTTCATAGAAGATGTGGCTAGTAAGAAAAGATCCATTTTTACAGGATAGTATGGGAGAATATGGGCATGCAAGGATGGGATGAGTTTAAAATACTTAGAGAAAAGAAAACTGGACTTAAAAGAACTGAAGGAGAGAGCATGGACATGTGGTGAAATGGTCAAAAGTAGTAATTTCAATGCTGTATGGGGAGATTTCTTACATCAGTCACTCAACTTCAACAATTTGGGGAAATTTCATATGAAGGGGATTTGTTATTATCATAACATGAGAAACAGGCTCACTATTGCAGGTTTTTTATTTTTTGTTTCGTTTTGTTTGTTAATTTTTAGGGATTTAGAAGATGATGTAAGGGGTCAATGTATTCTGACACTCATTTCTATATCTATTATATTCCCAGATTATTTACCTTCAGTAATAATAATAAAACACAGAACTCATAAGGATAAATTTGCAAGAATTTATTTACTGAAAATCCATAAGCCACTCAATGAAATACTGTTGTCCTTGGGCATGATTCTGAATCTTAAAATGTTATGTAGTTGTCTGTAGAATACTTGTGATTACTCCTTGTAATTTTGGATTTTCAAGTTTATGTAAGTTGGAAATTTATTCAAATAGAAGAATGTATTCGGGAACGAATGGGAAAAGTGAAAGAAATGGAGATTGTGCCACCCACTAAAAATAAGAATGAAGAAAGAGTTGCCATTGCCAGGGCAGTGCCAACTTTCTGGGTATCTGGGATGGAGGGTATGCCGTAAGATGGGGGGAAATCAATCTCATCTTTGCGAATGATGGATAAATAATTATACAGGGTGGAAATGAAGACTAAGACGCTAGCAATGATATTCAGAATCCCCGGGACGAAGAATGGATTGTAGGAGACTTTCTGGAGTCTTCCTGAGTAAATTTTCCAAAGAATAACAACGACAGAAACCGAGGAAATCATGCCGAGACAGCTGGAGATCAGTAGTAGGTGTTGAGCAACACGAATATCCAAAGGAACAAAGGTGTCCTGGTAGGTATATTGGTAACACGCTCTTAAAATGTTAGAATTGTTTTCCTTGTAGTACACGCAGGTTCTCCACATTCCTACTAAGGTCAAGCTGGGTTCGGAATCCGCAGGGTCTTCGAAACACCACACTCGCCATTGAGGGAGGTTCATGGAAACGCTGCAAAAGATCCATGCTAGTGTGGCCGCAGCAAAGCCTCCTAGCTGCCGGCCGCCACGCCTGCTGACCATTACAACAGTGACAATGAGCACCTGGCAACTGCAAAGAAACACAGAACATCATCAGGATGGGCTCTTCAGGCCTGGGAGACTGTCCCCTGTGGGGCACTATGAAGAGAAAAGCATTAAGTTGAGCAGGTGTGCCTTTGACAAGGAAATCTCCTGCAGGAAGTGTGTTCTGACCAAACTCAGAAGGACTGGCTCTGTGGCAACACTTACTAGCAGGTTAATAATCCACACAGCATCTAAGAGTTTCTTCTTCTACTGTTTAAAGACTCACAATGAAGTTTGGCCCCAAATATGAAGCCATCCAGATTGTCATCACAGCATGAAATTTCATACTAAAAATAGGAAGACCTTTCAAGTCTGACAGTTGAATAATTTACAAAATATCCACACCATGGAGCTATATGTCAATTATAAATATAAAAGTGGAATCATACATTTAGAGTGTCGTATATGGGGGCTTAGTGCACATTTTTTGTCACTTGTTAGTTTGCTTTTTTGGCATTTTGGCGTTTTTGTTTGTTTTGCAATGTTGTGTGGCTCTGTATCCCAGACTAGCCTAGAACTATGTCCCCAGTCTGTCATTCACCTACAGGCAATGCTGCTGCCTCTCATTTTCAACTGCTGGTATTAGAGGCAACAGCAATCACATCAGCATACTAATACCATGCTTTCTTTTTTCCCCTTTTAAAAATTAAATTATAAACAAGCTTGTTTTACATGTCAATCCAAGTTCCCTCTCCTTCCCTTCCTCCCCTGTTCCCCACCAGGCCCCTATCTCATCCCCCTTCTGCTCCCCAGAGAGGGTGAGGCCTTCCATGTGGTATCTTCAAAGTCTGTCATATCTTTTGAAGCAGGGCCTAGGCCCTCCCCCGTGTGTCTAGGCTGACAGAGTATCCCTCTATGTGGAATGGGCTCCCAAAGTCCATTCTTATACTAGGGATAAATACTGATCCACTACTAGAGGCCCCATAGATGGCCTGGGCCTCCAAACTGACACCCACATTCAGGTTGTCTGGATCGATCCTATGCTAGTTTCCCAGCTATCAGTCTGGGGTGCATGAGCTCCCCCTTGTTCAGGTCAGCTGTCTCTGTGGGTTTCACCAGCATGGTCTTGACCCTTTTGCTCATCACTCCTCCCTCTCTGCAAACGGGTTCCGGGATTTCAGCTCAGTGTTTAGCTGTGGGTGTCTGCTTCTGCTTCCATCAGCTACTATATAAAGGCTCTAGGATAGCATATAAGGTAGTCATCAATCTCATCTTTGGGGAAGGGCATTTAAGGTAGCCTCTCCACTATTGCTTAAATTGTTAGTTGGTGTCATCCTTATAGATCTCTGGACCTTTCCCTAATGCCAGATTCCTCTTTAAACCTATAATGGCTCCTTCTATTATGGTATCTCTTTTCTTTTTCTCCTGTATTTTCCCCTGACTCTATCTTCCTTCTCCCTGTCCTCCTCTCCCCTCCTCTTCTCCCTTTCTCTTTCTCTTAATTCCCTCTCCCTTCCCTCATGCTCCCAATTTGCTCAGGAGATCTTGTCCCTTTCCCTGTCTCTGGGGGATCATGTATGTCTCCCTTAGGGTCCTCCTTGTTTCCTAGCTTCTCTGGTAGTGTGGAGTGCTCCATCAATACTACAGCCAGGGTGAGCAGTTCATCCTGAAGGTATGTCCCTATTGCTACAGACACAATGTACTTCTGACACAGTATCCAGAGGACCTGAGCTGTATATGACCAGAAAACCTTTCTCCCTGAGGACTATCTTTCATGGTCTAAGAATATAACATACAAGCTCCCAAGAGAAGGAAGCATCAGTAGTTTTACCCAGCTATGATTCCTATTAACTACCATGACCAGGATGGCATGATAACCCTGAGAGTACAATAGTGACATTCATACTTTGGCAAAAAACTAACAGCTCCAACTAACAGTGGATTTAAGGCCCACTCAACAAGAGAGAAATCATGCCTGGTATTGGAAACCTAGCCAACTATTAGGAGCTAATGATGTTATGAGTTTAGGGGAGAAATTAAAGCCAGCATAATTCCTTACTAAATTCTAGTATCGTTTCTTATATCCACAGTTAAATGGAGTTTGCAGGCCCCACCAGAGAAGCTTCTTTTTGTAACAGATGGGAACCATTACAGAAAAGCATATCTTATCAAAATGCAGAGAACAAGAGATCATGTGGTGCCAAGTGCCAACTGATACATCTACAACACAACTACTACACCTAAGACTCAAGGATCATTATGAAAGAGGGGACAAGATATTGTTAAAGCCCGAGAAACAGGAAGTTTTCTGTGAGACTGGATCTCCTAAAAATGTCAGAGAAGCTATACTCATGAAGTCTCATCAAGGTGGCTGCCTAAACAAGATCTTATCAAGGATGAAACCAATAGATATAATAACATGGAGGAAATCTCATGAGGCCTCAACCCTAGACAAGCAATTATGGGTATCTAAGGAATGGTGAGGAGAGAAATGCACTTCCCCAGGGAAGAGTTCCCCAATGAGTTATCCAACACTATGTGGTCAGCCCTGAAATCATACATGTACAAATACAAATAACATTACGTGGACTGATAGCATATATATATATATATATATATATATATATATATATATATATATATATAAAATGGGCCATGAATGTTATATAGAGCAAGGTAATACTATGAGCTGGAAGGAAGATAGGAAAGGTAAAAATGATATATTTGTACCTTAATTTCAAAAAAATAAAACATTAAAATAATAACCTTTTTATTACATGTATTGTCTTTGTTGTGTGACTCCTAAATGGCACCTACTAGTGATTATCTCACAGTAATAATCAATGCCAGATGTTGTATCAAAACATTCTAAAAGTAAGCAAAATGTGGAGAGATGAGGTCACATAGGGACAGAAATTCCTTAAGGATATTCCTCATAACTCAACCAAAAGGATAACTATGTGTGTCATAAATGAGGAGAGATGATGTCATAATGGCAATGAGATGTGTCTTGAATGGCAAAGCCATAACATGTAGTCTAACCTTGAAGGCCGATGAATGTAAAGTGAGGATTCAGGTGAATGATGGTGAGAAAATATCTGATTCAGTCTGTGAAGACCATTTAGAGCTCTCTAGTTTTTATTAGAAATACCACATTGGAGCTACTCTCTGAATGCTGCAACTGGTAGGGGGTAGGAACTGCCCTCCTGCACCTATGACCCCAGAGAAAGCTCCTCCAACTGTCCAGGCATTGATGGGTGGGTGTGGGTTTCTAATTCAGTTAATAGTAACTTAGGAAGACACAAGCATGGCTTGATGGGTAGCCCAGCTGCAGAACAGAGTGTCATCTATAGGAGCAATAATGTTACAGGCAAAGTTCTAAATTAAAAATTCAAGTATAATTCCTAATGAGCATATTAACTCTTTCCTTGTTTATTAACAACACAATGACACTTCTTAAGTATCCAGATCATCTTAATATAGCACCATCCATCAGCTGTGAATCAATGAATTAACACAAGAGCCTTTATAGGGAAAAGACAGACCCAATTTGGAGCCACATGGTAAAGTAGAAGCTAATTGTACAAGTGATAGGATATTATTCTTATTTATAGACTTCAGTAAGATAAAGAAAATTCTTACATGGGTGGCACATGGATAAAGTTTGAGAACATTACACTAAGTGAAATATACCAGTCACAAATGATTAAATACCATGTTATTACACTAAGGAGGTTCCTGGCCAAGTCAACTCCACTGAGACAGAAAGCAGAATGTTGGTTGATAGCCACAAAGGCAGGGAGAAACAAGAGACAGCATTTCATTAAGGACAACAATTCAATCAAGAGAGGTGCACAGTTGTGACATTACTGTGTTCCCGTGAATCAACTTATAGCCATGGAATCATACACCTAGAAAAGTCAGTGAGAAATCCAGATATGTATATTTAATCACATTAATCACAGTATACAATAAAGACACATGAAACCTCTACTAACCAGTGATTCTGTCTTCCAATGAACTGCTGTCCAGTGATGTGGAAGAATGTGCAGCTCTCTGCACAAACAGAGCTAATGAGGAGAGAGCTCCACTCACAGCTCCTTCCAAGCTCCTTACTGGCTTTGTGAGCTTGTGAGCTCTCAGAAATTCTATTGGCTTGCTCAAAGTTCTTAGAAGTCTATTGTGACATCAAAAACCAAACCTCAGTGACCTCACCTTCAATATTTTCAGTCACAATGTGAGTGCAGTGAAATCTTTGTGGGCTAACCATGCAGGGTCTCTAGCTTATTTAGTTATGTCCTTTCTCATGCAAAATTTGTGGGGTGGGTTGTGTTCACCAGTGGTCCTCTCAGCTCTTCGTCAGACCTGAACTTGACTAGTTCAGACCTGTGTTCCATTACTTTGTTTCCCGTCTTGAAGTAGAATAATATAGAAAAGACCAATTATTAGATGCTGATTTATTGATTTATTTAGTGATTCACTTAAATCATTGCTTGAACATGAGAAGTCAAGCTAGTGTCTACATAGAGCCTTCACACCTATATTCTCATATTTTGATACAGGAAAGTATACTACAAGCTACCAAAAGAGAACTGTATATACCAACCCAGCCACAAAACATTTTACACAAATGGTGTCTTGTCTGCAAAATATGCTAGTGCAATGGTCGCACAAACTTGATGGGGGAAGTGCTTCTGTGTATGTGTTTGTCTTACTGGATGATAAATAAAGTACTGTTTGGCCAATGAGGCATCAAGTTAGACGGGACTAGGTGTCGAAGAGGATTCTGGGAAATGTAGTAAGAAGTGGTGATCGAGGCAGGAAGTAACATAGCAGGGAGACTCATATTTAAGGTCGGACAAACAGGAAGTGGGGCTTTTTCCCCCTCTGCTCTTCCTCCAGTGGCATGATGTGATCCACTGGCAAGGGGCGACGCCAATGGAAGGTGTCCAATAAGATAAGTCTTATAAATTATATGGATTTATGATAAATAAGACTGAGCTAACAGATGAGAATTCTAGTCACTGGCCAAGCAGCATTTGTACATAATACAAGTCTCTGTACATTAATTTGAGTCCTAATTCGGCTGGTGGAGACTGCCCACATGGTGGTAGGGCTCAGGTGGCTTTTGGCAGAAAGATTTATCGTAACACAAACTTGTGGGAATAATCAACCCATATCTGATTTGCCTTAAAGCCACTCCATGAGATGGAACACATACCTGACACTGCTTGGGTAACCAAGAACCAGAGACTAGATATTCCAAGGACCTAGGGTAAAACCAAATACTACTGGTCTAGAAAACAAAACAAAAAAGTAGCAATAAAATGACTCCTAATGACATTCTGCTATACTCTTAGATCAATTACTTTCTCGGCCATCATCAGAGAAGCTTCCTGCTGTGGGAGATGGAACAAATACAGAGATCCACAGACAGACATTGTATAGAGAATGAAATACTTTGGAACACTCAGACCTAAATAGGATAGCTCTGTCAAGTCGCCCTCCTCTGGGTTCAGGGAACACCAAGGAAGAGGAAACAAAGAGTATCACAACAGAAGGGACAGAGAGGACACCAGGAGAAGGAGCTCACATAAAATCAAAGCTCATATGAATTCACAGAGACCTAGAAAGCATGCACCATGCATGCACAGGACTTACTAGGTCCTATGCATACTGTATTATGGTTTCCAATTTAGTATTGTTACGGCATTCCTGAGAGTGTGAAGAAGTGGGTCTTCATTTCTTGCACTTTCTCTTGGGCTTTTATCCTTCTCTTTCTTTGTCTTGTGCAACTCTGGTTATTAGTTTTTGTTTTATCTTATTATATTTTATTGTAAAAGAAAATATTGCATTATTAATTTAAAATGACTATATTTAGATCTTCTTTGAAATTTTGGAAGAATTCTGCTGTGAGTCCATCTGATTCTGGACAATTTCTGGATGGAAAGTTTTTCATTAGTATTTTAATCTTCTCATTTGTTATGAGCCTGTTTAGGTTGATGATTTCTTTGTTTAATTTTGGTGGTTTGTCATTTGTTAGTGTTCAGGCATCTGTACTGGCCTGTCCTTGGGATTCTGACAGGGTATTGCCTCAGAACACCACCAGTGAACATACACTATGTTCCCTTTTAAAAGGACTCTGCCTACCTCTACCCCATCCTCTGTCTCTCTCTCTCTCTCTCTCTCTCTCTCTCTCTCTCTCTCTCTCTCTTTCTCT
This sequence comes from Cricetulus griseus, assembly GCF_003668045.3. Taxonomy (NCBI): domain Eukaryota; kingdom Metazoa; phylum Chordata; class Mammalia; order Rodentia; family Cricetidae; genus Cricetulus; species Cricetulus griseus. The sequence goes on from NC_048604.1 coordinate 90,594,786, forward strand.
CTGTTTCTTTCTTTCTTCTCTCCATATATAATATATATATATATATATATATATATATATATATATATGCCTCTCTTTCCACTCTACTGCTGTACCTGTCCCCAGAGGCAAGAGCCCATTCTCCTCCTCCTCCCTCCTCTTTCCCCTTTTTATGATCCCTTTCCCTAATGAAAAAAAAAACCCTTCCGCATGTATGTCTCTCTTAGGGTCCTCCTTGTTTCCTTGCTTCTCTGGGGTTTTAGATTGTAGGCTGGTAATCCTTTACCTATTATTCTTAGCTTTGGTCTTTTCACGGTGTCCCCTATGTCCTGGATATTTTGTGTTAGGGATTTGTTGGACTTGAGATTTTCTTTGTTCCATTACTGTATATCTTCTATTGAGTATTCAAACCTGAGATTCTCTCTTCCATCTCTTGTATTCTGTTGGTTATACTTACATCTGTGGTTCCCGATCATTCACCCAGCTTTTCTATTTCCAGCATTCCCTTATTCTGGGTTTTCCTTATTGTTTCTAATTCTGCTTTCAAACCATGAACTTTTTGAATTGTTTCCTTTATACTTGTTTGATTGTTTTTTCTTGGCTTTCTTTAGATTCCTTAAGAGATTTGATTATTTCTAGAATGTTTTGGTTTGTCTTTTCCTCCATTTATGTAATTTTTTGCCTGCTTTTTCTTCTATTTCTTTAAGGGATTTTCTTTTTTTCTGTACTAAGTTTTTAAAATTTTTTATTTGAATTAGAAAGATTATTTTACATGTGAATCCCAGTTCCCTTCCCCTCCCCTCCTTCCCTGTGCCCCCAACTAACACACTACCTATACCATACCCTTTCTGCTCCCCAGGGAGGGTGATGCCTTCTGTAGGGGGTCTTCAGAGGTTGTCATATTCTTTGGGATAGGGCCTTGGCCAACCCTCTTGTGTCTAGGCTCAGGCAGTATCCCTCCATGTAGGATGGGCTCCCAAAATCTATTCCTATGCTAGAGATAAGTACTTACCCACTACAAGGGGCTCCATAGATTTCTGAAGTCTCCTCACTGAGACACACATTCAGGGGTCTGGATCAGTTCCATGCTGATTTCCCAGCTATCAGTCTGGGAACCAAGAGCTCTCCCTTGTTCAGGTCAGCTGTTTCTGTGGGTTTTACCAGCCAGGTCTGGACCTTTAAGGTATTTTCTTGTTTCCTCTTCAATTGTCTCTATCATCTTCATAAGATAATTTTTAAGGTCCATCTCTTCTTCATTCTCTGCATTGGGCTTTTCAGATATTGCTGGTGTGGAGTCCTTAGATTCTGGTGGTGACATATTGGTCTTTCTGTTGTTGAGGGTGTTCTTACTTTGTCATCTTCCCATCCCTTCTTGCAGTGGGTGCAGGTGGGGACTCTCCCTCTCTTCTAGTCTCCTCAAGCAAACTGCCCAGGAGGCAGGCAACGGTTGGAGGGTGAGCAAGGGTGAGTTGTGGCCAGACACAGGGTGGGTCTTCCTGTCTGGGCAGGTCCACTCTTGGTGATGAGCAGTCTCAGGAGGAAGGGAGGAAGGGGTGATGGTAGAAATTGGGGGCAGAGCAGCACCCAGACTCACCTCAGGTGGCACACAGAGGGCCTATCCTTAGTGTTTTAACTATGTTATGCAATGAGAAATTTTTTTGCTCTTGTCTATTTCGTGTCCTGTGTGCTTCCTGTATCTGTGAATATGTCTTTCCTTAATTCGAGGAAGTTTTCTTCTATTAATATTGTTGAATATCTTGCCAATCCCATTTACCTGTGATCCTTCCCTTTCATCTATACTTATAATATGAAAGATTGGCTTTTTCCATGTTGTCTCACATTTTCTGTATGTTCCTTTCCTGTGTTTTGAAATTTCTCATGTCCCTTGCTTATTTGGTCTAGATCAATGGTTCTCAACTTTCCTAATGCTGCAACCCTTTAATATATTTCTTCATATTGTGGTGATCTGAACTATAAAATTATTTCATTGATACTTCATAAATGTAATTTTGCTTCTGTTATGAGCTGTAATGTAAATATCCAATGTGCAGGATGGCTGTAAGCAACTCCTTTGAAAGAGTCATTCTATCCTGAAGAGTCACATCCCACTGCTTGAGAAACACAGGTTTAAATTGTTATTTCTATAGGAAAAGATGGAAATGATTTTTATGTCTAAGTAAGAGTCTAATCTATCTTCAGAGATTCTAAATCAATGAGTCATACATTCTGCAGTGAATTCCATCAATTTAAGAAACCACATCTATGTGACTATAGATGCTGGGTCCTTCTGTTCTGGCCTTTATCCATAACACATGGTGTACTAGTGGATATCTGATATGAAACCTCCAAAGAGTTGCAACCCACAGGTTGAGAAATGCTGGTATACATCCTCTATTCTGTCTTCAAGTGCTGATTGTCTTCTGATTGGTTCATTCATCTTATAACTTTTTCCTTTGAATTTTCAAGTTGGGCTATTAGGCATTTTATTTCCAAATTCATTTCAGCTTGAGTCCTCTTCAATGTTTTTGTCTCCTTATTGAACTCCATTCTCATCTTGGACTATCTCCCATATTTCCACCAGACTAATGTTTGTGCTTTCTTGGGCATCACTCGGGAGTTTATTCTCTGTATAATTTTTCTCCCTGATTTCACTGAGTTGGTTATTTGTGCCTTCTTTAAACTCCTTGAATTCTTTGATGAGCTTCATAAGTTCTTTTATCTTCTGTGTCCTGGAGTTCTTCTAGGCAATTCTCATTGGCAAGCATTTCTAAAGGAGTGATAGCTTTTGGAGAGAAAATACTGACTTGATATTTCATATTATTGGTATCCCTGGGATTAGATCTGGGCATGTGGGATCCCCTTTTTTGGTTCTGAGTTTGTTATAAATAGAGAAAGTTGGATATGAAGAGAAGATGTGGGGCAGGTAGGGTCTGGAGGTTGGAAATGGCTTGGGTTGGATGAAGACAGGTGGAGAGAGGTGACTGGGTTGGTATACAGGATGTTTTTCCTGTCCCAAGGTTGGATTGTGGAGGTAGCTAATTCTGAGTGGACAGGTTAAACATGAAATGGAAGTGTTCTGTGGTTTGGTAGAAGATAGAATAATACTGGGCTAATCCCAGAGTGTTTCTATAGTGAAGCCAGGCAAGGGCAGGCTAGGCTGGTGCCCTGGTTGTGAGACCCAGGCTGAATCTGGTAGGTTGCAGAAAAGGTCTGGTTGAGGAGGTATCCAATGTAGACCCTGGAGGAGGATGTGAGAAGTTTGGTTATGTTGTTACTTTTATGTATGTGTGACAATGCAATATCATGAATATATTCCTTACATTCTAAGAAACTGGAACTTTTGATAGACTTCACAATGAAAGTGAGTAATACATCTTGAGGTCACTTAAGACTGCTAATATGTTTTCATGTTCAACCTTCTTTTAAAAGAGTTAACCTCTAATGCATATAATCCACACATTTTGTGCCCCATGGGAGAAATCATTAATGCTTTAGTGAAGCATTTTAGAGAATTCATTTAGAAGAATGTATAGCCTGACTCATCCAATGTATCTGGAAAATCCCTTGTTGGTGATGTATCATTTATTGGGAGTGTACATTTTGAAAATCTTAGTCATTAGAAGTGACAGGGGCCTAGGAATTTCCAAAAAGCTCCCAGCCTATCTGCCTGCAATGGTGGAGAGGTCCAAGGAAAGGGTAAATTTGGATGTCTCAAGTCAGCTAAACTGGTAAATTGATCTCAGGAAGATATATCATATGGCCTGAAATGTCCCATTCAGTTGCTAATTCTTTTATTTCCCTCTTTCTCTTTCTTTATCAAGTCCAGTTTGATTCTTTTTCAAGAATTTTTCATGATTCTGTCACTAGGAAAAATCATGACTCTCTGTCAATCATCCTACACCTCTTCCCTTTCATTTTAGCTTTCAAACTGCTCACACTATGGGGAATTCCCTATCTCCCACAGCTCATGCCCACTGGCTTAGTTGCCATTCTGTTGCTATGAAGTGATACAAGGACCGAGCCACCTCAGAAAAGAAGCATTTAATTAGAGGCTTGCATGCAGTTTCAAAAAAGGGTCCCTTACCATAATGGTAGGGAACATGTCAGGAGGCAGACAAGCATGGCACTAAAGCAGTAGCTGAGAGCTTACAACTTATCTACAAGCTGGAGGCATAGAGAGTGAGACTGGGTCTGGAATGGGCATTTAAAATTCAAATTCAACCCCCATTGAAATAACTTCTCCAACAAGGCCACACTGTTTAATCCTTCCCAAAAGTGTTCCAACAACCCAAGCATTCAAATATATGCCCCCAAAGGGACCAGTAGTTAAAAACTTCACTTAAAGGAATTGGAGCCCCTGCCAGTAAGACAAATTTGTAAACTACTGGTTGTAATTAAATACACACACAAACACACACACATACACACACACACACACACACACACACACACACACACACACACACACATATATATATATATATTATATATATTATTGTCCCTGTCTGAGGTGAACAGGGATTACACCAATGAACTTTCCTAATTGGATGGAAAAAAAGCCCCAGAGGCCTTAAACCTAACACAGATAACTATAGACAAGTGAGGAAAGCTGGGAATGGGAGAGAAGGCCTTCCCCAGGGAAAAGCACACATATTGGTTTTCCAGTGCCAAAAAGTCAACCCTGAAAACAAAATACCGGTATTATACCAACTGAAGATGTTGTATTTAGAAATATATATGTATATATGTATACATATAGGCATGCAATAATACTTAGTAAAAAGGGGGCATAAATTTGAAGGAGAGTGGGGAAAAGTATAAGGCAGGGTTTTCAGGGAAGAAAGGGAATGGAGAAATGTTGTCATTAAAATATAATCTCAAAAATAAATACTGTTCCTCGTATCCTGATTATGAGATGTTTGATTCAGAATCCTGGACGCAAGGGGGTGAGTGATGTCCAATTTTGCTGCTCAATAGCACCAGTTAAGCTAAAACATTTAGTCCTTTGGGATGAGCTTAGGCTAGTCATACAGCCTTACCAAAAGAAAAAGAAAGGTCCAGAAAAGCCCCCTCCTACTAAACGCTGTACACTTCCTCTGCCTAGTTCTCTGACAAATGGTAATACAATAAATGATCCAAGTCCACAAGGTGCTTTCCAAAAATGTCATGAAGAAGCTTCTCAAGCAGGAGAACAAGTAACTGTGCTTTCAATCAGTAGAGAAGTTCCAATTCACCACATATAAAAATCTAAGCAAAAAAGTATTACAGAGAATGAGGTTCAAAGCCGTTTCACTGGGGGACTAAAATGCTATCACAAATATATATGAAATGTGACTTTTGATTTGCATTCCCTTATGAAAACTATTACCACCACTACTCACTATAGTCTGTTGTTCCTAACCAAAAGGAGAAGCCCCTCATAAATACAGTTTCTGATCTTTATACCCACTCCTTCAGGATCCTTTTCCACTATCAGCTAAAATCCTACAGAGCCCTTTATGGACCTTGTTGATCGTCTACTATAAGCTATAGAAAGACAAATGGATAACAAAGATACTGGCGGACATTGTTTCTGTCGTTAGTTTATGAAAGTGCAAATTCTAAGTGGAAAACAAAGCAAAAGACAACTTCATTCTGCAGTTGCTACTCTTTTTCTCACTACAACTGATATGATAAAAGCTGGGTGTTGGTGGCTCACACCTTTAATCCCAGCACTTGGGAGGCAAAGGCAGGTGGATCTCTGTGAGTTCAAAGCCAGCCTGGTCTACAGAGCAAGTTCCAGGACAGGCTCCAAAGCAATACAGAGAAACCCTGTTTCAAAAAAAGACAAAAAATTAAATAAAATAAGCATGCCAAAATGTTTACACATAGGCACACAAGACTTGGATTCTGCAGCCTGCTATGTGTTTCAAATGTGGAAAAAGATGTCACTACCAAAAAGAAGTGTACACAAAAATTGCTAGTAAACCTCAGTATTATTACATTATCTGTTGATACCACCGCCAAAACATGCCCAAAATGTAAAAAGGATATTCACTGGACCAGTCAGTTATTGTGACACATACAATCTAATTTTGGCAAATGGGGGAATGAACGCCAGAGGGCAGCATGATGACACAAACAAGCCCTGGTAAACTACAGCTTGAAATTCTATTGTTCATGTCCAGAAGCAGCAAGGGACTCAAGCACACTAAATCCACAGCATTCCACCCAGCTCCACTCCTAATCCAAAGACAATGGGAGATTTGATTTCTCCCCCTAAAAGTAATTCAGGATTAGACTTATCTATAATCAAACACATAAAATTTGAAAGCAAAGAAACTCCCCATAAATCTATAGGGACCCCTTCCAACAAACTGCCCTGGCTTGGTATTAGGCAAATCAAATTGAACTATAAGAGGACTTTTTGTTTGACCAGATGTAGTTGATCCAGGTTTTACTGATCAAATTCATATTACAATTTATTCCCAGCTACTCCAAGAAATTCCAGTCCTAATTCAGTTGGCAGAATTGCTTATTATTCCTGATCCAATCCCACAGATCCTTGATGATGGTCACCAAAATCAAGAAATTGACTTCCAGACTCACACAAGACTCAGATAATGCCTCTTGATAAACCTTATAATTTCCATCAGCTAGCTCCCCATAAAAGGCATTATAGACACAAGCTCTGGTGTGTCTATTACAGCTAAACTATCCTGACAGACCATATTGAAATATCCTGGAATGTACCTATCTTTTATATTCTCAAAATGTCTGGTAAATGGAGGTTTTATTATGAACCCATGCTGTCAATATTCATCTTCATTCCTTTGGCACTCTTCAGCCTGGAGTTCCTCTCTCACCATGGTCCCTCAAAACAATATTATTATTATTATTATTATTATTATTATTATTATTATTGATTTAAAGTATTACTCTTTTTACTCTCCCTTTACTTCCTGTTGATACAAAAGATTTGTTTTTTTAGTACCTACTCTCAATAATCAAACACCTATATCTCATTTGCAATGGGAAATTCTTCTTCAAGGAATGATCAATAGCTCCACCTTCTGCAAAAGATGTGTAAATGGGGCAATACACCCTAGCAGACAAAAATTTCCTGTTACTTATATATTCCACTTTATGGATGGTATCCTATTAGCTTCCTATACTAAGACTGATACCTATTTCTTTTAGAGGATTTGCAAAGCTTCATCACAAAACTTTCATTTATACTTTGCCCTAGACAAAATTCAGCTAACTATTCCAAAGGACAACTGATAGACTATTATTTTTTCCTTCACTGAACTTCAGTGAGTAAAATTGTTAGTTCCAAAAAATAAAGATAAACTTTCTTCAACAGATTTTAGGCACTATCAAATTTCTTCAAACCATCTGTTTTTTTAATTCATTTAATTTTACTTTATGTGCATTGGTGTGAAGGTATCAGAACTCTTGTGATGAGAGTTACAGTTGTAAGCTGACATGGGTGCTGGAAGTTGAACCCTGATCCTCTGGAAGAGCAGTCATACTCTTAACCACTGAGCTATCTCTTCTCTGAGAACCCCCCAATATGGCTGTTTCTCATCATTTTTTCTCTCTTAAAGTAGATACTGACTTGAACTCATTTCATACATTAACTCCTCCTGCATTGTCATAATAGCAGCTAGTGGCTCAAGCTCTGGAAGGAAGACAACTTTCCCACAGGAACTTATATTTGCCCCCCCTCGGTGTGGTGATATCTTATTTGTATTCCAACAAGCAAAGCTTGCCCAAGTTCAGAGGGCAGGGCTAGCCACTACCTAACCATAGAGGTCTGGAGTTCTATACAGGCAGACAGGAAGTGAGATGGCTGGGCAGAGAGACAGGGCTCAGTTTCTTTTCAGTCTTAAGACTTCATAGATATAAGAGCTCTACTCATCTTTCTGCTTTCACCCCCCCATGTCTAGCTCTGGGCTTTTACTATTATGACCTATTACACCTTGTGTTACATATTGGCACCAAACTTAAAGGCACAAATTCATGAAAAAGCAACCCCTTTTCCCTCTTCATGCTTTGTGGGTTGCAGACTTTCCCTAGAACCCCTTTCCTTGGGCTGCCACTCTCAGACAACAGCTACATGCTAACATCTGCAGTTGTCCTCAGCCAGGATGTACACCACCTGTGTTCTCTGATCATATTTGCTACACAGCTTTAAGCTCCACCGTCTTCCTTGGCAGATTTGGAAAGTGGGAAGTTTTTAAAGAAAGAGAGTTTTCCAACATTAAAAAGTGGGAAACTCTGACTTCTGTTTGCCCTCATTGGAGTCTCTTGGCCTGGAGACTACACACAGGTGGACCCACCCCAACAGGCCAAGACATCAAGAGTCAGCTGACATTGAAGTATTAGTCTCACATCCAGCGACCTTGAGAAGGAGTATCTCAGACCAGCCTGCACCCACTAGGAGAGTCATCGGAGTATTGGACCTGCTTGCATCCACTGGAAGAGATCCTTGGACCTGTACCCATTTGGAGAGGGAGAGAACCCACCTACAACTACTGGAAGAAGGAATCGGAAGACAACAGTATAAGACCACAGTGAACAACAGAAAAACCAATATGATACTACCAGTGTCTAGGGACTCTACACCAGCAAGAGCTGAACAACCCAACACTGACGAAGAAGAGAACAACCTTAAAAACTTCTATATAAAGACTATAGAGACCCTCAAAGAGGAAATGAGAAAATCCCTTAAATAAATGGAAGAAACAAACAAAAAATATAAGAAATGGAGAAAAAGACCAACCACAATATGCAAGAAATAAACAAATCTCTTAAGAAGGCCAAGAAAAATAACCAAACAAGTGAAGGAAGCAATTCAAACATATCAAGGCTTGAAAGCTGAAATAGAGACAATAAAAATACACACAGTCTGAGGGAATGCTGGAAATATAAAAGTTGGGTAAGTGATCAGGAATGACAGTTGTAAGCATAACCAACAGAATACAAGACATGAAAGAGAGAATCTCAGGCATTGAAGATACACTAGGAGAAATAAATTGATCCACCAAAGGAAATTTTCAGTCTAACAAATCCTTAACACAAAATATCCAGGAAATACGAGACACTGTGAAAAGACCAAACCTAAGAATAATAGATATAGAAGAAGGTGAAGAAACCCAACTCAAAGGTGCAGAAAACATAGTCAACAACAAAATCATAGAAGAAAACTTTCCCAACCGAAAGAAAGACATGACAATGAAAGTACAAGAAGCTTACAGAACACCAAATAAAGTGAACCATAAAAAGTACCCTCGTACTTTGAGAGCCCATCCCACTTTAAGGGATGCGCTCTGTCTCTGGACACATGGGGAGGGGCCTAGGCCCAGCACAGGAAGATTTGGTGGACTTTGTGGAGCCCCTGTTGGGGGCCCTACCCTGCCTGGGGAGTGGTGGGTGGATGGGGTGGGGGGTAGGTTGGAGGTGGGGGAGAAGGAATGGGGGTGAGGGGAGGGAGAGGGAGAGGGGACTTACATGTGAAACAAGCCTGTTCCCTAACTTGAATTAATAATAATAATAATAATAATAATAATAATAATAATAATAATAATAAAAGTAAAAAAAAAGAAAAGAAAATCTAGTAAGAAACAAGCCATGCTAAGGCTGGACATTCATAAGAAACAAAAAAAGTCCCCTCGACACATAATAATCAAAACCCCAAACATACTGAATAAAGAAAGAATATTAAGAGCAGCAATGGAAAAAGTAGCTTACAAAAGCAGACCTATCAGAATTACCCATAACTTCTCCATGGAAACTTTGAAAGCCAGAAAGTCCTGGTTAGATATTCTACCAACACTAAGAGACCATGGATGCCAGCCCAGACTAGTATACCCAACAAAGCTTTCAATTGCTTTAGATGGAGAAAACTTAACTACACTCACAAAAACATAGACAACAGATAACCTCACTTTACCAACAGGCAAAAGAAAAAAAGGGGAGAAAATCCACACACAATTCCAACAACAACAAAAATCCATAACAAACAAGAATGAACAATCAATGGTCATTAATACCCCTCAATATTAAATGTCTTAACTAGCCTATAAAAAGACACGGGGTAGCAGAATGAAGAAAGAACCATCCTTCTGATGCATACAGGAAACACACCTCAACTTCAAAGACAAACTGTACCTCAGAGTTAAGGGTTAGGAAAAGATTTTTCAATCAAATGAACCCAAGAAACATGTGGGAGTAGCAATCCTAATATCTAAATATTAGACTTTAAAAGGAAATAAATCAAAAGTGATGGAGATCATTTCATATTTATCAAAGTAGAAATTAATCAAGATGAAGTCTCAGTTCTGAACATCTATGCCCCAAATACAAAGGTATCCACATTCATAAAAGAAACATTACTAAAATTCAAATCACAAATAAAACCTCACATACTTACAGTAGACTTCAACATCCCACTCTTACCACTAGACAAGACCACCAGACAGAAGTGTAACAAAAGAAATAATAGAAGTTATGACCCAATTGGGTTTAACAGACATCTATAGAACATTCCATCCAAACACCAAAGAACATACCTTCTCAGCACCACATGGAACCTTCTCTAAAACCGACCACATACGTGGCAAAATATCAAACCTCAACAGGTACAAAAAAAATTGGAATAGCTCCCTATATCTTATCAGACCATCATGGTTTAAAGTTAGAATTCAACAACAACAGAAATTATGGAAGACCTACAAACTCATGGAAATTGAATAATGTGCAACTGCACCATTCCCAGGGCAAGGAAGAAATAAAAGGAAATTAAAGACTTCCTAGAATTTGATAAGAATGAAGAGACAACATACCCAAAATTATGGGACACTTTGAAAGCAGTGCTAAGAGGAAAGTTCATAGCACTAAGTGTCCACATGAAGAAACTAGAAAATAGTCACACTAGAGAATTGACAGCACAAATGAAATATCTAAAACAAAAGGAAGCAAACTCACCCTGGAGGAGTAGACTCCAGGAAATACTCAAATTGAGGGCTGAAATCAATAAAGTAGAAACTAGGTAAACAATACAATGTAACAAAGAGTTGGTTCTTCAAGAAAATCGACAAGATTGACAAACCTTTATCCAAACTTACCAAATGGCAGAGAATAAATATGCAAATTAACAAAATCAGAAATGAAAAAGGGAGACATAACGACATACACTGAAGAAATCCAGAGAACCATCGGGTTATACTTTGAAAGCATTTACTCCTCAAAATTCAAAATTCTAAAGGAAATGGACAATTTCTGGATAGCTATCACTTATCAAAATTAAAACAAGAACAAATAAGCAATTTAAATAGACATATAACCCCTAATGAAATAGAAACAGTAATCAAAAGGCTTCCAACCCAAAAAACCCCAGGGCCAGGGCCAGATTGTTTCAATGCAGAAATCTACCAGATATTCAAAGAACAGCTAATACCAATTCTCCTCAAATTGTTTCACACAATACAATCAGAAGGCTCATTGCCAAACTCCTTTTACAAGGCTTTAATAACCTTTGTACCCAAGCCACACAAAGACACAACTAAGAAAGAGAACTACAGATCAATAACCCTCATGAATAATGAGGCAAAAATATTCAATAAAATACTGGCAAATGGAATCCAAGAACACATCAGAGAAATCATCCACCATGATCAAGTGGGCTTCATCCCAGGGATGCAAGGATGGTTCAACATACAAAAATCCATCAATGTAATGCACAAATATAAACAAACTGAGACAGAGAAAATCACATGATCATCTCACTATAAGCTTTAATAGACTTTGACAAAATCCAACACCCCTTCATGATAAAAGTCCTGGAGAGATCAGGGATAATAGGAACACACCTAAGCATAATAAAAGCAACATACAGTAAACCAACAGCTAACATCAAATTACACATCAAAACCCACATAATAATAATAGGAGACTTCAATAATCTATGGAGTCAATGCAATCTTCATCAAAATCCCAACAAAAATTTTCACAATCCTTGAAAGAACAATACTTAATTTCATATGGAAAAGCAAAAGACCCAGGATAGCCAAAACAACACTGTACAATAAAGGAACTTCTGGAGTAATTATCATCCCTAACTTCAAGCTGTACTACAGAGCTATTAGGGTAATGAATACAGCTTGGTATTGGCTTCAAAACAGACAGTTGGACCAATGGAATCAAATTGAAGACCCTGATATTAAACCACACACCTATGAACACCTATTTTTGACAAAGGAATTCAAATTATACAATTGGAAAAAAGCATCTTCAACAAATAGTGCTGGAATAACTGGTTGTCAACATGTAGAAGAACGCAAATAGATCCATATCTATCCCCATGCACAAAACTTGAGTCCAAATGGATCAAAGACCTCAACATAAATCCAGTCACTGAACGTCTTAGAAGAGAAAATGGGAAGTAGCCTTGAGCACATGGGCAGAGGAGACTACTTCCTAAATATAACACCAGTAGCACAGACACTGAGAGCAACAATTAATAAATGGCATCTCCTGAATGTGAAAAGTTTCTGTAAGATAAAGGACCCAATCAGTATGACAAAATGGCTCCCTATAGAATGGAAAAAGATCTTCACCAGCCCCACATCTGACAGAAGGCTTATCTCCAAAAGATACAAAGAACTCAAGAAACTAGACATCAAAATACAAAATAACCAAATTAAAAAGTGGGGTACAGATCTAAACAGAGAATTCTCAACAGAAGAATCTCAAATGGCTGAAAGACACTTAAAGAAATGCTCATCGTCCTTAGGAATCAGGGAAATACAAATCAAAACAACTCTGAAATACCATCTTACACCTGTCAGAATGGCTAAGTTCAAAAAAACTGATGATAACTTATTCTGGAGAAGATGCAGAGTAAGGGGGACACTCCTCCATTGCTGGTTGAAGTGCAAACTTATGAATACACTGTGGAAAACAATATGATCATTTCTCAGAAAATTGTGAATCAATCCACCTCAAGACCAAGCAATACCCCTCTTGCGCATATACCCAAAAGATGCACACTAATACCACAAGTACATTTGCTCAATTATGCTCATAGCGGCATTATTAAAAATAGCCAAAACCTGGAAAAAACCTAGATGCCCCTCAACTGAAGAATGGATAAAGAAAATGTGGTACACTTACACAATGGAGTACTAGTCAATGATTTAAAAAAAAAATGACATCTTGAAATTCTCAGGCAAATGGATGGAACTAGAAAAAACTGCCCTGAATGAGATAATCTAGACACAGAAAGACAAACATTCACTCACCCATAAGTGGATAGTAGACATAAAAGCAAAGAATAACCAGTCTATAGTCCATGACCCCAGAGAGGCCAGGTAACAGGGAGAACCTTAAGAGAGACATACATGGATTCTCCCTGGGAAAGGGAAATAGAAAAGATCTCCTGAGAAAATTGGGAGTGTGGGTGATGGGGTGGAAAATGATAGGGAGGAGATGAGGGGAGGGGGATGAAAACATGAGGAAATGAGACGACTGAGATGGGGGAAGGTCAGAGAGGGAGAGCAAGGAAAGAGATATCTTGATTGAGGGAGCCATTATTGGGCTAGCAAGAAACCTGGCACTAGGGAAATTCCCAGAATTTACAAGGATGACCCCAGTTAAGACCCCAAGCATTAGTTGAGAGAGTGCCTGAACTGGCCTTCCCCTGTAATAAGATTGATGACTACCTTAATTATCATCATAGAACCTTCATTCAGCAACTGATGAATCAAATACAGAGATCCACAGGTAAGCCCTGGGCCTAGCTCCCAGAGTCCATTCAAAGAGAGGGAAGAGCAGTAATATTAGCAAAAATTTCAAGACCAGTTTGGGGATACCCACAGAAACAGCTGACATGAGCTAGTGGGAGCTCACTGACCCTGAACTGACAGTGGGGAAACCTACATAGGACCAAACTAGGCCCTGTGAATGTGGGTGACAGTTGTGTGGCTTGGGCATTATATAGGCCTATTGGAAGTGGGACCAAGATTTATCCCTACTGCTTGAACTAGCTTTCTGGAGCCCATTCTCTTTGGAGGGATGCCTGGCTCAGTCTAGAGATAGGGGAGAGATTCTTGGTCCTGCCTCATAGTGATGTGCCAGACTTTGTTGGCTCCCGATGGGAGGCCTCACCTTATCTGCTGAGTGGATGGGGTAGGTTGGAGGGAAGGTGGGGGGAACAGGAGGAAGGGTGAGAGTGGGAATTTATCATTTTAAAATTAAAAAAGAGTTAACAAAAAAGATTCAAAAGTCATTTCTCTCAATCTTACCCTGGTATTTTCAGAAAGCCTCACAGAAGCAAGAAGCTTTATCCCAATTCTTGATTTTATATATGCTCCCTCAAGGACAAAACCAAGGTCTGAGGTCTGTTCCCTTAATAACTTGGAGCCTAGGCTAATGATTTGCACTTTCTTCTACTACAGGCATTCTCTGGATTCCACCAGGATTGGTAAAGGCATACCATGAACGTTCACCAGAAGATGACAAGCTGGTACCAAAAGAGGAACATGTTCCTGAATTTCAACCACATATAAACTACATGTCACTTTCAATCCTTGCTTCATATACCAAACTTCTCATTGCATTGTGATTTTTATCTCCTGATTTTAACTCTTAGACAAGTCCATAACTAGACTGATGTTAATAAGACTCATCCAGGGAATGGGGAATCTGCTACCGAAAAACTCAATTATGCCCTGAAATATATACATATAGAAAGATTCACTGGAATGATTATTGCAACTATCATAGCTGCCACAGTTCTCACTGCCACAGCAGCAACAGTCTTACTAGTCTATTCGAACTGCAACAACTTTAAATTCCTGTCTTCAAAATAAACATCTTTAAATGGTGTTTGATAACCAACTGCCTCAACATTTCTGATTAATTTCCAGGAGTAAATCTTAAGATGTGGTATTTTTTGGAGATACATATTCTATTTGTCTGACTCTTTCTTGAAGTCCTATTGTGACTTTAGCAATTTTTCAAAAGAACCACCACAAAATAATGTTAATTCAGGCTGCTCCTACAGTACACCATGCCTTGATCAGTTCTTCACAGTGACTATCTCCATGGACATGAATCTTCTTTAATAAAATGAAAAAGGGAGAAACTGTGACAATACAATGATCTGAAAAATGTCTCTTACATTCTAAGAGACAGTAATATTTTCTGGATCTCTCAGCCATAGTTAATAATACACCTTGAGGCCACTTAAGACTGAAGACTGCTATCCTATTGTGTACTCAGCCTGTTTGTTTAAACTGCTTTTATGAGATCAGTGTAATAGCCAAACTTACTTGCCTTGGATTTCTCAACTTTTACAACCAAAGATAACATATAGTTGTAATCTTGTTACGTATTCTTCCATGCTCCTGACCCAGAAGAAGTGTCTCATTTGCTAAAAGCAGCAAATAGAGGATGAAAACAACCTCCTAAAATGTCTAAAGGTTGAAGGCATCCATCTATGGTCATTAGTTAATAAATGTTGATGTTTGTAGTACTGTCATCTGGGACAGTTAGGACCCTCATAAAGCTCTGTTAAAGATTTCTGTGAAGTATCCTATTACTTCCTTATGTGATGCTTGTTGTGCTGTTCAATAAAGAAAGAACAAAGCCTTTTGTCAGAAATTGACAAACACAGTCACATGACAGACATACATATGCACAGACATGGACATGGGGATAGATTCACAAGACAGCCTTCTTTATCCAGGCAGGTTTAGACTCATGCTACAAGAAGGAATGAGACATAAGCTACAGGAAGCATGAAGTAGAGAATTCAAATCTGGAATTTTTCCAAAGGGAAGTACATTTATTTCTTTACTTAATATGACACTGATTTATTATTGCTAACTCTGGGATTAGTCAATAATATGTATAGTCTATGCACAAATACATGAAAGTTACATGTCCACTCACAAGTTCTTGCATATATACACATTGGCAAGCATGTAGTTCTAACCACAGTCAAACATTGACTCAAATGTGTGTGTTTAGACATGTTCATTTCCTAGCACATTCACAAACTGGCTCATTTGAGTGTGTTCACACTCAAAATTTGTGCATTATCACATGTAATAGTCCACTCAAGAAAGATACAGACAACTATGCTGATTAAGCCAATTAAAAGTATATGAGTCCTCTATTGGCTGGTGACCAAGAGTGGGCAAAAACTTCAAAGACTGTAATTTACATCAAAGTTAGATGAGGGTCAGAGTCACCTTGAAACGTTCATTTCTGACAGAACATAGTAATTATTTCAGACATAACATGACAATTATTTTTACTTATACCTCCTTCTTTAGTTTAGTCTATGTTAAGTTTGTATAAACATTAATTATTTGGTTAATACATCTGGACCATGGTCAAGGTCATGGAAATCTCACATATGTTGCCAAGACAGAAATGACTGTTGACATTACATCAATCACTTCATTACTCCACTTCTTTTAGTTATTTTCAAATCCTTGGTTTTTATGGAGGGGCAGGTACTAAGTAACAATCAGGTAATTAAGCAGGGTCCACTCATTAGACCTAAGAGAAGAAGGACAAGAAGACCCATTGTGTACCTGTGAATAAGGTGTTAAGCCATGAATTCAAATCAAATCACACTATGGAAGCAGGAACTTTTTGCCTTCTTAATGTATTATTTAAAAGGACTAGGTATTTTTATACATAGGCACAACTCATTAAAGAAATCAAATAAGTTTCTAACGAACCTCTTCTTTTTAGATGCAGTAGAGCAAGTAATATTTTGTGTCTTGTCCAGTCTTAGGGAACCATTGAGACTAGCCCTATAGCAAGAATTATGGCTAATATTAACATATGTCCATCATGATTCCTAACTCCAAATGTCTACTGTTGAATCTCTTAGGTTTTACTGTGAGAAAGCCTGCTAACTTCTAGGTTTCTAATAGCAGCAATGCTGTAGAGATGGTCCCCTGTTTTCTCTAGAAAGTGACTCAGAGAGGCTGGTGTGGGTGTATATTGATGCTCTTTTAGTACCAAAATACATTTTAAACCATAAATGCAGTCAATAGAGAAACTTAGACCTCATTATTACCACCCTAATTTTTTATGTGACTTGGTGTCTCCAAATAAAAAATTTAATAAAGTCAGCAAAATCTAAGTGGTTAAGTATATATCTTTAAGTCAGTTTAGATTGTTATAACCTTAGGAATTTATAAATTTCAATCACCAAATATATGTATCATCCTTAAGCACAACCCTCCACTAAACCCTGCATAGCTTAGAATTTTACAACTTGACTTTAAGACGTCATGGTTTTGTCTTCATCTGTTCTTTTTTATTCTTAGAACAAAACCAGATTTCATCATACAAAATTCATCTTTGTCCAAAATATTTCAACCCTTTTTACTAAAAAGCCTCATACTTCATGTCCTTTATGTCCTTTTTCTCATACCAATTCACTCTTTCTATTTTGTTTTCTAAAACAAGAGTTCAATTCAAGTTACATAGCAAATTAAGATTACATGTAAACAGACTTTAACTTTTTGTTGTGAGTTTTAAGCTATCCTTTTCTGTTTAGAAAGTTGCAAGTTTTTAACACACACACACACACACACACACACACACACACACACACACACACACACAGTCTTATGTATCCTAAGAGTAAGAACATTTACATTTCAGCAAGATCTTCAATGAGGATTAATAACCTTAAATGGGGAAACCTTTTTTTTTGTAAAAGAAACCAGGATGGGGATCTTCGGAGAATTAGACATCTGTAGTTGCAGTTAGACATTTTAACTCTGTATATAAATATCTCTTGATTAAAAAATTTAAATATCATGTGACAGAACAGTAACAAATAAATTCACTGTTTTCTATAAGAAATGTTCTCTAATGTGTGTGGGGGTTGTTAAGCAATATATGGGGCCTTTGCTCAAAATACATAAAAGCTTCTCTATAGCTGCATAGGTGGACCCCTTTCCCATTCTTAGATTTTAGTCTGTATAGCTTTGTTTCCCCAGAAAATCTTGACATTTCTTGCAATTTGGACATAATTGCACAACCAGCCATGAGGAGTGACTGGAAACTCAGGTGAAGGTCCAATGACCTCATCTATCCCCTCCTTTCTTAGAGGAATATTAATATTTAGCAACATGTAGGCACACCTGGAATTCTTATTGGGAGATTTTAGACAGGTCTTTTCCATAACCAGACTGTCTCTGTCTCTGTCTCTGTCTCTGTCTCTGTCTCTGTCTCTCTGTCTCTGTCTCTCTGTCTCTGTCTCTCTGTCTCTCTCTCTCTCTCTCTCTCTCTCTCTCTCTCTCTCTCTCTCTCTCTCTCTCTCTCTCTCTCTCTCTCTGTGTGTGTGTGTGTGTGTGTGTGTGTAGGTGGGAGCAGAAAATCTGGAAAACTTAATAACTATTCTCCCTCTTCTAACGTCACCTGTAACCTAGAGGCCATTAAACAGAAAACTATAAAAACTACATATCCAGGGAAACTCAGAAAATGCTGACACCATGAAGGAGTGGCCCAGGCTTACAGTTCTTTCAGATGTGAGGTAATGGTCCTTAACTATGTCTGTAATTCCCTGAACTGGAATATTTTTATTTGTAACTGGCTTCATTGGAGTTTTTAAAACAGAAACCTCTGCCTCAGTACCTACCAAGAAGTTAACTGGGTGGCCTCCTACTGAGTTAGTGACCAAGAAGTATTGGGGGCCTAAAATGTTAGAGCCCTGGCCTCTTTATTTTGATTCACTGTCCATTTCCCTCATGGTTGGTAAGGTGTGTACTCAATCACTCACATGGTTGGCCAGCTATTCATCCAGACTAAACCCAAAGCCAGATCTCCTATGAGGTAGAAGAAGGAAACTGCATCCTCTGCTATTGGCATCCCATTTTAGCATGGGATGAGGAGGGAAGGTTCCTCATCATGAGATTTTTTCCCCAAACCTTAAAAAAGCTCCCCAAAGGGTCATATCCTCTTCAGCTCGAAAGAATCTCCCCAAGAGGTCTGAACTTCCACTAAGAAGGTTCCTCAGAAGCCCATCCTTCTTAGTTGCTAAGGGCTCCTTTAGAGCCCTTCTCAAAAAGAACTGAATTCAGTATACAAACTCACTTCCTAGGAGTGTCAGAAGGACTCAATCCATTTTGGTGTCTGGAAATATAAATGTAATTATGGACCTCTCTGAACTCAACAGAGAGTAGAACACTAGAATGTTTATCTGGTACCAGCTCCCCTGAAACCTCTTCCTGGTCAGGAAGTCCCAGAGGAAGGCTGAATCCAGTAAGGCTTGGGGGATATCTCTGGGGCTTCCAAAATGTAACAATTCATACAAGAAAGATAGGGGCAACCACACTGATTAAACCAATTAAAAAGTACATGAGTCTTTTATTGGTTGGAGAACAAGAACAGGCTCATGCCTCAAAGTCTCTTGGTGCCCAAGCTCAGGGGTATAACATTTTTAAAGGTAAAACTCACAATGACCATAATTTACATCAAAGTCAGATGAGGGTTAGAATCACCTTGAAAAGTTCATTTCTGGCAGAACATAGTGATTATGTCAGACATTGCATAACAATTATTTTTAACTTATACCTTCCTCATTTATTCTAGTTTGTGTTAAGTTTTTATAAACATTAATTATTTTGGTCAATGCATCTGGACCATGCTCAAAGTCATGAAAATCTCAAATGTGTTGCCAAGCAGACATGACTGTTGCCATGCTCAAGGTAATGAAAATCTCAAACGTGTTGCCAAGCAGACGTGACTGTTGCAGGGATAGAGAGGGCTGAGAAGTTTCTAAAAAACCCAGAATGGGGGTAGGGCAAGATGGCATTACCTGTTAACACACATGCAAGTTCCAAGGACATATGCATATTAGACACATATACAAGTTTGAGTAGAGTTACATGTGGGTACATGTTCATACACACGCAAATTATGAGTGCTGACACATGTCAGTGCATGTCTATATGTTCACCCATGTGCAATATGAGTGTTGTCACATGACCATGGAAATGCCAATATTTACATAGGTGCATTCCAAGCATGGCCACAGGTCAGCATATATGAGCATGTTCACACATGGGAAACTTTTTGGCACACCATGTATCAGGGCATGTGCATGTGTTCACATGTATATAATTTCCAAGTGTGTTCACTTGAATGTATATGCTCAGGTTGACACATGCAATTACTAAACATGGTCACATCAATGATATATAAATGTTGAAACATTTGCAAATTTCAAGTACAGTTAAAGGTAAGCCCATATGCACATGTTCACATACTTGTAAGTTCCAAATGTGGCCACATATTGTTGGTTTTGACATGTATGTGTTTCTATACATGGTCCCTGTGGTGGTTTGAAATAAAATGGCCTCCATAGTTTCACAGAGAGTGGCACTATTAGGAGGTGTGATCTTGCTGAAACAGGTGTGACATTGTTGGAGGAAGCATGTCACTGCTAAAGTTAGGCTCAGTGTTGCTCACTGTTTCTTCCTCCTACCTACAGATCAAGATGTAGAACTCTCAGCTCCACTCTAGCACCATGTCTGCCTGCAAGCCACCATGCTTCCAACCATGATGATAATAGACTAAATCACTGAATAGTAAGCAAGCTCCAATTAAATGTTTTCTTTATAAGAGTTGATGTGGTCTTTTCATAGCAATAAAAGCACTAAGACAGTCCCAAACAGTCCCATATTAGTAAATTTCCATGTACTGACAGGCATACAAGCTAGTGATCATATATTAGTACCTATGCATTTGTTAACAGGAAAGCAAGTTCCAAGAATGGTTACATCTCACACATGAAGACGCTGAAACACATACAAGTTCTGAACATAGTAAAATGTCACACATATGTGTACACTGACATGAGTGTGAGTTCCAAATTGTTTCTTTGAAGATTTTTTTATTTGAATTAGAAACAAGATTGTTTTACTTGACAATCCCAGTTCCCTTCTCCCTCCAGCCTACCCCTACCACCACCCAACTAAAATCCTACCTATCACATATCCTTTCTGCTCCCCAGGGAGGGTGAGGCCTTCCATAGGGTGTCATCAGGGTCTATCGTATCCTTTGGAATAGGGCCTAGGCCCACCCCCGTGTGTCTTGGCTCAGGGAGTATACCTCTATGTGGAATGGGCTTGCAAAGTCCACATTTATGCTAGGAATAAGTACTGAACTACTACAGGAGGTCCCGTAGATTTCCAAAGTTTCTTCACTGAAACCCATGTTCCTGGGGTCTGGATCAGTCCCATGCTAGTATCCCGGCTATCAGTCTGGGGAACAAGAGTTCCTGATGTTCAGGTAAGCAGTTTCTGTGGGTTTCACCAGCCTGGTCTGGACCACTTTGCTCTTCACTCGTCCTTCTCTGCATCTGGATTCCAGTTCATTTCAGTGATTAGTTGTGGGTGTCTGCTTCTACTTCCAGCAGCTGCTGAATGAGGGCTGTCGGGGGGCATATAAGTCAGTCATCAATCTCATTATCAGGGGAGGGCATTTAAGGTAGCCTCTCCTCTATTGCTTAGATTATTACCTGGTGTCATCTTTGTAGATCTTCAGGCATTTCCCTAGTGACTGATTTCTCTGTAAACCTAGAATGTCTCCCTCTATTATGGTATCTCCATTCTTGTTATCTTCTATTGTTCGCCTTACTCAAACTTTCTGCTCCCTCATGTCCTCTGCATCCCTTCTCTTCTCCCCATCTCATTCTCCTAGCTCCCTCACCCCTCTTCCCATGCTCCCAATTTGCTCAGGGGATCTTGATACTTTCCCCTTCTCCAGAGGAACATGTATGTTTCTTTGGGTCCTCCTTGTTTACTAGCTTCTCTGGCAGTGTGGATTGTAGGCTGGTAATCCTTTACTCTATGTCTAAAATCCACATATGAGTGAGTATATACCACGTTCGTCTTTTTTGTGATTGGATTACCTGTCTCAGAATGGTTTCTTCTAGTTCCATCCATATTCCTGCAAATTTCAAGATTCTATATTTTTTTCCACTGAGAAGTACTCCTTTGTGTAAATGTACCACATTTTCTCTATTCATTCTTCAGTTGAGGGGTATCTAGGCTGCTTCCAGTTTCTGGCTATTACAAATAATGCTGCAATGAACATCGTTGAACAGATGGCCTTGTTATATGAATGTGCTTCTTTTGGGTATATGCCTAAGAGTGGAATTGCTGGATCTTGTGGTGGACTTTTTCCATTTTCTTGAGGACTCGCCAAACTGATTTCCAAAGTGGCTGTACAAGTTGGCACTCCCACCAGCAGTGGAGAAGTGTTCCCTATTCTCCACATCCTCTCCAGCATAAACTGTCATTGGTGGTTTTGATTTTGATCATTCAGACAGGAGTAAGATGGTATCTCAGAGCTGTTTTGATTTGTATTTCCCTGATGGCTAAGGATGTTGAACACTTGCTTATGTGTCTTTCAGCCATTTTAGATTCCTATATTGACAATTCTCTATTTAGTACTGTACCCCACTTTTCAATTGGATTGTTTGGTGTTTTGGAGACTAGCTCCTTGAGTTCTTTGTACATATTGGACATCAGCCCTCTGTCAGATGTCGGGTTAGTCTTTTCCCAGTCTGTGGGCTGTCATTTGGTCTTGCTGACTGTGTCCTTTGCCATACAGAAGCTTCTCAGTTTCAGGAGGTCCCATTTATCAATTGTTGATCTGTGTCTGTGCTACTGGTGTTATGTTCGGGAATCAGTCTCCTGTCCCAATTAATTCAAGGGTATTTCCCAATTTGTCTTCTAATAGGTTCAGTGTGGCTGGATTTATGTTGAGAGATCTCAATCTTCAATCCATTTTGACTTAAGTTTTGTGCAGGGCAAAAGGCATGAATCTATTTGTAGTCTTGAACATGTTTGCATCCAGTTATTCCAGCACCATTTGTTGAAGATGTTCTCTTTGTTCCAGCATATATATTTGGATTGTTTGTCAAAAATCAGATGTTCGTAGGTGTGTGGGTTAATGTCAGGGTTTTCAACTCTATTCCATTGGTCTACCTGTCTATTTTTGTGCAAATACCAAGCAGTTTTCATGTCTATAGCTCTGTAATAGAGCTTGAAGTCAGGGATTGTGATGCCTCTAGAAGTTCCTTTATTGTACAGGGTTGTTTTGACTATCCTGGGTCTTTTGTTTCCCCATATAAAATTGAGAATTGTTCTTTCAAGATCTGTGAAGAATTGTGTTGGGAATTTGATGGGGATTGCATTGAATCTGTAAATTGCTTTTGGCAAAATTGCCATTTTTACTACATTGATCCTACCTATGCAAGAGCATGTGAGATCTTTCAATTTTCTGGTATCTCTTTAATTTCTTTCTTTAGAAACACAAAATTCAAATAGTACATGTCTTTCAGTTTTTTGGTTAGTGTTACCCCCAGTTTATGTTGTTTGTGGCAATTGTTTCTCTGATTTCTTTTTCCACCAATGTGTCTTTGGTATATAGTAGGGTTACGGGTTTTTTGAGTTAATCTTGTATCCTGCCACTTTGCTGAAGGTGTTTATCAGCTGTAAGAGTTCCCTGGTAGAGTTTTTGGGTCACTTATGTAGACTATCATATCATCTGCAAATAATGAGAGTTTGACTTCTTCCTTTCTGATTTGGATTCCTTTGATCTCCTTTTGTTGTCTTATTGTTCTAGCTAGAAATTCAAGGACAATATTGAAGAGGTATGGTTAGAGTGGACAGCCTTGTCTTGTCCCTGATTTTATAGGAATTCCATTGGGTTTCTCTCCATTTAATTTCATGTTGGATGTCGGCTTGCTGCATATTGCTTTTATTATATGAGGTATGTTTTGTTATCCCTGATTTCTCCAAGACCTTTATCATGAAGGGGTGTTGGATTTTGTCAAAGGCTATTTTGGCATCTAGTGAGATGATCATGAAGTCTGTTTATATGGAGGAATACATTGATTTTGAACTATCCTTGCATCCCTG
Source organism: Cricetulus griseus (assembly GCF_003668045.3). Classification (NCBI taxonomy): domain Eukaryota; kingdom Metazoa; phylum Chordata; class Mammalia; order Rodentia; family Cricetidae; genus Cricetulus; species Cricetulus griseus. The sequence goes on from NC_048604.1 coordinate 90,618,716, forward strand.
GAATGAAGCCTACTTGATCATGGTGGATGATTACTCTGATGTGTTCTTAGATTCGATTTGCCAGTATTGAGAATTTTTGCATCAATGTTCATGAGGGATATTGGTCGGTAGTTCTCTTTCTTAATTGTATCTTTGTGTGGATTGGGCATCAAGGTAATTGAAGCCTCATAAAAAGAGTTTGGCAATGACCCTTCTGCTTCTATTGTGTGGAATTCTTTGAGGAGAATTGGTGTAAGCTGTACCATGAATTTCTGGTAGCATTGTGCACAGAAGCCATCTGGCCCTGGGCTTTTTTTTGGTTGGGAGACTTCTGATGACTGCTTCAAATTCATTATGAGTTATAGGTCTATTTAAGTTGCTTATCTGTTCTTAATTTAATTTTGGTAAGTAAAATCTGTCCAGAAAACTGTCAATTTCCTTAGGTTTTCGAATTTTGAGGAATATAGGTTTTCAAAGTATGACATGATGACTCTCTGGATTTCCTCTGTGTCTGTTGTTACGTCTCCCTTTTCATTCTTGATTGTATTAATTTGCATGTTCACTCTTTATTGTTTGGTAAGTTTGGATAAAGGTTTGTCTATCTTGTTGATTTTCTCGAAGAACCAACTTTTTGTTATACTGATTCTTTGTATTGTTCCCCTAGTTTCAATTTTATTGATTTCAAACCTCAATTTGATTATTTCCTGGCATCTGCTCCTCCGGGGTGTATTGGCTTCTTTGTTTTCTAAAGCTTTCAGTTGTGCTGTTAATTCTCTAGTGTGACTATTCTCCTCTTTCTTCATGTGGGCATTTAGCGCTATGAACTTTCCTCTTAGCACTGCTTTCAGAGTATCCCATAGGTTTGGATATGTTGTGTCCGCATTCTCATTGAATTCTAGGAAATCTTTAATTTCTTTTTTATTTCTTCCTGGACCCATGAATTGTGCAATTGGGTGTTACTTAATTTCCATGAGTTTGTAGGTTTTCTGTGGTTAGTTTTGTTGTTGAATTCTAATTTTAAAGCATGGTGGTCTGATAAGACACAGGGGATTATTTCAATTTTTTTGTACTTGTTGAGATTTGCTATGTTGCCAAGTATGTGGTCGATTTTAGAGAAGGTTCCATGTGGTGCTGAGAAGAAGGTAAATTGTTTTGTATTTGGGTGGAATGTTCTATAGATATCTGTTAAGTCCAATTGCGCCATAACTTCTATTAGTTCTTTTGTTTCTTTGTTAAGTTTCTGTCTGGTGTTCCTGTCCAGTGGTGAGAGTGGGGTGTTGAAGTCTCCCACTATCAATGTTTGCGGTTTTATGTGTGATTTGAGTTTCACTAATGTTTCTTTCACAAACATGGATGCCATTGTATTTGGGTCATAAAAGTTCAGAATTGAGACTTCATTCTGATGGATTTCTCCTGTGATGAGTAGGAAGTGATCTTCATCTCTTTTTGATTTTAGTTTAAATTCCAAATTTATGATATTAGGATTGCTACCCTTGTTTGTTTCTTAGGTCCATTTGATTGGAAAATCTTTCCCCAATATTTAATTCTTAGGTACCGTCTGTCTTTGACATTGTGGTGTGCTTCTTGTATGCAGCAGAAAGAAGGATTCTGTCTGCTTATCCATTCTTCTAATCTGTGTCTTTTTATAGGCAAGTTAAGATCATCAATGTTGATGGATATTAAAGACCATTGATTGTTCATTCTTCTTTGTTTTATTTTCATGATGGTGGTGAAATTATGTGTGGGATTCTATTGCTTTTTCCTTTTGGCTGTTGGTAAAGTGGGGTTATCTATTGCCTGTATTTTTCTGGTTGTAGTTAACTTCCTTGGGTTGCAGTTTTACTTCCAAAACTTTCTTTAGGGCTGGATTGGTGGATATATATTGTTTGAATCTAGTTTTGTCATGGAATATCTTGTTTTCTCCATTTATAGTGATTGAAAGCTTTGCTGGTTATAGTAGTCTGGGCCGGTATCCATGATCTCTTAGTGTAGGTAGAATATCTATCCAGGACCTTCTGGCTTTCAGAGTTTCCATGGTCCAGGAAGAAATAAAGTCAGGTGTGATTCTGAAAGGTTTGCCTTTATAGGTTACTTGACCTTTTTCCTTTGCTGCTCTTAATATTTTCTCTTTGTTCTGAATGTTTGGTGTTTTGATTATTATGTGGTGAGGAGACCTTTTTTTTGGTTCATTCTATTTAGTGTTCTGTAGGCTTCTTTATTTTTCATTAGCATGTCTTTCTTTAGGTTGGGAAAGTTTTCTTCTATGATTTTGTTGAATATGTTTTCTGCGCCTTTGAATTGGATTTCTTCACCTTCTTCTGCACTTATTATTCTTAGGTTTGGTCTTTTCATGGTATCCCATATTTCCTGGATATTTTGTGTTATGGATTTGTTGGTCTTAAGATTTTCTTTGGTTGATGAATCTATTTCCAATAGTGTGTCTTCAAATCCTGAGATTCTCTCTTCCATCTCTTTTATTCTGTTGGTTATGATTACATCTGTAGTTCCTGATCATTTACTCAGCTTTTCTATTTCCAGCATTCCCTCTGATTGTACTTTCTTTATTGTCTCTATTTCATTTTTTAGGTCTTGAACTGTTTCCTTGAGAGATTTGTTGATATCTTCTATTTTTTGGTTTGTTTTTTCTTACATTTCTTTAAGGGATCTTCTCATGTCCTCTTTGAGGTCCTCTATCATTTTCCTGAAGATGTTTTTAAGGTCATTCTCTTCTGGTTCGTCTGCATTGTGATGTTCAGGTCTTGCTGGTGTATGGTTCCTAGTCTCTGGTAGTTTCATATTTGGTATTCTGTTGTTGAATGTGCTTTTACCTTTTTCTCTTCTCATCCTTTTTTCTGGTGGGTGCAGCAGGAGTCTCTTGCTTTCCTGGTGGGTATGGGACCAAGGTTCCCGTCTGGCAGATGCAAACAAATCCAATACTCTACTGCCTGTCCTCTTCTCATGGATGGAGGTGCCACTGTTATCAGGGCCTCGGCAGTGTTAGGATGTGTTGGGTCCTGCTGGGCCGGAGGATGGAGTTGGAATGGTCACCAGGGCCTCTGGAGTGTCTGTTGTGTCGGATACTGCCACCGAGTTCCGATCCAGTGAGCAGATCAATGGTGTTAGATGACTCTGAGTAGTGACACTGAACAGGAACTGTAAAAAGCCCTGGCCTACCTGAGCCGGTGGATGGAGGGAGAACTGCCACCGGGGCCTTGGTGTGTTGGATCCCGCCCCAAATTATGGCCTGGTGCACAGATCACTGGTGTCACATTACTCTCTATGGGGCCTACTCTTAAGCATAGTTAATATACTTAGTGAGACTCCATTGTAAAAAACTATTTTTCCTTTTCAAGCAGATGGTTGTCAAGATGGGGATAGCTTCTTAGTTAGGGATAGGAAACTCTTTCCACCGCTCTCAGTGTTTGGACCCTATTTGGCTTGAACCTGTGCAGGTCCAGTCCATACTGCCACAGTCTCTGAGAACTGATATGTGATTCAGTCCTGTTGTATCTGGAGGACACTGTTTCTTTAGAGTCATCCATCACCTCTGGCTCTTACAATCCTTCTTCCTCCTCTTTCACATAGCTATATGATCCATAAGAAGTGAGTTTGAGAAAGACATCCCATTTAGCATTTAGTGGAACAAAATCTCTCACTATCTGAACATTGTCCAGTTGTGGTTCTCTCTATTAGTTCGCATACATTACAAAAAGATGCATGTCTGATGCTGATGATGGGTGAGCCAAACATTGACCTATGAGTATAGTAGAATGTAGTTAGGAGTTATTTTATTGCTATATTCCTTTAGAAGAACAAAAGAATTAAGTTTTTCCCTGGAATCATAGCCTATCCAGTCTCAGGATCTTGGTCACCCGAGTAATGTCAGACATTGTTTCCATCTCATGTAGTGAGCCTAAAATCCGATAAGAGAGGAGTTGGTTATTTGCACAACATTTGTGCCATGGTTGGACCAGTATGTCTTGCAGGGAAGTCACTACTGTATATTTCAGGGTTTTTACCTGGATTGATGGCTATCTTTTTATTCTGGAAGAATGCAGAGTACTTTCTTATATCATGAACATTAGTCAGCAGGCATAAAAGATCTAGACTTAGGCACTACCCCCAACTTCTTCATGTTCAATGAGATATATAGGTGATATTTTCAGTGATAGGACCTTATTATCAGTTGGGAGAGACCAACAAATAGACTTCACAATAGCCTAGGATGTTTGATGATTTCCATAGGCCAATCAACTAGATGTAACCTAATCATAGTTACTGGACATTTCACTTGGTGGCAAAAGATGTCTGGTTGGGGTATTTTCTCTTTGAGTACTTGGTGACTCCATTAGAATTTCTCTAGTCTACGAATGTATTTTGGTTTTTTATGTATTTTATAGTAGTGGGGTTCCATATGACTTCTCAAATAGCCCCTAGTGTTTGTTGTTCTTACCTGTATTTCCTCCTTTACTCCTCTCTTCCAAGACCCTCCCCACTTAATCCTCCCATTCCAATTGTCCCTCTATCTTTCCATAACTATATATTCTCTTTCCCTTTCCTTGTGTGACCCTATCCTCCAACTCTATTCCCTTAGTATGTATCTAATATCTGTGGCCATACAGATTGTAACATGTATCTCAAAAGCTTAAAAGTAACCATCCATCTAAAAGAAAAACATACAGTATTTGCGTTTTTTAGTCCGAGTTACCTCACTTAGGATGATTTTTTAGAGCACTATCCATTTAAGTGAAAACTCCTTGATTTTTTAACAGATGAATAATATTACATTGTGTAAATGTAGCACATTTTCATTATCATCCACTGATGGATATTTAAGCTGTTTTTAATGTTTGGCTATTATAAATACAGCAGCAATGAACATGGGTAAACTTGTGTCCTTGTAGTAAGATATAGAGTCCTTTGGGTATATGCCTTTGGGTAATATAGCTGGATATTGAGGTTTACCCATTCCAAGCTTCATGAGGAAACACTGGCTTCCACTGTGGCTGTGCAGGTTTGCAGTCTATCAGCATTGGATGAGTATTCCCCTTATTCCACATCCTTGTTGGCAAGACCTGTCATTTGAGTTAGTGATCTTGTCCATCCTAGCAGGTGTAAAATGAAATCTCATGTAGTTTTGATTTGCATTTCTATGATGACTAAAGATGTTGAACATTCCTTTAAGTGTTTCTCAGCATTTGAGTTACCTCTATTTAGAACTGTTTATTTCTCCTTTTTAATTGTTTTTTTTGGTGTTCTGCATACATTTTAGAAATTAACCCTCAATAGGTTGTGGTGACACACACCTCTAATCCCAGCACCAGGAGCAAAGACAGGCAGGTCTCTGTGAATTTGAGGACGGTCTGGTCTTCAGAGCAGGTCCTATGAAAACCAGGGCTGTTACAGAGAAATCCTGTCTCAAAAAAGCACAAAGCAAACAAACAAATCTAGAAAGAAAGAAAGAAAGAAAGAAAGAAAGAAAGAAAGAAAGAACTTTCTATCAGGTGTGTGGTTGGTAAATATTTCCCCCATTCTGTAGGCTTCTGCTTTGTCTGAATGATGGTGTCCTTTGCCATGCAGGAACTACTCAGTTTCATGAGGTCCTGTTTATTAATTGTTAATCTTAGTGCCTGTTCTATTGATATCCTGTTTAGAAAGTCATCCCGTGTCAATGAGTTCAAAGCTATTCTCCACTTTCTCTTTTATCAGATTCAGTGTATCTGGTCTTATTTTGAGGTCATTGACCCATTTGGAGTTAAGTTTGCTTGCAGGGCAATAAGTAAAGATCTATTTTCATTCTTCTACTGGCAGCAATCTCAGTTTGACCAGCACCATTTGTTGAAGATGTGGTCTTTTTCTCCAGGGTGTATTTTTGGCTTCTTTGTCAAAAATCAGGTGTCAATAGGTGTGTGGACTTACGTCAGGAACTTCAGGTTAATTCATTGCTCAGTGTGTTTGTTTTTATGTCAATAATGCTTTTTTATTAACCTAGATCTGAAACACACCCTAAAATATGAAAATGGTGAGAACTCCTGCAGTTCTCTTACCATCAGGAATGTTTTACCTACTTAGGGTTTTTTTGCGTGTATGTGTGTGTGAGTGTGTGTGAGTGTGTGTGTGTGTGTGTGTGTGTGTGTGTGTGTGTGTGTGTATGCATGTGTGTTTCCACATGTAGCTGAAAAGTTTTGGTTGTTTTCCTGTGAAGAATTACATTGGGATTTTGATGGGGATTGCATTGATCTGTAGATTGCTTTTGGTATAATTATAATTTTTACTTTGTTAATCCTACTGTTTTGTGAACATGGGCACTCTTCATCTTCTGATACCTTCTTGAATTTCTTTCTTCAATGTCTTAAACGTTTTATTATACAAGTCATTCATTTGCTTAGTAGAATTTATTCAAGATATTTTTTAAGCTACTGGGAAAGATGTTGTTTATCTGAGTTCTTTCTTAGTCTTTTTGACATTTGTATTAAATTGTGTTAATTTTGCATCTTGCTACTTTGCTGAAGGCATTTATGAGCTGTAGAAGTTTCTTGGTGGGTTTTTAGGGTCTTTATGTATAAAATAATATCATCTGCAAATAAATATACTTCAATTTTTTTCCTTTCCTAGTTGTCTCTACTTGATTGCCTTCAGTTGTCTTATTGCTCTAGCTAAGACTTCAAGTACTGTATTGGATAGATATGGAAAGAATTGACAGCCTTGACCTGTTCCTGATTTTAGTGGATTCACTTTGAGTTTCTCTCCATTTACGTTGATGTTGACTGTAGGCTTGCTATAAATTGCCTTTATTATGATTAGATATGTCCCTTGTAGCCCTGAACTCTCCAAGACTTTTACCATTTATTTTTCATTTTGTCAGAAGGCTTTTCTGAATCTGAGATAATTGTGTGGTTTTTGTCTTTCAGTCTATTTATGTGGTAGATTACTTTTCTTGATTTTCGTATGTTGAACCATTCCTGCATCTGTGGGATGAAGCCTACTAGGTCATCGTGGATAGTATTTTTGCGTGTTCTTGGATTTGGTATTAAAGTATTTTCAGGAGACATTTTGCATCTATGTTTATAAAGGATATTGGGTTGTAATTTTCTTCTTTTGTTGGATCTTTGGTTTAGGTGCTAGTGTAATTGTGGCCTTGTATAAAGAATTAGACAATGTTCCTTCTGTTTCTATTTTGTGAAATAATTTTGAATTTTGAAGAATGTTGATGTTATTCTTCTTTGAAGTTCTGCACTGAATCCATCCATCTTTCTCTGGCCTTTTTGGTTGGGAGTCTCTCTCTCTCTATATATATATATATATCAATCATGGTGACCATGATTTCCCCTCCCTCCTCTCTTCCCATATGCCCCCACCCTCCATGTTGGGAGACTTTTAGTTAATGCTTTTATTGTACTGGGGTTTATGGGTCTGCCTAAATTTAACTGATCTCTTGATTTAATTTAGTAGGTCACATATATCAAGAAACTCATCAATTCCTTCTAGTTTTTTTAGTTTTGTGAAGTATACATATTTTAAGTATCTCCTTATGATTCTCAGTGTCTTTGGTGGTTAGTTTAGGATAAAGTTCAATAAGCTGATGAGAAGGTATATTCCTCAATGTTTGCTAGATCTATTTGATTTATGGTGTTATTTCAACCCAACATCTCTGCTTATTTTTTGTCCGGATGACCCTTATATTGCTGAGTGTAAAATACTGAAATCACTGACTATCACTTTGTAAAGGTCAATATCTGATTTTTAGCTATACTAGTGTTTCTTCTATGCAGTTCCAAGTTTGGACCCATATCTTCAGAAATGCACATGTTTACCTGAGTGTAGTTCTGTGCAAGATCATATTTTGTCACATACGTGCATTTTGACATGCCTGCAAATTCAGCATGTGGTCACATATCAGCACATATATATTTTGAAACATGTGCAAGATTCAAGAGTTACCAAATGTCAGCATGCATGCATGTGTTGACATGAATGCAAGATCCAAGCATAGTTACATGTCAGCACATTTGTGTGTATTAATAAGCATGCAAGTTATGAGAGTGGTCCTATGTCATCACATAAGCATGTTGACACATATACAAGTTTGAAGCATGATCACATATTGACACATATGTACATATTGGGACTCATGCAATTTCTAGATTTTGTGAAATCTAAGTACATGTGCACATATTCACACATGGGTAAATTTTTAGCATGGTTTCACATGTATACAGATATGCACATTTTGATGGGTTCTAGTTCTAAACTTAGTCACATATTAGCATATGTGTGCATTTGACACATATGCAAGATTGTATTTTGGTCACATATCTGAGCATATGCACACTTTGACACAGATACAAGGACTGATAGCAAATACATGATGGTGTGTTTGTGTTTAGTGATACATATGCAATATCCAAGGAAAATCCCATGTCAGTACATATGGATGAATTCACACACATGCAATTCCAAGCATGAATACAGATCTTTGCAAATGTGCATTTTCATATAGTTGCAGTTCTGAGCAAGTTCACATAGGCAACTTTTCCATGCATGAAAATTATTAGTGTTGTCTCATGTACATGCATATGTGCCTTTTGACATATATGCAATTTTGAAGCATAGTCAGTGTCAGCACGTTCATCAGTGTTGACATGTGTGCAAGTTCCATGTACATTCATATGCATACTTACTACTTCTGAGCATGGGAATATATGGGCATCTATGCACATGTTGACATATGTAAAAGTTCTTAGTGCAGTCATATATTGCACTGCATTAGCATTTTATACATGTGCAAGTTCTGAGCATGGTCACATGTTAGTGCATAAGCACATTTTGGCACACATGGGAGTTCTGAGAGTGATCATGTCAGTTCATACACATGGATTGACAGGAGTGCAAGCTCCAAATTAGTCGCATGTTAGTGCATATGCATGCATTGACATGCAGACAATATATGAGCATGGTCTCATGTCATGCATATGCATATGTTGATACACATGAAACCTCTGAACATGGTCACATGTCAGCACTTATACATGTGATCACATGTATGCAAGTTCCAAATATTGTCACATAGCAGCACAGATGCACACATTAACAACACATGCAAGTTCTTAACATGGTTATTTATTGATGCATATGCACATGTAAACGTGGAGGTCAGAGGACAACTCTCAGGAGTTGGATCCCGCCTTTCACGTGTGGGTCCCAAGGAGAGCACTCAAGTTATCATCCTTGACAGCAAGCAGGTACTTTTACCCAACTGAGCCATCTGGCCCTCCTAAGTATTATTCATTTATTTGAGCACTATAAATATAGCTCAAAGTCCCTAAATTCAGAGAAAAATAAGATTATGTTGTCATTGTCCTCTTTAATGAGTGAACTTTGCATTAATAGTTTTGGGAAAATGTTACTACTTTAAAATCAACCATTGGAGAGGTGACTCAGCAGTTAACAGTAACTGCTTACTGTTCTTGCAGAGGACTTGATTTTAGTACCCAGCACCCAAATCAGGTGTCTCATGGCTGCCTGTAACTCCACCTCTGAAATATCCAGTGCCTCCTTCTATCCTCCATGGGCACCTGCACACACATTCCCTAATGGCAGCTTTTATTTCTGACAGGAAGCACACACAAATTAAAAAATAAGCATAAATCTTAAAAAACAAACGTGCAGGCTAGTGAGATGACTCAGCTAGTAGAGACACTTGCTGTTCAGTCTGACTACTTGAATTTGATTTCCCAGATCCCACATGGTAGAAGAGAAATGACTTCTGCAAGTTGTCCTCTGACTTACACTCTCACACCGTGTCATGAGTGTGCCTCCCAACAAACAAATTAATCAATGTAATTTTGAAAACAAAAATATTTTTAGTTGAGGTAAATAAAAATTATATAAAGAACACTTTGCTTTATTGTATGATCAGCACTAGTCATGCCTTTTATTTAAGCATGCTTACCCAGGCTTTTTGTTTTTTTTTTTTTTTTTTTTTTTTTTTTTTTTGGTTTTTCGAGACAGGTTTCTCTGTGGCTTTGGAGGCTGTCATGGAACTAGCTGTTGTAGACCAGGCTGGTCTCGAACTCACAGAGATCCGCCTGCCTCTGCTTCCCAAGTGCTGGGATTAAAGGTGTGTGCCACCACCGAAAGGCTACCCAGGCTATTATAGAAGGCATTTTTGGAGTGGGGAAACCAACAAATATTTATGAGACTAGTTTCTTTTATGGCTTAATTTTCACAAAAAGTAAATATTTGTGACAATGGTTTTGCTCCCCACTGGTTGAAATAATCTTGCTGAGACTTTGGCTTTTAATCCTTTAAACATCCTGTCTGATACTTTAACTCCTCTCTGTTCAAGTTCCATGTCAATAATCAGCCAGCACATAGAACTAAAGGTATTCCAGGTCAATTCCAGATGTGACAAAGTCCAGTCTTATTTATGCTTATGAAAATGATGGCATATGATATTTCTGTGTGGAATCAAAATATTTGAAACAAGAAAGGTGTTTTGTTTTACAGTGCTGGGTATGAAACCTAGAGCCTTGTGTGTGCTAAACACATTCTCTGCCACTGAGCTATAGCTCCAGCCCTTGCTATTTTTTATTTTGTCACAACATGTCTTTGTGTGTATGGCATTTTGTTGGTCAAATGTGTAATTTATTTCTGAAAAGAAATAACACACCTTAATTACAACATTGTTCAGAAGGTTTGTTGGGGTGTTTGTGAGATCCCCACTTTTCCTTTGAGACCTGTCTTCTTAGTCATTTATAAAGAAGATGTGAGACCTACGAAAACCTTGCACCTCTTTTGCTTCCTTCTTTCACTTTATTGCAGGGGTCTCTCTGTAATAAACATTGCAACACAATGAGAATGGAAGAAAGATGTCACTAATAGACTGAAAGCCAGGATAGCTGAAAAGCCTTGGTATGGAGTCCAGTTTCTATTCTCATTTTACACTCCAAAACCACAAAGTAGGTCAAAGAGAGATTTTACAGAAGCTTACATGACCAGAAGCAGGCTGTAAAGGGCAACAGCCTATTGCTTTGGTTATTTCTCAGGTCATTTTGTGATGCCATGTTTGGCAAATAGTCAGCACAAATAATGCTTCATGTTAATCACTAAATAAATTAATAAATCAGCATCTAATAATTGCTCTTTTCTATCTCATTCTACTTCAATTTCCCCTCATTCTGTTTTCATTTGTTGTTTGTTTGCTTGTTTTGAGACAGGATCTCATGTATCCTAGGATAACCTTAAACTCACTATGTAGCCAAAAAATGGCCTTGAATTCCTGATTCTCCTGCTTCCACCCCTTCAATATTGGGATTAAAGGAAGTCACTACCAATAGAGTTTATGAGATAGTGGAAATCAAATCTAGGGTTTTTGAAAATAGTTTAATAACAGAACTATATCCCCAACCAATTGTTAGTTATTTTTGAAGGTAGCATACAAACTTATGGCACTCTCATAGGCATGTCTGTTAGCATATTTTGTCATATTCACTCAACTCATATGCCCCCCACTCCCTGCCCCTCTTGTGGGTTCTCTTCCTTCCACCTTCTGCTTTCAGGTCACATAAATTTTGTTGTCCTCTTTTTTCTCTCCCTTCCTCTCTTAGTGTCTCCTCTTCCCTTCTCATGGTCTCCTTTCTACTTTAGTGACCTAAACAGACACAAAGACACAAATCTTGATTCCATATTAAGACAAATGTGGGTTTTTTCGCTTTGGGGGGCACAAGGCCTTTCTAAAGAAAGCAGGTTCAACCTACTGTGTTAAGTCTCTTCTGTATAGATACTACAGCACTCATGTAAGTTCAGACTTTAGGTTTATAAGGAAACATATTGTGGGATATTTGATCTCACTGTGAAACACCAAGACTGTGTTAATAGAATTAACCTGGGATCAGGAGGTGGAGCCAGCAATTAGTTGACAGGAATTAGCCATAGTGAATATGGACAGAGAGACTCACAGGAAGGAGTTCGGGGAGACTTAAAGATTCTCAGGCTTTTCTGTTTGGGGACTAGTGGAGAGATGCTTTTCTTGCTGGGTCTCTGGCCACAAAGGAAGGACAGCTGGTTGCTTTCTCAGCTTCTCTGATCTAGCAGGTTTTCACTGAAACATCTGCCTCTGCCTCTCAAGTCTTTATTGGTAAATAGAAATATAGAGGATAGAGACTTAGTTAAAACCTATATTTGGTGGCTGAGGTCAAGACAATACTAGCGGATCAGAAATCCTGCTGGGCCATAGTCTGAATGGTAGGGTGCTGACTGTGAGGCTACAGGGTGCAGATGGCATTTAAATTTCAGTAGATTCAGGTGTGGCCACTAAGCCCACAAAAAAACAACAGAAACCCTTGAATTTCCTTTTTTTTTTAGATAGGATCTTGCTATGAAGATTGATCTTTTAAAAACTGTTCATTATTTCACAATTTCATACATACAAAATATGCATACTTACTATTCTTTGATCAAAGTATCCCATTATCATCTGTTATCCCCTTCTCTGCCCACCAAATAAACCTCTTATTCCCATGACCACTCCGTGTGTGTGTGTGTGTGTGTGTGTGTGTGTGTGTGTACTTGTGCCCAGTTCACAGCACTGCATCTAACTAGAATTACTTGTTTGAGCATTCATGAGGAGTTATTTACTTAAGCTAGGGCAATATAACAGTGGCCACATCACTGAGGAATATGATTCCCCTACCCCTGAAACCTTTAGCTGCCTGGAGTTCAGCCCCCTGATCACTGAGATTACAAATATGCATTGCCATGGCTGACTTCAGAATAATTTTGGTTAATATTCTGAATTTGTAATTATTTGCAGTCATTTAAGTAAGTTGAAGTTTTTTCCTATGTATTTGTTTTTAATATTTGAGACAGAGTCTGTCTATTATATAGCTCTGCCTATCCTAGGACTCACTATACAGACCAGGCTGGCCTCAAACTCACAGAGATCCACCTGTCTCTGCTTCCTAAGTACTAGGATTGAAGTTATGTGCCACCATGTCAGGCTCTTAGGTATGATTTTTTTATTTGAGACTATTAGCCATTAAGAGATATTTAAACCGGGATTTGGTGACTCATATCTGTAATCCCAGAACATCAAATCCTCTTGAGCTGGAATTACAGACAGTTGTGAGTGGTCCAATATGAATCCTGGGATGCTGGGAACTTTGAAAGAGTAGTATACTCACTCTTAACCACTAGGATATCTCTCCATTTACCCATCCTCCCTTTTTTGAGAAGTTCATGTAGTCCAACCCCCGCTTTCTATGTAGCCAATAATGGTCATGGATTTCTTTCTTTTTTTAGATTTAGATTTAGATTGAGAGAGAGAGAGAGAGAGAGAGAGAGAGAGAGAGGAAAAGAGAGAGAGTGCTTGCATGTGTATGTGTATGTGTATGTGTGTGTGTGTGTGTGTGTGTGTGTGTGTGTATGTGTATGTGTATGTGTATGTGTATGTGTATGTGTATGTGTATGTGTATGTGTATGTGTATGTGTATGTGTATGTGGGTGCCTTTGGAGGCCAGAAGAGGGTGTTATATTCCCTGGATCTGACTTCTAGGTGGTTGTAAGATGCCCAATGTGGTTTCAAGGAACTGAACTCAAGCCCTATTCTAAATTGAATATAACTGATAATACATCTAGGACATGAAGGACCTCACCATTACTACTTATGCTCTTAACCATGTGCTCAAATTCATGTTAGCATATAAAGGCAACAAGACATTTTTTTCTATATGCAATACCATTAATATATATTAATGAGTAAGCTAGAAGGACACATCAAGAATGTTCTAAATGCCTAACCATGAACCTGTTAGAAATAGAAGATACTCCAAGGGAAAAACAGCAACTACACATGGAAGCTGAGGTAGACTTAACTCAGAAAAATCATCTGTCCAAAGCCAGCACCCACTACCTACCAGGCATATATTCCCTAATTACATTCCTTTACCTCAAAAGTTACTGTATACAAAATAAGTGAAAAATATTCCCTAATTAAATTATACTTGTTTTTTTTATTTCCTTAAGTATCATTTCACTCAGAAAAACATTGTACGAAACTATTTGCCTTTAAAAAATTTTTAAATGTATTTACCATTGCATGTATGAAACCATTTTCCTTTGTAAAAGATTTTAAATTTATTAATCATTGTATGTGTGTGCATGGGGGTGGGGGAGGCATGAGCCACAGAGTGTGTGTTGAAGTCAGACGACAACTTGCAAGAGTTGGTTCTCTACTTCCACTATGGGATCTGGGGATGAAACTCATGTCACCAGGCTTGAACAGCAAGTGCCTATCCCTGATGAGCCATCTCCCTAGCCCTTAAACCTCCTTCTATTATAAACATTGCATTTTTACATTATGGCAGTACTTTCATGTGATTATCCTGTTTCCTGTACTTAGTATTCAATTTTGAATTGTGAATGGCTTTTGTCCTCCCTTTATAATGACTGAGAAGTGGAGAAGTCACAAAAGCTAGAAGGTCCTTAAAGCACAATTAAGCCAACCTCCTCTGTTGCAATATTTGGAAGTTAGAAACACAGAGACATACTCTAACCATGGTGATCATCAACCAGATCACATATCTACAGAAAACCTCTAAACTTTAGAGCCTAAAAGCTCTGTTTTAAACTGAATCATAACACTATTGTACTCTGTCAAGCATTCCCTTGGCAGACATTTGAAACCTACACAACCTGACATCTGCTCAGTACTGTGAGAATACTGACAAGAAAGATACCTGCCCTGTGAGCCCTGAGGTGATCCTCGGAGAAGACACATCAGAACTAGCAGAGGAGAACACCTTTGAACCCATCTAGTAAGGAATACAGGGGCTCAACAGAAAGGGTTCTCATGTCTGAAAAGTCAGCAATTCAGAGTCACAAGTTGTAGTAATTCAATATTAGTACAAGTATATTTTAAAGGTTGTTATGGCTTAATTGTAGAGAGAAGGGAAAGGAAGGGAGAACTGGACAGGGTAGGAAGGCCAGATATGGCCTGTAATCTTGACACTCAGGGGATTGAGACCAGAGAATGAAGAGTTAAAGGCGATTCTTGGTAAGTTTGAGGCCAGCCTGAGATACATGAGATACTCCCACAAAACAAATTAATAATAGTGAAAGGTCTGCTTGCTTAGGAAGCTTCCCTATGCTTATAAGGCTGAAGCAGCAATGCCTACTGCATCAAGTCATATAGATGGTGCATATAATATGAGTTATGGCAGACATCTGGCTTTCTTCTGGGAATCTGTACTTTTGGCAATTGCTAGACAGAGTGCCTGTGTGCTGCCTGATCCTATTCCTGGGGAAAGGTGAACAAACTTGTCTGTTCACCTAAAATAGGGAAGTAGCATCAGACCAATGTAAGGATGCTACCAAAATCCAGTTTGGTAAATGAATGAGTTGTATTGGGATTACTTACTGGAGTATTTGTGAGGGGTTTCTTACAGGAGCATAAATGACTCAAAGATAGCTACTTCTCCTAAAGCCTAACCAACATGGGTGACAGCTCACAAAAGCTGGAATCCAGGAGCTCAATGTACAATCTGCAGGCAGCTTATACAGATTATATTCTCTTGTGGAAGGAACAGTCTAGTGTATCTAGTCAGTTTTAGGGACCTCCTGAAGTTTTGTTTATTTCCTGTGCTTCAGTAACAAACTTCCCCACAGGATATAGTATTTTACTTGGAGAAAAATTTCTGTACCCCACCATGTGACCACAGTTCCAGCAAATTCTTGAATTCTGGGTCTTGTAGATAGTTCAGCATGGAAAAGTGCTTGCTAAGGTGCTTGCAGCTGAGGCTAATGCCCAGTATTTGATCCCAAGGTCCCATATGGCGGAAGGAGAGAACCAATTCCTGAAAGTTGTTCTCAAAGCGCCACATGTATACAGCAGCACACATGCACACATACATCCACTCACATGTGTATGTGAATGTGTGTAATCACATACAAATAAATGTAAAATATAAAAGAAAAAGAAAACCCTAGGTGCTGTCTCTCTAGGGGGTGCCTGAAGATACAATGGATATGGGTCAGTGTTTTTGTCGCTGGAGAAAGGAACATGTTGCTATTCATCCGCACCCCTACCAGGCTAGATGAAGAAGACAAAAGAGGAAAGGAAGCCTGTGTAGAAGAAAAAAGAGGAAAGGAAGTATGTGTCTTATTTTTACTTTGCTGGTCTCATTATGTGCCTTTTGTTATGATGAAACTAAGACATGAAGGCAACTATACCATTAGTCCTGCAAATTATATTTAACAAACAGCCTGGTACAATGAGCCTTGTATAACTTATGCCATTTTTCCTTTCCTAAAAATAAAAGAGCTATTATGTTTACATTAAATATTTCCAGGTCAGAAAACATCAAAAGACAGTTTTATTCATCCTCTTTTTAATAAAGAGAAAGTAGTCTTTGAAAGACACAGAAAATTCTAAGCACCCTTGTTTAGACCAAAATAGTTTTTTGTGGCTTATTTTTTTTGCCCTGATTCTCACAGCAGAATCTTTCCTCCTTCCCCCTATGACATGAAGGCAAGCTGTTGGGGCTAATTTATAAGTAAATAGGTCATAAACTGCACTCCATTCAAGAGTGATGTGTTTATGAAAGCATCTATTTGTCCTACAGAGTGAGCACTAGCTCATTTCAAATATTGTTCTCAGCCGAGATCAGAAATCAAAAAGAGTAGACATTGCACATTTTGTTTTAAGCACAATAGGGTAATTGTTTCTATTTTTCTTCCTTTTTGGGATACTGATTGAATCCAGAATCTCATACATGGTAGACGAATGCTTTCCAGTAGAACTATATCCCCAGCCCTAGTTTTTTAATTTTAATTTAATTTTATTTGTATGGGTGTTTTGCCTGCATGTATGTCTGTGCACTCCATGTGTGCCTGTTACCCGTAGAGGTCAGAAAAGGGAATCAGATAGACTGGAGTTAAAGATGGTTGTGAGCTTCAGTAATTGTGCTGGAAATTGAACAATGGTCATCTGCAAAAGCAGCCAGTGCTTTCAACAAACAACTGGAGACTCTCTCTCTCTCTCTCTCTCTCTCTCTCTCTCTCTCTCTCTCTCTCTCTCTCTCGTCTCTCTCTCTGTCTGTCTGTCTCTCTCCTCTCTCTCTCAGTTTTTCCTTTTTTAATGATGCTATGAACTTTTAGAAGCTTATGTGAATTCATACACCTTGGTAGAAGAGCTAAAATTATAAGGAGTAAATCTCAGGAAAGGAGTAAAGCAGGAACTTGAATGGTGACAATTAAATAGCTTAAAAATAGTTAAAACTGAACAAACAACTTGAACAGGGTTTTTCAGAAAAGATACACAAATAACTAGTCAACACTTAAAAAGACACCATAATTATTCATCAGGGAGATGCACATGAACCATAGTAACATGTCACTTCACACCATGAGGATAGTTAAAATAAAAATGACAATTGTTCAAGAGCATGTGGAGAACTAGTCTGCTAGTTCCTCAAAATGCTAAAGCATTTGGGCAACTAGAAAACTCAGTACGGAAGAATGCTTGCTCTAAAAGCCCAATAACTTGAGTTCAATTCTGGTACCCAAGTAAATATGGAAGTGTAGAATGTAGAACAGACCCCACACATGTGCCACACACACACACACACACACACACACACACACACACACACACAGACCTAATAGTAAATCAAGAAAATTTTAAATGATAAGCGTTAAGTTCTATGGCACAAAAAGTCTAGTCCTAGGTAAATACCATCAGAAACAAAAGCAGAGCTGGCAAGTGGGGCCAGTAAATAAAAGCACTTGCCCTCGAGCCCAATGACCTGAGTTTTATTCCTGGAACCCACATAGAAGTAGAAGGAGAGAACTGAGTCCTAAAAGTTTTCTCTGACATCCACAGGCATGCCTGTGTTCACATACACACACACCATACACATTCATCATCATCATCATCATCATCATCATCATCATCATCATCATAATAATAATAATAACAATAGTACAAAAATCTAAAAAATAATAAGATATGTTTGCACCAAAACTTACATATAAACATTCACAGCAACAGTACTCAAAGTGGCCACATAGTAGAAACAACAAAACTTGTGTTAACTGATGAAAATAGATAAATCAAACATTTTCCATAGAGTAGAGCATTATCCAGTCATAAGAGGAATGAAGTACTAGTGCATATGCTATGTCAATGGCACTTCACACATGCCAAATGTGGGCCAGGTATGGTGACACATGACTTTATTCTCTGTATTCAGGCAGCAGAGGCAGGCAGACCTCTGACTTCAAGGCCAGCCTGGTCTGCAAGCTACAAATAATCCTATTGGGCTGGACAGATGGCTCAGGGTACTCAAAGGGCCCAGATTTGTCCCAGCACCTACATTGTCTTCTCACAACCATTTGTAACTCCAGTCCCCAGAGATCTGACCTCTTCTAACCTTTGAAGAGGCCATGCATATGGAATGCAGATATACACGCACGTGGTATGTAGATATACATACAAACAAAATACACACTCACATAAAAGAAAAATAATTTCAACTAAATAAACACATCTTTGAAACACTTAAAGACATAGGTTTTATAAATGCCAAATGAAAGATGTCAATGCCCCCCCCCCAAATACAGAGACTGTATGAACCAATTCATTTGGAGCCCACATTGAGGGCCCTACCCTGCCTGGGAATGGAGGGTGGATGGGGTGGGGGGTAGGTCGGGGGTGGGAGGAGGGGTGAGGGTGAAGGGAGTGAGAGGGAGAAGGGATTGATATGTGAAACAAGCTTGTTCTTAATTTGAACCAATTTAAAAAATCAAAAAAATATAACAAATGAATCACTGAAAAAGAAAAAAAAGAAATATCCAGAACAGACAAATCCATGGGGACAGAAAGGAGACTAACAGTTACTTAAGACTCTAGGTTGGAAAGGGTTATGTTATGCTCTGGAAGAGGACAGAGCACAACAAGGAGTTCAACTACTGAAACAGAATAAGGGACATTTTAATAGCTGTGTGTGGTGGTGCACATATGTAATCCCAATGCTCCAGAGGTAAAGTGGTAAAAAAAAAATCAAGGTAATTCTCTGTTACAACCCCATTGCCTTTTCCTTCCTTCCTCTCTCCCTCCCTTCCTTCCTCCCTCCCTTAAGGTTTTTTTGGGGATGGTAATGATTGTATGTCTCTAAATAAATTGAAAATAAGTGAGAAAATTTCGAGGTATGTGAATGCTATATCAAAAAAAATTCCTATTTACAAATTTGTTTTCATGACACAGTGGTTGAGTAATGAAAAGAAGCCAGATGTCCATTGCAAAATGACTAGATAGAGCCAGCAAAATAGTTCATCAAGTAAGGGCACCTGCCACCAGGTCTAATGACATGAGATCAACACCCAGAAGGAGAGAACTAACTCTCACAAGTTGTCTTTCAGCTTACCTGTATCCTGTGGCATATTCACATACCCCTATACCACATGCATTTTGTATGAGTAAACCCAAATAAAATAAAATTCTTCAAATGAGTGAATGAACATGTTGGCATGTATGCACAACAGAATGCTAATCTTAAGACAGAAGAAATTCCTATTCCATACTAGGAAATGAATGAGCCATGAGGACATCATGCCAAGTCAGAAAAGGATTAATTCCGCCATGACTACACTTATGTGGGGGTATCTATCTGAAGCTGTCAAATTTACAAAAACTGAAAGGAGAAGGTAGTTCCTAGGTACCCAAGTGTGGGACACAGAAGAATAATTGTTCACTGAGTACAGAGTTTTAATTTTACAAAATGAAAAGTTCTGGAAATACCTTGCATGACATTTTGAATATTATTGTTTTTTTAAAAAGAGTTGTTTATTTTATTTTGCATGTATGGGTATTTTGACTGTATGTATGTCTGTATGTATAGCAGCATATATATGCAGTGCCCACAGAGGGCAGAAGAGGATGTCAGATACCCTAGAATTAGAGAGCAGACAACTGTGAGCTACTATGTGGTTGCTGGTAACCTCTACAAAAGCATCAAGTGTTCTTAACCACTGAGCCATCTCTCAGGCCCAGGAATATTCTTAACAATGCTAAACCAAACAATAAAATGCTTAGTAGGTAGGCACAGGGTCCTAGGTTTGATGCCCACCCCTCAGGAAAACTGTTAAATTTATATAGTTTATGTTACCTTTTATTTATCACAGAAAAAGACTGTGTCCTTTGTTACCTGAACCCTGTCCCATCTACCAACACCACCATCCTATTTTATCTATATGTCAATGTAGGTAGTCTCCAGAACAAGAGGGAAGGATTTCCTTCCAATATAATCAAAATATTCTTAGGGATCTCAAGCTATACTTCTTCAATTACTTATTTCATGGTAGCCTATTTCATTTCATTAACCTCTATATAGAAGTTGATAGAGACATTTGAATACAACATAACAAACACGTGGGATTTGAGTTCATTTATTTGCCACTTTTCTAAAAACTGACTCTGTTCCCAAACTAATTCTTGGACTGTCTGGTCCTGTTCAGACTCTGAAGAAGGGCAGCCAGCAGCTGACATTTTTGAAATGAGGAAGTATTCAGCTCCTTTGGCCAGTCTGCTTCCTCTTTTGTTGCCACTCTACCACTTTGTCCTGGTAAGGCACACTTACTCAGAGGGAAAGGGAGGCAGCTGGAACTGCTGAGACTCAGAAGGCCTGCCTGGGCCTTCCTCCTTTGAAATTGCTGCTGTTTCTTTGGGTAATGCCTTTGTCTGGTCCTGGTGCTTCTCAAGGAGGTGACTCCTACACAGGGATCTCAATTTTGAGTTGTCTCAGTTTAGGAGGGGCCACTATTGGCATCATGCTGGCAGAGCCCAGGCATTCTGCCAAAAGTCCAGCAATTCACAGGACAGCCCATAGCAAAGAATGACCCAGTTGCAACTGTCAGCGATACTAAGGCTGAGCCCAGAGGCTTTTCAAGGCTAGCAACTGTCTTCTGGGTCATGACTTGAAGCCACCCTTAGCTGAATGGATTCTCACCAGTCATTATGAGAAAAATAGCATAAAGATAGACAACCTATATATAGTGAAGGTTCAATAACTTCACTATATATAGGTTGTCTATCTTTATACTATCTCACCTTACTTTCTCCATGTACAATATGCTAATGAGCAATACTATCTCCTAAAATGTAAAGATTAGAGACCTTGCTGATGAATCCTCTCCCCTTGAACAGTGCTGGGGATCTAGCAGAATAAAATAAATATTTCTTTCTTCAGATACATAGGATAGTTTCACATCAGTAGCAACTTGGCCTCCAGAGCATGCCAGCTCCTCATTTTCCTCTCAGTCTTTATGCCTCAGATCCTCTCTAAATGCCTCCTTCAGATATTATCTGCTTTTACCAAGCAGGAGGAGGAATGAAACACTTGGTGGGGAATCTTAAGGGGAATCTGTGTGTATGTATGTGTGCTAGATATTTGTATGTGCAGCCTGTTCATATAGTACTGGGTTGGGGGAGTGCAGAAGAGGGCATTGGACTTCCCTGAAACCAGGGTTGTGAGCTGCCTGACATGAACCTTGTTCTTCATTAGCAACAAATACTCTTAACTGCTGAGCCATCATCCAGAGCTCCCATCCAGTATTTTTTTTTTAGCAGTCAGGTTATAAAAACTTGTAATTCTGTTCAATGCAACAAAGATGTAAATTTCTCACTTTTTTATATTAAGCATAAAATGGAGTTTTAGTAATAAATTCTGGAGAATGTTTAGACAGCTACTGAAATAGCACCCCTGCCTCATTTTATTTTATTCCTTCCTTCTTTTCTTTCTTTTTTTTCCAGTTTTTTTATTTGAATTAGAAACAAGATTGTTTTACATGTCAGTCCCAGTTCCCTCTCCCTCCCCTCCTCCCTTACCATCTCCCCAACTAAATCCCTACACCCTTTCTGCTCCCCAGGGAGGGTGAGGCCTTCCATGGGGGGTGGTCTCCAGATTCTGTCATATCCTTTGGGATAAAGCCTATGCCCACGCCCTTTCGAGATAACATAATCACAAAAAGATAAACAGGGTATGTACTCACTCATATATGGCTTTTAGACATACAGCAAAAGATTACCAGCCCGCAATCCACTCCACCAGAGAAGCTAGGTAACAAGGAGGACTCTAAGAGAGACATACATGGTTCCCCAGAGAAGAGGAAAGGGACAAGATCTCCTGAGCAAATTGGGAGCTTGGGTGGGGGAGAGGAAGCTAGGAGAATGAGAAGGAGAGAAGAAGAGGGGTGAGGAGGACATGAGGGAGCAGAAAGGTTGAATGGGGGGGTAGAAGAAAACAAGATAAGAGACACCATAATAGAGGGAGATATTTTAGGTTTCAAGAAAAATCAGGCACTAGTGAAATGTCTGGAGATCTACAAAGATGACGCCAACTAACAATCTAAGCAACAGAGGAAAGGCTACCTTAAATGTCCTCTCCTGATAATGAGATTGATGAGTGACTTATATGCCATGCTATAGCCTTCATCCAGCAGCAGATGGTGGAAGTAGAAGCAGACACCCACAGCTAATCACTGAACTGGAATCCAGTTGCAGAGAAGGAAGAGTGATGTGCAAAGGGGTCCAGACCAGGCTGGTGAAACCCACAGAAACAGCTGACCTGAACAACGGGGAGCTCTTGTTCCCCAGACTGATAGCTGGGAAAACAGCATGGGACTGATCCAGACCCCAGGAACATGGGTGTCAGTGAGTGGGTGAAATCCATGGGGCCTCCTGTAGTAGATCAGTACTTGTCCCTAGCATAGGTGTGGAATTTGGGAGCCCATTCTACATAGAGGGATACTCTCTGAGCCATCCAATATTTTTAAATGGGAAAGCATAGAAGTAAGGCAGGCTTAGTGACTCATGCCAGTAATCCCAGCACCTGGAAGTGGAAGCAAGAGGATCAGGAGTTCAAAGTCATTCTCCACTATGCCATGCATTTGATGTCAGATGCAAGTTAAGTCAGCCTCAGAAAAATAAAAGTCACATTTTCTCTTATTTATGGATCCTAAATATCACACAGATACATGAAATAATATATACATATATTTGTGGCATGAAAGCAGAAGTGAAAGGATTTAGGAAAATATAGGGCACTAACAGGAAGAAAGGGATAGGAAGGTAAAGGTAGGGTCTATGGGAAAAGAATATGCTCAACATACATTACATAGTTACATGAAAATGTCCTTATGAAACTCAGTACCATGTGTAATGAATATATGCCAATGGTAATAATAATTAATAATTTTAAAACACACCAAGAATTGAATAAATGTAAGACAAAATAAGTTCCTACTAATAATTCTGAGATGAGAGCACTAAAATTCATCACAATTAAGTGCTTTATTTAAGGTCACGAAACTAGAAAGTGACATAATTAAAACAAAATGAAGGCTTTGTGATTAAAAATACAAGTTTTTTTTCCAGGGAACCATCTAGTTGTTTGTTTTTTTCATAATTAATCCTTTGTGGAATCAGACAAGCTGGGCAAATCTTACAAAGTTTTTAACCTAGTAATGGCTTACAAGACAGCCTGGAGGTATAAGTGTTCCTTTCCTATAATTGAACTAATTGCTCAAACACACAGATACCTAACTTCTCAGGAAGTTCAGCCCCATGTTAAGTCTCTCAACTGCCTACCAAATTGTATTTAGGAACCCTGGAGTTGACCGGATCTGAATGAATCAATTCTAAATGGAAATATGGCTATTACTAACCTGGCCACTACTAGAAATTAGCCATTGAAAGGGCAGGTGGCTGAGGTTACCATTGCTGATGGACTCACAGACTCAGCCATTATTCCAAAGAGAGTCCAATGCCATATAGATGATTCCCACCTCAGAGGCATACCACCAAACCTGCAGGCAATAAAATTGACCTCAGCAATTTTTCTGGTTACACATGTTTTTGTGAGACCTTGCCAGGCCTCATCTCCCTTGCTATTGAGATTGGCCTTAATAATTGCCTCCTCATGCAATGGTTCTCAACCTGTGGGTTGAAATCCCACTGGGGTCAAGCAAACCTTTCACATGTGTGAGATATCCTATGCATCAGATATTTACATTATTGATAATAGTAGCAAAATTACAGTTATGAAGCAGGAATAAAAGTAAATTTGTGATTAGGAGTCACCACAAAATAAGGAACTGTATTACGGGGTCACAGCATTAGGAAGGTTGAGAACCACTGTCCAAAATGGATTAAAACCCAAAAGAAACACTACATGATTTCTGAAAAGAGGTCATAACCTTTTACCTAGTTGTTTCTTGCTATGCTCAGATTTTAGCCACCATGCTGTGAGAAAGGCCAGGCCACAGAAAAGCCACTTGTAGGTGTGCCATCAGTATGTGGTATACTAAATCTAATACGTAGTTGAGTGAATCTTGTACTTATTCCTTCTAGTACTACAGAGCCTTCTGGTCTTCCACCAGAACACTGTGAGCTGTGAAAACTGCCCCTGTCACTCTTGAGAGAATCTGCCAGCATCAGAACATTATTTTGTGAGAGAGGGTCTCAGGTGGCCTAACCCAGCCCTGAACACATTATATAGCCAAGGATGATCTTAAACTCCTGACTTCAAGTGGTGAGATTA
Organism: Cricetulus griseus; assembly: GCF_003668045.3. NCBI lineage: Eukaryota > Metazoa > Chordata > Mammalia > Rodentia > Cricetidae > Cricetulus > Cricetulus griseus. The sequence goes on from NC_048604.1 coordinate 90,643,291, forward strand.
TGGAGTGTGCCACCAAGTCAAGTTTATGAGGTGCCAGGGATTGAACCTAGAGCTTTATTCAGGCACTCTACCACGTGAGTAAAATTCAAAGAACTCAAAAGGTGGCTATCTTTCTTTGGTATGACAAACATGTTATGTGATAGGTCCAAGATGATTAGATTTATGCTTCCAAATCTGGTGAAAATTTGTTATGCTGCTGTAGTAATTGGCCCACCCTCTTTCTGCCTATGAGAGTTTGCACCCTGTTGCTGGGGGCACCAATCCAGACACTAATGCCTTTATTGTTGTTGTAAGTCTGGTCAAAGATTAATCTTAAAGCAATCTTTCTGACGCCTTGTAGGGATAATTTATCTGCTCTTTGGTTCTAATTTAAATTTATTATCTTGTATGAAAGCCATTAACTCTCTTGCAGGCACTAGAACATTGTATTACCTCCTTTCTCCACTGCTTGATATGTGCCAAGACTATTAACTGCCTAAGCATGACTTAGAGTGTTAAAAATTAACAATGTTCACCATATGATATAGTTCCATACCTTTACACACACACACACACACACACACAGAGAGAGAGAGAGAGAGAGAGAGAGAGATGTGTGTATGCATTTTTTTCTAAAAACAATTTGTATATGAACATACAATGCCATATTATTAATAAGCAGAAAGAGCCAAATACCATGATCCTACTAATGGGAGAAACCTAGAGTAGTAAAACTGATGGAGACAGAAAGAGGGATGGTTCAGGCTCAGGGTGGAGCTCTGTTGGTATAGCATTTCCCTACTATGCTAGAAGCCATGACCTCCAGTACCACACAAACCCGGCATAGTTGTGATCTTAGCACTTGGGAGGTGGGGTCAGGGAGAGCAGATCTTTGAGACTTCATGATGAGTTCAAAGCCAGCCTTAGATATATGAGACACAATATGTAAAAAGCGACAGGGAGAATATTTATAAGATGGATAATGCTGATGTGAATGTACTTAATTCCAGCCTTACTAAAATGGGAGGAGCTTAGTCCTACCTGAACTTGATATGCCATGTTTTGTTGACACCCATAGGAGGTCTGCCCATTGCTGAACAGAAACAGAGGAGGGTGTTAGAGGGGAGTCACGGGGAGGGAATGGGAGGAGAGGATGGAGGGGAAACTGCAGTCCGGAATATAAAATAAATGAAAACATTGAATTAATAAAATAAAGTGCTTACTATAGAAGGGCTGAAGAGATGGCTCACTGATTAAAAAGCACTTTGTTGCTCTTGCAGAACACCCGAGTTCAGTCCTAAGCACACATATGGTGGCTAACAACTCTCTGTAACTCCAGTTCGAAAGGATCTCACACAATCTTCTAACTTCCACAGGCACTGCATGCACATGGTGTATAGACGTTCATGCTGGCAAAAAATACCTACACATAAAATAAAAAATAAATAAATCTTTTACAAACAGTGGTTACTATGGGTTCAGGGATATGGCTCAGTAGAGTACTTTACTAGCATGTATAACCCGACTTCAATCCTCAGTACTGGTTTTGTTTTTAAAAGGGGTTACAGTGGAAAAATGCGATGGTGATACCAACATTCAGGAGGCTGAAGCAGATGGATTATGAATTTGAGGCTGGCTTGGGCTGCACAGTAAGACCTTGTCAAAAAACAAACAAAAAGTGACTAAAATGTTAAATGTTAGGTTACATGAATTTGACCACATAGCATAACAACCCTCAGTTATTTTTTTTTAAATTCCCCTTTTTTGCAGTGTTTGAATGGAAGCCAGAACATGATGACCAACGACCGCTCCACCACTGAGCTACACCCACACAGCCTTCCCCTGTCCCCCAGGTTTTACACAGTCTGTTACTTCTAAACATCACCAAGGAGTTATGCAACCCATGCCAGAAGCTCATCTGGAAAAAGCTACACCGATGCCTTCTAGACAGTTTCATTTCTTCCTCATGAGACTTCTGTGAAAGGGAGAGAAGGCACGTGCTCAGTGAACCACTTCTCTTTCTCATCACATGCTTCTCAGAGACTTTGAGTTGAAAATTCAGCCCTCATATGTATGTTCAATTCCTGGACATTGAAGTAGCAAGAACCCTTTTTGCATTCCAAAATAATGCAACTTGTGTTTTTTTGAGGCAACAATTGTGAAAGTTTTGTTTCCTCATCACCAAAGGAACTAGGAAACAAGAAGGAGTCTAAGAAAAAAATGTATGGACCCCGGAGAACGGGAAGGGGCAGGATCTCCTGAGCTAATTGGGAGCATGAGGGTAGGGAGGAGGGAGCTGGAAGAAAATGAGAGGAGGAGAAGAGGAGGGGAGAGGAGGAAATGGAGGAGCAGAAAGGTTGAGTTGGCAGAAGAATAGAGGAGAACAGAATGAGAGATACCATAACAGAGGGAACCATTATAGGTCCAAGGAGAGATCTAGGTCTAGGGAGATTTCCTGAGATCTACAAGGATGACTCCAACTGACAATCTAGGCAATGGTGGAGAGGCTACCCTAAATGCCCTTTCCCTATAATGAGACTGATGACTACTTTATATGCCATCCTAGAGCCCCCATCCAGTGGCTGATGTAAGCAGAGGCAGACACCCACAGATACACACTGATCTGAACTCTGGAACCCAGTTGCAGAGAGGGAGAAATGAAGATCAAAGGGGTCTGGACCAGACTGGTAAAACCCACAGAAACAGCTGGCCTGAACAAGGGGGAGCACATGGACCCCAGTCTGCTGTCTGGAAGGCCAGCATGGGACTGATCCAGACCCCTGAACGTGGATGTCAACAAGGAGACCTCGGCACTCTATGGTGCCCCTGGTAGTGGATCAGTATTTTTCCCTGGTGTAAGAAGGGACTTTGAGAGCCCATCCCACCTGAAGGGATGCTCTCTCGGCCCGGACTCATGGGGGAGGGCCTAGGCCCAGCCCAGGATGATGGTGTGGATTTTGAGGAGACCCCGTGGAGGGCTCTACCCTCCATGGAGAGTGGAGGGGGAGGAAGTGGGGGTCTAGTGGGGGGTTGGGGAGGAGGGGAGGGAGAGGGAGACGGGATTGACATGTGAAGCCAGCTTGTTCCTAACTTGAACTAATAAAGAATAAGAAAGGAAGAAAGTTTAGCCCAAGTTATCTGCCCTTCTTCTTTAAAGACAAGACTACTGAACTGGAAGCTAGAAATTCTGTGTTTAAGTCTCAGCTCCACATCTCAACTTCTGTGACCTCAACAAGTCCTTTTCCATGTTCCACTCACATGTCTCCAGAGCTTCCCTATGCATTCTGTCTGCTGAAAATGAGTTCTGAATTATACACTTGCAGAATGTATGTGCTCCTACCTTATATCTCAGATAAAGCCTTTAAGTCATTCAATCTATAACTTTCCATGTTGCCACATTGAGAAAGGCAGGCCTGGATATATGGAATAAAAGAAGTCAAGCAAGGGGAATTATAGGTAAGCACCAAGACACTGCTCTGGTTTCTGGGAGCAGGCGAGAGAGTCAGGCCAGACAGGTTAAACTACTGTCATGGGTTCTATAAGAACCTGGAAGCAACCTAGATGCCCCTCAACTGAAGAATGGATGGAGAAAATGTGGTACATTTGCACAATGGAGTACTACTCAGTGGAAAAAACAACTGAATCTTGAAAATCCCAGGCAAATGGATGGCAATAGAACAAACCATCCTGAGTAAGGTGACCCAGTCCCCCAAACACAAACATGATATGTACTCACTCATATATGGATTTTAGACATAGAGCAAAGGATCATCAGCATACAATCCACACCACCAGAGAAGCTAGGAAACAAGGAGGACCCTAAAAGAGACAAACATTGTCCCCTGGAGAAAAGGAAAAAGTTAAGATCTCCTGAGCTAATTGGGAGCAAGGGGGAGGGGAGAGGGAGTTTGGAGAAAGAGAAGGGAGAAGAAGAGGGGGGAAGAGGACATGAGGGAGCAGGAAGATTGAGTTTGAGGGAAGAAAAGAGGAAAGCAAGAAAAGAGATACCATAATAGAGGGAGACATTATAGGTTTAAAGAGAAATCTGGCACTAGGGAAATGTCCAGAGATCCACAAGGATGACCCCAACTAACAATCTAAGTAATAGTGGAGAGGCCACCTTTAATATCCTTCCTTAATAATGAGATATATGACTACCTTATATGCCATCCAAGAAACTTCATCCAGTGGTTGATGGAAGCAGAAGCAGAAGCAGACACCCACAGGTAAACACAGAGCTGAACTCCTGGAACCCAGTTGCAGAGAGGGAGGAGTGATGAACAAAGGGGTCAAGAACAGGCTGGGGAAACCCACAGAAACAAGTGAACTGAACGAGGGAGAGCTCATGGTCCCCAGACTGATAGCTGGGAAACCAGCATAGGACAGATCCAGACTGCCTGAATGTGGGTGTCAGTTAGGAGACTTGATCAGTCTATGGGGCCTCTGGTAGTGGATCATTATTTATCCCTAGTATATGAATGGACTTTGGGAACCCACTCCACATAGAGGGATACTCTCTCAGCCTAGACACATGGGGGAGGGCCTAGACCCTGCCCCAAATGATGACAGACTTTGAAGATTCCCCCATGGAAGGCCTCACCTTCCCTGAGGAGCAGAATGGGATGGGTTAGAGGGCCGGTGGGGGGGCAGGGGAGGAGGAGGGGTGAAGTAACTGGGATTGACATGTAAACCAAGCTTGTTTCTAATTTAAATTTTAAAAAGTAAAAGAGAATATAACAAGAGGATGTAGCTCAGTAGCCAAACATTTGTTTACTATGTGAAAAGTTCTGGATTCACCCACAGCACTGAGGAAAAAACAAAAAGAAAGAAAGGAATGAAAGAGAGGAAAGGAAAGGAAAGGAAAGGAAAGGAAAGGAAAGGAAAGGAAAGGAAAGGAAAGGAAAGGAAAGGAAAGGAAAGGGTGTAATAGGACCCCAGAGATTAATAGGCCCCCAGACGTCAGCACAATTAACTCCATGATAGAAGTCCCATTCAGGCCATGAAACTCAGCCGGTCAACTGCACCACCTGCTAAAATGAAAATAATGACATAATCCATTTAAGTCCATAGTTCTGGGAAATACACTAACCTTGTTTTCTGGCTTCTGCATTTGCACTTTGGCTAACTGTTCTTGTTAACTGAAGTATGTCAATCCAGGAAATGTGTTTTTGTACTGAAAGCTCACCCTGAGAAAGGCTAGGGGCTGCATTGGGATTCCAAACACACCGTGTAGTCAATAGTGAGCTGATAAAGACTTTCTATTGGCTTAAACCCATGTCTGAGTGGTCTTATCTGGTGGATACCCCACAACAAGGATAGGATAGGATGGGATGGGGTGGGGTGGGGTAGGATGGGGTAGGATAGGATAGGGTGGGGTAGGATGGGGTAGGATAGGATGGGGTAGGGTAGGATAGGATGGGGTAGGGTAGGATAGGGTAGGGTAGGATAGGATGGGATAGGATAGAGTAGGATAGGATGGAGTAGGGTAGGGTAGGCTAGGATAGGATGGGGTAGTATGAGGAGCCGCACTCACATTCGCCATTACAAGATGGCGCTGACATCCGCTGCCGGATCAAGTAAACAACGTTGGTATGCATGTGCTCAGTGTTTTTCCACTGCCTAGCCCCGCCTGTTCCACGGCGTCATATAGGGTGACGAGTCATGCATCTATCCCAGCTGTACACGCATCGCTCAGAGTTTGTGAGCCTTTATTAGGGGACGGGATTCTTGGCTCGGGGTCTCCGCTTTTGTAAGCTTATGCTCTCTCTCACAAGATGCATAAAAGCTTTACTGCAGAAGGATCCGAGTGTCCTGTGTTGTTCTTGCCGGCAAGACAATCGCTCGGGACAGGGTAGGATAGGGTAGGCTAGGATAGGATGGGGTAGGATAGGGTAGGGTTGGGTAGGGTAGGGCAGGGTGGGTGGGATAGGATGTGGTAGGGTAGGGTAGGATAGGATGGGTTAGGGTAGGATAGGGTAGGATAGGATAGGATAGGATAGGGTAGGGTAGGGTAGGGTAGGGTAGGGTAGGGTAGGGTAGGGTAGGATAGGAAAGGAAAGGATAGGATAGGATAGGATAGGATAGGATAGGATAGGATAGGATAGGATAGGATAGGATAGAGAAGAGATACTTTTTGGACATAGAGATCTCATACACTTCTGGAGTGTTTGATAACATTGAGAAGGTAAAGGAGAGAAGGGCTTTGAGGTTTGACACATCTCCACTAGTTGTATATTTTCTAAGGCTGCAGTTGTATCTGATTGAATTATGGTTAAGTGTAGTACAGTAGCCCTAAAACTATTAGTTACAAAGAGAAAGTTTGCTTCTTAAATAGAACTTTACAAATAAGTCACCCAGAGCTTATATGACACCTCCAAAGACATAAAGAACTCAAGTTCCTCCTACCTTCCCACACTGTCATCTACAGAGTTGGTCCTTATTCTTTAAAGCTTAAATCTACCTACTCAATGTCTAGCCATCCCATCTTACTTCCTAGCAGAAGAATGGAAGAAATACATGTTATTTCCCTTCCAAGATGTCTCTCAAATTCCACCCAATATTTGAGTTTATTCGTTGACTGTAACTTAACTTAGCTGAAATGTAGTGACAAATGTATTGGTTTCACCGGGAATCAATATACTGAGTGAAGACCTGGGATTCTTTTGATTTAAGAAGACACTGCAGATGTTTGGTAGGTAGCTATAGCCTGTATCACAAGAGTGTGATAGCCAACAAGGGAGTGTTCAGTGGGAAATCCAATTCACTTAAGCATATAGGTAACAAATGTGTTTGTCGTATTCAGTCAACAAACATTTTATGAGTGCCAGCCATCACACTAAAGATCAAAGGTAAGGAAAGCATGACTTTCAAAATCTCACAGTGAAGAACATATCTATTATTTTAGTCTTCCCAAGACTTCTTTCCCATTTGTCTCTTTGCACTGAGAAACACATTCTGCATGCTCCCACTGAGTATCATGCTTGAACTCCAAAGACTGTTTCCTCTGGATCTAATCATGGTCAAAGCTGGAACCATGGTGGACTCTCTGCTTCTTTTGACCAAATACATTCCCTGTAGGGTCAGGCTCTTTGTAGCAGGTTGTATTATGTGCACCTTATGCATCTTGTTTAATCAGTTATTTTCCCAAAGGTGGAAATTATTGCACAAAGGAAAGGAGGGTGTCCTGTCTGTTTTTCATGACCATCAGTTCCACTGAAACCTGCAAGTGGCTTATGCCTGCAAGTCCTCTGGGGCAGCTTTTAGCTATGTGGGCCTCTTTTATATTTTATACTTCAACATTGCTGCTTCTATCTCAAGGCAGATTTGGGCCACCTAATATGACTCTACCAGCTGATGTTCCTAAGGTTGCTGTGACACCCTCACAGAAGGGAAATCTCTGTCATAACTTGTGGGGGAAGAAAGGAGGTCATGACATTTACACCACAGTGAGAGTCAGAACATATATGGCATGCAGGGTGAATATCCATTGTTTCAAACTGATGGGAGCTGTTTTCCCAAAGCTTGATTTAGTACTAAGAATAGAGCTAGAGAAACACCGGCCCAGTGCCTTTAGCTGAGAAATGAATTTCATCAGAGTCATGGTTATTGTCCATTGTTCCCACTGGTTATGCTGGTCAGGCTGAGATCTGATTTTTACTTTAATTCTCACAGTCGTCATTATTACTTCCCTTTGTACAACTTTTGGGAAAAAATCAGTATGAATCAGACTTCGTTTTAGCTTCCACCAAAGCAAAATTTAAAAAATTACATAATGAAGGTCTGGCTTGGTGATGTGGGAGGCAGATACAGAAGCAGAGGCAGAAGGATCTAAGTTTGAGGCCAGCCTGGTCTCTAGTAAGTTCCAGGCCATCCAAGTCTGTATAATGAGACAATATCATTTTTAAAAGGCTTAGATAAAAATGCTGAGTATCTTTGAGGCATGCTGATGAGCCCTCAGTGAAGCAGTTTCATACTTTTTAATTGCATGACGTTTCCTCTCCCCAAAAGAGTAATCTGTATCTGCAGCCCAAAGCTTTGACTCCTTTAAAATTGTGCCTCTCCCGCGCGTGTGTGTGTGTGTGTGTGTGTGTGTGTGTGTGTGTGTGTGTGTGTGTGTGTGTGTGTCTGCGAATGGAGATCAAAGGACACCTTCCAGGAGTCAATTTTATACTTTCACTATATGGATCCTAAGGATAAAACTCATATCATCACACTTAGTGCCAAGTTTCCTATCAGCTGAGTCAGCTTACCAGCCTTTTCTTTTTATTATAGCCTGAATTTGGATCTTCAACCTTCCCAGAGTACCTGAGAATAGCTTATATAATAGTCTTACAAAGTTTCCTCCCTTAAAATACCCAGATTCTGTTTCTGGTGCTTAAAACCAAGATTTTTTTCTTACTATAGAAAAAAAAAACACATAATATAAAACTTGCCATCTTTTTTGTAGTGCTGGAGATGGAACTTAGGGCCTTGCATATTCTAGGAAGATGCTGCACACCACTAAGTTATATGTACAGCCCTTTAAAAACCTACACATTTTTAAATTACTGTGTTAATTTATTTGTGTATGCATATGTATGTACAGGTGGGCATGTCACAGTACACTTGTGGAGGTCAGAGGACAACTTTCAAGTGTTGCTGCTTCCCTTCCACTCTGTGGGTTCCTAGAACAGCACTCAGGTGATCAAGCTTGATAGCAAGTTACCTTTACCTGCTGAGTCATTTTATAAATAACTCCCCTTAAACACACTGATATTGAGGCAGAGTCTTATTCTATCATCCAAGTTGCCCTGACACTCACTGTGTAACCAAGGCTACCCTCAAATTCACGGCAATTTTCTTGACTCATTGCTGAGATTATAAACATGAGCTACTACTCCTGACTTGAGTTCATTTTTGTACAAGGTAAGATATATGGAACTACTTTCATGACAACCATGGATATTTCCTTTGTATTGTTTTCTAGCATAGAAAGAATGGAGACAGTAGGTGGCATTATTTGAAGTTTAGATTTCTTGACTGGAAGAACCCATCCTTGAGTGGGTTAGATAGATTTGAATCATCTGAATCAATTTTAAAAGTTTTTCCTACTTTTTCATGGTATCTGCTAGGCCATAGGCTGTGTTAAGAAGAAGCTGAATATCTCCTTCTTACCTACCAGCTGTCAGCAACTTTTTGAAGTGAGTAATGAACACAAGTTTTGTACTTTCTGTGAGAAGCACATGGTCACAGAAGTAGCTGCTGATGCTCTGGGAGAAGAGTGGAATTGTTGTGTGTGATCCGTAGTGGGAATGACAAACAAGGTTCTTCCACGAATTAAGGTGTCATCAGAGTGTATCTGCTGAGTAAGGGGCATTCTTCTTCAAAACCAAGGAGAAAAGAAACACAAGTCTGTTAAGGACACATTGTAGATACTACGTGTTCTCAACTTGGTTGGTGTATAAAACACACACACACACACACACACACAGAGAGAGAGAGAGAGAGAGAGAGAGAGAGAGAGAGAGAGAGAGAGAGAGAGAGATTATTGATCTAAGAGATTCTAGTTGAGGCCCAAAAGAACTAGAAGAATCCAAAATATTTTCTATCTCTCTAAAGAAGCTGATGTCTAACTATGTATTGTCAGAAAAAAAGAGAGTAGGAAGCCCAGGACCAAAGCACCCAAGATTCAGCATCTTGTTTTTGCATATGTACTAAAATACTAATGCCAACATACTTCTCTGAAGAAACAACACACTAAGAAAAATAAGGAGGATTCAGAATATGATAAACTTTTGATAAAGAGAATGAAAGGAGCTAAAGGCAACACTATGAACAGATTGCCAAGACACATGTGCTCACTGAGAGTTTCGGTCTCCAAGTTGGAGTCCAGTCAAAAAGAAGAATTGTTAAACACCCACATAACTCACTAACAATAGAGAAGTTCAGATGGAGCCTTCACCCCTACTGAACAGTGTTAATGGTACTGGAAGGTACTCTGCATTCTACCAAAGGAGAAAGGTAAATTACAACCCAGCTACAAACACTTTAATCTACAATGGTGACCTGCCTGTAAGATGCACTAGTGCAAGGGTGGTACAAAAGTAATAACAAATATCCTATTGGATTAAATCCCACCCCATGAGATGGAACCCAACATCTACACTGCCACAGTGGCCAAGAACCTGAGACTAGGTAGGTCATGAATCTAGGGGAAAACCAAATACTGATGTTCTGCTAAAGGAATGTGACAATAAAATGACTTCTAATGACATTCTGCTATACTCATAGGTCATAGGCCATCATCAGAGAAGCTTACTCCTACAGTAGATAAGAACAAACACAGACCACAACTTGACAATGTGCATAGAGTGGAATATTCAGTCCTAAATGGGATGTCTCCATCAAATACTTCCCCTCAGGGCTCAGGGAACCCTGCAGAAGAGGAGGCAGAACAAGTGTAAGAGCCAGTGCAAATAGATGACCTCAAAGAAACAAGGCCTTGGAGACACAACAGAACTGATACACATAAGAACTCATGGAGACTGTGACAGCATGCACAAAGCCTACATAGGTCTAAGCCAGATTGGGTCCCAGTGCTGACAGGCAGTGTAGACACAAGCCCCAGTTAGCAACCCAGGACCTATTTTCAATTGATGACCACTTGCAAAGGAAAAATTAGTTTTCTACAATGGAGTCTCACTAAGCATACAAACCAGAGATAAGGTCAGGTCACATGTCCAGTACCAGACAGCCAACACAAAACAGACTCAGTTGTATTTTTAGAGCTTTTTAACTTGCAATGCTTTATGTAAGCATTTTTCTCTTACAGGTCATTTGCTTATTTGTTATGGTTTCTAATTTTGTTTTTATGGGTTTTCTGTGTGGGGAAGTTGGGTTGATGTGGGAGGTGGGAGAGGAGAAACCATGATCAGATATATTCTATGAAAAATCCATTTTCAATTTTAAAGAGTCTTTAAGAGTAACAAGCCAGGCAGTGGTGGTGCATACCTTTAATCCCAGCACTCAGGAGGCAGAGACAGGCAGATATCTGTGAGTTCGAGGCCAGCCTGGAGAGAGTGCCTGGATAGGCTCCACAGCTACACAGAGAAATCTGTCTCAAAATAAAAAAAGAAAAGAAAAAAAGAGTAATCAAATAAATGATCAGATCTTGACTCACCAAAGAAAATAAATACATAATTGTTCTTATTCTGATATTCACACAGCACCTGAATGGCAAGAGAATCTCTGAAAGGTGAGTTTTGCAAGCATCCCCAAGTGTGAGAAGTATTGAGCCTCAGAGAAGAAGAAAATTGCTAACATTTTCTACCATTGAACCAACATTATGATTTTAAATTTTTGCATTTTTTGCAGAATTGGTGGAAAACATTTTAAGAGCCAAAAGATCAAGTTTACTGTGAGTTGTATCACCTAGTAGCAACAGAAGCTACTCGAAAGAGTCTCACCAACATGACTACCCAAACCTGAGCTGAACAAGGATGACACAAATAGACAGCCAAATTGGAGGGGGAAAGCCCATAAGGCCTCTACTCTACACAAAGAACTTGAGGCAACTGAAGAAAGCTGGGAACAGAAGAGGTGGTCTTCACCAGGAAAGAACACACCAAATGGTTGTCCAATAAACACTCTTGAAAACATACATTAAAAGTAAAATTATACGGACTAAGCAGATTAGATTTAGGAATATGCATGCAATAGCAATTAGTGAAAAAAAGAGACCACGAATTTGAGGAAGAGCAGGAAGTGGTATATGTAAGGCTTTGGAGAGAAGAAAGGGGAGGGAGAAAGGTTGTAGTTATAATATAGTCTCAAATATTTTTAAATTAGCATTTTTTGTTTTGAGACAGTGTCTCACTAATGTAGTCCTTGCTGGCATGGAACTCTCTTTGTAGACTAGGTAGCCCTCAGCTCATAGAACTGAGATTAAAGACATGTGTCACCAAACCTGGCTAAATTGCTGAGTTTTACTCAAGAGCAACACACAGACTTTCATTTCAAGTTGAAGTGCCGTATAATCTATAGAACTTGCAACATCATTAACCTAAGAATGAAGACCCTTAAAGATCATTCTCTTTATAACAAAGAGTGAACATATAATATGCATGAGATGCCAATCAACACATTCCCAAGTTAATTTCCACGGAGAAAATCATTTTTCCATTCTCTGACTGGCCTTACTGTGGCACATTACTGCCCTTTCCCATTTCTATAGAAGTTACTACTCTTCAAAGTGCTCCAATTCTATTCTCCCTTGGGGTGTCTACTGGTTCCCACGCTGAGCCTGAACGGTTGTGACTCACTGAAGTGTTTACTCTTTTTGTTCTTTTTTTCAGTTTGCCTCCTGGTCTCCTTGATGTTAACTGGCTTCATTTCCTGTTTTTTTTTTTTCCACTTTGGAATTAAATGCACACATGAAATCAAAGTAACTGAAAGGCCCAGACAACTGTCCTGTTTGGGGCCACAGCTGTGGTTTTGGAAGGTCCTAGTCCACCAACTGACTTGTCCTTGCACCTCCTGTGCCCTGGACGGAGGCTGTCCCTCCACAGGCTGAGGTGTCAAGGTTGACCTGCTACTCTTCGAGCTGGCAGCTAGTTTTTCCTTTGCTGAAGCACATATTTTGCTGCTTAGGAAGTAGATTGGATGAATTTTGAATGAAGAATTTGGCCCAGTGAATGTAGCATGTACAGTTTTGACCTTGGATGCCCCCTATCCTCCAGATTCCAGATATGACATGACATATACATTTGTTTGTATATAATGTATGGTAGAAGAAATGGTAAAGAGGGTGAGTTGTGGGCAACTGTTTTCTTGGGTGGAATTTGGAGCCAGAGATACTTGGTTTGTTTCAATTCATGATTCAGACCAAAATTCCAGTTTCATGAACGTGAACATCAGATGTTGATTATATAGATTAAATGAGATAGCAAAACATACATAGTAATTGCTGTTCATTAAACAGTCGATTACCTTCTTTGTTAAAGGGCTTTCTGACAGTGTATTAGTGGACATCATCTTCTTTAGAGAGATTGAAAAGTATTTTTGGATTCTGCTAGCTCTTTTAAACCCCAGTCACCAAGGCACAGTAGTATTCTTCAGTCCAGGAATATCCTTCCTTCCTTTTTGTATCTTATAATAATCAAGTTGCGAAAACTTGGTTGGCATCCACAAACTATTACAGGAAAAATTACGGCTTCGTTATACTTTCTTTTATCAGAAAATAATCCCAAGACTGAAGAGACTGGGGTAGGAGGGAAAGCATTTGAGGCCAGGGTTAGTACATAAGGAGATACTGTCTGAAAACAAAACTAAACACCCCCAATAGCCTGGCATGGTGGTGTATGCCTGCGATCTCAGCACTTGGGAAGTAAAGACCAGAGAATTAGACATTCAAAATTATCTTCAGCTTCATTAGTGAGTTCAAGGCCATCTTTGGCTACATAAGGCCCTGTCCAAGGAGAAGGAGAAGGAAGAGGAGAGAGGAAGAAGGGGACACATGCACACACACAGGAGACGAGGTACAGCTTTGTTGAATTTATCAAGTCTTACCTAGTACCCTACTAACTACATGCCAGGCCTGCACCATGTAAAAAGAGACTAAAGCAAAACATGCCCTGCCAGAGGGCTCTTATAGGTCTGGTGGGGAGAAAATTTACACTCATTCAGCCCTATCATAATATGAGGGACTGGAATGATGGTTCATTTTCTAAAGTGCTCATCCAAAAGGCATGGGTACCTGGGTTCAGATCTCTAGCACTCATATGAAAAGCCAGGAATGGTTGTGCACATCTTTGTTTCTTCTTCTGGAAAGGTAAAGACAAGAGCATCCCTAAAGCTCAATATGAGGTAGTCTTGCTAAGTTGATGAGCTCCAATTTCACAAAGAGACACTTGTGTCAAAAAATAAAACAGAATGGGATAGGGAAAGATGCCTATTAAAATCTACCTTCTACCTGAATACACATACATGAATACACACACACACACACACACACACACATGCACACGCACACGCACACGCACACGCACATGCACACGCACACGCACACGCACACGCACACGCACACGCACACGCACACGCACACACACACACACACAGCATAAACATCGGGCAGTTAACAAACAGTGGTTTCAATTTGCTGGAAAGATCGCTTTGACCTCAGGGAACCTTGGACTGTGGAGGGGTGGGGGTCAAGGACTTAGAACAAACAGATTAGATTTCCTGACAGGACAAACATCACAAGGCCCCTTGAAGTTAACATGGGGCATAACTAAGCTCTGATTCCTACCAGGGTTGATAACGTAGGGGATAGAGTCAAAACACTCTCCTCTTGGGTCACCATTAACTGAAAGTCACAGGTGAGCATACAAACCTAGTGTAAATCTTACATGACATGGAGGTCCCTGGAAGAAAACAAATAAAATGCCCAGAGACATTGTCCAAATCAATGTGATCATGCACTGGATTGAACAGAAAGAGCCTCTTATGGAAAAGTCACTACACTATATAGGAGGCTAAGGGAAGGTAATTAATCACTTTAAATGTGTTTGCTCGGGTTTCCCCTGGCTAGTTCTCCCGATGGAATAAAAAATGTGTCCTTTCTCTTGGTCACAAGAAATGCCTTTGCACCTCAGGTTTTCCCTCTTGTTTTCAGGGAGAAAGCAGAAATGAAAAGGTCTTCTTGTGTCCCATGTTTTTCAGGTGCCATTAGCCAAAATAATATTTTTATCATCTTAATGGGGTGGCATAGTGCACCCACCCTGTTTCAGGTGCATTTTGCAGGAAGCACACTGCACAGACAAGGAGTATAGTGAAAGAGTGGGAACCATGAACCCCTTAGCTACCTCTGTTCTTCACACCTGGGTCAAGAACTACAAGTAGATGGCTATGGAGAAGGGCAAAACATCATGGCTAGTTGTACTATTAGGTCACTATGCAGGCCACAGGGGAGGTTTGCAAATGTGGAATGCAAGAAAAAGTTTGGACACAGGCTCATGACACTACAGGCTCTGACATTTGACATTTTACAAATTTTCTTTCCAGACAGAACACTAAAAGTCCAAACTATCTGATAAAACCAAACAAGCAATACAAACTCCAAACAGCCCTGAACTATGCACAGATTCTTCAAGGTAATTGTCATACTGATGCCTGTTGCTCAACTCTGTCTCCCGCCGCTCCTATTTTCTCTGTGACTTCTCACAGCTCAGCTGGTTTTCTGCACCCCACTGCCCTTTTGCCCTGTTTGTAAATCATGTGATTTGATTTTTAAAAACTCTTTCTCTTTCATCTTCTTAAGCCTTGAAGAGCTAACATCACATCTTGTTTGGGACTTTGTTTAAAACGCTAGGCCGGGGCAGTCTATGGGGCCTCTGGCAGTGGATCAGTATTTATTCCTAGTGCATGAATGGGCTTTGGGAGCCCACTCCCCACAGAGGGATCCTCTCAGCCTAGACACATGAGGGGAGGGCCTAGGCCATGCTCCGAATGATGTGACAGACTTTTATGATCCCCCATGGAGGGCCTCACCCTCCCGGGGGAGCAGAAGGGGGATGGGATGGGGGTTTGGTGGGGGGCATGGGAGGATTGGAGGGAGAGCAACTGGGATTGACATGTAAAACAAGCTTGTTTCTAATTTAAATTAAAAATGAAAAAAAAGAATATGGAAAGGTTGGGAAAACTGAAGCTAGGCTGCAACCTGCTGTGTGTTTACTTTGGTATGCCATCCTGTACTCTCCAAAATAACTATTGCAAACCTTCCCATTTCATGTTGAAAATTGCTTCCAAAGTCCTTGACATGCTTCTCAGTCAGGTCAGCCGAGATTCCTTTAAACATGGACACCTTGGCCAACACACTACAGTGGGGAAGATGCTGTGCAAGTGGTCAGAGATAGTAGCAAGAAAATAGCAGCATCTACTTTTCATCCCTTGGAAGCCAGTCACTGTGTTGTGAGGAGACTTTCACAGACTCCCAGCACTCTCAACAAAAAGCCAGCATCAGCCACCAGATGATGTCATGACAATGAAAACCCTTCTAAATGATACCAACCCCCAGTCACCAAGCTCCTCCTGGTCTTCATATTTGGGGTTGAAGCTCCAGACATCATGAAATAAGACAAGCTCTCCCACTGTGCACAGCCCACATTCTTGAATGGTGTAATATGTAAACTAAATAAAATGTTTCTGAACAACAACAACAACAAAAACAAAAACACTGATAATGAAGACCTCCCACAAAAGTCATTCCCATGTCTTTTACAATCTCATACTGAGATAACTGGAGTTGTTCTCCTAACAGCCACCCCAGGCTTATCTCTGAAAGGACAGATGGAAATGCATAGATTGTGATCTAGGGTTCTGTGATGGAGGACAAAACAAAGGTATACAAGACTCCAACAGCACGAGTTAGCTCAACCCTTCAAAAAGTTTTGAGTATAAATATGTTTCTTAAAAAATCAGTTGCGGCCAGCCAGGTGATTCAGCATGTAAGAGTACTTGTTGCCAAACCTGGTTACCTGAGTTCAATCCCCAGAAACTGCATGATGGAAGGAGAAAAACAACTCCAAAATGTTGTCCTCTGAACTCCATACATGTCATGACACAAGAACACACAGGCACACACACACACACACACACACACACACACACACACACACACACACACACACATACACACAAATAATATAAATAAATAAAATAAAACATTTCTTAAGAAGAAGTTAGAAGCTATGGATATAGCTCAGTGATTGAGTGCTTGCTTAATGTTTGCAAGGCCCTTGTTTCCCTCACCAATGCCACAAATTAAGAATAATGGTAATAATAATGATAATCAATGCTTTCAGTCAGCACAAATAATCCCCTTCCCAATCTTAATGATCCAGAGAACATACTTGGCATAGTATTCTCCAAATATATGTGTACATTTATGTTTCTTTTTTATCTTCAGTATTCAAACAATAAAGGCAAAGCATTGTTGGTGTTCTGAGGACACTACTTCCATAATAGAAAGCTGAACAGACAATGTGCCACAAAGCAGACAAGGGTTATCGCTCAGTGATGAAATAATGCTGACTCAGTTGTCTCAAATATCAAATGGACACTGTGTACAACCATTATAAGAATTAAGTTTAAACCAGGCACAGTAACGTACTCCTTTAATCCCAGCACTCAGGAGACAGAGGCAGGTGGACCTATGAGTTGGAGGCCAGCCTAGTCTACTGAATGAGTTCCAGGACAGCCAGTGTGTTGCATAGAGAAATCCCTGGCCTAAGAAGGGACTTTGGGAGTCCATCCCACATGGAGGGATGCTCTCTCAGCCTGGACACATGGGGGAGGGCCTAGGCCCTGCCCAGGATGATATGACAGACTTCGAGGAACCCTCATGGTGTGCCTTACCCTCCCTGGGGAGCAGAGGGGGGATGAAGTGGGGACTGGTGGGGGGTTGGGGGGACACAAGGAGAGGGAGAAGGGATTGGCATGTGAAGCAAGTTAGTTTATAATTTGAACTAATAAAAAATAATCTGGGGAAAAATGTTTACCTGGAGATCAGCTTCTTTTCCAAACAAAG
Organism: Cricetulus griseus; assembly: GCF_003668045.3. NCBI lineage: Eukaryota > Metazoa > Chordata > Mammalia > Rodentia > Cricetidae > Cricetulus > Cricetulus griseus. The sequence continues at coordinate 90,660,833 of NC_048604.1, forward strand.
TCATATAACTGGAACAATGTGATCCATGATATCCATAATTTAAAATGTATTCCAAGCATCTCTGACTTCCAGCACTCAGAAGGTTGCTCCAGGAGTAGGATGAGTTCAAGGCCATCCTGGCCTGTGAGATCCTGACTGGGGGTGGGGGTGAATGAATGTCATACTCACACTCACACACTGATTAGAAAAAAATGCAAGACACAATCATTGGATATTTTGAGATGATGAGGAAGTGGAAGCAGGAAGAGAAGCCTTTGAAAACTTTTAACAAAAGGAAATGTCCAGTCACATAGAGCTCTTCAGGTTTGGAGAGTGTGTGTCTGAGCGCATGTGCCTATGTGCATCTATGCATCTATGTGCATGTCTTGGTGTGTGTGTGTGTGTGTGTGTGTGTGAGAGAGAGAGAGAGAGAAGAGAGAGAGAGAGAGAGAGAGAGAGAGAGAGAGAGAGAGAGAGAGAGAGAGAGAGGACAACCTCAGGCAAGATGAAGGTGTCCTTTCATCTCTTGTCTGAGATCGAATCTGCCATTGGTCTGGAACTTCACCAAGTAGGCTAGTGTGGACAGCCAGTTTACCTGTGGGGAATCAAGCTCTTAGCCTCCTGAGTACTGGGATTATGGACAGGCTACCACACCCACCTAAATTTATGTGGGTTCTGGGGATCAAAAATTCAGTAATCGCTCTTGCACAGCAATTACTTTATACACTGAGCTGTCTCCTCAGCCCCTCAAAGTACTTTCTTAAACAGATTTTTTTCCATTTTATTTTCTGGGGGAAGGGCCTCCCTTGCTATGGGACATGTCTGAATTTACAGGAGTCAGTTCTCGAAGTCAGCCCTGAGAGTCCAATGCAGGTCATCAGGCTTGTCATCCGTGCCTTTCCTTCCTGAGCCACCTCACCCAACCCCAAGTTCTTGAACATATGTTTTATTACATTGCTTACTTTAGACATGTGGCTCCCTCCACTTGAGAAGCTAGAAAACAAAATTCTGGCATACTCAGTCATCCTTTTTTTAAAAAATACTACATGAATTTTTTGTTTTCAATTTTGAAGGAAGCTGGCCAGGTAGATGGGCTCTGGCCAGTCCATACCCAGTTTCCCAGGAAATCACCCAATTGTTTTATTTTAATTTTTTATTCATTTTACATACCAGCCACAGTTCCCCCTCCCTTCCTCCTGCTCTCTCCCTACATCCCCCCACAACCCAACTCTCCATCCACTCCTCAGAAAGGGTAAGGATGCCCGTAGAGTCTACAAAGCCTGGGACATTAAGTTGAAGCAGGACCAGCTCCCCCATCACCACTGCATGGAGGATGAGCAAGGCATCCCACCATAGGAAATGGGTTCCAAAGAGCCAGCTCATGCACCAGAGATAGATCCTGGTCCCACTGCTCGGGGCCCCACAAACAGACCAGGCTATACAACTGTTGCCCACATGCAGAGGGCCTAGTTCAGTCCTATGCAGGCTCCACAGCTGTCAGTCTAGAGTCCGTGAGCTCCCATGACCTTGATAACAGACTTCTTCTCAAAGGAATGACAAAATATTTCCACCAGTGAAATGTAGGTGAGAGTGCTCAGCAATGCCAGTCTTTATGACTGAAAAAAAAAAAACTATGCTTGTGAGGAATTCTGTGATTTTGACCAGATGCATTCCCTTCTTTTCCCATGTAGAAACTGACACAGTCTGGGTGTGCCCCTCAGTGGTAAAGGTCTACCATAATATGCAAAATGCACTAGGTTCCATCCTCAGCACCATTAAAAAAAGAGTTGAAGGGTGAAGGGGAGGGATTCATTGGATGTCCAGGAAGTAACATTAAGCTGAGAATCAAGACGGGTATGGTGGCACACAGTTGTAATCCTAGTACTCAGAAGAGCAGAGACAGGAAGATCATAGGTTCCTGGCCAACCTGGGCTACATAGTGAAGCATTGCTTAAAGGAAGGAAAAAGGGAAAGATAAGAGCTAAGGAAGAGGGGTCAAGTAAGTACAGGGAATGGAGTTCTTCAAAGGAAATTTTAATGAACAGTCATTGAAGAACTGAATATCTTTGAATCATCAAAAGCCAGCTCCATGAGTAAAAGCCTCCAGAATTAAGGGCACAACTGGGTAAGTGGAAACAACAGAAGGACAGCTTTCAACTTTCAAGTTCACAGAATCTCCTAATAAGTACAATTTTGAAACAATGCATAGAGCTACCATAGAAAGGAACTTCTCCATCACTGAATACAGCCTAACACTGCCAAATGGAAGTCCCACCTCAATGCAATTTCAATTACATTCATTTTTCTCATACATGCCTTAACTATATACCCTCTCATATGGATTTAGCTATCTAAAATTCCCTTTGGGAACTGGGCACAATATTGTATACATCTAATTCCAGTACTTGGGAGGCTAAGGCAGGATAATCAACAGTGCAAGGACAGCTTAAGTTACATAGTGAATTAAAGGCCAGCCTGAACTATATGAGACTATGTATAAATTAATCAAATAAATAATATAAATATTCATTTGAGTGTTCAGGGAATACTCAGAAGTTAGACTCTATCCCTGACATCCCAAAGTACCAACCACAAACCAAACCAAACAACCAAATCAAACCAAGTTTGTAAAGTTATGTAAAATGTTAGCTTTCTCCTTGCTCACCAAAGAACTGTGGGCCTAGGATGCTGGAGAGATGCTTCCATGGTTAAGATTACTCGCTGTTCTTCCAGAGGACCCAGGTTCAGTTCCAGCACCCACATGAAGACTTAAAACTCCAGTTCCAGGAGAGCAGACCACCAATGCCAGTCATTCACATGGTGTGCCTATAAATATGCAAACAAACATACATTAAAAAATAAATAAAACTTTAAAAAAAGAATTGTGACCTAAAATGGGCATGATTCTTTTCAAAAATATTTATTTATTTAATGTACATGGGTGGGTTTTTTTCTGCATATGTGTCTGTTCACCACCAGTATGCAGATGTGCTTTTGTTCCACTATGAGGGTCTTTGGGATAGAACTCAAATCACTTGGCTTGACAACGCACACCTTCTACATGATCGTTGACTTCATGGAGTTTGTCATCTAGCAGAACAGATGCTAATCTGGGAATTTCACATGTAATCAGCAGGTCACACTGGAAAAAGTTCAAAGAAGGAAGTAGAATGTAAGAGGTGAGTCATGACACTCAAAAGCAAAGCCTCTTTATGATTTCTTGACCTTCTTTCTCCTGGTCCCAATCTTTCTAAGGCAGGCCATAGAAACTAGAACCTCTCCTCCCCTAGGTGAGGTAGAGAAATGAAAACCTTCTCCTGCAAAGCCAGCCATTAATCCTAGACACGTTAGTCTGAATTCCCTGATTCTCTGTGATAGAGCTGGCCGTGAAGAACTCGGCTAACACTAGGGCCATAAGATTCTTATGAGGTGAGATGACTCGGTGAGTAGGGGAGCTTATTACAAAGCCTGAGAGCCTGTGTTGGATCCCTGGAATTTACAAGATAGAAGAAAAAGTGCCCACAAGTTGTTGCTGTTCGCCACATACAATCTGGGGCATATCCCTAACCCATTCCCCCACCCCATCCTGCTCCACTCCACCACCTCAACAAAACCAAGTGAATATAAAGCTGAGTGTGGTGGCACAAGCCTCTAATCTCAGCGTTCAGGGAGGCAGAGGCAGGCAGATCTCTGTGAGTTCAAGGCCAGTCTGGTCTACAAAGCAAATTCCAGGCCAGCCAGGCAAGACTACACAATAAGACCCTGAAAAATAGATAGATAGATAGATAGATAGATAGATAGATAGATAGATAGATAGATAGATAGATAAGATATTTCTATTCCAGGATGGATCCTACTCTGTACCCAGGAAGAAAGAATTCTATGTGAAAAGAGCAAAAATATCTGAATGGACAGGACTTGTTAGGGTCACCCTCATGAGAGTATCTACCATTGTCTTGTGTCATTTTTGTTCAGCTATTTTTATACGCTATTGTGCTTCATCTAATTTAAATATAACATGGGTCTTGTGGTATGGTACATGCCTATAAATACCCAAACTTGAGAGGGGTGGAACAAGGCAAGCGGATTACATGCTCAAGGCCTGCCTGAGCTACATAGTGAGATGAGAGGAGAAAGAGAGAGAGAGAGAGGCAGAGAGAGAGAGAGAGAGAGAGAGAGAGAGAGAGAGAGAGAGAAAGGAGGAGGAAGGGAGGGAGGGAGGAAGGGAGGGAGGGAGGGAGGGGCAGGAAATAGGCAGATTTCAGGTCTTCAATTGTGAAGCTCTTTCACATGCAAAAGCTCAGTTTAAACAAGTTTGTTCTCAATATTTAGAAGGTGAAGAAGGGGGATCAGAAGTTCAAGGCCAGCTTTGGCTACTTGAGACTCTGTCTAAAAATGTAAAACAAAAAGAAACAACAAAACCCAAGTCCCAAATCCAAATAAGTTATATTTTTCTCTTTTTTTATCATTTCTTTTTTTTTTTGTAGGGAAGTCCTATGTGACACTTATGATACATAAGGAAAGGCCATACCCCAAGCCTACATTTTTCAGTGGTCCCTTCATGGAAGATAGAGTGAATAGTATGCAGTGGTTATTATTCCAGAAAGATCATGTGGTGCTCGTTATAAATAAGCTCACTAAGGTCATCCTTAATGGAATTGACTAAAGAAACAAACTGTTCAAAATCTGTCCCATATGAGCTGGAGCACAAGAAACTGAAAGGCTAGTTTTAAGTGGTAAATCTCAAGGAATTATTGTCTGGACCAAAAGATTGTAGATATTCCATTAAAAGAAAGATATTTTTTTAAAGAAACACTTTTTGTTGTTTCTATGTTACTGATAATTGTCAACTTTAAAACCATGTTTCCTCTCTCTTAGTCCAAATTTTGGTAAGATATTCTTTCTCACAAGACACTGACAGGAAATTCCTACATTTGAAAAGGTACACTGACTATGTTTTCCCACTGAGCTGTAGTTAAAAAGAATAATAAGCCATGAAATTCAAACCTAGGACAATACACCCAGAAAAATACCAACACAATAACATGGTCTGCAAAACTTGTTTAGCAAGTTTCAGCTGGAAGTTAATGAAAACCTGCTTGGAAACAGCCTGTGAGGGAAAGCACCACTACCTACCTACTGAAATTGTTCCCTCCAGAACTTTCCCCTGCCCACTTCCCTGAATTCCAGTGCGAGCATCGCCTCAGCATTCCATTTGGTCTGGCTAATACCACAGGTCTGTGACCATGGCATAGCCTCCCAACCCCCACATTCACTCCAGTGGAAAAATAGGAGAGGAGAGAGAGGGGGAGAAGGAGACAGGAGAAGAGGGAGAAGACAGAAGGAGGGAGGGATGGAGGAGGGAGAAAGGGAGAGGGAGATGAGTAGGAAGAGAGAATAGAGAGGAGAGAGAGAGAGGGAGGGAGGGAAGGAGGGAGGGAGGGAGAGAAAGAATGTGATTAAGCAGTTTCATTCCTCTTGGAAGTCAGGTGGGATTTAGGTGTCTGTCTGGGAGTTAGGGGCTGGGAGAGTTTCCCCAGCAGTTCAAAGTCTCTTTTGTCTTTTGCTACTTTGGATTGAAACCCCAGGGCCTGGAACATGATTCTAGCAGTGAACACACACCCAGCCCGTAAGCCTTTAGGTTAAAAGGTAGAGAAGCATGTGACATCTTTCTTGACAGAAATCAATGGCAGAATGGGAAAAGGTGGAAATGCAGCCTCATGTAAGCAGCCTGTAAGAAAGTATTTAACGGGTGGAATATTCTTGAACTTTAGCTGTGTATTCTGTCAGAAGTCACCGCTATTATTCCTTTGGTCCAAGCTTGTTCAGAGTAATAGTCAGCTAACATCCTCCTGGTGGTGAATAAGCATTTGTGAGATGTGCAGGAAACAAGGCCAGGTATGATTATAACATAATGCTATAACAACATTGCTCAAGACTGCCTCGGGTTGCCAGAGTACATAATAACCATTGCACTGACAGGCATTTGGATGATCATTAGGCTTGGATCTTGGCTGAGAATCAGTCTTGAAGCCAGAGGACCTGGAAAATGATTTTTGTTTTTAACTCCTTGGAGGCTTTTGTGGATCATTTAGAAAAAAAATGTGTCTAACACCAACACTCAGATATAATTCCAGAATATGAACACAAAGTAGGATGGTTTGCTTATCTGGCTCTGAATCTAGTCTTTAGCAGAAAACTAAAATTTTCTTGTGGGGTCCACAGATTTGGAGGTACGAGATCCATATCTCATCTCGTGCCTCCAAACCTCTTGATACATAAGCAAAACTTTTTCAAAGAAAGTGTCTCAGCTCTAAAGCACTAACAGTATTAGATGACAAAGGGCTACCATGGATTGGAGAGGTTGCTGAAATGGATGTGGATTCCTGATGCCCCCCTTTTCATTGTTGTTGTTCTAAGGCCTTATTTCCTAGTTTTAACTTGTTTTATTGAAACAAAACCTTCATACAATGTATTTATTCATGTTCCCCCCTCCTCAAATTCTTCCCAGATCCTTCCCACCTCCATACTCACCCAATTTTATGTTCTTTCTTAAAAGTAGATAAAACCCCCAAAACAGGAACCATACAAAAAACCCACAAAATTGAAAATAAAAATAAACAAGCAAAAGACTAATGAGACAAAAAATACAAAAACAGAGAAAAATGAGACAAAAAGTCTACAAAAATACCATTGAGTTTGTTGTGATTTGGCTCTTCTTGGACATGGGGCCTGCATTGAAGAGTGGTCAATATACCCACTGAGACTCCATTGGAGAATACTAATTTTTTTCCTTTGCTAATGGGTATCAACTTCAGATAGCATCTTGGTTAGAGGCAGGAGCCTGTGTCCACTTCTCCCATTCAGGTGCTGGGATCTCATCTGGTTTGAACCTGTATAGGCCCTGTGTATGCTGTCAGTCTCTGTGAATTCATACGTACATCAGTCCTCTTATATCTGAAAGATATTGTTAACTTGGAGTCATCTATCACCTCTGATTCTTACAATATTTCACCTCATCTTCCAAATAGATTCCTGAGCCTCGATGTGAGGGTTTTGATAAAGACATCCCACTTAGGATTGAGTGCTTCAAAATCGCCCAATTTCTACACATTGTCCAGTTGTGGGCCTCTGTGTTAGTTCCCATCTGCTGAAGAGAAAGCTTCTCTGAAGAAGCCTGAATGAGGCACTGACCTATGGGTATATCAGTATGTCATTAGATTCCATTTTATTGCCATGTTCCTTTGGCAGAATAATAGTATTAGATTTTCCCCTAGGTCCATGATCTATTTAGTCTCAGGTTCTTGGCCACTTGAGCAGTATCAGGTATGGGTTCAATCTCATGGACTTGGCTTTGTATCCAATCAGAAAGTGGTTGGTTGTTCCCATAACATTTGTGCCACTGTTCAACCAGGATAACTTGTGGGCAGGTAGGTCACTCTTGTAGGTCACAGGGATTGTAACTGGGAGATATGGATAATTTTCTTTTTCCTCCAGTAACATGCAAAGTACGTTCTGGCACAATGAATGCTAGCCAGGATTCATGAAGTTTCTACTTGGATATCAGCTGGACTCCTCCATGTTTGTTTTTGATAACTTAAGTGTGCATTCTTCTCAGCAACGGAGACTTGCCATCAGGTCGTAAAGTATAACAAATAGCCCTGGCAATAGCTTGTGATTTGAGGGGTTTCTATATGGCCTCTTTGGCCCAAAACTTAACAACATGTGATCCATTCCTGGCACTGGAGTTTTACTCAGTGGCATAAGATGTCTAGTTAGGGAATTGACTCCACTCTTATTTGGTGACTCTATTTAGCTTTCTTCCAAATATGTGTATATTTTAAGAAGCTTCTAGAGTTAGGCTTTCATATGGTTTTTCAAAAGGCCTTTAATGTTAGTTGTACGTCCTCTACATTCCATACTTTAACCTTCTCTTCTATCTCCCTTCCTACTTAATCCTATTCTAGTTTCCCCTTTGTCTCTCAATAACAATATATTCTATTTTTCCCTTCCATCGGAGATCCTCCCCCCCCCAGTCCTTTACTCTATACCTAATCTCTGTGGGTATTCAGACTGTAATACACCTATTAAAGGCTTAAAAGCTAACAACTAACTACCTAAAAGAAAAACATGCACTATCTATCTTTTTGGGTCTGGGTTACCTCACTCAGGATGATTTTTCCCCCATTCCATCCACTTACCTATGAATTTCATAATTTCATTTTTTAACTGCTGAATCATATTCCTTTGTGTAAATGTATCACATTTTATTATCCATTCATTGGTTGGTGGACATCTAGGCTATATCCCATTTCTATCCATTATGAATAGAGCAGCAATGGACATTGATGAACAAGTATCTCTGTAGTAGGATGTAGAGCTCTTTGGACATATGCCCAAGAGTGCTATAGCTGGATCTTGAGGTACATCAAGTCATATTTTCTTGAGGAAAAACTACATTTCTTTTCTTTTCTTAGATTCTTTTTTGGCTTTTCAAGACAGAGTTTCTCTCTGTAACATCCCTGACAGTCCTGAAATTAATTCTGTAGATCAGGCTGGCTTAATACAGAAATCCATCTGCCTCTCCCTCTTGAGTATTGGGATTAAAGGCAGGTGCCACCACCACCTGGCAACATTTATTTTCATAGTGGCTGTACAAGTTTACACACCTATCAGTAATAAATAGTTGTTCTTGTTTCCTTGCAAGCTCACCAGCATGAGCTGTCATTTGCTTTGTTGATCTTGACCATTCTGACTGATATAAGATGAAATCTCAAAGTAGTTTTAATTTTCATCTCCTGGTGGCTAAAGGTGTTGAACTTTCTTGATGTATATTTTTACTTTGTGTGAGTGAGTGTTTAGCGTGCATGCATGCCCTTCCTGTGTGCATACAGTACACTCATAAGCCAGAAGAGTATTAGAGATATCCTAGATCTAGAATTATGAAGATCTGGGAGATGCTATGTGGGTGCTGGGAACCAAACACTGCTTCTCTGGAAGAACAGTAAGTTCTCCTAACCACTGAGCTGTCTCTCCAGCCCCTCCTGCTTCTGTTTACACAATATAGAAGTCCTACCTCCCTATACTCCACCTTCCTCATGCAGAAGAGAAGATTAATTGACACAATTCACAGGTAACATGTGAGATGTAGAAAATATCCTTCAATTTTTAGAATTTTTTTCAGGCATGGCAATACACACCTATAACCCTAACCCTTGGAAAGTTAAGGCAGGATTGCCACAGGCCTGATTTACATAGTAAGTTCAAAACCAGCCTGGATATGTAGTGAGACTGTCAATAAAAGAAGGGGGGAGGGAAGAAGGGAGGGAGGGAGGAAGATTTTTAAAGTTCTTTTTTTCAGTTGGCTTATGAATATTAAAATAGAGGTCTACTGAATGATATTTAATCTGGTTTCTGTCTGTTTCCTTCTAAAACAGGTTTCTTTGTCCTGTGTACTTAATAGATGTTTGTGAAATGGATATTGTGCTATGCAAAAATTGAGGCCCTGAAAGAACAAAGATTATGGAACATAATCCCCGCTTCCTAGAATACTTACAGTCAGGAAAGGTAGGCATATTTGTTTTATTTTCAGGGAAGAAGAGGACTGACAAGAAAGAAGCAGGAAGATAAAGAGGGAATGAGGGAATTAGAACAAAGGATAATTATATATACATATAAAAAAGGCCATAATAGGTTAGATGTGGTGGAGGATGCCTTTAATCCCAGCTCTCAGGTGGCAGAGACAGGTATATCTCTGTGAGTTCAAGGCCAGCCTGATATACAGGCTCTCCAAGAATATGTAGTGAGGCCCTGTCTCAAAATAGAAAAAAAAAAAAAGAAAAGAAGGAAGAATAAGAAAATGTCGTAAGAAGATCCATTACTTTGCATATACACTTTAAAGCATAATTTTTTGAAAAGTTAGTATGAGGCCAAACAGTAGAGAGCAGCCTATTAAGACAAGTGACAGATGGGTAACAGAAAAGAACACATTTGTGAAACACAGGTCTGCTTGATATTCTGCATCTATACCACATGCAGTGGGTTCAAGTTCTTTAGCCTCTCTAAGCCTTTGTTTACTTTAAAGTTGGTCCAGAGCCTGTGAAAGTCTGGTAACCTGATTTATATCTCAAGAACCATATGGTGGGAAGAGAGAACTCTGAACTTTATACATGCCTACACATATATGGGTGCACACACACACATACACACACAGAGATTTAAATGTAATTTAAAACTTGGCCAAATTCAGTTGTATGTGCCTAATGGCTTGGAAGAATTTATCGTTGAAGTCAATCCTGAACATTTCTGCGGTGTTTTGTAGTTAAAGCTATTGATGCAGGCCCAGTGTGATGATGCAAGCTTGTAATCCTAGTACTTAGGTTGTTAAGACTAAAGGATCTCAAGTTTAAGACCAGCTTACAATACAAAAGGAAACCCTATCTCAAAACAAAAATAAAAACAAAAACCAATAAATGAACAAAACCATCGGTGAAACCTTGGAGGAAGTATTTGCTCTTTGGAAAGTAGCAAATTCTACAAATCAAGGATAACCTATCCCTATCTGATTTACCAGCACAACACTGAAAACACTTACAATATTGTTGTGGGCACAAATCAGTGTCTAGCACACAATAGATACTTAATACAGGGTTGCCACAAAAGCATCACAGTATATTAACAATGAAGCAGTAGGGTATCTCAGCTGATATTTAACATGATCCAGGCTCTGGATTTTAATTCTAGCAGTGCATAAACTGGATGTGGTGACACATGCCTGTAATCTAAGACATGGAGAATAGACATAGGAAGATCAGAAGTGCAAAACCATCCTCAGCTACATAACAAGTTCAAAGACAATCTGGAATATGTGGAACATTATATCAAGGAAGGAAGAAAGGAAGGAAGAAAGGGATAAAAATATTAATTTTGTACATTCTGAATTCCATATTAATAGTCTCATTTAGCTATCACAGGGGCTCTAGCAATTAATTTTTATTTTCTGACATTTTTAAAATTACATTTATGTATGTGTGTAGTGTGGGAGGGAGGGATGGGCAGAGAGAGGGGGGGACAACTTGTGGTAGTTGTTTTTCTTCTCCACCATGTGGGCTCCCAGGGATAGAACTCAAGTTGTCAGGCTTGGAGGCAAGTGCCTTTACCTGCAGAGCCATGTTAATGAAATTTATTTTTATTAGCATAAAATGCCTGGGTCTAATTTAAATTTCTTTGACACAAAGTCAAATGTTCACCAGACCCAAAGAGTTTCTGGATTATGTCCCTTCCAACAAAGAGAACTGTTGCTATGCATTCATTTAGCTGGTTTTAAAATTTGTTTTCTGGTGTTGCTACTGGTTTGTTTGTTTGTTTGTTTGTTTGTTTGTTTGTTGAGACAGAGGCTTTCAATGTAACCTGGGCTGCCCTTAAACTATTGATCTTCTTGCTTTAGTATCCATAGTGGTACAGGCATGTGTCCACACACTCAGCTGATTTAGCTGTTTTGAAACTTTATTTGTTGTTCTGGATTTGCTGGAAGGAAGAAAACAATTGAGTACCAGGTGAAAGGCAGCTCTGAACCACAGTCTGGAACACTCCAGCAAGCCTGGAGTGAATGCCCCCACTCAGAGCCACCATTTGAAAGGATCTCCCTGCTGTGCCCCTGACATTATCAAAACAGAGAGTTGTGAACACCACCTGCTCTCAACAAATGTTGTTTCCCCCGGGAAAGGAACAAGCCATTGATGTCAGGTTTGAGGAAGGAAATGTACAAGATGAGCTGGGGACAATTTAAGGGCAGGAAGCTCGCCAAGGCTTCTGAGGTCACTTCCAAAGGACTGTGGAACCGACTTGAAGGAGCTTTCACAGAGTGTTTAGGGAAATCTGAGCTTCGATCTGAAAAATAATGGCCATTAATTAAAACATAGGAATGCTAAGAGTCTAAAAGAAAACAAAAGTCTAATTGGAAGATGCTGGGGAATGTGGCCATTCTTTTGAAAATTAGTAAATAAAAGGAAATAAGTGAGCATTTGTTCTGAGTGAGCTGTACCTCAGAGTAAAAAACACAGGATGAGGAATGACTGAAATAGCATATCACAATTTTGCAACTCTCTAATGAATCATTGGCTTACGTGTTTGTAGTCACTAAGCCCTCTAGCAACTCAGAAAGAGATGCCAACCATCATTGGCCTCTCGATGGGAAAATGTCACCTAACAACTATTCTTGACTACAGACAAACACACAAAGCCAAACCTGAATCTGATGAAATGTTAACTTTTTACCTTTCCTGTTTTTGCTAAAAGGGAAAATTGGGACCCCATGTATTAAAAGCACCCATTTTACCATTGAGCTACCTCTCTGGTCCCCTGATACTTCCTCTTAAAGTAATAGAGGAGACAATGTTATGTAATGCTTACTTATAATGTTATTTTACAAACTTGAGTAATATGGGCCCTTTAAAGAAAATAGTTCTTATAGACCCTTAATTGTAATTAGAACTATTTTTATTATGTGACTAATAAACATACAACTATATGTGAACATTTTATATCTACTCCTCCCCATACTAGTTTAAAACAATATACATTTAAAGATTTGTGTGTGTGTGTGTGTGTGTGTGTGTGTGTGTGTCCTATGTGTGTGCAGGTGCCCAAGGAGGCCAGAAAAAGATGTCAGAACCACTCAAATTGGGTCACAGGTAGTTAGGAACACCCCAACGTGGGCACTGGGAACTGAACTCAAGTCCTCTGAAAAAGCAGCAAAACTGATGGACCATCACTACAGTTCCTGAACCAGTGTACAGCTACATGTCAATATAAACAAAACTATTGAGTGAATAAAATTTGAGTGAACATTGATTCAAAGAAAGGAAAGACATTTTGCTGAAAGGAAGTTGTTGCTTAGCAAGGAGCATGGAGCTGACTGCTGGGGGGGGGATGTTCTATGGGCTCCATACCTTTTGGAGCATTGGCATGTCGCAGATTTCCCAAAGTATCCTGTTGGGGCCCAAATATTGAAAATGATATTTTGGATCCAGGCCTCAGCTCGATTCCAGGAGCTCGAATCTCTCATTGTCTTTTAGATATCAGCTGGTTCCACCAGATGGCTTGGCCACAGTGGAGAATGGCTTCTAGTTTGTGTAACAATAGAACTAGGCCCCTGGGTTAGCAATTAGAAGTTATTGTATTGATAACTAGCAGGAGGAAAGTTATTGAAACATTTTGTTGGGCATATTAAGACCGTAAAAAAGAAATAGCTAAAAGCAAGTAGCATGGTGGGAGAAGATTATTGTGAGGCACGTTATCAGATAGCCTTTTATAGGTTGTACAACAAATTTGTTCATCAAGGAAGTGGGTTCAGCAAAGCTGTGGACTGTCACAATGCACTGGGAGAGATGTTCAACGAGCAAGAAAACAAGATGGTACTAGCATCACAAATGAGATTCTAACAATCAGGGCTGCCTGCAACTCAGAGGGGGGAAGAGAAGGAGGGAAGGAGAGGGAGAGAGAGGGAGGGAGGGAGGGAGGAAGGGAGGGAGGAGGGAGGGAGGGAGGGAGGGAGGGAAGGAGAGAGGGAAGAAGGGGGAAGGGGAGATGAAGACAAAGCGAGAGGGAGGGGTAAGGAGAGGAACAGGAGGCCTGCTATTGTAAGGGATGAAGATGGTTCACTCCTAGCAAAAAATAATGGTTGGTTTCCAGTGCATAACAAGCCCCATCAGTCACAGCTTGCCTTGAGAAACAGTTGTATCCTTTATTTTAAGTCCTTTTAGAAGTCAGTTGAAAGGAAGGGATTGAAGGGACCAGCTTCCCTTTTGGCAACCATAACGGCTGAACATGTGCTTCTGTGACCTTGTTCTAGACACTAGAAAGTCAGATGCCTGTCTCGTGACAAGGAACCAATCAGAAGTTAGCTGGTGGTGCTATGCTTTATGACCCTGGGTGTGCTTTATGGACAAGCACACAGCAATGACGTAGAGAGCATAGCAACCACCCTCGGAGGGCCTGTGGGCCATAACAACCAGTTGACCAATCAACACAGGGCAAGCCCTCCAAGCCTGGAGGCACACCAATCCTGAGCCTGTGCGTACCCCTAGACACTCCCTTACGCTGCCCTATAAGATCTCTTGGGAGCCCCTAGGAGCCGTCTTTTCTAGCCATCCGCCATGGCAGGTGGGTGAAAGACCTGAGCTAACATGGGGTTAGCTCGTTAAATTACAATAAAGCCTCGTGCAGTTTGCAGCAAGCTCTCGAATCCGCCCGGTGATTGGGGTGACCGGGAACGTGGCCTGGGACCCCGGATACTTGAGTTTGGGGGTCTAACATTTGGGGGCTTGTCGGGATTTGCAACCACCCTTCACCTGAGTGGATTCGATCTTGGAGGTAAGATGATTCGAGCTCGCAACTTATATGTTCAATGTTATATTTGTGTTGTGTGTTTGTTAAGCATCTCTTTCTGTCCCTACTGCCCACGCACATGGCATGCATGGGTCAGGGGGTCAGGGGTCTTTTCTTGATGCTCTGAGCATGTGGCACCACCTCAACTGTGATCGGCAGATGCGCTCAGAGGACAGACTGCTGCTCTGAGGACACTCAGGACCCAGGAGGTACTGACGCGGGCCAAGGACACTTGGACCCGCCTCAGTTAGTGGCGGGATTCTGCCGCCCATCTTCCCGGCACCATTGCCTTATAAGCAGCCCTGGCGGATTGGGTTGGCATCTATTCCTGTCTATTCTGTGTTATCATTGGTTTTCAATTCAGGATCCACCACGCCACCCTGTTTCTATCCCCACCTTTGGGTCTATGAGGCATGCCAAATGGGGCTCTCTCTGCCCCAACTGCCATCCTGCCGTGGGTCCCTGCCATCTGCCTAGCTGCCCGGCCTTCTTTGTGCTCCACACACGTGGTATGCAGCGGGGCCTCGGGGGTCTTTTTTCCCACCCCTGGATTGGCCGAGGGTCTGGGGTTACCAGCAGCACCCCACCCCAGGTCTCTCTGCCTTGAGCACATGGAGCTCGAGCGTATGAACTTATCTGGCCTGATCCAGACTTCTAAAAAAAAAGGCCTTAAAGTTATTAAGAACTGTAAAAGGGACTTTAATAAAATTTTTATGTTGACTGAGAAATAAGAAAAAAATGTAGGAGACTTAAGTAATAAAGAGGGAAAGGAAAAAAGGAAATTTGTCTAAGAATGTCTAAGAAAGTCAGAGAAATGAACTAAAAGGTTATAGAGAGTTAAAGCAAGTTGTAGAAGGTCAGAGGCAGAGAAAAAATTGTTACAGAAAGTTATAGAGGGTTAAAGCAAGTTGTAGAAGGTCAGAGGAAAGTTGCTGAAGGTCAGAGAAAAGGTTGTTACAAGTCAGAGAAAAATGTAAACTGTAAACTGTTATGGTTTCTCATGTCTACAAATAGTAAATTTTTTTAAAAAAAATGGTAATATAAGTTACAATTTTAACCATATTAAGCTAATTCTGTTTTTAAAAGTCCTGTTTTTTCTCAAGTAATTTATGTATACTTGTTTTAAAATGTTCTGTTTCCTGGTAACCAGCCACATGGCAAACTGGTCACATGACTGACTGGTAGCCATTTTACTGAAGTTGAAAAAAAAAGATACTTAAACCGCCATCTTGACTAAAGGTGACCACATGGAAATTAGAGGTACCATTTTAGAAACAAGTTTTTCAGTTAAGCTTTAAAATGTTAATGCTTCTATATATTACAGAAAGACCTTAAGGGAATTTAAATTTCTTTTGAAAACCAGTTTTTTTAAATGTTTGTTTTTATTAATGTTTGTACTTAAAGAGCTTCAATTTAGAATTATTTTTAAGCAAAGCCTGACAATGTAAAGTTCTTGTTTTGTAAAAGATGCTGATCTATTATAAGATGTTACAGTTTATGTTTTCAGAAATTAAGTTTAGGATGTTGGTAGCACACACCTTTAAGCTCAGGGTGTTGATGGCACACACCTTTAAGTTTAGGGCGTTGATGGCATATACCTTTAATCCCAGCACTCGGGAGTAAGAGGCAGATGGATCTTTATGAGTTCAAGGCCTGCCTGGTCCGGCAGATCGAATTCCAGGACAAGCTCCAAAGTCACAAAAAAAAACCCTGCCTCAGAAAGAAGTTAAGCTATTGTTTAAGGAATATAAGGTAGCTCTATGCAGTTTTAAGTTCAGCTGTGCTAAGTTTCAAATATTTTACTAAGTTAAAACCAGTTACAGTCAGGCTGGAAATTAATTACAGAAATAAGACTTTACCTAGCCACCAGTATGCTTCTTGTGTGCTTAAGGCAAGTAACTAAAACAGACAAACAGACCTCTAATGCTTCAGAGATCTTCAGAATATGGCATTTAAATTGTTATCTTTAAAGTTTATAATGTCAGACAGACTGCCAAATCCTGACAGTGACCCAAAGCCTCCAAAGAAGATTATGAGGCACCTCAGTTCCTACACCTGGACCAGTGAGCAAGATGCTCAGATGTGATACCTGCCACCTGCCAGGACCTAGCCGAGACTGTGGACAAAGCTGCTGGACACCGGGAAATTGATTGCACCCCCTTTGCCTAGACAAAACAAGGTCAGTCTTTTCCATGTCCCTCTTCCACAGACCACAGAGAGGAAAAAAAAACTCTCACAGTATAGGCCTGGCAAAGATTGCTGTTCTTTGAGACAGCTGCCTCCAGCGGTAATGGAGAAACTTGGGTATGGCTAACTGTATATGGACTGGCTTCTAACTGGCTTCTGTCACTTTTTAATAGATTCGGATAAAATATACCCTTCTCAGATCTCTGAAATCTTACTGGTTGTCAGCTTGACAGCATCAGGCTGTCAGATCAACTATAGACTAGTCAGTATGTTAGCTGATAAAATAGTGACTATCTACTGTTCAGGCACAAGCTCAAGGTTTTTAAGTTTATTTTGGTTGTCATCTAAGTACAAACTTAAAGGGCTTTTCGTCAGGCCAAAGGCACCTCTGTCCAGTCCATACCTGGCTCTCTGGACAGAAGAAAAATGTACATGCTTATAGCCCATAGTTTTTGCTAGGACTCAAAGTTATGAATATGTTCCTGCTGTTTAAACAGATATCCAAATATCTGCTTTTTCTGCACTGTGGGCTTCAGTAAATAAGTTTTAACCTCTGTTCCTAGTTTAAACATGTCTTAAACAGGTTTCTGCTTCTGGCAGACATCTGAGTATCAGTTGCTGACTACAGGCTGTTCTAAGTAGACTGCGAGCCCTAGACTTGCTGTGGATGTGAACCAGTCCAGCTGATATGGACACCCCCTGTCTCTGCAACAGTGTCTGCTCACCAGAAGCTCCTGATGGATTCCCCATTGCCTAAATTCATTTTTGCTTTTGACTAGCATTTCAGCCTTCTGGGGTCCCTAACTTCGTCCCAAAGTCAGCAGGAAGCAGTTTGGAAAAGAATTTCGCCGCCCATTTTCCCTGGTGAAAATGCTAAGTCAAAAGGAACTCCCTTGCATGGGGATGCCAATATCTATCACTCCCTGATGGGGATGCTAGAGAGACAGCAATTCCATGATTGGAATTTCCAAAAAAGAAAATGGGGGAATGAAGGGACCAGCTTCCCTTTTGGCAGCCATAACGGCCGAACACGTGCTTCTATGACCTTGTCCCAGACACTGGAAAGTCAGATGCCTGTCTCGTGACAAGGAGCCAATCAGAAGTTAGCTGGTGGCACTATGCTTTACGACCCTGGGTGTGCTTTACAGACAAGCACACAGCAATGACATACAGAGCATAGCAACCACCCTGGGAGGGCCTGTGGGCCATAACAACCAGTTGACCAATCAACACAGGGCAAGCCCTCCAAGCCTGGAGGCACACCAATCCTGAGCCTGTGCGTACCCCTAGACACTTCCCTTACGCTGCCCTATAAGATCTCTTGGGAGCCCCTAGGAGCCGTATTTTCTAGCCATCCGCCATGTCGGGTAGGTGAAAGACCTGAGCTAACATGGGGTTAGCTCGTTGAATTACAATAAAGCCTCGTGCAGTTTGCAGCAAGCTCTCAAATCCGCCTGGTGATTGGGGTGACCGGGAAAGTGGCTTGGGACCCCGGATACTTGAGTTTTCGGGGGTCTAACAGGATAAGAGTGAGTCTAGAGTATTCATGAGTCATAAGGTCAGATCTCTTCTGAATTGTCGCTTGCAGTTCTATGAAAAGGACTCTACTTTCAATCCTTAGAACACTCCGTTAAATCTAAATATCATGACCTCTGACTCTGGTTCAAATAATGAGAAACCATGGCTCTGTTGTCAGTCCTGTAATTTGATCACTAGTAAGAGGCTTCAAGGCTGACGATTCAGAAACAAATTCAGTTTAACTCTTGCTTTAATAGTATGAAAAACTATGAGATTTGGTATACCTCTGAGGACACCATAAATGGAGCAAATAAAAGCTATTTAGAAAAAAAAAGTAAACACCGAAATATCTTGATGTGATAATTGGAAAGTCCTTAGCCCTCAGATACTGTCCCTTTCAAATGATGGTGTTGGGCATAATTTTTAGTAGAGATAACTTGAAAGTATTCTTTTTGGTTTTTTATTTTTTTAAATATTTTATTTTTTTATTATGTATACAACATTCTGCTTCCATGTATATCTGCACACCAGAAGAGGGCACCAGATCTCATAACAGATAGTTGTGAGCCACCATATGGTTACTGAAAATTGAACTCACGACCTCCAGTTAAGAGCCAGGGCTCTTAACCTCTGAGCCATCTCTCCAGCCCCCTTAACTAGTTTATTATAGGCCCAGCAGAGTAGAGAGACTAAGAGAGAAGAGGAACAGGGTTAATGGCTGACCACCATGGCCAGTCGCCATAAAGAGGCAGAGAGAAGAGAAGCAGAAGCAGAGAGAGTGTAGGCAGGAGAAGAGAAGAGAGTGTTAAGTGGCAGGGTGTCTATCTTTTAAAGGGGTCCTCTATACCTGCGTGCAGATTTAGTCCCCATGGAACCCTGGGCTGACCAGGGTACTGCCTAAGTGGATTCTCGGTAACAGTGGCAGGCCAACATAATGCCTGAAACTTTCAATCCCGCCTTTACTTATTATTAAAAAGATGGGGTGTTAGACATGGCAGATTAAGGAATAAGGGCATTGAATTCTCAAGACCGATTCCTGCTGACATGGGGGGCATTGACCATCTTTGGGGGACCTGAGAAGGTTGGAGTGCTTCCACATTCTGAGGTAGCTGGTTGTTTCATCGCAGTCCAGACTGTATGGAACTCCCTGGCATCTCTTAGACCTGGCAACATGTTGGCAGAGCAGAGAACAACGTTAAGTTTAGAAAAAAAAAATTTTCTTAGGTCCTGGCACTTGAGGGGAAGATTGTAAGATGAGGGAGGGGTCCCAACACGAGGGAAGGGAGTCCTGAGACCAGGGAAAGATTGAATAACTGGAGTGAATCTGACCTGTTTGTTTTGATCCAATTCGGCTCTCTGGAACTTATAAGAATCCTTAGAGTTTGTGGAAAGATAGTATTAGACACATTAGCAACTTATTCATGTTAGAAGCAACATTTTTATGTTTTTATTTAAAAGGGGGAAAGAGAAAGCTGCGGGATGAGACATGTTGACTAGTTTATTATATGGCCCGGCAGAGTAAGGAGACTAAGAGAGAAGAGGAACAGGGGTAATAGCTGACTGCCATGGCCGGTTGCCATAGAGAGGCAGAGAGAGCACATAGGTGGGAGAAAAGAAGAGGAGAGGGGAGAGAGTAAAGAGAGAGTGGCATAAAGAGAGGAAGCAGAGAGAGAGTAGAGAGGAAGCAGAGAGAGATTGAAGCAGGAAAGTTGGAGCTTTTAAAAAACTCCTTTTGTTTTTTTAAAAGTTTCATTTTCATTTTATGTGTTTGAGTATCTTTCCTGTGTGTATGTCTGTGTACCATGTGAATGCAGTACCCACATTGACCAGAAGAGAGCATCAGATCCCCCTGGAACTGAAGTTAAAAATGTTTGTGAGCCACCATGTAGATGCTGAGAATTGAAATCTGGTTCTCTATAAGTGCAGTCAGGGCTCTTAATCCCTTAGCTGTTTCTCTAGTCACTATGTAGCCAAGGATGACCTTCAAGTCGTGGTCCTCCTGCCTCTACCTTGAAAGTGCTAGGATTACAAGTATGAACCAACACATTCATTTTAAGGTTATCTTTTTTTGTGTTTGTTTTGAGGTAGGGCTTCGTTTTCTTTTAGGCTTATCATTGCTTGTTGTTTCTTTGTAGGTAATTCTTTCACAACCTGTTTTTATTTTATCCACATATTGACTTCAGCCCTTACATATCATATATCAATTGCTCTCTTTTTCTTTCTTTCTTTCTTTCTTTCTTTCTTTCTTTCTTTCTTTCTTTCTTTTTTGGCAGGGTGAGTTGTTTCAAGACAAGATTTCTCATTCTGTTCTGGAATTAACTTTGTAGACTAGGCTGGCCTCAAACTCACAGAGATCTACCTACCTCCATCTCCTGAGTACTAAGGAATGTGCCACCACTATGCAGCATAAATTTCGTTTTTTGAGACAGGCTTTACTATGCTGAGCAGGTTGGCCTCAAACTCTTGGTAGGAAAGTGATCCTTCTGACCCTCTCTGTCCAAGCAGTTGAGATTACTGACATGAGTTCCTGTGCCCAAGTGGTTTTTGTTATTGTTGTTTGATTTGTTTGCTTGCTTTTGAGACAAAGTCTCTTTGTATAGGCCAGACAGGCCTCAAACTTGAGCCCTTGCCTCAGCCTCCCTAGGTGTACTCTGCCTGACTCTGTAGCTGTTTAGAAGGAAGTATCTCCACAATTTATTTGAATATTAAATGGGCTGATGGGGGTCTGAGTTTCTAGATTTTTATTTTTAAGGGATTCCTCTAAAGTGTGAACCAACATTTCACAAGTGCTTCTGTCTTTCCAACACTGTGTCTTTAAGGTGTGAAGACAAAAGATTAGATTGTAACTCACAGGGTTAATTTATTCATGTATTTTACCACAGTCAGCATGTAGTTGTTTTCCTCTAAGAGGCCCAGTTTCCAAAACACAACCTTCAAAATATCTTCCTTCTTCACAAGGCTCTTTGTATTCAGTTAAGCCTTTGATTTTTGCCAGCAATTCTGTTACTTGCCATCTGAGCAGGACCCTGGCTTAGAATTCACTCTGTATGACTGTTTTCATGACATGCTGAGCCACCAGTAAACCGCAAAGCATTAAATGAAACGCACATCACAATTTTCTGTATGACTGCCTTCTAATCTAGAACTGGGTAACAGAAACTGAGCCTAAGGAATATAGAACCAAATCTATTTCCACAGAAGAGTTCAGGATTTCCTAGGGCTTTATAGGTATTCTATCACTGCTTTTGAAAAACACTAATCTTGACCACTAGCTTTCAGTGATTCTTAACAATGATCATTTTTATAATCATGCAAATTAGTGGGTTTGGGAATGCAAGTCAATATAATGAGTAAAGTTCACAGATCTAAGAAAACTGTCTTTTCCCTTTGCTATTTAAAGGTCCCTTTTCAGTTCCTTAGAAAAGTATTTGCTTACTTCTCCCTAGTGATTTCAAAGACTCCTATTGTGTCTTTACGGTCGAAGGACATTATGTTAACACAGTACCTCAAGCTCACTCTCTGCATATGATGCCAATTCGTGTGATTTGCTTGAGACAAACTTGTTTGCAACCTTTTAAAGTTGCAATCTCCTTCTTTAAACAACAGATTTTTGCTCCTGCTTGATTAGCAGAATGACCCACTTAAGGTGTACTTCAAAAAGCATTTTGTGTGGGATGAGGTCATTGGGGAGAAGTTTTTTTCCCTGATTTTCATCGTTTCATAAACCCACCTTCACATTTTACTTGTACAACAATGAACTTATTCATTATGTGAATCACTCAGTTTCTTTCTTTCCTTCCCAACCCATTTTCTCCCCATCCCATTCTTTATTTTGTGGCACCAGAGATGAAACCCAGGATATTGCAAACACCAGGCGACCTCGACCATTGATGTTCACCAGCTCCTGAGAACTGTTGGAGGAGTATTTTGATTTTACATATAACTTTGGTTACAAGAAAAATGAGTAAGATGGGACTAATAAAAATGCTTACGCTGAATAATTAAATCAAAGAGTAGTTTATTAAAAAAGAATCAAAACAGGAACTCTAAGTACCAGTGTGTACATTGTACACATTTAAATGACTCACAAGAATGAAGTTTTGTTTTTCCTATATAGTAAGATCATATCACCTTGTTGTTCACTGAAAGATGTTCAAGAATTCTGCCTCCAAACCACATACATGACTGCCATTTTAAACAGACTGCATTTCAAACATGCAACAACGCCACTGGTAATAAAGCTTTGGAATTGGTGTTCATGCTATTATTTCACTACAAACAAGATAGAGAGCAAGATAAGTTGAGAATTTATTCTAAAGTATAATGGAGGTTGTCATTGTCTACAAAGGCACTCCTTACTCCTCTGCTGCCATTTTTAGCAAGTACTCTTTGTCAATCTTGAAGAGCCTCCATCCCTCTTCACTGGACAGGTCAGAAGCACCTCTTCGTTTGTAGAAGTTGATAGATGGTTCATTCCATTCTGCTACCAAGAAGTGCATACTGCTGCAGCGACACTTCATGGCAACCTAGTACAAGAGAGAAAACATAAGCCCAGTGACATTTCACCCGCTTGCCAAGACCCAATTTTGATTCATTCATTACAATAACCCAATAACTCTTACAAATTCAGAAGCCTAAATCTAGGACACCTGGGTGTATGTGATGGGCCACAACTATGATCCCAGCACTAGGGAGGTGGAGACAAGCTTGAGGCCAGCCAGGGCTACATATTAATACTAGGCCAGTCTGGGATATACAAAGAAATGCTAGTGAACATACCTGGCTTAGATTCTTCAAAATTTCTGATCCTATGCCAAACCCTAAAAGAAAGCAATACAATTTAGCTTAGTCATTTTAAGGCCAAAGGCTCTGATTTCTCTTTAAACTGCCTCCAATCCCAAATTCAATTGTACCTCTGTAATCACTCATCACAAAGAAGTCTTCAAGATAAAGTAACTTGCCAATCCATGGGTCATAGGTAAAATAGTACATGGCGAAACCAACAATGCTGTGTCCTGTAATAAGAGTATCCCATGAGATACAGAGAAAAAAAGCAAACCATTCAAGCTGTATTGGCAGAAACAGAAGCCTATCATAGATTGTAAGAAAATACACGTGCATGCATCATGGAAACAAGTAGTCATGAACTGGACTGCCTCCTCATGTTTATGCTAGTACAGTGCAGACCGATGATGGACGATCTCTCTGGTCTCAGACATGTATTTGCAAAAAGCACACATTAGAGCTAGCTGAAGCTAGGCTACACCTGTGGACTGGCTAGTCTGCAGTCTGCTGGACTCACACTCAGGAAATGAGAACACTTTCATTACTTGCCAGAGCAAAATTGCCACAGACTTAAACTAAACACACACATTATTCACATCCTGATGACATACTGGTATGTCAGCTTGGCAAAAGTTGGGTTTACACAGCAGTTTAGAAGAGGAAATATTTGTAGTTTACCAACTCTTGCTTCCTTAAGGTCAGAACACCAGGCCAAAAGTACTATGTTTACTTTCAGAACTTGTCTTCCCATGCATAAATTTTCAATTTACTTTCCCAAGTTTTTAAGGCAGGAGAAGTAGCAGTAACAAGAATCCAGTGTTACGTAACACCCACTTACTTCTAAAAGCCAGCTTATCCCTTGGGTGTTCTTATTACATTCTAGCCTCGGGAACAGACGTCAGAAGAAAATTGAAGAAATCATCCACCCAAGCAACTTCCCCTTTTAGCCCTCTTCTGACCAGTCAACAAGGGTCAGCAAAAAAGAAATACATAAATAAAAATAAAAATAAAACCAATTCAAAATTGACTCCCTCAAAAGGAGTGTCAACTCAATTCCAAACGGAGGCAATGGTTGCAAATTAAACTTTCTAGCCATTTTCTATTTCTTTGCAAACAGACAGGAAGCGAATATAAGTTTCTGATCTACCATGTTTTAAGTGTGCGATAATAGGACCTTACCTCATTTATCATGATCATCTACTTTATTGTGTAAAGGATCTTTTAGTTACCTCCCCGCCCATCCATGTACACAGAAGGGCCATGTACATGGCGAAGCTAGAGACTGTAACCTGAGGATTGGGACAAATTAAAGAAAAAAATGTGATTTAACACAATTACAAAAAAAAAAAAGATTAGGTTAGGGTCAAACAAAAACCATTTTTATGAAACTGAATTACAACAAATGACATTATACCTAACTCTTCCGGGTTTCCACAGCACTCTGATACTTGCTTAAACAGCTCTCTTAACCCGCCCTATTATAAAGTACTGCACATACATTTTCTTTTTCCTCAGTCATTTGCACACTGGCTGGCTGTTATTTCTGACCAGCTTCTCAGTAACTTCTGCCCGTGTAGTTACAGGTTCTGTACAGTAGACTCTACGGTTTTGATACAACACTCGTTCTCTCTGGCTTCTGGACAGGAAGAAGGGGTTACCTTCAGGGGTCCAGTGCTCTTTAGGCACTTCTGCAATCAGGCAGTGGTAGAAGGGGTGTTCTCCAAAACCATCCTCTAGGAGATCTGTAAAATGGGGGAGGAGGAGACAGTGTTGACTTTTGTAGGTGTCAGGTAACAGCTTGTTGCCTCCCTGAGGCCCCACTCTCCCCACTTCACCTCCCCCCCGCCACGACTTCGTTACCTTTCTCGGTTAACATTACTTGATCTTCCATGTATTCATATTTAGCCAGTTCCTGGGAATGATACATATAAAAGAAAGGACAATGAAAGTCCTGTCCAGCCCTGCCAGCTCACAGAAGGGGAAATGGGGTAGGCGGGGTCCGGTGGTGACTGGCATGGAACTTCTGGACCTGACCCGGGCTGGGGTTGGCGGGCTGAGAAAAGGGAATTATTGACTGGGCAACATCTCAGAACCGAAGATATCAACTCCCCGAGGAAACGGAACCTCCCTCACCCTCCGCCCTAAGGAGAGCCGGGCCTTTTCCCTACCTTGATCAGTCGCAGGATGTCACTGCAGTCAGAGGCAGTGGCTGGACGGATCTTGAATTTAGCCATTTTCGTCTTTTGCTTTTCTTCCCTTTGCGCACCAGGCCCCTGTACTTGAACAGCAGGAGGAGGTGGTTCCTCATTCGTCTCCCGGGAGCGTCCTCTTCTCAGTCAGGCTGGCACCATGACCCGGCGAACCTCAGTGTTAGACAGAAAACTGGGAGAGTTGCTTTGGGAAGCTGCGCAGCTAAGTTGTGGCAAGACCTTGCCTTTTAAGTCCGCTGGAGCTCCTCCTCGGGACCGTGAGATGGAGCGATCACAACCAGTAAGGCTGCGAGCCCGCGGGAGCACCTCCCTCTTCCGGGCTCTCTCGTGACCCTGAAACCGATGGCGCAAACCGGGAGGGCGGGACAGGGCGAGGTGCGCCACTGCGCTATCAAGGCCTTGCGTCCCCTAGCGGCGCCTCAGGGATCCTTCCAGGAAGCCTATGAGTGAGTGCCCGAGTGTGCCCTAGTAACCTCTGTAAATAGAAAATGCGGATTGCCCCTGTGACCCCCGGACATTGCTGAGAAAAGCAAACTCAGAAAGCCTGACTTTTGAGGATGACAGAAAGATTATTCTAGCCATTTTCAAAGTGTGATCGGGAGGTGTAATTTTTTCCCCTTTTGTTGTAATTTTCCACAGGCAGTTCATTGCTATGTGGTGATGTCATCGTTTTCATGACTAAAGGAATGTGTGTGTATTTGCATTTTTGTTTTGTTTTTGAGACAGGGTCTCTCTGTGTTGCCTTGGCTGTCCTGAAACTCTCTATGTACAACAGGCTGTCCTAGAATTCACAGCTCACAGAGATCTGCCTGCTTCTGCCTCCCCAGTGTGAGGATTAAAGCATGCACCACCATGTCCTGATCTTCTTGTATTTTCTCTAATTCCCTAAGATCAAATCTTAGGATTCCTTAATTTCTTTCCTTCTAGTTCGGCAGTTTTCAAACTGTGGGTCACAATCCTTGGGGGTCGCACAACCCTTTTACAAGGGTCACCTAAGAACACAAATATTTACATTACAATTCATAACAGCTAAATTACAGATATGAAGTAGCAATGACATAATTTTATGTCTGGGGACGACCACACATGAAGAACTGCATTAAAATGTCGCAGCATTAGGAAGATTGAGAACCAGTGTCCAATGACTAAAGTTGTAAAGTATTTTCTTTTTACTTCCCCCTCCTTATTTCCTTCTTAAACCTCTGTTCATTCCTGTGGACTTTCCTTCTGACTGAGGGATGTACTTCCTAATTTCCTTTAATGAAGGTTTGATTTTGTAAAAATATCTCAGTTTTGCATATTGTGTATGTCAGCTTACATTGTTGAAGGATTTATGTCACTGCTTATAGATTTTGAGGTCTGGAAGTTTTCTTTCAGCACGCCGATATCTGATCATCTCCTGCCTTCCTTTGCTGTTGTAACCCTTACTTGCTCTAGTTCATGTGTTTCTCTTGTTTCCTTTAATTTTTTATTTTGAAGTAATTCTAAGCTTACTGAATATGTGTTGATATCATTACTCCAATAACTACAAGAATTTGTGCCTGTGTTACATTTTCTAGGCTTTTCAGAGGTAAGCTCCTTGGAGTCATTAAATTTGAGATGTCCAGAGATCAAAATGTTTGGGGGGGGCAGTTAGGTTTGCATATTCTGGATCACGCCCACTAGAATAACTATCCAAGTCTCTGAGGAATGTCTTTTCTTTTGCTATGGACTTTCCTGGACAGACTCTTCCATGGCCTTGCCTGGGCTCCATAATTATCAGAAGATTCGTTTTTTTGTAATGAGAGACTGCATCAGATGGTATCCAACATCTAGGCTGTCCTGTGAGGTGTTGAACTGTTATCACATGGCCTCTCCTAACATTTAGTAAGTGACTTTGTCTTTATTAACTAGTAACATCCTGTATGTAGAAATGAAAGCTGAAAGGCATTTTCTGTTACCCCTCCCACTCTCCCATGACTCAGTGCATTAGTGAGTCACCCATGAGAGCTTATGCAATGTTCTTTTTCAAAGAGCTTTAAAAATAGCACCCATTCTACCTGAGTTAATGCCAATTGTGTCTCTCCTGACATGGATGACCAGGCCCTTCCCTCTGCTTCTGTTTAGAATGCTGGGGCACTTACAGGAGTTTTGTTATATATTTACTGCTAACAATACATTAGATTTCTATGACTCAGAATCAAGAATAGCTTCCTCCTGAAGCAAGAATTTTCCATTTTGGTTGACAGTATATTAGAATAGTGATTGAACCTGGCATTTAGCAAACTTTTATTTCGTTAATGAGTCAACATTTCAAGTTGTTGAATCTTATATGAGGTACTTGGGGATTATAAAAGATCACCAAGTATTACAACCCATTCTAAAGTCGCACAGTTTACTTTTAGAGATGTGTTTGTAATTTACTATAGCGGATTTGAATCTTTATGATAAAGGGAGTTCCTATCACTGAGATGGAAAAGGTGGGGAAAGTAGAAGGAATAAAAATGGCCAAAGTAGAGTTTTTTGTTCCTTGTCTCACTTCAACGTTCCACAAAATTCAATACCCCAATGATTTTTAGGATATTTCATGTGGACCATGACCCCAAGAAGCCAATTATTTGAAAACAGGTTGTCTTAAGCCATCCCTTTTATATTGGTTGTCTGTTGTCACATAGAAAATCACCGCAGATTCAGTTGCTTAAAATAAGACACATTTATTATTGGAGAATCTATAGTTCAAGAGTCTAGGCATGGCTGCCACTGAATCCTTTGCTCATTGTGTCAGCCAAGCTGTCTTTCTACATGGAACAGTCCAAGTCCAAGTTCACTCAAATTATTGACCTTAGCAGTGTCCATCTCTTTGTTAAACAGATTTATTTTCGTTTTTTAATTGGATGTATGCCTTTGGGTTTGTGTGTGTCTGTATCTGAATGTGAGTGCCGGTGCCTGAGAAAGCCAGAAGACATTAGATGCCTTAGAGAAGTGGTTTTCAAGCAGTAGGTCATGACTTCTTTGGATCTTATATCAGATGTTTATATTACAAGTCATAACAGTAGCAAAATTATAGTTATGAAGTGAAAACAATTTTATGGCTGGGGGTCACCACAACATGAGGAACTGTATTTAAGGGTCATAGCACTAGGAAGGTTGAGAACCACTGCCATAGCGCTAGAGTTACAGGTGGTTGTGATCGGCCAAATGAGGGTGCTGGGATCAGAACTCAAGTTTTCTGAAAGAGTAACAAGTACTATTAACTACAAAGTCATCTCACCATGCCCCGTAGTATTCATTTCTTGATTGAAGGCCTTGGCTTCTTGCTGCCTGTTATCTGGAAACTGCCCTCAGCTCTTGCAAGCTGATAAGAGTTTCTAGGGAGAGCCTGTGTTTCCTTGCCATGTGGTCTTACCCAACGTGGCCATTTATAAGCAGAATAGTCTCTTAGGTAACTAACTAGACAGTTAAAAATTCTATTTGAATAAAAACACCCCACATAAAATTCATTATCTTAAATATTTTTAGTTGGGGTTTGTTTTGAGACAAGGTCTTTTTGTGACCTCCTACCTCCTCCTTCCAGGTGCTGGGATTAAAGCTGCTAACCACCATGATGCCCAGCTTTCTATAAGCTCTTTTAGTGCATAGTATAACAATCCAGAGCTTTCTCATCTTGCAAAACTAAAACTCTGTAACCAGTAGTAATGGCTCCCCCTTTTTCCCTTTCCACCCAGCTCCTGTTAGCCATGTTCTACTTTTCATTTCTAAGAGTTTGAACTGCTTTTAACAGACTACATAAGTAGAATCACAGTTTGTCTATTTATTTATTTACTTTGCAACTGGATCATTTTACTTAACATAATGCCCTCAAGGTTCATCATTGTTTTAGCACAGGACAGGATTACCTTACTTTAAAACTGAGTAATATTCCTTCTTATACAGTCCTGTGTTGTCCAGGCTGATCTCAAACTCACGAGAATCCTCCTGCCTTAGCCTCATGCCTATTGGAATCATAAACCATCACACCTGGCTTTAAATTCTTGATATTTTTAATCAAGAAGTGAGATTATTCCATCTCACTCATTTGGCTTTTAATGTTTTGGAGGATTTACCACTGTTTACCATAGTGGCTGCACATTGTATAGTTCCATCAATAGTGTACAAAGGTTTCAATCGTTCCATTTTCTTAACTACCACTTGCTTTTTTCTGATTGTTTCCTATTTGATAATGGCTGTCTACAAGTATAGGTGTGCATGCATTTTCTTCTAGTGCACAGGTTGCCTTTTCATTCTTGATTGTTTCTGTTACTTGAAGTTTTGTAGTTTGATGTATTGCTGTCTCTTTTTTGCTTTTATCTGACACATTAGAGTCTTAAATAATGGGCCGTAATTGTGAGAATGGCAACTTATCACTCATACCTCATTATACTAGTTAAAAGCAAGTCACAATCCCAGTTGCATGAAAAGGAGGGGAGAACACAAAGGCATAAGTACCAGGAGGCAGAATTATGAAGTCTATTATTGAATCTACTGGACCATGTTTTGAAAAGGACGATAATTAGTTAACTTATAACAGATATTTAGTTAAGTCTAGCAGTGTACTTCGAATATGATTTGTATCTATCATCTGTTAATGCTATTAAGAAGGTAGAAACAGGTCAGGGGATGTAGCTCACTGGTAGAGTGCTTGCCTTGTAAACATGAAGCCCTAGTCAAGGTCAGAGGCTAGGGAGATAGTTTAGTCATTAAAGTGTTGGCATTGTGAACATGAATACCTGAGATTGAGCCTCAACACTTATATAAGAGAAAAACTTCACAGGTGGCTTGAACATGTAATGTCAGTGCTGGGGAGGCAGAGACAGAAAAATCACTGCCAGTGAATCTAGCCCAATCAATGAGTCCCATGTACACTGAGAGACAATGAAAACAAGGTGGAGAGTGAGAGGGAAGACAAATGGCATTAACTTTTTCCCACTCTCCAAACATACACCTCTCAGGCAACAAGCAATTTATTTTTTTATTTAATGTTTTATTTAATTTTTACAAATCATAATTTCACATGTCAATCCCTTCTCCCTCTCCCCCCTCCCCCCAACCCCCACCATCCCCTTCCCCCTCCACTCCCCATAGAGGGTAGAGCCCTCCACAGGGGCTCCCCAAATTCCACAACATCATCCTGAGCCAGGCCTAGGCCCTCCCCCATGTGTCCCGGATGAGAGCATCCCTTCAAGTGGGATGGGCTCTCAAAGTCCCCTCTTTTTTTCATTCATTTATTTAGCTCATAAATAAAGTCATGCACAGTTATGATACACAATACAGTATGCAACAAGCAATTTAACTATGAGGTAAAGGTTGATACAGCCCCTTCAAGTGAATCTTGGCAGTCTTATAAAGAAGGGAAGAGATACCACATAGACACAGATAGATAAACATGCATTTATGCCGTAATATAAGGCAGCCTATGGAGTCCCTTGTCAGAACCTGTTGTGTTGTTTGAATTTCCAGCCTCTAAAACTGTCAGCTAAATAAGTCTTTTTTTCTTTATAAAGTAACCTGCCTCTAGTATTTCATTAGCATAATTCCTGTTTTCTGGAGACTTTCAATTCAATAACTGAAGCTCTTGAGATTCTAGTTGTGGTGAAAAGGGATTCAGCCTCCTGGATGAAAACAGGAGCTGTAATTAGAACTATGGAACAGGACAGTTTGTAACCCAGCCAGTGTGACTTATCTCCAGTCAGATCATGCCTCCTGGTGTGATGTCCTAAGGGGAAATTATTGCTCATCCATCAACTCAAGAGATCAAGGCTCCAAGTACTCATAAATATGGAGGAGATCTGAACAGTGCAATCAACCTCCTTAGGCCTCCTAAAATATCAGCACTTTGAATCTGGGTATGGAAGTTACCCAATAAGAAGATCATAGAAAATAATTGCCTGTTAGTACTCAAAGTACAAGACACCCCCACTTTTCCCTGTGGCCTCTGGGTACATGTAACAGATTTCAAAGTTCAGGATCCAGCTTAGCAGTCTTTTTGCAAACTGGCAATTAAGTGTTAAGAGAGAATTCAAGAAAATAGAGGATACTTCAAAGAGAGAAATGCAAGAGAGTAAACTCCACCCAAGCAGCCTCAATTTTGTCTAAGCAACAAGGAGCAGCCTTATGTGTGTTCCCTGGTATACTTGATGTTTGGCAAAGTCTGCTGGCCAGCACAAAAGTTATTGCCTGAGAACTCATTCAGGAAGTAGAATACTTGGATGTGAGTAGTTTCTCATGGAAGGATGATAGTTAGAAGCAGGAAAGAAGACTAAAGCCTTAAAACCAACAAAACTGGAACACTTTAAAGGTCTCCTTCAAAATTTATTGTAGATGCTGTAGCTGAAGAAGAAATATGTGTGTGCAGCATATTCCATTCCTTCGTTCATTCATTTGTAGTAGTGAGATGAAACCCAGTCTTCTTGCCTGCTACAGAAGTGTTTTACTACTGAGCTACACCCATGGCTAGCAAATAGAACATCATCATGCTTGTCATGAGTGACATTCACTGCTTATCACCTTAAAGATATGATTTTATTTATTTATTTATTTATTTATTTATTTATTTATTTATATTTGTTCCTTTCCTTCTTTCCCTCCAAACCTTCCTATATACCCTTCCTTGCTCTTTCTCAAATCCATGGCCTTTTTTATATTAATAACTACTCAGTGCATACACAGACAGACCTTATCTGTCTGTATGTTACTTGTATGCATGTATGCATGCCTTGGTCATGGTGTTCCATTACAGGAATAGAACAGTGACTAAGATAATGCTCTTGTTGATGATCTCGTCTATACCATTGTTTGGAATTCTTCTCCCTCATCTATGCCTATAATTAGGTTTGGTCTTCTCATGTTGTCAAATATTTCCTGTGTGTTTTTTCCTATGTTTTTTTCATATCTCTTGCCTATCTGGTCTAAATTTTCTACTTTACCTTTGAGTCCTGATAGTCTATCTCATGCTTGATTCTTTGCATTTGTGAAGCTTTCAATTTCAGTACATTATCACCTTTTAAAATATTTGTCTAGACTTCTCATATAAATTTAAAATAAAAAATACGGAATTCAACGGTGTGAGGGACCCACTGCTACATGTTGTTTGTGTCTTCCATTCTGTGACATGTCCACCTTATTGATAGTCATTTCCCATAACCTCCAACTGATCTGGGAACTGCCCTCACTAGACGCATGTAATGGGCTCAGGCAGTTTCCCCAACAAAAGACATCCTGGGGAAACTTGCTGTGCCTTTGAGCCAGGTGAGGCTCCAAGTTGCTGAGCATTTCCACAACTCATTTTCCTTGAAATGTAGTGGACAATTTTCCAGCCTATGTGCCTGCTCTGTGATTTTTGGTGTTGACTGTTAACTTTACAGCATCTAGAACCTTGTAAGAGACAAGCTTCTGGGAAAGCCTATGAGGGATGAACTGGTTTGGGCTAAGGACACCCAATCCAAATGTTGGCATCACCATTCTGTGTGCTGGGGTCTTTACTGAAAGAAATGGGGAAAGCTAGCTGAACGTGAGCATTCATTGTAATCTTCTTCCTCACAGTGGATGAAAGATGACTCACTGATTCAAGCACCTCCTGCTAGTCCATCCTGAATATGATGGACTGGACCTCCAAACTGTGAGCCAAAACAAACCCTTCCTTCCATCCTTAACTTGCTTTTGTCAGGTATGTTGTTGCAGCAGTGAAATAAGTAACTAATGCATACTGACCTTAAACTTAGAGTATTGTTGGGAGTGAATATGTCCATGAGATGGTTGTGAGCTGAGGCTGGAGCCCATACTACAAGAATATGAAAATGTCTATGGGAACTCATGCCATGTCTACCTATAAAGAAAATTTCCATGGGGAACTACTCAAGTTGGCTATTGTTAACCACCCCAGACCAGAAGAGAACTTTGGTTGTTCAGAGTTACTTATTTCAGTAATTCAAGTTAATATTGAAGAAGCTGTGAAATGACATGTTATCAGAATGCTTGAAATTCAACACAGCAGTTTTTCTGAGTGTGGTGGCTCACATCTTTGACCCAGCTGTTCACAAGGATGAGGCAAGAGAATCACAAGTTCAAGCCCTGTGTGGATAATTCGATGAGATCCTATCTTCAAGTGAAATATAAACGGGATTGTAGGTGTAGTTCGTTGGTAGAAAACTTGGCTTGTATGTGTGCGCCTGTGGTCAACTCTACTACCACAAAAGCAAAATAAATAAATAAATAAAAGACTATTTCTTCCTGTTTTCTTAATAAAAACATTTTATTATTATTATTATTGTTGTTGTTGTTGTTGTTAATGTTCCTTCTCTCTCTGTCTCTCTCTCCCTCCCTCTTTCTCTCTCTCTCTCTCTCTCTCTCTCTCTCTCTCTCTCTCTCTCTCTCTCTCTCTGTGTGTGTGTGTGTGTGTGTGTGTGTGTGTGTATGTCTATGTGTGTGTTATGTCATAGCACATTTGTGGAGTTTTGAGGACAATTTTGGGGTGTCAGTTGTCTCTTTCTATCGTGTGGGTCCTGGGAACTGAACTCAGCTCCTCAATCTTATGTAGTAAGTGCTTTTACCCACTGAGTCATCTTGTTGGATCTTTTCCAAGTTTCTAAAGGCAAAATTATAAGCAGTCATTTATGAAAACTTATCTTACTTATGCACTAGTCTCTAGTATTTTCCAATCATAATTATTCACTCATATTGGTCATATTTTTAATAATAAAATGTTATCTAGTAGTTGTGAATTAGTTTAAACAGTCCAGAGACTCCATTTTTCAACAGTTAAATCAAGCCCATAGTTCTGTAATACTAATATGATATATATTTTTAAAATTCCCAATTCATGTTGGGGATGTAGCTCCACGGTAAAGTGCTTGCCTAACGTATGTGAAGCCCTGGGCACCATATCCAGCGCAGGAGAAAAAAGAAAAAAAAATTATGTATATGTTGAATAACATGAACCATTAGAAATACATTAATTGTCCTGTAATGTAAATAAAATATATATTAATATAAGAAAAAGTCACCAATTTGAGATGAAAACTATACTACTTACAGTAAAATACCAGCATGTATGTAAACATATAGCATATGCAGTTAAACAGAAGCACATAAAAATAAATACACTTATATAGAAAGCTTAAGCTTGTTTATTAATATCCTGGGAAGAAACTTTCAAACTGTGTTTGATGTTTTATGCATTGATAGATTATGGCAGACATGAAGACATCTGTAAATTTTGCTGTTGTCATTTCCCTCATGAGGTCATCTATGCCTCTGTGCTTGTGTAAAGCTGTCTCAGCTCTGGGTGTCCTACATGTCCGTTTATCAGGTTCTCTGTTTGGCACTTAAGATATCAGAATAATTGCTTTATAGGAAAATTTTTGATGCTATGTAGAGAAGAAGATCATACATTTCTACTCGGCAGCTTCAGAAAAACTAGGAGGTGGATTGTCATTCTAAATAAGGGTAATCTACATGAATATTATTTGGAAGTATAAGGTTTTTGCCCCTTAAATCCTAGCAATCAGTGAAGAGACACATGTCAAAACCAAATCATCCTCTGTTTTGTACAATGTCTGTTGTGGAGACTTCTGTCAGCACAGAAACATGAAACATTCATGATTGATTGTCTTATGTAAATTCTTTGTCAATTCCCCAAGGAAAACTGAAGCTCAGAGATGGCAAAGTACTAGTGTGTGGTCCCACAGTTAAAAGTGGGGTACAGAACTAAATAGACAATTCTCTATAGAGGAATCTAAAATGGCTGAAAGACGCATAAGAAAGTGTTAACATCCTTAGCCGTCAGGGAAATGCAAATCAAAACAACTCTGAGATACCATCTTACTCCTGTAAAAATGGCTAAAATCAAAAACACCAATGACAGTTTATGCTGGAGAGGATGTGGGGATCACTCCTCCACTGCTGGTGGGGGTGCCAACTTGCACAGCCACTTTGGAAATCAGTTTGGTGACTCCTCGGGAAAATAGGAGTCAGTCTACCACAAGATCCAGCAATTCCACTCCTAGGCATATACCAAAAAGAAGCACATTCATACAACAAGGACATCTGTTCAACCATGTTCATAGCAGCACTATTTGTAATAGCCAGAACCTGGAAGCAACCTAGATGCCCCTCAACTGAACAATGGGTAGAGAAAATGTGGTACATTTACACAATGGAGTACTACTCAGAAAAAAAAATGGGATCTTGAAATTGGTAGGAAAATGGATGGAATTAGAAGAAACCATTCTGAGCGAAGTAACCCAGTCACAAAAAGACAAACAGGGTATGTACTCACTCATGAATTTTAGATGTAGAGTAAAGGATTACCAGCCTACAATCCACACTGCCAGAGAAGCTGGTAATCAAGGAGGACCCTAAGAAAGACATACATGGTCCCCTGGAGAAGGGGAAAGGGACAAGATCTCCTGAGCAAATTGGGATCATGGGGGAGGGGGAGGGAGCTAGGAGAAAGATAAAGGGGAAGAGTAGGGGTGAGGAGGACATGAGGGAACAGAAAGGTTGAGTTGGGGGAAGAATAGAAGAAAACAAGAAAGGAGATAGCATAATAGAGGGAGACATTTTAGATTTAAAGAGAAAACAGGCACTAGGGAAATGTCAAGAGATCTACAATGATGACACCAGATAACAATCTAAGCAACAGAGGAGAGGCTACCTTAAATGCCCTCCCCTGATAATGAGATTGATGACTGTCTTAATATGCTATACTATAGCCTTCATCCAGCATCTAGTGGAAGTAGAAGCAGACACCCACAACTAATCACTGAACTGAACTGGAATCCAGTTGCAGAGGACGGGTGATGAGCAAAGGGGTCCAGACCAGGCTGGTGAATCCCACAGAAACAGCTGACCTGAACAATGGGGAGCTCTTGGTCCTAGACTGATAGCTGGGAAACCAGCATGGGACTGATCCAAACCCCGGGAACGTGGGTGTCAGTGAGGAGACCTCAGAAATCTATTGGGCCTCCTGTAGAAGCCCAGTATTAATTCCTAGCATAGGTGTGGACTTTGGGAGCCCATTCCACATAGAGGGATCCTCCCTGAGCCAAGTCACACGGGGGTGGGGGTGGGGGTGGGCCTAGGCCCTATCCCAAAGGATATGACAGACTCTGAAACCCCCCTATGGAAGGCCTCACCCTCCCTGGGGAGCAGAAAGGATATGTGATAGGTAGGGTTTTAGTTGGGGGAGGTGGTAGGGGAGGAGGGGAGGGAGAGGGAACTGGGATTGACATGTAAAACAATCTTGTTTCTAATTCAAATAAAAAATCTGCAAAAAAAGAAGGTGGCGAAATCATAATACAGCTAGTCTCTTGACTTTTACTTAATCAATCTTCTATTACACTCCTGTGCAGTTGCAGCCCTGATATTATATCAAATAAACTTTGTATGTGTCTCAGTGTTTTTTTCTAGGTTTTTTTTTACATGGGGGTACAACTATATAGCTCAGGCTTTAACTTGAGACTCCTGCCTCAGCCTCCCCAGAGCTGATATATCTCACTATGTCCCACATATGCACATTTAGAATAAATCAGGGAGTATGGTTGACAATTACTGTCTCCACAACTCTATCTTTCTAATCCTTCTTCCTCTGCCTTACTTCCCTCCTACCACCACAACACCCCAAAATGAAACTGCTTAGTACAATTTTGCAGTATGAATCATTAATGACTATAACCCAGGCTGAATAGACAGATAATACCAGTAGGACCCTGAAGAGGCTGAAGGAAGCTGCCCTTGACCATATCATTTTACAGTATGAGAAATATGGAGGACACAGGGATCTTAGCTGAAGGGACATCTAGTTGGTGAGTCTAGGCATCATTCTTTCTAAGGGGAGCACTATCCTGACACTGTGAAAATGGTCCATATACTTTATGTTCTTTTAAAAATGATTGTATTCATTATATATACAGTGTTCTGCCTGCATGTGCACCTGCACACCAGAAAAGGGCACCAGATCTCATTATAGATGGTTGTGAGCCACCATGTGGTTGCTGGGAATTTAACTCAGGACCTCTGGAAGAGCAGCCAGTGCTCTCAACCTCTGAGCCATTTCTCCAACCCTACTTAATGGTCTTAATAAATAGAAAGCACATATAAACTTGTCATCCAATGGAAGTGTGAGCGCTCCCACCCAAGCAAGTGAATGAGAACATGCCAACATGGACTCAGGAAGTAGGTTTTGGGAAATGGATCTAAATGTTTTTCCAATGGCTGAAGGAGCAGGGAGTTTTGAGATCAGGCAAACTTAGGTGCAGAACTAAGTGCTGGCAGTGACTGTGATTTTGGACAAGTTTCCTGAATTTTATTACACACACACACACACACACACACACACACACACACACCACAGACACACACACACACACACACACACACACACACACAAACAGACACACACACACACACAAACAGACACACACAAACAGACACACACACACACACACACACACACACACACACACACACACCCTGTGCTACATAGTGACATGTTCAACTTCCTCAGCAATAATAAATATGCAATGATTCTTATTTTGATGTCTGGCAACCAGTGAGTTCTGTCCTAAAGGATGTATGCTTGACAATCGTCACAGAGGTCACATAATCACTGCTATTGCCCTTTACTTGGAGCATTTAGTCTGCCTGGCCAGACATTATGTGAACAAGGTCCAATCAAGAACACATAGCCTAGGATAAATTATTTACAATCCTATCTCACTTTAGAATCAGATCTTATCTATAATGTAATCAACCTTCAACTGAAAGTCACACTTGGAAAAACTTTTAAAGAAAGTTTAGAGAAAAAACAAGGGTATGGGGTATGTTGGTACATTCCTATAAAGGCAACACTTGGGACACAGAAGCAATAGGATGGTGAATTTGAAGACCACCTGGGCTGTATAAATAGCACCAGGCCAGTCAGACTTATTTTGGAGATCCTGTCTCAAATAAACAAGCAAACAAATAAGCAAAACACACCCAAAAAGGACAAAGTAGGAGAATACATTTAAAAGCCCATGATATGGAATACATTAATTCATCCAACTGTTTCCTTTGAGAGTTCCTATCTCCACCAACAATAACAATGAATATATTTAAAAGCCCATGATGTAGAATATATGAATTGATTCAACTTTTTTTCCTCTCTCTCTTGTACTGATTTTTGAGGGTCTACCAAATTTTAGCTTGAGGTAGGAGTAATGCAGTTCTAATGTTAGAATGAGAGCAGGATAGCATAAAGAACAATTTCTGAAACTTTTTTTTTTCAAATCTAGTCCCTGATTCTATCTGTGGTTAAAAAGAGTTACAGATGGTTGTAAGCGGCCTGACATGGGTGCTGGGAATCAAACTCAGGTCCTCTGGAGGAGCAGCAAATGTTCTTAACTGCTGAGCATCTTTCTAGCCCCTTCATTTACTTTTGGTAATATATAATAATGTAACACAATTCACACTCCCAAATCCATTGATGATAAGTCAGCATAGCCAAGAATCCCAAGGAGTACTTAGAGGTGGAGTTTTAGTATAGGGAATTCCATAATTCCACTTCCATTTTGCTCTCTGCCTCCTACTTTGGGGATGGTGTGATGGCTCAGAGATAAAGGTACTTGCTACCAAGCCTTATAACCTGAATGTGATCATTAGGATACATTGGTTGAAGGAGAGATCTAACTACTGGAATTTGTCCTCTGATTTCCACATACATGGCACATGTTTGTACTCTCTCTCTCTCTCTCTCTCTCTCTCTCTCTCTCTCTCTCTCTAAGAGGGAAAAGAAACAGATTGGATAAATAGAAGTGAAGGATTACTGTTGTTACTGGTAAGAAAGGACCAAAAGAAATTCCTAAATCAGTATGTAATTCTGAGGTAATTAAAATGAGTAACAAGTAAATAAGCATTTGCACAAAAAAAGTGTATCAATTTTGCTAATGATAAAATCAGCCACTTCTGAAACTAGCAAATCAAATCAGTTATGTTTACTTGTTTCTAAAAGAGACAATTTGTGTTTAGAACTGCCTACCATCCTGTATAATGTGCAAAGATTTGAAACAGATAACAGATCAGGGGAAGGGAGCCCTGAAATCCTGTGCTGTTACAATTGGAGAGGTTGTGTGGTTTTTGTAATAGAATTGGAACTTAGTAAAATTAGAACACTGCTTGAAAGTGAGACTTAAAACCAACAACCAAAAAGGGGTGTTCAAAACATATCCCAAGCCAGATAAAATATGCATAGAAACTGAATGAATGAATTCCACACCTTAGGAGAGAAGATATGCTAGCTTATAACACTTTAGTTACTATAGCTTAAGCCATTTTCTTTGAACCTAATTAAGAGCCTCAAAGTTGCCAGTTACAGGGCTCATCAGCAATTAAGCATGTTATCAAAAGCCATTATTATTATTAATTTTTGGCACTTTAAAATTATTTTTATACTAGCATAAAAAGTTTTAGATGTTGTGCCATTTTTAATTTTTTGAGACCATATTTCACTATGTAGCCCAGGGTGACTTGAAAACTTTGATCCTCTTGCATAAGCTTCCCAGGTGCTAGAATTTCAGGCACCTACACCACACCAAGATACAGTATCTGGGAAACTTTTTCACTGTTGGGGATTCAAGTATTCTAAACCTGAGCTATCTCCCTAGCCTTGTTCATATTGATTACCAACCTGATCAGATGATGGAATCCTCGGAGATTAGTACACCTTAAGATGTGTCTATGAAAGTATTTCCAGAGATTATTGGACCTTGAAGGCTTTGACCTAATGAATGATTTAATCCACTCATGGACTGAAAATTTGTTATTATGAAGCAGTGGATCTGTGAAGGATGAGGCTGTATTAGAATAAGTGGGCCCCTGGGGACAAGTCCTTGAGTGCTATTTCTGCTTTGCTCTGGCCCCTTCCTGTTCCTGCTGTGATCTCCTTGAATTAAACACCTCTATTACACCATGCCCTGTATGTCACAATGGACAAAACCTCTAAAACCACAAGGAAAATAATCCTTCCTCATTTTAAATTGTCCTGTCACAGCAACAAAAAAGCTAACTAACACACATGCTGAGCGCATACTGTATTACTTTGAGTGCTCCCAGATAAAGGATATTTTTTTAATCCTGGGAAGTAATATGTGTCCTGAAATGCCTCAGAAATCTTCTCTTTATGTATCACTGGATAGTACCAGATAACATAGCTATGCATGACTGCAAGGGAGACAGGGAAAATGAGGATCTGGTAATGATAAACGGAGGTGTGAGGTATCTCGCTTTGTTTCTATTGCTGTGATAAAATAGTCTGACAAAAAGCAGCTTAGAGAAGAAAGGGTTTATTTTAGTTTGCAATTCCAGGTTGTTGCTCATTATAGCAGGAAGTCAAGACAGCAGGATCTTAAAACAGTTTCAACATATCCACAGTCAAGATCAGAGGGAAAGCAATGCATGAATACTTACTATTCAGCTTATTTTCTTCTCTCTTATACAATCCAGCACCCAATCACAAGGAATGTCACGCCCACAGTGGACTAGGCCTTCCCCCATCAATGAACAGAATCAAGATAATCCCCAGAGATATAACCATAGGCCAACCTTTTTTACACAGTCCTCATTGCAAACTTTCCCTGGTGATTCTAGATCGTGTCATGTTGAGCTACCCATCACACTACATTGACCAAGAATAATTAAGATACTTGGAGGTTAGGAACATTGCAACATAATTGGAATAACTCTGAGGTAGACAACTAAATATGTTTAGTAGGCTCAGTCCTGGAGGCACAGCAAAAGCCTCAGTGTATACAAAAACTATCAAACAAAGTTTTCCCCTCTGACATGACAATAACCTGAGACTGCTCCCCTATAGAGACCTAATACTGAGATTAGACAGCCTATCTCCTCCTCCTTCATGTGGTATATGATAAATGGGCTAAGTGTCCAGGCTGCTGCTAGTGTGTCTCCCTCAGAGCGCACAGCCCACCTGAAAAGTACACATGTCTGTCATTTCTTCATTCCTCCATCACTCCAGTTAAGTCAATAATCCCAAAACTGTGCAGGCAGAAGTCTGTGCAGGCAGAAGTGTGTGTGTGTGTGTGTGTGTGTGTGTGTGTGTGTGTGTGTGTGTGTGTGTGTGTACTCACATGTGAGTGTTTAGAAAGCATACCATTTCAGCTAGGTTGGCTGGCCATGAAGCTCCCTGGATCCACCTGTCTTTTGCCCCTGGCTACATTGGGGTTTTAGACATAATCCAGAATCAAGTCTTCATGCTTTCACAGCAAGAATTCTTACCCACCAAGCAATCCCTATCCCTAGAATATCTGCTTTTTTAAACTCACAATGGGGTATGCCACTGCTTGGAATGAAAATCAGCTTTCTGGGTTGCATATACAAAGCCCAGTATTTCTACTCTGTGAGCCTGGGAACGCTGGGATTTCAAATATGTGCCAACACACTTGATCCCTTTGATCTTTATAGTTAATTTTTTTAATTCAAATAACATTTGTATAGAGTGAGTGTTTTGATCCAGCTTTGTTTTTGTAGATATTTACCAGATCTATCCTTCCCCCCTAAACTTTATTTTCAACACTACAATGTTGTTACAGTGCTATACCAAGAGAAGCACTGAAGGGCTGGTCCATTCACTTTGCAGACAACAATGGCCCAGTACCCCCATTCACCTGCTTAATATTCTGACCTCGAATGTCATGCTTACTTCTTTGCCATCATTACCTACTGCTTCCATGGTGGATAGGATTATATAGTGTAGACAAGAATAACAGAAGTAAGGCTCTAGCCAATACACGAGGCAGATTTGCCTAAAAAGGATCAAGTGAAACAGTAAAGAAAAATTTGGTATCTATTTTTTGTTAAAGTATACTAGAAAAAAAATTGAAAGTAAAGTTCTTTCTTTACTAGTTTGAGATAGAGCGTCTCAGATTCAGAAAAACAAAAACACAGGCAGAAACTTCTGTTTTTGTGTGTGTGTATTTACTTGTTTGTGGGGCCAGTGCATCCTCAGTTGGCATCAAACTTGCTAGGTAGGTAAGGATGGCCTTGAACTCTTAAAACTCCAGACTCTGCTTCCCAGCGCTGCTATTACAGGTATATACCATAGTTTTTAACAGACAACAAGGGTTAAGATGACAATTTTCTTGCTTTTGCCTATCTGTTTTGTGTGTGTGTGTGTGTGTGTGTGTGTGTGTGTGTGTGTGTGTGTAAGAGAGAGAGAGAGAGAGAGAGAGAGAGAGACAGAGACAGAGACAGAGACAGAGACAGAGACAGAGACAGAGAGACACACAGAGAGGGGGGCTTTCACTATATAGCTCAGACTGGTCTGGAGCTTCTCGAGTGCTGGGATTCCAGACATGTGTCACCACACCTGAGCTGACATTTTCCAGGACATTTTGCTTGTAATATGTGGATTGTAAACCATCGATTAGGTTGGAATCATGTGTCTGTTCATCACCTTATAATTTGCTAACGTTAAGAAGACATTTTTCCCTAAGCAGAAACAAGTCAAAAAGGGAGAAACATTGCTTGAAGACCTTGAAAATGCTGAACATGTCTGCAAGAGAGGAACTTGAGGATTACAGCCTGAGACCCCATGATCATTTAGGTTTCTAGATGATTTCTTGTTTCCAAGTTTGGATCCACTGATTTTGCAGAACCCAGTTTCCAATGGTGACGGTTGTTGTAGACAGCTGAGGTCATGAACCTACCAGTTCCTCAGATCTACTCTCATCACCAGTTTCCTCTGAGAAAGTCTGGAATGCCAAGTCTGTACCTGCTGCTGGAGAAGGATTGTACATCTGATAAGAACAATTTGGAAAATGCTTGCTAGCCATTACTTGTTAGGCATATTGACTTTGGGGATCATCACTTAATGCCTTTGAGATATGATTTCTTCATTTGTAAGATGAGATATCAAGTTTCTATGTTTAATTTTTGTGAGAATTACATGGGATAATTGATCAATGAGTGCTCAATTAATAATACTGCCTACTGCTAATCTCCCATTTACTTAACATGCCTTAATTATGTATTCTCAACATGTAAGTACAGAGATAAATACTGAATATATGGGAACTGTTACTACTAGTCATTTGTTTAATCCATATTATTATGTATTATTATGTATTAATCCATATTATTATAA
Organism: Cricetulus griseus; assembly: GCF_003668045.3. NCBI lineage: Eukaryota > Metazoa > Chordata > Mammalia > Rodentia > Cricetidae > Cricetulus > Cricetulus griseus. Next base: position 90,704,054 of record NC_048604.1, read on the forward strand.
TGCATTTGGGCTCTGAGCCACAAAGAAAAACCATAGTAGTAAATGAAAGGACACCTTTCTTACTTGTTAATTCATTGGATATCTTTGGTGAAATCTCTTTGGGCTTGGGTATAGCTCTGTGGTAAGAGTACTTAGTATGCACGAGGTCTTGGCGTCAATCCCCAGCATCACAAAATATGATGTTGGGTACCGTGGCACACACCTATAGTCCATGCACTATGGAAGTGAAAGCAAGAAAAATTTTAAATGGAGGCCATTCTGGGCCATATAGGGAGACCCTGCCTTAGGAACCCAGGCCTGGGGATATAGTTCAATGATAGAGTGCTTAAGCACCTAGTATATTCAAGACCCTGGGTTCCACCTCTCTCCCCACAAAACAAAACAAAATCTTCTATTCAGTGAGAGTTCATGGTCAGACACCTTCCTACACTACGCCTGGTTTTGACTGACTAATGGGCCAGAGATTATCAAAATCCAAAAAGTCTGTGCCACATAAGTAGGTGGAGTTAAATGGACGCTTTAGTTTTCTTTCTTCATTTTAGAAGAACCTAGTATACTAGGGGAGAAATTCCACTGAAAAACTGAGGGGATAAATTCTGCTGTAAGCAGGAGGAAAAAAAATAGAAGTAACACAAACCAAAACGTTTGCTCCAGACTTCCCTCTAGACGCCGGAACAAGCTAGATAACTTGTCTTTCCCCAGCAAAGAGGGAAAATACAGTCTTACAGATGTCTTCTTATTTGCGCCCTTCAGTAGAATATTATTCATCCGGTTCTTTCCGGCTGAGAGGGACTAAGGAGTAGAAAAGTGGTAAGGATTTCATTGAGCCTCAACTCTGCAAGTAGGCAGAAGAAAGAAGTCTTTATGGTCCTCTGCCGCAGAGAGAATAAGCTACAAAAGCTGAGCTTTTTTGCACTGCCAGCACTCGTGTTCTCTCATGCATTATAATGCCACAGAGAACTGCTGTCTCTGTCCTTGCTCAATGCTCTCCTCTGTTAAACAAGCTTTTAGTAGGAGGCATTGAAGTTCAAGAATAGGAGCAATCTATAGAGGAAAAAAAATTTAAGGCAATAAGAAAATCAATTCCTTTCAATTTTTAAACACCTTGAAGATTTAGGTGTTAATGGGTTAATCAATTCAATTTAGGGTGCTCTGAAAGCATGTTAGGGACAGGAGTTATGAAAGAGGATATAAAAGTCATGGCTTTTCTAGTTTTAACTTGTCATGGAATTTTTTTTTTTTTGCTTTTGGTGGTGGATAAGTACATAAAATAAATTTGATATTGAAAGTGCAAAAACTAATGTGAAATTTCACAGCATCAAATCCAAATGCCTAATCTGAGTTACAGTTTATTGAGTTGTGTTGGATTTAGGTCTGGTTAATTTTGGTGTGTGTGTGATGCTTTGATTGATTTGCATGTTTTTTATTGATTAAACTTATATAATTAACACATCAGGAGGTTCTGGAGGGTACTTCTGAGGCTGACATACCACATAAGATGCTGTTCTCTCATACAGTAAATCATCCTTCCTGTCACTGTAATGGACTTAATTTTCAACTTAATTTGAAGGTTATGTGTAATGAAGATTCTTTTGGTTTTATATTGTGCTCATGGAATTTGGTTACGTAAATTCATCTAGCTGAGATTTGAAGATTAGTATCAAACTAACTTTTGAAAGTGAGAGAATTGTTCAGCATCGTTATCTCTCTTTATTAGCCTGTTGAAGATATGGCTTCCACCATGCCGTCAACTAAGTATTGTTGTGGTTTTCTTCCCATGACACAGTGTCTTGCCATGTAGGCCAGGCTGCCCTTGAATTGATCCTTCTGCCTCAGCCTCCTGAGTGCTGCCATTACAGGAGCATGCACTAATAATGCCCAGGCCCCAATCAAGGGAATCTTACATATTGAGGATAAACTGTGTTAGTCCCAAAGTTTAAAAGGTGACTCCTGCCTTTGATAAGTAACACTATCACTGGGGTGCCCAGATGAATAATCCAATTATTAAAGCAAGAATACAAAGCAAAATTACAACACAGCAAATTATCAGGTACAGACTTTGTGAAATAAATTGAAGGCAAATAAAAGCTGATCATGAGTGAAGGAGTCAGGAAATCCTCTTAGATGTTAGGCTTTATTTAGGCTGTGAAAAATCCATAATTGCTGGAAAGCAGCTTAATGAAGGGTGTTCAGCATTATCAAAACAGAGGAAATAAGAATTTCTGATTCTGTTTCCCATCTGTAAGATAAGTGAAGAAACCAGATATAAGCTCCCTCTGTGGCAAAGACTGTTGCCTTCACTCTACTATGATTATTATTGTTGTTGTTTGATATTATTTATTTGTTAATGTATGTGTGTGTGTTAATGATGTGATGGAACTAAGAGGCTTGTCTATACCAGACAAGCCCTGTACCATTGAACTATACTGGAGCTGCTACCCTGTCAGATGTGTGTTAATTCTCCCAGAGCATCAAACTAAGTTCTTCAAGAGTAAGGCAATGGAGGGTCTCTTGTTTTGGGCATTCACTTCTGCTGAGACACATAGCTCTAGTTGTTTCCATGAGAGATTCATCTGGGTTGGTAGTTATGGTGACCCTGCTATCAGGAGATCTGGGACTGGGCTATAATGGTACAGAGCACCTGGCCATGTTTCATTGGTACCTTTAGTTCAAAGGGCATTCCTTAAGAAGCCAGGGATCTAGATATATGAAATTGTATGGCACGGCATATTAAGTGTAAAAAGTTCTTTTGGAAAGCTCTAAATTATTTAATAAAGAGTTTATGAAACTGGAAATTTTAGTTTGGGTAATTTCATAATTTTTTTCTAAGTGCAGAATTCCCTCAAATGTCACATTATCTGGGTGGCTTTCTAAGCCACAGTTCTGCATCATCACCTAGATGCCTCCTATGCTCTGTCATGATAGAATGAATTGAATTGTTTGCTGCCACTTCCAAGAGAGGGTGACACACTGTGCACCAGAGTACATACAATAATTCTCACATTTTTTTCTAGTTGATGATGAATTCCTAGGTATTAGAAGCTCTCCTTGCCTTTTTGTTTGCTTGTGCATTTGTTTGTTTGGTTGGTTGGTTTTTTATATATATATATGTATGAGTGTTTTGCCTGCATGTACATGTATGCACCGTATGCCTATCTGGTGTCCTGTGAGGGTCAGGAAGGTGTTAGATCCCCTAGAACTGTAGTTACAGATGGCTTTGAGTCACAGAGTGGTTACTGGAATCAAAGCTGTATCCTCTGATAGAGCAAGAAGTTCTTTAAACTGCTGAGCCATCTCCAAAACACTTATTTTTAAAACTACATTTGTATGTGTGTGCACGCGTGTTCCTCTGAACATGATAGCTGAGCAGATAAAGGATGTTCTTTTTAAACTAATATTTTTATGGCCACGTTCCTAACTCCCCTTTTAATCTTTTCTAATTGCCAAGTATAAGAAAGGCAGAGAAAGTTGTGAAGCATAAAGAACGTGGCAGTGTGTTCTAAACAGACTGAATGTTTAAATAACGCTATTCACATAGAACTACACTTTTGGCTTCCCTTGAAACACTGGCAACCCTAGCTCACTGAGCACATCCTCCCACACAGCTGGGAACCATAGCTACCACTTGCTGTCTCTGTGGCCTAAAGTTTAGCACTCCTTCTCTGTGTTATTCTAGTTCCCCTCTTCTCCATACCCTTATCCACACTCCCACAGCAGCTTGGAAACTTGATCATGAATTCCCATTTTTTTGATCCATGTAGTCTCTGTACGCAGCTTATGGCACAACATATAGTGACTCAATAAATGAATTCAGTAGAATTGAATTACTATATTGTCTCTATATATTTTAAAGCACCGAAGATAGAGTTTTCTTATTCCTATATGCATTCTCTTGCTACTCTAGCTTTTCTCCCTACCCCTCTCTCCAATCTCACAATATATAGCCCAGGCTGGCTTCAAACTCTTGATTTTCCTGTCTCAGCCTCCAGAGTTCTGGGATTAGAAGTATATGCCATCATCTATAACTCTTGGCTAAATATAAGTCATCCATTTGCAGATGAATCTGAGAAGAGGAATGAAGGAGGAACAGGCTCCTTATGGGATGTGCTCAGAATCCAAACAGAAATTGAGATTCAAAACAGATAGAATTGCACAGCATTAACTTCTATTCCCAGCAACACGCCATGTGCAGCCATGTGCACAGACAGAAGTATAGCCCTACCCACACACACACAAGAGAGACGGGACACACACACACACACACACACACACACACACACACACACACACACACACAGAGAGAGAGAGAGAGAGAGAGAGAGAGAGAGAGATTCCCATAGTTTTGACTGAATTCTATGAGATCAGGTATTGACACACACACACACACAAAAAAAAAAAAACTGAGAAAAATCAACCCAATGTATACAAATTGAAAATGTGGAGGATGCAAAGTTCTAGATGTCATTGGATAGAACTATTTGGTGCTGGAAAACAGAGTACTGATTAACTAGTTAATATATAGCTATATTAGCTGTATCACAAATCATTAAAATACTCATCCAAGGTTTAAAGTACAATTCACATTATAGTGCTCATACAAGGAACCTGTTCCTCCTTCATTCCTTTTCTCAGAATTCAGTCAAATAACTTAATTTCATCTTCTGCCATTGACATGACATAATAGAACTGACCAAGACCTTGAAGAACATCACCTCAAGTTATAGATAAGAAGTGGTTTAAAAACTTGTATGTGATTAGTCATAGTAGCATTATTCTTGGTAGCCTCAAAGGAGAAACAACAAGTCTATCAACTGATGGATGGATGAACCAAACAAGGTATACATGACATTTCATTCTACTCTAAAAAGAAATGGGGGGGCTCATAAGATGGCTTAGTGGTCAAAAAGACTTAATGGGCAAGTCTGATGACCTGAGTTAGGTTCTCACATCCCATGGTCGAAGTAGGGAACCATTCCCAAAAATTGTCCTCTGACCACTATGCATGAGCCATGACAATTGCACATATACACTTACAAAACACACACCTATGCACACATCAAACATGTGTACCTTTCTCTGTAACATACACACTAAACAAAAATTAAAATATAAAAAGAAAAGAGATACTGATACATGCTATAACATAGATGATCCTCAGAAGTGTTCTCTTAAGTGAAAGAGATGCCATGAAGGACCACCACATTTTGGATAATTCTATTTTTATGACCTGCTCAGGATAGGAGAATCCATAGATAAAGAAGACAACTTCATTATTCAGGGAAAGAGATTGGGAGATAACTTCCAGGGTATGAGATATTCAAATTCTGAAATTTGACAGACAAATCAAATTGGATGGTAGAGACAGTTCTAACTGCTACAAAGGAAAGTCTGAGAAGGATTGTTATAGCTTGGGAGTCATAGTAGAGTTGGAGTTAGGTAAGGGGTGGTCAGGGCAGGATATATCAAGAAAATTGATCAAGGAAAGAGTGAATCAAAGGACTTTAAAGATGGAATGATGGGTATGAGATCAGGAGCTTGGAAGCAGGGGAGTCTAGTAAATTGGGAAGCTCAGATAAGGCCAGAAGGAGGGCTGATGATGAGGAGCTGAAGGAGGAAGAGAAGGAGAAGACAGCAATGGCACAGGTTGGTGGTTGGGAGTGAGGGGATTAGCAAGTCTCAGTGGCCCATGGAGAGCAATCTGGTTTTTATTCAAAGATCAGTTGGCAGCCTTTAAAGTAGAAAACTCATATGATTATATTTTGCTTTCAAATCACCATGTTGGAGGAAGGCAGGAGAGGTGAAGAGTAGATCAATTAGGTGACTCTAATAAGAAGACTCCAGATGAGAACAGGTGGTGGATCTGAAGAGTGATGGACAGATTTGAAATGCTTACTAGAAATTAAAAATTAGTACCCTTAGAAAACAAAGTTTTTGTCACACAATCATGGCCTTTGACTTTGTTGAATCTATCATGGTTCAATACTTCCCTTTGAGTGCTTGCATTACTGTGGAGTTCAGAAGTCAACCTTCAGTAATTCTGTAGGCACTGTCCACCTTGTTATTTTGAGACATGGTTTCTCACTGGCCTGGAGCTTGCCAAGTACAGTAGGCTGGCTGACCACTGAGTCCTAGGACTCTGCCTGCTTCTACAATCCCAGCACAGTGATTACATCAAGTACTACCACATCTGACTTTTAGAAACAAAAAAAAGCAAGGATTCTGAACTACCTCCCTAGCCCTCAATAGGTTCTTATGCTCTGCTTAGTAGAGAATGTAAAATTCTGGCTGGAGAGATGGCTCAGCCATTAAAGGCTAGGCTCATAACCAAAAATATAAGAGAATGTGAAATTCTTATTTCCTCTCAACAACTCCCTCCACTCCCTGCAATGTTCAATGTTAGACATGCAGGGAATTTCTCAGTCTGCGTGTCTTTCTATCTGCAAAACAAGACAGCAGATGAATCACTGAATCCATCTGTCATTCTACTTATGGATGCAAGGTCTTATACTATTTTTTATCTGAATATGTTAGATATTACTAGCTGAAATATAGAAAACCCATTAGGAGCCCATTTAAGAATAAACTTTTTTGGCAACAGACTCATATGTCTCCTAGGCTGGCCTAGGACCACAAGTCTAATATGTAGCTGATGATGGATGACCTTGAATTTCTTATCCTCCTGCTCCCACTTCCTGAGCACTAGAGTTGCAGCTCCTCTGGGGAGCTGATACTAGGCAGACATTATACCAGCCAAGCTATATCGCAGACCAATTTTAAACTTAAGAATTGCTTATGGTGGCATTTTTAATGAGTTTTCTAAAGCCACCTATTACAAGTTCCACCACGGGGCTGGAGAGATGGCTCAGAGGTTAAGAGCACCGACTGCTCTTCCAGAGGTCCTGAGTTCAATTCCCAGCTGCCACATGGTGGCTCACAACCATCCATTATGAGATATGGTGCCGTCTTCTGGTGTGCAGATATACATGGAAGCAGAATGTTGTATACATAATAAATAAATAAAATCTTTATAAAAACAAACAAAAAACAAAAAAACCCTCAAGTTCCACCACTTTAGAATGAAAAATCCATTGTTTTTAGTTTAAAAGGCTTTTGACTGTAGTGTCCTGGGACTAGTCAGAAATGGAAGATTCCAGCTATGTTTCCCCCATCTGTAATGTTTGGCATCCTTGTTTCTACATCTATTTCTATCTGGTGATTAGCTATGTATGTTCTAGAACAAGGCAGAAATTGGTCGCTAGAGTTCATGTCTCTGATTCAAGGTGACAGTCTCTACCTTGATGAAATTCAACAAAATCTTTGTATGTGAGGGTAGGATTTTCTGGGGTGGGGTGGATGGTCAGATAAGTCTTTGAATTAGAAGCTATCATTTGAAATGAATTGTAAATAAGAGCATAGTGTGATATAACTGTAACCCTAGATACTCTGGAAGCTGAGTCAGGAGGATTTCCAGTTCAAGGCCAGCTGGGAAATATAATTATAATCCATCAGGGAAACGAGTGTGGCCTCTTGGATAATACAAGCTCTTGGCCTAAGCTATCATTTTAACATGTGAAATGTAGCTAAGATTAGGGTGAGGAATTTGTGTCTTTCACTTTGGTTGCAAAATTTAAGAGAACACTCAAAAAAAAAAGATAATGAAGATTGTGTTGGCTAGTCTTATGTCAACCTGACACATAAATGAATTTTATCTGAAAGGAGGGAACCTCAACTGAGAAGAAGCTTCCATAAGATCAGGGTATAAGGCAGTTTCTTAATTTGTGATTGATGGGGGAGGGCCTGACCATGGGGGGTGGTACTATCTCTGCCCTTTTGCTCATGGGTTCTATAAGAAAGTAGGCTGGACAAGCCAAGGGGAGCAAGCCAGTAAGCAGCAACCTTCCATGACCTTTGTATCAAAAGCCTGCCGCCAGGTTCCTGCCCTGTTTGAGTTCCTGCTCTGACTGCTTTTGATGATGAACAATGATATAAGCCAAATAAAACTCTTCCTCCCCAAGTTCCTTCTGGTAATGGTGTTTCATCACAGCAAGAGAAAACCTTAGGTAAAGATAGAAATATTTCTAAGTAATATTTTTGAAAATCAAAATTTGCAATCAAGGCAAATGCCTCACTCACCTAACCCTAGTCCCAGCAATGCTTGGCACTAGTGGTTTTCCTACTTAGTAACAAAGGGAAAGAATGATGAGGGCAAAATCATCCCAGGCAAAATCAGTGATGAACCTCCTATGTGACATATGAAATAGGAAATTAAGGTAAGTCTGGAAAAGATTTGCTTGGGAGGATCTGTCTCTGTAATGTATTTCTGGAAATATTTGTCTAGCACTTGAACTATGAGAGGCAGTGTTATTGTTATTACAGTGGTGGGTACATCCTCCACAGGCACATGTAATAGCATCTTGCATTTCTGTGTGTATGGAGTAAGTTTCTAGAACATCCCTTGTCGATACTAACCTGTTGTAGGGCTTGAAACTACAGTGTAACTGAAATAAGCAGTTAAGTGGAAATGGTGGAAAAGAAGTAGTAATGTGGCAAGAATGTAAAGCACATGAAGGTCTGTATACAAGAATGGCACTAGATTTGCTCTGTATTGTTTCAAGGGTAGCTTCCAGAAAGAAGCTATTAGCTCAGCATTGCTTTTAGTGACAAGAGTGTACCCCAGAGAGATGACTCAGTGGTTTAGAGTTCTGACTGCTTTGCCAGAGGATCTGAGTTGTTTTTCCAGCACCCATACCAAGAGGTCTACAACTATCCATAAGTCCAGTTCCTGGAGATCTGATTCTCTCATCCGGCCTCTATGGGCACCTGCACTCACGTGCACATTTCTAGACACACACAACCATTATGTGGGTGGATTCCCTAAATAGCTGCCATAAAAATGAAGAAATTCTGGAAGAAAGGTCACAGAATGGCAGTGTAGATTTATGGGACAGATTTAATGGAAACTGTGTTTTAGAGTCCCTGGCCAATTCCAGCATTTTCCCTTCCTAGATGGATTCCCAGGAAATATTTCTCCCCTATATTATCATATAGGTTTTAGATTCATTCCATAAAATTTAGCCAGAGGGAAAGTCAAGATGGAATTTTTACCATTTGTCTTTGCCCCAATTTGCTAATAAAATTTGCTAAACTAATTCATGAAAATGGTTTGATAAGTATTTTTCTGTTTTTGCACTACTTCTTTTATTTTTAAAGACATCACAACTTGATTAATTGGAAAGTGTGTCCTGTTTTCTCACCCAAATTTTCTGTTTTGACCATGAGAGACAGGATTGGTGACTGAAAATATCTTGTTTTCATCTTAGGATCCTTGGACCAAAGTACTGGTTCTGCCAGTATTGCTTTAGGCAAGGCTTCTAACTTCTCTAATCCATTTCCTTGTAAAAATTGTTATAATATATATTGATATTGATATTAATGGGTAATTAATAAGAAAGGAAGTAAGTGGTGAGATCGGAAACCACCAGGAACATGGACAGTGTGGATTTAAAATAAATATGAATTTAAATATTAATTTAAATATGAATTTAAATATGAATTTAAAATAAATATGAATCAGAAGATTGGGATGTAAAGGTTTTCTTTACGGCTCTGAAATTCAATGCATGCATGATTGCTGAGCTGAGTCAAGCTGAACTCATTCGTTTTTTGACCCTATGTCTGCTCACCTCCATCTCCAGTCCAATAATGATTGACAATATGGATTAGATAATCACTTAGGACAGTATGAAATCTCAAAAAAATATATTTAAATGGACCAGCCATGATCTCTTGATCATGGGTGAAACTGTTTATAAAATAATGTTTAATCTAGGATTATTATCAGATTAACTACTTTTCATTCTTTCTCTGAACTATCAGTTTGAATGTTGTGCTGGATACTGGTCCTCAAGCACAGTACAACTACCATATCTAGTAGTGCAGTTATGCATGTTATGTTTGCTATTAGAGTTTAAGGACATTCACAGCTCCAGGCATTGTCTATGAAATTTTAAATGTGATTTCTCTGTGTTAGAACACTGGCTTGAGTACTGGTAATAGTCAGTTGACCACATGACTTATTTTTTGCCAGGCTTAATGGATACAGGATAGTTATGGGTAACTTGTGACCTACTCTATTCATCAAAGTTCTTCAGAGAAATCATTGGTTTTTGTTAAAATCAATTTTCTTTTATGTGTATAAGTGTTTTGATTGCAGTGCCTTGTACCTGAGGAGGTAAGGGCAATGGATCCACTAGAGCTAGAGTTACAGACAGTTCTGAGCTGCCGTGTGGGTACTGGAAGTTGAACTTGAATCCTCTGGAAGAGCTGCCAGAGCTCTTAACTTCTCAGCTAACTCTTTAGTCCCTAGAGAAACAGTTTTTATCCAGGGAAACTGCACCTACACTTTTGCTTTTTAAATTTCATTTTGGAGTTATGGAGATTGAACATAGGACTTTGTGTAAGTTTGGGTTTTTATTGCTGTGACCAATAAAAATCATGTGGGTTTTTATCATCATGACCATGACAACTTATAAATAAAGAGCTTGATTAGGCTTATTGTTTCAGAGGGTTAGAGTCCATGATGTCAGAGTAAAGGTATGGTGGCAGGAACAACTGAGAGCTCACTTCTCATATAGCAAACAAAGAAGAGAGCACATTAGGAAAGACATGAGTCCTTAAAACCTCAAAACCTGTTCCCAGTGACAACCTCCTCCAAACAAAAAACCACACCCCTTAATCCTTCCCAAAGAGTTCTGTCAATTGGGTACCAAGTATTTAAACATAGATGCTTATGAAGGCCAATTTCTTTCAAACCACTGCAGACCTTTCACATGTTTAGCAAATGCTCAACCATTGAGCTACAGCTTTCAGTTTTGTTTTATAAATCATGATCTCTGGTAGCAAATGGGAAAGAATCCAGTTAATTTGGCTGCTATTTAATGAATGTGTTTGTTCACAGGGCATCTTTGCCTGATAAATGTAGCTCTCACTCCTCATCAAAGAAGCTTCTCTTTGCATCAGATAGAAACAATAACAGAAAACCACAACTGGTTAAAATATACAGAAAACTTATTCTGGAATGCCCATCCCCAGTGGATAACACAACTCCTGCACATAAGGCTCAGGAACACTGAGGAAGAATGAAAGGGAAGAATGTAGGAACCATCAGGCCACAAAGTCTGATGTGAGATTGCATCTGCTAATAATGATGGGGAAGGTGTACCCACATACTACAACAATATGACTGCCTAAACAATGAGAACACTAATTGACATGCTAATGTGGGAGGGGAAAATATCAAGGGGCCCCATCACTAGACAAAGGACTGCAGGCAATTAAGGGATGCTGAGAAAGGGTGAATTAGTCTTTCCCATGAATGAGCCTTTTAATTGGTCAGCCATAAAATCATCCACATACAAGCAACACTAAATAAACTCAACATGCTATATTTATATATTTGTGTATGCATATATATATGTATGTGTAAAAAATATGCATATATTTGTGTGTAATGATAATAATAAAAATAAAGAGGCTCTGAATTTGAGAGGGAGGAAGAAGATGTGTAGAGGGATTAGAGGGAGGAAAATGAAGGAAGAAATGATGTAATTAATGATATTTAAATTCAAATAAAAATATATAAGCAAAAACAATGAGAGGGCTAGAAAATGGATTAGAAGTTAATGGAATTGTGGTATTTTGAATAATAATGGCCCTCGTAGGCTCATATATTTGAATGCTTAGTCACTAGTGAGTGGCAATATTTGAAGGATTAGGAGGTATGATTGTGTGAGTAAATGTGTCATTGGGATGGGGTTTGAAGCTTCAAAAGCCATGCCAGACCTAGTCTCTCTCTCTCTCTCTCTCTCTCTCTCTCTCTCTCTCTCTCTCTCTCTCTCTGTGTGTGTGTGTGTGTGTGTGTGTGTGTGTGTGTGTATTTGCCTATGGATCAGGATGTAGAATTCTTAGTCACTTCTCCAGAACCATGTTTGTCTGCCTGCCACCATGTACCCTGACACAATGATCGTTAGAATACAGTGTATGAATGAAGCTGTGTGAGAAGAATTCTGATTGCTTGTAAGAAAACATGACAAGAGTCCTGTGACCTCAGTCTTCCAAAGCATAGGATTGTCCTTGGAATATGCTTTTGTGCACCTCCCAGGGTCATGATGTTGCCTTGGTCATGATATCTCTTCACAACAATAGAATAGTGACTAAGATAGGCAGGCACTATTCTTACAAAGGAACTAAGTTCAGTTCCCAACATTCACATCTGTTGGCTGACAATGGTTCACAAACACCTGTAACTCCAATTCTGGACTTCACAGGCACCTGTTGTCACACACACACACACACACACACACACACACACACACACACACACACACCTCTAGATACACACACATGATGAAAAACTTAAAATCTCTTCCTGTAAATAAATAAAAGTTTGAGAAAGATAATGTGTTTCAGATGGACATTCAAACCTACTTCTAAGATGGTTCATTCACAGGACTAATAGAAATAATAGAATAATAATTCCTTAACAGGAATAATAGAAAATTAACTAGGATGGTCTCCTAATCTATTCTGTACCCTTTCCAAACCCTTTGGCAATAGGGCTCAAATACAAGACCTTACACATGCTAGGCAAATACTACCACTGAGCTAACATCTCAGCAACATGGCCTCCCTTTAATTTATTTTGAGACAGAGTCTCACTATTTTGTGTTGGCTGACTTTGAACTCATTACAAATCCCAGACTAGCTTCAGAACTTGTAATTCTCTCACTTCAAGTCTCCAAGTAGCTGATATTTCAGACATGTGCCATCACATCTGGTTCATGTAGATAATTTTGGATTAGCTATATAATATGGGAAGTAAGCTAATTTTAAAAACACAGTTTCTCTAGCCTATGAAATTATAACATAAATTAGTTTGAAAGTGGATGCCATAGTCTCTAAGGAAAATTATTTATTTAAACCAGATACCCAAAATCTATATGGTTCAGCATCTCAAGGAAATATGACTATTAAAATTTTTTGATCATAAGACATGACTAAACTATAACATATAATCAGATTTTGTTATGCATTGTTCTACTTGTAGTAAAGACATTGATAATGTACCTGTCAATCTATCATTAGGTGTTTTGAAATTTTCATTACCTGTGGAACACAAGTAAGAAAAATGGTGAGTTGGCAGATGGGTTGTGTAAGGACAGGGATTTTCACCATTACACAGTTGTTACATGTTTCCTGTCTGGCTTTGTGACTACTTTGCCTCCCATCCCTGATTTTCAAACTGTGATGCATAAATGCCTTACAATAGCAATAAGAACAACAATGAGACACCAGGGTTGCTAAGACATCAAAAGAATTTAAAAAAAATGTTTTTATGTGTATGAGCCTTTGCTTGTATGTACGTAGGTATTTATGTGTACTATGTGTGTGACTTGGTATGTGCAGAAGCCAGAAGAGGCCACCAGATCCCCTGGGATAGTTTTGCACTGCATGTATGTGCTGGGCATGGAACCTTGGTCCCCTGCAAGAGCAGCAAGTGTTCACGACTGCTGAGTTGTCTTTCCAGCCTGGTTAAAAATTGAGATAGAGACACATATGAATGCTAGGTTGGCTGGTTTTAACATGGCTTCCCTGACTTTAGAACTAAGATAAGTGAGCCAAGTATTGAAACTTTGCCCACTTTAAATATCATTTGTAGTGGAGTCTATGGGGTTCATTGCTCAGGCCTTTTTTTTTTTTTCCTAAAAAATGTTTCCTACTCTCACCAATGGTCACTAATTCGAACATCTATATTAGTAGATTGTGACTCAGGACCTGGCCATTGGCCTGGGTGAGGGAATTCCTGTTAAGACCTTCTCACAATCGATTCCTCTAGGAATGTGCCATCATGCCTAATTCCTGAAGATTTCATCTATTCTGTCTTTTTTTCCTCCTCATTTGGTACTGGACTGGAACTTTCTCTGTCGCCAGGCAGATTGTGAATTTGTGATCTTCCAGCTTCACTCTCCTTGGTTGCCTGGATAACAGGCACGGGCCACCCTTCAAAAATTCTCTTCAACTTAGTTTTTCTCCCTAAGCATTTTTTAAAACCAAAACTTCAAATAAAAACAGGAACAATATTTCTTATGGCTTAGAACTCACTTTAGCCCAGGCTGCCTTCTAATTGGAGGCTATTTTCTGGCCTCAGTCTACCTATTGCTCGCAGAACAAGCATGGTACCCATATTTTGGAAAGCTGCTCAGATGATGCCAAGGGCAAGAACCACGGACTGGCAATAAACCTGCAAGAGTCAAGGACTAAATCATTCAACTCCAGCAGAGGTTCACCCAGCCAGTACATCACTCCGCTCTGACGAGTTGTGCGGAGTGGTTCATTTCCTTAACAAAGGAGGGAAGAGTCCAGTCTGTTAGTCTAGGACCCCACCTAGCTGATTGAATGGGAAGTTCCATTAACTGCGTCTCCAGCTACCCGCCAATCAGGACCTTCGTTCTCTACGCGGTAGTCCCGCCTCCGGGCAGCATAGCCCCGCCCTTCCGACAGTGAGGCCCCACCCCTCCCGGGTGCTCTTGTGGCGTACTCTCCAAGGTGGCGAAGCAAGCAAGATTCGGTCCTGTGCAGTTCTTGGTGTTTGGAATCAGGCTCACACTCAACGCTCTTCTGTCACCTGTTTGCCTCTGCCCAAGAGTGCGAGTGACTCGGTTGTCCACCCGTGGCTAGGCAGTGGATTGCCATGAAGCGGGCAGCGATGCGGTAGGTGGCAGTGTGTGGAAGGGCTTAAGAGGGGCGCTGTCCTGGGATGCCCACGCCTTTGCCGCGCAGAGCGGGGCGGAAGAAGCCTTGGGCGGGACAGAAGCGGTGTTTGGCTTTACAGGAAAAAGCACCCGCAGCCCTGAGCTGGGCCCACCAGACAGCCTAGTCTGGAAGAGTGCCGCCCTGCTTTAGTGACAGCTGGCACTCTTAAAAGGGAAGACTCAGGGTGTTCCCTTGAAATTCCTATCCCTTTGCTCACCAGGGGTGTGGCTGGAACCTTGGGGTAGCCTCCTTTCCGAAAACAAGCCAGTCAGTATTTTCAGTTCCACTTTGCCTTGCCTTGCCAGCCCTTTTCTCTTTGAAAAACATTTTGGAGGTTACACACTTGACACACTTGGAATCTGACTTAAGTAGGTTATCACATGTGCAAAGATTGTAGAGTACCGTTTGGCTCTCACAAGTTGATTCATCTGTTTTTATTTTTTAGATTTATTTTTATTACTTTATATGTAGAGTGTCTTCCTTGCATGAACGTCTGTGCACCACATGCATGCCTGGTGCCTGAGGAAGTGGTGAGCCTCCATGTGGGTGCTGGGAATCAAACCCAGGTTCTTTTTGCAACAAATGCTCTTAACCACGTAACCAACTCTCCAGCCCCTTGTTTATTTTTGAGACAAGGTTTCACTATGTAATCTTGGTTGCCCTAAAATTCGATGTGTATATCAACCCGACTGGCCTCACACTCAAAGAGTGCCTACAGCTTTCTAATGCTGGGGTTAAAGATCATGTGCCACCACTTCCGGTTCACATCTGTATATTTATTCATTGGTTTGGGAGAAGAAGAACTAGCCGGCCTCATACCCCTGACAGCGCTTCAGCTTTCAACTTTTCTAAAATCTATTGGGACTTACAGATGTACATTATCATGGCCAGTTTAGAACATGGCTTTGAGAAGTAGAAAGGTGCTTGCAGTGAAAGTGCTTTCTTGGACCACTTTCCAACTGGCATAGTTAAGGACTAAGGTCTTTAGACTGTAGGGCATATCTGGCTGTCCCTAACCCACAACATGCAGGGATTTTTTTTCTCTTGCCTGGTTTCCAAGAGATGACGCTTGCTCTAGGTTCAGAAATCATCCTGCTGTTGGTGAGATTGACCTTGACATGTGTCCCACTAATTCGATAGGGGTCTCTGATCTGCCTTTATTCTTCCTAGGAATCTTGCTATCAGGTGAACCAAGTGGGTTATCTCACCATCCACCAGCACCTAACATTTGTCAAACTATTTGAAGACAGGTTCAAAGCCATTAAAAGAAGGGCATGATTCCTTAGACTTCTACAGGTTTTGCTGCCTTGCCCTTGTGCCTTCTTCCATAAGACCTTTAAAAAGTGTTGCAAAACTTTATTTTCATGTGTATGAGTGTTTTGCTTGTATGCATGCATGTGTTGCATAAGCATGTCTGCTGCCAGTGGAGGTCATGAGGGAATCCCCTGGAACTGGAGTTAAAGATGGTTATGAACCACCATGTGAGTGCTGGTCGCCAAATCCAGGTCCTCTGCAAGAGCAAGAAGTACTCTTCACTGGACTAGAGAGCTGGCTCAGTGACTAAGGGTAGTGGCTGCTCTTCCAGAGGAACCAGGTTCAAGAACTCCTGTTGCAGGAGATCTGACCTCCTCATTTGGCCTCTTCTGTCACATGTAATTCACAGACATACCTGCAGGCAGAACACCCATATACATAAAAAGAAAATCTAAAAATTTTTTTAAAGAAGTGGTTGTAATTATTGAGCTATCCTTCTAACCCCCACAACACCTTTCCTGAGCTCTTCTAGCAGTTCAGAAGTCCTTCCTTGCACTCTATACCTTTGTGTTCCTTTCTTGTTAGTCCTATTGAACCTTCTGTCAATGTCTAGTAGAGAAGTAATCCCTACGTGAGTATAGGCTGTCTGAACTGATGAGGTTATTTGGTGTTCACTTGTGTAGCTTCTTCCCAGACACATATGAGTCATGTCACTTGATTTAGTCTCCATGTTGAGGTATTTTCTCAGAGTTCTGGGCATATGAATAACTATGCCTGTGCAATTGCAGCTGAGGTGTAGCCCAGGCCATCACTCACGTTAAGCAAGTCCTCTTCCACTGAGCTAACAACCCCCCAAGGCTTGAACTATCTGATAATATACTGACAATTTTTGCCATTTTCTCCATATTTAGAACCTAAGATGCAGCCAAGCTGTTTCTTTTCATAACTTCAGGTGACTCTGTAGCTCCCTAGGCAAGCCACGGAGAGGCTGAAATTCTCTGTACTATTTCCTTAGAAATGTTCAATCTTAGGGTCCTTTGGCCTGAGTATCCTAAAGGACCCATGACAGTTTCCTCTAAAAGCCTAGGGATTTTGTTTTGGTGCTCCTGGGGGCTTATCAGAGATAAGGAAGAGCACAGTGCTGTTAAGAGATTTTGTCATTATACAACACCACCGAGTGTGCGTACACAAACACAGATGACACAGCCTAGACCACATGTTATAACTTACAGTTCCTGGACTGGAAACCTATAGCACAGTACCATATTGAATGGTGTGAGCAGTTGTAACACAGTGGTGAGTTATTTGTATGTCTGAAACAGAAAGATGGAGTGTTACTATGATGCAGAAAATAAAAAAGGTGCACTCCTTTATCATTAATGGAGCTTATGAGATTAGAAGTTGGTCTAGGTGAGTCAGTTCAAAACACTAATATATGGATACAGCTGTTAAACAGCCATCCCTTTTCATATCATTGTTCTATAAGTCCTTTTTTAAATTTGAAGATACACAGTTCAGGGACTAGAGAGATGGCTGTGTGGTTAAGAGCACTTGCTGTTCTCCCAGGGGATCTGAGTTCAAATCCCAGAACCCATGTCAGACTGCTCACAATCACCTGTACCTCCAGCTCAGAAGAGTCCTTGCCCTCTGCCGGACCCCACAGGCACCCACACACACCAACATGCATGTCCACATATCCACATACAGACACATACCTCTACCTTTTTCATGTTGCAATTGCAGGCATGTGCCACCACCCTTGATTTTATGTATACTGGAAACTGAACCCAGCACTCAACCAACTCAGCTATTTGCTGAGTTGAAACAGTTTATTTTCATAGTTTTTTGAATTGCCTTTGAATATATTTCCCATCTTTTAAGGCTGCATACAAAACTTATGGCTGTGAGACTGACTTTGCAAATAGGTTGACTCAGGTGTCTGTATTCAGTTACCCCTTTTTGTGTTACTGGGGTGTGAACTCAGGGCCATTTTGTCTTTCAGTTAATGTTAGCAATGGAAATGATTAGCTTTTCTTTTTGCAATGGGTTCTTCATATTTGTGTGTGCATATTGGTGGAGGTGTGTGCGCATGTATGTTTGCAAGTATGTTTGTCTCTTTGCATGCAAAAACAAGAGGAGGCCACTAGGTATCCAGCTCTATTCCTGGCCTTATTCCCATGAGACAGGAGCTCTCACTGAGACTAGAGTTCGTCATTTAGGCTAGTCTTCCTGTCTCTGGGGTTATAGGCACCCAAACAGCCACACCTGAATTTTTATATGGTTGTGGACATTTGAACCCTCTAAGCTATCTCCCCAATCTCTGCAGTGGCTTTTATTTAAAAAATATTATTGTGTGTTTGTATAAATACTTGCATGATGTATGTGTGTGTGTGCATGCATGCCAGCTTTGTGGAGTCAGTTCTTCCCTTTTTACCTTTCTGTGGGTCCTTGGGATTGAACTCAGGTTGCCAGGATTGTGACTTTATCACCCTCTATCCCATGTATGTTCTTTAAAATTTGGTGTGTTCTGTTTCGGAAACCTGGTTTATGAGATAGCAGGATACAGGGATACATAACCTACTTCTACGAGTAATAGATTTGAATTTATATAAAAATGTATACAATGATGAAAAACAGAACATCTAAATCATGTTGTGAGAAAATTCAAATTTGAAGGCAAAGATCAAGAAGACTAGAACATTAATCCGTGTAGAAAAGTACAGAAAAGGGAAAGGTTACTGTGTGAAAACAAAAATGTCAAGTGACTGGCAGCCATATTGATGAAGAATAAAGAGGGCATAAAGACTAAAGTCCTGCAGTGAGCATTTCTGTTTTAGTGGGCCAACATGGATTGTGTCACAGCTAAAGAAGATGACAAGGTGGCTAAGGAGTTAAAATTTCCAGTGAGCAAGTATGCATAATTATATATTCTTTTGCAGTTGAAATAATTGGCTTGGTGAATGGTAAAAGATTTATTCTAGCAGCACATAATTGTCAACTATATGTAGGTAGATTTTTACAAAATATTTTTACTGAGTGACTTTCACTGAATGCTGTAACTCAGTAACTTGCTCTAAGAAAAGGTGAAAATGTAATGTTTTGGTTAGTCATTATCCTGATGTTATGTAGTAAGAATTTGCTAGTAACTTGAGCTAGAATAACTTGACAGTGTTTAGAATTCTTTCTCCCTTCAGTTAGTTTTCAGCTTTCACAGATTAGTTTGTTAATTTCTAGTGTGAGTGTGTGTGTTTGTGTGTGTGTGTGTGTGTGTGTGTGTGTGTGTGTGTGTAAGGGGGGTAGGGGAGGGAGAGATGAGAGAAGATCTCATTATTTAGCCCTAGCTGTCCTGGAACTCACTATGTAGATGAGGATGGCCTTGAACTCACAGGGATCTGCCACCATGCCAGATTGATATATGTTATTACCAATATGGAAGAATGTAAGTGTATATAAGTCTATGGTTGTCAACACTTAAGCAACACTGAATTAACATCAGCTTATCCGTTTATCCAATTTATTTTAGAGAGGATTGGTAAGGCTCCTTTGAGTACGTAGTTTTTATTTTCTTTCATTAGGGTCCTAGGAAATTTCGAGACAAGTCTAGTAAGTACTTTTCATTGAGTGCAAAGGGCTGATTCAAAGTTCAACAATGATTAGCTGGTAATTGAGTTGATCTTACTTATTGAGGAAATATGGTGTGATAATAAAGAACAAAGAATGTACTAAAGCTGGTGTGTGATTGGGTACTCTGGAGGAGATGACACCTTGCAGATTCCCAGAGAAGCAGTTCTGGAAACTTACGTATGCTTTCTCTTCTTTTCCAGGCTTTGTACCTTGAACAGGGGGCTTTTTATTCATGGCAGAGGACTGACTCAAGGATACCAGTACACCCCAAAACAAGGACCCTTACACATGCGTGAAGGCAAGCGTGATTGTGTTTACCTTTTGTGCCTCCATGATGAGCAAGCCCATTTACCTTGGGCTGTGCATGGAATCATAGCAGCAGTAATGAAATGTGCATGTTAAAGATTGACTTGTAATTAATTACATATATGTGTGGGTGGGGTGAGGTGTGCACAAGAATACATGTGCATGTGGAAGCGTCCTTTCTCTTTGGAGTTACAGGTGGTTCTGAGCCACCTCATACAAGTGCTGGGAACTGAATTAGGGTCTTCCACAAGAGCAGTACGTGCTCTTAACCACTGTGTCATCTTGCTATCCCTGAGACATACATGTTAATTGTCAGTGTTTCGTAAACATCACATATATAACATAATGAAGAGAGTTGCATAATAGCTAGAGGTAGAAATCAGAGTGAGAATCTGAGGTGTTCTTAGTAGCCTTTGGGGACTGAGATGTTTCTTTTTTTCCACTTCCTGTGTAGAGCTGCAGAAGACTGGAACAGAGATATAGTCATGAGGAAGAAATGAGCCTGCCATTTGTATCAACCCAAACACTCAGCTGTAGTTTTGTTAGAGGGACTTTGTTAATGGATGCTTAATTGCACTTAGTTTCCCTTACTAAATATTAAATGTGATGTGTCTTAGAAATTAGAAATACTCATACAAATTAAAATTGTCACCTCTTTAAAGGCTCTTAGCAAAAGAGAGAACATGAATATATCTCAAATTGAATTTTTTTGGCTCTCAGCACCTACTGCCCTTCACACTGACAAAATGAGTGAGAACTATTCATGTCAGTGAGCATCAGTAGTCTGTATAGTGTTTGGGCTATTTTTATATACATTCTTTTATTTGGGAGAAAATTCAGAAATAAGACTAATTTACTGATGGCTATGTTTTGCAATTCTTTATGATTTAACCATAATTCGTGTGTGTACCAAGTATGCGATGTACACACAACAGTCAAATAGAAAATCCACTGCTTTCATGAGACTGTATGTTGTTCTTACCATAATTTGGTTTTGATCGTTTAGTTGTTGAAGGACCAAGTATAAGTACATTTAATTTCTCATGACTGAAATATATATTTTGAAATGCTAGAAAAAACACATTATTTGAAATTTTGTATGTTTATTTTCTAATTTCAAATGACTGCCGATTGTCTAATTATTTTCCCCTTTCCATATAGCATGCTCATCTATACATGTGAATCATGGTATGTGGTCATTAGTATCGATTTTTCCCTTCAGCACTTATATTTTGTTTTAAGCTAATTCACTCTTGCATAGTAGAATTAAAATTAAATCACATTGTTTGCTTTACCTTGACTTAAGTCTTTGCTTCATTTGTTTCTGCCTTAAACTGCTCTAATTAGGATAGTATAAATATATAAGAAATAAATTGCAATAAAGCTCAGTTTTGGATATTAGTATTACTTTCTCAACTAAGTCATTTGGTCTAATACTGCCTATAAGAAGATGGGTGGAGATCTTGTTATAAATGTCTTTGTTCCCAGACTGGGTAGATAGCTCAGCTAGTAAAGTATTTGCCATGCAGGCATGAGAACCTGAGGCTGATCCCTAGTACCCATGTAAAGAAGATGTATTTGGTGGCATACGCTTGTAATCCCAGCACCGAGGATGTGGAATCATGGATACTCGGAGCTCACTGTCCAGTTAGCCTAGCCTACTAAGTAAGCCTCAGGCCAATGAGAAACCTTGTCTCAAAAAACAAACAAAATTGATCACACCTGAATAATGATACCTATGATTGTTCTGGCCTGTACATGAGTGCATACATGCACAAAAGAGTTCTATCCTAAAGGGACTCAACTCTTGACTTTGATAAAGCCCTTTGGGTGGAAATTTTATGATTTATTTAAATAAACCTTGTCAAAAAAGTACATTTATTTTGCACTAAGGAGACAATATAGTTATGTCCCGTTTTGAGATGGCAGAGGCCTGATCCCATCCCTGAGCTGTTATAGCACTGAATGGGAATTTGTGAATCTGATACCTTTTGAGTGCATGAGCAGCTTAACTTAGTTCCTAAGCATCTTTCCCTAACCCATTTTCCCCGTTTCTTTGTTTCATGAAGTAATGCCTTTATTTTTGTTTCAGTTCGGGATAAGTTACGGGAGATAGTAGGAGTATCCACAAACTGGAGGTATGCACTTTGGTATTTCATCCCCAAGAGATCATGCTAAGTGATATTTAGGCCCAGTTGCTGATCCCCTTGTATGATGGGAGCCCTGTGTGGAGATGGGGGGCTTTCCTGTTAGGGAGGGGAAAAAGAGCAACATTGTAATGTATTAATCAGTTGATGCATCATCACCATGAACACTGGGATTTACTATTATTGTGCATTTTCAAAACCTATATTGACTGATTCTCGGAAGACAACTTGTAACATGCTTATGGCATACTTTTCTATTCAATTTTTTTTTGAGTACAGTGAAGCTGAAACTCACAGCCAAGACTTGGAACTTGAACTGAAGTCTTCTGATTTTACTATTTTGTGTAACTTGACTCCTTTATTCAAAGGTGTATGGCCTGGGAGAGTCCTGTGGTTTGGGCAATGGGTAGGTCAGATCTTGGCCCAAGCCTAGGGCTCCCTTGCCTAGAAGGCAGAGAAGGCAAGACTAGGGTGGTGCACTGTCTGTGGAACCCAGGCTCAATCTGGGAGGTTGGGGAAAAGGCTTGGATAAATACGTCAGGGGCACTCACCAGGCTAGTCCACAGAAGGGGCTTGCAGATAGGATGCTTCCTGAAAGAAGTCTAGAGGTTGGCTGTGGTGCAGGTTTGAGTGGCCATACTCGGCCAAGGCATTGTCTCTGAGAACCAGGGTAGATCTAAGAACTTACAGAAGAACAAACATTAGGTTGTTGGGGGTACTCACCGTGCTAGACCCTGGAGGAGAACTTCTGACATCTGGATATGGAGTGGGGTGGTGAAGATGGGGCAGAGAGACCTCTGTGTGGATTCAGGTGGTATGTATCCTGGAAGAAGTCTAGAGATTGCTTGGGGTGCAAGAGGAGGTAGCCAGACTAGGATTCAAGTTTTTAAAACAACATCAATATTCAACAAAAATTTTAAAAGTTACATCTGGTGGGTTTTGACTCTTTACCCCCTCCCCAATCTAGAATAATTGGTGGTTTACATCTGTTTTTCCCCATGAATTTGACTTTCACGGGACTAAGTTGTTTGTATCAAGAGTGTTGCACATTCTCGGCTTATCTACTACCATTTAACTTGTTTCTCTGCCTTTAATATTTTTTGTAAGCTAAACTTTCTGGCAATAATAGTTTATCATTTAAATTTGGAAGGACTTTTTATGTAATGGTGCTGCGAACATTTTAGTTTTCTGTTGCTTTCTCTGTTGTCTTCTTCTTTAGTCTTCTCTTTTCCCCCCTTCTGTTTTTTAAAAACTGTTTTCTTCCATTTCTACCCTTTGTTCTCCTTGGCGTACTTCTTTTGGATATCATTCATATTTTTCAAATTTGTTTCTTTGGAAATTGAAGGGATGAGAGGGCAGGGAGAGAGAGACAGGAGAAAAGAGAGAGGAAGAGGGGAACGAGAATATGAGAACGAATATGAACATGGTAGGACACAGAATCTGAGAGTTATCCCCCATTGTTTGCCTTTCTCCTCTCTCATGCTCAGTATTGAACTCAGGACTTTGCATATGATAGGCAAGTGTTCTACCACCAAGGTATGGTGCTAGTGTGAATAAGCCTTTTAAAAGATTTATTTATTTTTATGTGTGGGGGTGTTTTGCCGGCATTTATGTATGTGCACCATGTGTGTATAGTGCCTGATGAGGCCAGAAGATGGTGTCATATCCTCTGGAACTGGAGTTACAGATGATTGTGAGCCACTATGTGGATACCGGGAATCGAATCTGAGACCTCTGCACAAGCAGCCAGTGCTCTTACCCACTGAGCCATATCTCCAGCTCCTGAATAAACTTCTTTTTTTGATCAGCTGAATATGTGATACATTTAGGTGTATTTCTATCACTGAATATGTGTTTCTTATGTATATGTCCAGTACCAGCTATTTCAGTGTGAAACTCATATCCAGAAGCCTAAAATTAACATCAGAAATGTTCAATTGCACTAAGTGCTTCATGGGAAGGAAGTGAAGGAATTGAAGATTAGGTGGGCATTGATTCCCTCCTTTCTTCCATGTATTATGTCTGACTGACCTGTTTGAGGGAGTGAACACTGGAATTGTGGGACAGCACTGTTCCTGTTTTATAAAGCCTCACCTTTTCTTCTCAGAGACCATGTAAAAGCAATGGAGGAAAGGAAGTTACTTCATAACTTTTTGGCTAAATCACAGAAAGCCCTACCACCCAGGAAAATGAAGGACAGTTACATTGAAGTTCTCCTACCTTTGGGTAGTGATCCTGGACTACGAGATAAATATTTGACTGTTCAAAACACAGTAAGGTAACACTGTATTATTTTCATTATTGTCATTTGTTGTAATTTTTTTCCTTTTAAAATAACTACTGTGAGATAAAATTCATAAACCTTGCAGTCCACCTATTTGAAGTATATGACTGTGTAGTTTCAGTATAGTGAAAGACTTGGGTAACTATCACTGTAGTCAATTTGAGAACCCTTTCTTTATCCCGAAGTACATTATGAAATTTTAAAAGAGAAGTCATTGTGATTTTCATTTAATTCACATTTTGCTTTATTTCAGATTCGGCAGGATTCTGGAGGACCTTGACAGCTTAGGAGGTACTGGTATTTGTATTCCTAAAAAAGTTAAAGGTAGACAGTGAATCCCTGATAGAAAGGGCCATTTTATTCTTTATACTTTTGTCTAGAAGGACAAAAAAGAGTTTTCATTGTCATACTGTTTTTCTTATGAATGTGGATTTCTATTTAATGGAATTGCCTTCCAAATGAGCCTTCTTTATGATGATTTTTAGTTTTCAAATTTAGTATCGATGCTGGGGATTGAACCCAGAGCTCCAAGCATGCTAGGCATGCATTCTAAATGTAGTTTTATCCTCAATGTCAGGGAACACTATTATCTAGGCATGACATGGCCATTACACTCTTGAACTTTCAACAGGTTGTTGCCTTACAAAACCCTATATAAGACTGGGCCCTTTGGCATTCCATTGTAGAGGGGTAAAGGGCTTAGGAGGTCCCACCTCTCCTGGAAGCTCTATATGCAGTTAACTGCTGTTAGGTATGAGGGGCTTATGAGGTCCTACCCCTCCCTGAGGGTCTACAGACAATTAGTGGTTGCTGGGTTAGGAAGAGAAATTTTCTTCATTGGTGTAGTCACTTGTAAATTTTGCTTGTTCACGGAAATAATCCCCCACTTATGCCCATGTAAGCACACCAAATAAACTCACTGGGCCACTAAAATTTTTAAAAGAAGATTTTTGGGGGGTAGTTGGAAACACAGTTTCTCAGTATAACAGCCATGGCTGTCCTGGAACTCACTCTGTAGACCAGGCTGGCCTCAAACTCACAGATATCCACTTGCCTCTGCCTCTTGAGTGCTATGATTAAAGACATATACCACTCCCACCCAGATTTTAAAAGAGTTTTAAAGACAGTTAGGGATAGCATATAAAGAATTATTTTCTCTGAATCTTATGTAAGAAATTAAATTGCAGACTACCATGTATTTTAGTATATATTCCCTATATATAAAGTAGGATATCTCTTACATAACTATAACACTACCATCAAGATCAGAAGCTTAACACTGTTTAATTCTTAGGGCCTTGTCAGTATTCACTAGTGGTCATTTATTAAAGAAAGGTGCACTTTGCACGAATGGGTATAGGTTGCATTTAGTAGTTTCTCAGGAATAGATACCCAGTCTTGGTTTTCGTATGCTGATACTTTTGAAGGTTGCGGGATGCTTTTCTTACAGATTCTTATAGACAAGTCCACAGAAAGTTCTCATGATTAGTGTCAGGATCTGTGTCTTTGGCAGGAACACCATGGAAGGGATGCTCTGTTCTTACTGTGGCTCATCAAGTGATGCTTAACTTTTTATTTGTCCAATCTCTGATAAGGTAAACTTCTGCTTAATGAATGTGGTATCTGACATGTTTTCTCTAAAATTATTCCTTTCCCTTTTGTAGTAAATTAGTATCGTTATAAAGGACACTTTGAGACCTTGTAAATGTCCCATTCCTTGCCAGACTTTCCCTTTATAATTCTCTTTTTCAGTTAGCTCCATCATCCTTAATATATTTACTAGCCTGACCAGCTTCCACCATGTAACCCATTTACATTAAATTCTGATACCCTGGAAAAAATGGTCCTTTCTGCAGCAGGACCCTCTACCCGAGTATCCTGCTCATCCCACTTGAGATTATTGCTGCATGTTGCCCTTCTTATTCCTTCCTAATGGCTTTTAGACTGAACTGCTAGGACAGGACTTGAAGAAAGACTCCAATGTCTCTTAAAGTACAGATGCAAGCCCACTTACATATAACTATCCCTCACCTCTAGGTTAGTTAAAAATTCTTAGTGGTCTTCCAAATTACACACATTTCTGTATCTTTGATTTTCCTAGTTGTCCTTATATACACAAACTCCTTTGCCATTGTCCTCAGTTTTCTTTTTTAAATTCTTACGCACGTGTGTGTGTGTGTGTGTGTGTGTGTGTGTGTGTGTGTGTGTGTGTGTGTGTACAGGCAATCAAAGGACAGCTTACAGGAGTTGGTTGTCCCTTTCTACTATGTAGATTCTGGGGATTGACCTGAGGTTGTCAGGCTTAGCAGCAAGTGCCTTTAGTGGCTGAGCCATCTTGCTGACCCCATCCTTGTATTCTTTCTGATTAGTTCCTGTCGATGGCCAATCCCCCCCGGCCTGTTCTCTTAGTACTTTTGCTTCCTTCTTCAGGAAATGTGCCAGTGCCATATCACTTAGGCCTTTTTATTTGTATCACAAGCCTTTTCACAACTTTACTTTTCCTACGCTTTATAAACATCAAGATTCTCCATCTCAAAATGAAAAGCAGATAAAACCCACTTTCCTTAAAAACCCTCTCAGACTTTCTTTCCCCCTCCCTTCATTGCTGATTTTCTGGAAAGAATAAGAAAAGTCCTTTTGTTTCATTGTCCCTCACCGTGAATTGTTGGTTACTTCAGTCTGCTATGTTAAGCCTTTGAAAGTGTTCTCACCACACTCACCATTGTCTCCTTCATTGCATGTTCTACTAAGTAGAACATTCCCCGCTCTTTCCTGATCTTTGTTATGATTTGTGATATTGTTCCCCACATTCTTGGTTTCTGGTGATGTTTCTTCTTGACACTTTGACTATACTTTTCCAGTCTTCCTCATAGGTTTCTCTTTAAATGTTGACTGTTCCAGAGTTTATATCTTCTGCATTTTTGAAGGCTACCATTGTACATGCTGGATAAATAAACCCATCTATTTTCAGCCCTTCAGTTGCTACTCTTATGCTGGTTGCCTTTAAAACTACGTTTCCTGGCCTCCCCTGAGTTATTGAGTTATTGCTTTCCTTCCTGTCTACTAGATGTCTTCCTTTGGATATCCCATTGGGTTTCTCAAATTCAACATCTGCATCTTGGAGTTATAGCTCAGTGATAAAGTGCCAGTTCAGCATGGTTGTTGTCAATTCCTAATTCTGAACAAACAAGCAAGCAACAATATTGCAATGCAATTGACTCATTCTCCTCTTGCAGCTTTTTCTTCCATTCATCTAAGCTAGAAACTTGCATGTATTCAAGTCGTGTCAGATCTTTTTCTTACCTCTTGAATCTTTTTATCTCCCATTCTACTACTATGACACAGGCCAGACTCACAAGATTTCTGGGAACCTGACAGGCTTTTAAATGGGGTTTCTAGCCTTTAACATTTCATGCCCCAGTGTATCCTTTAACAGATATATGGATGGGAGGACTAGCTATCATTCAGCAAGTATTTATTCAGCAAGTTTTGTCTTGAGGGTGGGTGAGACACATTTGAGTGGTTCATGTTGGGGAAAGCAGGGACACCAACCAATGCGTAATTGTAATACAAATTTAAATGAGTTCATATTCTTAAGGCACATAGAGCCATATTGACAAATGCAGAATGTGTATTATGATGTAGAAAGTATACACAGGACTTCAGGAGAGTGCAGGAGTCAAGAGTGTGGTTGGGATAGGTAGGTAAAACAATAGCTTCATGACTGTGGAAGAATCAGGAGGCAAACAGGTAGCTGAGGCCTTGTGCTTAGTTCCTCTCTTTTGGGGATGTTTGCTTGATACTGTCAGATTGTGCTAGGTTCTTCCTCTCATTTAGCACTGTTTCCTTGGGGTAGTGACAAGGTCCTTGGCAGGTCTGGACTTTGGAATTTGGTTTCCTTACTAAATTGAAAACCGGGGAACAGTCAGATTAAAGGATCTCCATATTGATTCAATTTATACAAATCTTTGATGCCAGCTGTAGCAGAGTGGTGTGAAATCCTAGCACCCAAGAGACTTGAGGCAGGGGCTGCATAGATGGCTCAGTAGTGAAGAGCACTGGCTGCTCTTGGGGAGAAGCCAGGTTTAATTTCCAGCAGCTGCATGGCAGCTCACACTGTATGGAACTTTAGTTCCAGGAAATCCAGTGCCCTCTTTGAACCTTGTGCTGGCCAGTTTTATGTCACGCTGACACAAGCTAGAGTCATCAATTGAGGAAATGCTTCCATAAGGCTTGGCTGTGGGCAAGCCTGGGGGTGGATTTTCTGTAATTAGTGACTGGTGTGGGAGGGCCCACTCTGATGTGGGTGGTGCTACTCCTAGGCTGATGGTCCTGAGCTCTGTAGAAAAGCACTCTGAGGAAGCCAAGAAGAGCAAGCCAGTAAGTAGCACTCCTCTGTGGCCTTTGCATCTGCTCCTGCCCCCAGGTTCCTGCCCTATTTGAGTTATTGTCCTGATTTCCTTTAATGATGAATAGTATTATGGAAGCATTAGCCAAATAAAAAACTTTCCTCTCGAAGTTACTTTTAGTCATGGTGTTTTATCACAGCAATGGTAACCCTAACTAGGACAGACCTCTACAAGATCCTGTACCAATGCAGTACAAATACATGCATAGATGTCTACACATATAAAAAGAAAAAAAAAGTCTTCACCATGCCTGGAGGCTCACATCTGCAATTCTAGTACTTAGGAGAAAATGTGGTAGAAGAATCACCACATGTTTGAGACCAGCCTGGGATATATGGTGAGTTCCAGTTCAGCCTGGGCAACAGAGTGAGACCTGTCTCAGTAAACCAAAAGAAAAAAAGTCTTTGTTTCTAGCTCGAGTATTAGGGGATTTTATTGAAAATAAGACCTTTTGTGAATTTCAGGGAGAGAATTGTAAATGGAAGAAATAATTCTGCTTTTCTGTTATTTCTGGTTTCCTACAGTTCTTGTTTGCTACATGCACAACAGAAATCATTCTGTTACGATGTCTCCTTTATCAATAGTGACAGCCCTAGTGGACAAGATTGGTAAGTAAGATCAGCTTCTGTGCATACTTAGAGTTTTCAGTAACGATAAAGAACTATTGGGATTGGGGAAATTGTGTCCTTTACAGGGGATTTTAATATATATATGAAACTATCTAGATGTTTAACATGATGCTTATATAATTAACTAGAAGAGTTTAACTTGATTCTAGTTTTTATAGTCTTTGCATGGTCTCAAATTTTTAGATTTTTTGTATGTCAACATTATTTTAGCTTTGAAGAAAAAGAGAGTATAACTTGTCAGCTTTTCAAATGACATTGTTCACTTATAGTACAGATTTTACTGATACGGTGTGCATGGCTATTGTCTTTCTGTTTTGCAGATATGTGTAAACAGAGCTTAAGCCCTGAGCAGGACATTAAGTTCACTGGCCATGTTAGCTGGGTTGGAAAGACATCCATGGAAGTGAAGATGAAAATGTTCCAGGTGTGTACCTGATGATCCCTCATTTCAAATATAATAAGCTAGTCTCACTTGATCAAAAGCTGTCTATATTCATGGACAGGTATACAACCCACAGCTCCAAAACAATTAATAGTTCAAAGAGAGGTAGCATCTTCTCTTTACACAAAAAGGGGCACATTATCAACTACTTACATTTAGTATATATTACTTTGTAATCATGTACAGGTGTACATTAAGGTGCTTGTTTATGATTTTGCCCAGGAGTATTTCATAAAAGTCTGACTTATACTAGATGTGAATTGGATTGATTACCATGTGACTTTTCTGGGGCTGCTGTGCCACAAAGTCCCACAAACTGGTGGCTTTAAAATCTCAGCAATTTCTGGTTTGAAATTGGAGGCTCTGATTCCCAAAACAGGCTGTCAGCAGGGTCATATTCCATCTGAATCCTGCAGGAAATTATCTTTGCTTAACTCTTCTTGGTTTCAGGAGGCTTTTCTGCTTTTGTCATTGTGTCTTAGGGTTTTTATTGCTGCAATGAAACACCACAACCAAAAAGCAGGTTGGAGAGGAAAGGGTTTATTTGGCCTACACTTCAGCATTGTTGTTTATTCTTAATGGGTGTCAGGACAGGAACTCAAACAGGGCAGGAACCTGGAGGCAGGAGCTGATGCAGAGGCCATGGAGGGGAACCGTTTATTGACTTGTTTCCCATGGCGTGCTCAGCCTGCTTTCTTATAGAGCCCAGGACCAGATGCCCAGGGACAGCACCACCCACAATAGTCTGGGCCCTCCTCTATTAATCACTAATTGAGAAAATGCCTTACAGCCGGATCTCATGAACGAATTTCCTCAACTGATGACTCTAACTTGTGTCGAGTTGACGCACAAAACCGGCCAGTACACGTTACAAGGTCTTCATGTGTCTGTATTTCTATGACTTTTCTCTTACTAATAGCTAATCCTACTGGATTGAAGGCCCATTCTGCTCCAATATGAACTCTTTTTGTAATTTTTGGGGATGGGGTTTCATGTGACCTGGGCTGGCCTTGTACTAGTCGTCAAGAATGTGTGAGTACCCAATGGAGGACTAGCTTGTGGTGGCTTTGCCATCAGCATAACTGGTGAGGCAAACTTACGGAAGCAGTTGGAAGTTCTTGTTTTGTTTTTCTGAGATCAGTTCATCTCCGGTAGTCTGTGTTAACTTCAAGTTCCTGATCCTCCAGCTTCTCTACCTCTCAAAGGCTGGGATCATAAGCATGTGCCATTATGTCTGGCTTCATTTTTTTGAAAAAGAGCCTCACTCTTAGCACAAGTTGTTCTGGAACTCACAGCAATCCTCCTGCCTTATCTAACAAATACCGGAATTAAATGTGTGAATTACTATACCTGGCTTTCATTTTATCTAATGGCTGTAATAATGTCCCTTTTTTTTTTCAAATAATTCCCACCTGTATATCTGGAGGTTAGGCCTTCCTCATACTTTTTGGGGCGAAAGACACTTCAGTTCTTCTAATATTTTTTTGGTACTGGGGATCAAACTCCTGTTCTTGCATATGATAAGCAAGTGCTTTACAACTGAGCTACACACCCAGCCCTCCATTGTTAATATTATTTGGGTTGCAGATAAAACAGCTCCTCTCATGAGCACAACTCAGAAGTTAATCAATGCAGACACCAAATAATTTAGAGTATCCCCAGTATTTCACTGTGGAAAATTTAAGAGTGATTTACTTAATTATGCTGTGGTAGTCAGTAGACTTACAATTCAGATAGATTTTTTTTTTCTACTCTAGAATTCTAAAGCATTTTACCTCTTCGGAAAAAAAGCTTAAGACTTGAGAAAAAATCTGAAGCTTGCTATGTATAGTAGTTGTTTGGCAAAGCAGGTAAATTTGTTTTAGAATTTTGAAAATTTATCCTTCGATAATTTTAAACATGCATATAAGGCATTTATTTTGAATCACCTTCGAGTCCCACTGAACCATTTCTTCCCTTCTTTCCAGCTAGGACCTTTCATACTTTCATGTCACTTTTGTGACCCACTTTAATTAGGGTTTAATTAGGGTTGCTTGCTTGAGCATGAGTGGGGGCGGAGGGGATGGTATTTACTGGAACAGTGGCTACACAAATGAAGAAAATAATTCCTTCCCCACTGGTAGTAATTAACTGACAATGACTGCTCAGGGAGAGGTGAGTCTTCCCAAACCCCTCCTCCATCCCTGATGGAATGTTTAAGGGACCAGTATTTTGCTGTGGTCTTGTGCAGGTAACCAGGCCGCTGTGACTTTGTGAGTACAGTGGCTAGATACTGAACAGGAGACAGCATTGTACAGTACTTTTCCACATCCTCTGAGTCTTAACAGCTTTTCTGCCTCCTTTCATGGGATGGTCCTCAAGCTTTGATTGGGGGGGGGGGGTTGATATGGATGTCTCTATATAGGGCTGCATCCTCAACAGCCACTTAATTCTCAGCACTTTTGACCAGTTAAGTGTCTGCATTAACTACCAGTAATGTTTTTAAAATTTAAATACTATGGCAAAGTGATTGAATTGTATATAATTGACAGTAATGTTTTTTTGTCCTTTTAAGAATACTAAAACAATACACTTATAAAGTTGCTGTGGATGCTTTTACGATTTGTAGACACTTAACCAAACTTCTTGGTTAATTTCTACCTTACTCATTTCTGTGCAGTGCAGACTCCTGGCCTAGGGCCTGCATTCCAGGGAATCACAACTATTTAACTCTTGTATAAATAAGTTAGAAAAAAGATACAGGAGAGAGAGAGAGAGAGAGAGAGAGAGAGAGAGAGAGAGAGAGAGAGAGAGAGAGAGAGAGAGAGAGAGAGAGAGAGACAGACAGACAGAGAGAGAGACAGAGAGACAGATACAGAGACATGCCTCTCTATCCTGTCCTTTATCTCTGGGTTTGCCTATGTTTAACAGGTAAAATTTCCAAAGCTAATCTTAGATCATGTCATTCCACTTTCTAAAAACCTTCATTGACCATTGGGTTTGAATGCATATTCCTTTGATCAGGTAGTGCCCAAGTTGCTCTATAAACTAGATGCAATCTACTTTTCCAACTTTATTCCCTTTAATTTACCATTTATGTATCTTCTTTATATTTATTTTTTGTTTTTTCAATGCTGAGTTTTGAATCCAGGACCTTGTGTAGAATAGACAAGTGCTGAACCAGTGAGCCACATCCCAGCCCTGTATACCTTCTTAGTGCTCACTGATGGTCACTGAGTAGTCTGTGAGTAGGAAGCTACATTTCTTTGCATTCCTAGTGTGTGACACTAGCAAGTGTTAATTTCAGTAAATCATAATGTAAATATGTAGCAAGCAAGTGTCTGTTAATGCCTTTTTCTTTACCTGAAATGCCTTGTGCTCTGATTCTGTGCATTCCCACTGTGCTTTAGGGTCACATCTTGCTCGACCCCTTCTTTGACTCTTCCAGCTTGGATCATTTGTTCCCTCTTCAAGACCTACTCTGTCTGTCCTTCCTGGCACCTGCTACTCTCTGCCCTATAAACCGGTATACAAACATCTTTTCTATTCCACTAGATAACATATTTATTTACATCAGTACCTGGGTTTAAGTCAGCCAACCCACTTCCCAATATGTTCATGAAATCAATTTGGCCATCATAATTATTGAGCATCTCTTTTGTCCTGGGTATATGGCAGTGAGCAAGACACACAAAGGTCCTTTTTCTTAAAGCTTATATTCAGGAAGGGCCCATTCATGAAATGCCTCATTCATTAGTTTTTGAAGATTGCATATCTATCTGCCAGTATTTGTGCTTAGAATTGGCAGTGCAAATGTGAAGGAAAATGTTGTTAGTCCACAAGAACCTGACTATATCATAGGGAGACAGACACATAAATAAATGATTGCCATATATTTTGCAGTATTTCTCAGAATGGGTATTTTGGTATTTTATCCAGGCAATTTCTTAGTTCTGAAGACTTGCAAGTGCATAGTGAGATGTTTAACTCCCTGACTACCCTCAGTATCAATTACTGTTGCAAAATACCTATCTGCTGGCCTGAATGAGAAACTGCCCCCCACAGTTTCAAGCATTTGGGTACTTGGTTCCCAGTGTGGTGGTATTGTTTAAATAGGTTTAGAAGGTGTGGCCTTGCTGGAGGATGTCACTGGGGGTGGGCTTTGTGAGACATAAAGACGGGCCTCTCAGTTTCCTGTTTGTGGTTCAAGCAGTAAGCCTTCAACTAACTATTCCAGCCACCATGCTTGCTGCCATGCTATGCTTCTCCTCCATGGTGTACAGCCTTTTGGATCTGTAAGCCCAAATAAACCCTTCTGTAGGTTGCTTTGGTCCCAGCAATGGAAAAATAACCAAAACACTGACAAAAGCAACTTAAAGGAGAGAGGATGTACTTTGGCTCCATTTCAGAGGCATTTCAGTCAATTGGTGCAGGTTAGGATGGTAGCATTTTTCTCAGCCAGCAGACAAGTCTGAGAGCACAGTCCAGAAGCAGAAGTGAGGATAACCTTCAGAGTCCACTCTAGTGAAATAATTCAGTCGCATAGAGTCCACATCCCAAGGCTTGCACAATGTCCCAAAATAGTGCCACCAGCTGGAGATCAAGTGTTAAAAGACTTGAGTCCTAATTAAAGCAGCAAGCACATGAGCCTGTCAGACACATTCACATTCAAACTGTATCATTTCTCCTGGGATTCTCTAATGCGCATAGCTGTCTCATAAAACAAAATGCATTTAGTCTAACTTTAAGTCCTCTTAACAGTTTCAGCTCTGTTCTAAAGTTGCATCTCAGGAACTTAGGGGTTAGAGAGATGGCTCAGCAGTAAAGAGTGGTTACTATTACAGAGGACTGGAGTTTGACTTCCTGAACCCATTCTGGATATGTCACAATGGAAGATCGATGCCTCTGGTTTCTTCTGGCATCAGCAGTCATCTATACACACATATACCCCCCACACCCCCGAGAGAGAGAGAGAGAGAGAGAGAGAGAGAGAGAGAGAGAGAGAGAGAGAGAGAGAGAGAGAGACTGAGACTGCTCCAGGGGAATCTGATGCCTCTGGTACACACATATGGACACACACACACAAAATTAAATACTATTTTTTTAAAAATTTTGAAGCTGTGAACTTATGTAAAATAAAAAAAAAACAATACTAATGTTATAAATGATATATGCTAAGCATTCCCATCTCAAATTTCAAAAGAGAAGAACAAGAAAGTAATGTCCCGCGCGTGCTCTGTATTTCTCGCCAGCAAGAAATCATACACGGGACACTCGGATCCTTCTGCAGGAAAGCTTTAATGCGTCTTGAGAGGAGAGCATAAGCTTACCAGAGCGGAGACACTGAGCCAAGAATCCCGTCCCCTAATAAAGGCTGGCAGCCGCCGCCTGGGACGTGTCACCCTATGATTGGCTGTAGCTCATCAGGCCATATGACGCCACGGAATAGGCAGAGATCAAGGAATGGAAATTTACCCAGCGCCTGCGCAATAATCTTGTTTACATTCGGTGCCTGCCGGATGCAGGCGCCATCTTGTAATGGAGAATGCAGGGACGGCTCCCTACAGATCCCCCTTTTTTTATTAATTAATGATAAGGCTTTATATTTTTACAAGCAAATAGGTCACCCATATGTTGAGGGATAGAGGCAGAGGTTGAACCTTCCCAAAATCAAACATTAAGACTGTGTACGGGAGTCGCGACTAGGCTGTTAGCTTGACCCGAAGCAC
This sequence comes from Cricetulus griseus, assembly GCF_003668045.3. Classification (NCBI taxonomy): domain Eukaryota; kingdom Metazoa; phylum Chordata; class Mammalia; order Rodentia; family Cricetidae; genus Cricetulus; species Cricetulus griseus. Next base: position 90,739,668 of record NC_048604.1, read on the forward strand.
TCTCGACCTGTCCTCTGCCGTTTTTCTGGGAAAGGGAGACTAGGGCAGGCAACCCTTATGCAGGACAACATGCCTCCCAGAGAAGCCTGCATATTGGGCAACTCTCTGTGCGATGCCTTGCTCGACATCCCTCATGGGCTGCTCAAGCCAGGCACTCTACCCTGTGCAATGAGCCTAGGCTCCGGGTGTGCAAGAGCTGTCTGGCCAGCGGCCTATTGCTTAAGCATAGTTATCCAAATATCAGTGGAAGCCCCTTGTTCCAAAGCTACAAGCGCTTGGGCGATAACCACCTTGTCTCTCTTAGTTTGAGCCCTGAGCCTACAGACCAGCCAGAGAAGCAACATCAATCCGCAGCAAACGGCTGCACCAAACAATCCCACCTCCACCCATTTCCTTAAAATAGGAGACAGCTGAAGCTATCTATGATGACAATCCCTCCGTCAAGGACAGGAGTTAATCTGGATAATAGCGGCTCTCAACTCCCGGGGAGAGGGTGGAGTTCCGACTTTTGAGGGTCCAAAGGGGCTCTTCGGGTGAGTCTTTCCGGGATCCACAGGGGATTCTCTTCATCCTGTGGAAAAACACATATCGCTCCCCTGGATCTTATGAGAATAGGATCCGGGCCTCTCCAAAGACCAGTTAAGATATCTTTCCATTTTACCATCTCCTTAGACCTTTTAGGTTCTGAGGTATGACGCTTGGCCGCTGTATGGCCCTGAGCGTCGGTGTTTAGAAAATTAAGGGTAAAGAGTGCCATGGATATTGCAACTCTTGGCACCGAGGGTAGGGATGCTCCCATTCCCTCCTTTTGTTTGATTAAATAAGACTTAAGTGTGTGATGGGCACGTTCCACAATGCCTTGTATAAGGTAGGCCAGTTAGATGGGTAATTTCCATCTGTCTGTAGAAGTGCTGGAACTTTTGAGAGGTATAAGCCGGCCCATTATCTGTTTTTAAGAAGCATACAGGTGGCTAGGTAAAGTCTTATTTCTGTAATACAGCTGAACTTCCTTAAACAGTAGCTTAACTTCTTTTTGAGGCAGGGTTTTTTTTGTGACTTTGGAGCCTGTCCTGGAATTTGATCTGTTGGACCAGGCAGGCCTTGAACTCATAAAGATCCATCTGTCTCTTACTCCCTAGTGTTGGGATTAAAGGCGTATGCCGCCAACGCCCAAAACTTAAAGGCGTGTGTCACCAACACCCTGAGCTTAAAGGTGTGTGCTACCAACATAATAGATTAGCATCTTTTACAAAACAAGAACTTTACATTGTCAGGCTTTGCTTAAAAATAATTCTAAATTGAAGCTCTTTAAGTAAAAACATTAATAAAATTAAACATTTGAAAACTGGTTTTAAAAAGAAATTTAAATTCCCTTAAGGTCTTTCTGTAATATATAGAAGCATTAACATTTTAAATCTTAACTGAAAAACTTGTTTCTAAGATGGTACTTCTGATTTCCATGCGGTAACCTTTAGTTAAGATGGCGGTCTAAGTATCCTTTTTTTAACTTTAGCAAAATGGCTACCGTCAGTCATGTGACCAGCTACAAAATGGCCGTACCAGGAAATAGAACATTTTAAAACAAGCATACATAAATTACTTGAGCAACTTTAGGATATGAGGCTTTTTCCAGGCATCCCAGGCCTCCAAGCAGTGTTGAATAACATGCACGGCCTTTTCCCCTATCAAAGACTGGGAAAGCCATCTGTAATTTTTTCCGCTCCTTTGATGGTAAAAAGGAGTCGGTACCAAATAGTGGGGGTGCTGATGGAAGCACACCCGCTGGCATTTTTGGCAGCCGATATCTATCGGGGTGGTATCGTGCTGCTTCTTTCTCTAGCTCTGCTTCCTTGCTAGAGTCTAAAATCTCAGAGTCTGAGCTGCTCAGCTCCAAGGCTTTCAGTTTCGTTGCAGGGCAGAGGCTAGGTTTCGAGTCCTCATCTCTCCTAAATTTACCGGGGTGTGACCGGTTATCTCCTATTTTCTCTCCCTCCATTTTTGTTTCTTTTTCACCTAGCTGAGCTGTTTCTTCTAAAACTTTATCTCTTGAGCTTTTAGAGTCATTAGAGCTATCAAGATTTAAAGCTTTAATCTCATTTACAGAATCATCTAACAAATTATTCACTCCCTTGTCAGTAGACATCCCAGGAGGTCCTTTTTTCTTATTTATTGCTGTTTCTCTTAACAAATTATTCACTCCCTTGTCACTAGACATCCCGGGAGGTCCTTTTTTCTTATATTTTATTGTTAGGCGCGCCCCATCTCTCACCACATTCGGTTTCTGATATGTAATTTTGGACTTCTTTAAGATTGCTACAACAGTGAGAAAAGTCAAAATAGCTCCTAGTAAAAGCATAGAAGCCTCTATATTAACCTCCCAAAATAGCAACATTCCCAAGCCAAAGTCCAGAAAAAACATACCTCTCCGAATTTACCACCCTGCAGTTCTGAATCCGCCTCGTTAGAGGGGTCTCCGAGGTGCTGGAAATGTTCACATGTTCCCGGGTTTCGGCACCATATGTCCCGCGCGTGCTCTGTATTTCTCGCCAGCAAGAAATCATACACGGGACACTCGGATCCTTCTGCAGGAAAGCTTTAATGCGTCTTGAGAGGAGAGCATAAGCTTACCAGAGCGGAGACACTGAGCCAAGAATCCCGTCCCCTAATAAAGGCTGGCAGCCGCCGCCTGGGACGTGTCACCCTATGATTGGCTGTAGCTCATCAGGCCATATGACGCCACGGAATAGGCAGAGATCAAGGAATGGAAATTTACCCAGCGCCTGCGCAATAATCTTGTTTACATTCGGTGCCTGCCGGATGCAGGCGCCATCTTGTAATGGAGAATGCAGGGACGGCTCCCTACAAAGTAACAAGACTGAAACCCAGCAGAGCAACCATTAAACTGTGTAGCTCCATGTCCAGTGTCTGAGCTATGGTGTGGCATCTTTGTACACATTATATCTGCATATAATGTATTTTGATCATTTTTGCCCATTTTCCTGCTCTTCTTGATCCCCTTTTCAAAAAGTCCCCTTCCTTTATGACTGGCCCAGTGTTTCATCAGAGTTGCTTACATGAGCTTAGATGAGGGGTTATTTACTGGAGCATAGGCAACATACTAGTGGATATACCCCTGAAAATGATGGTTCCTCCCATGCCCAGGGCTATTAAATGCCGGTAGCTCCTTAGCTCCTTCCCATCAATGATCAACAATGTTGACAGTCAATCTTGTACAATTTTGTACAGGTAACCAGAGCTGCTGTGAGTTCACAAATGCAACAGCTATGACATGTCTAGTGTTTCACAGCATTCCTTCCTACCCTCTGGCTCTTACATTCTTTTTGCATTTTTCTTCTACTGTGTTCCTTGGGTTGGGTGATGATACAGATGACCTATATAGGGCTTGATATCATTAATTTTTATTGTTGTTTTGCTTTTCTGTGTCTCCCTGGTTGTCCTGTAATTCTCTAGGTATACCAGGCTGACCCTGAACTCACAGAGATTCTCCTGCCTCTGCCTCCTAAGTGCTGGGATTAAAGGTGTATACCATTAAACTTGTCTTTATCTCATTACTTTTAAATTGAGGCTCATTCAAATTACGGAACACACACACACACACACACACACACACACACACACACACACACACACACAACACACACACACACACACACACACACACACACACACACACGGATTCTTTGCCAGAATGTAGCATGAATGGCCTCCTGATAGAAGCCTTATTCCCACCTGAAACTCCAGAAGCATAGTTTTACTATCCACAATTCCAATAACATTCTGGTCTGCTGAACTCCTACCAGAATGGTCCATTAAACAAGTCTGATGCTGTAAACATCGTCAGTTCTTTCTGTAAGTCATTTCCAAATGCCCAAGAACAACATGGTCTGGTTTGTCACAACCATCTTTCTTCTTGATACCAGTTTTCTTTTTGGCTACTTCTGTTTTTATTTTATTTCATTTTTTAGATTTTTTTGTTTTACTTTATGTGCATAAATGTGTATGAAAGTTTTGCCTTTGAGCATATACATGCACTGTGTGCATGCCTGTTGAGTCTCCTGGAACTGAAGTTATGAATGGATGATTTTGAGCCACCATATCGCTGCAAAAGCAACAAGTGTCCTTGACCATAGAGAAATCTCTCCAGCCCCAGTTCCTTTTCTTGTTATTGTGACAAAATACCTGATAAAATCAGCCTGATGGAAGGATTTATTTTTGTTACTAGAGAACTGGAAAATCACTTCTCCTTGCATAAGGTGGCCTAATGGTGGAGGACCCTTCCCTATAGTGTTTCTTCTTTCCTACACAAAAAAACAAAGCAAAGCAAAACAAAACAAAACAAAACAGGTCACTAGAGACCAGAAGAAAACTTTAGGAACACTAATGAAACCAGAGTTCAAACAAAGCAGTTGAGTCAGGAAATAAAGACCCAGTTGCATCAGCCCACCTCTAAACACATTAAATTTAGATAAAAGAATATAATGTCTTCAAGAATTTTGATGGCAGTTAATAAAAGGATTTACCCGATGGAGCACAGGTAATTGTGACACAAGTAATTAATAATAATAATAATAATAATAATAATAATAATAATAATAATAATTGCAGAAGTAGGAACTATGAATCCCAGGTCCTCAGATCATCTGAAATGGTCCCTTCTGGTCCATTTTGAAGAGAAATACAACTCCTCGACTGGTTGCTTAACTGTTTCAGTAGGGTCCCCGCATCTCACCTTAAATAGTTACTGGAAAATTGGACTTTATTCTTCACAGGTGAACCGTTATTAGTAATTCTCTGGAGTTTGGCAGCTGTTGGGATACACCTTTTTAAATGTGCTGAAGTTTGTTGCCTATTTGACTATCTTTTTAAAGTGTTTTGGAACATCAGGTCTGTTTGTCAAACTTGACCAGAGAAAGCATCTTGTTTAGGAACTCATAGGACTTTTTTTTTTTCTTTTTCTGGTTTTTTCTTTTTTGGTTTCTTCGAGACAGGGTTTCTCTGTGTAGCTTTGGAGCCTATTCTGGAACTCCCTCAGTAGACCAGGCTGTCCTTGAACTAACGGAGTTCCAATTGCCTCTGCCTCCCCAGTGCTGGCATTAAAGGTGTTTACCACCACCACCCAGCTAGAACTTTTTAAGTAATTATGTGGTCATAAAATTGCATTTATTATTTTACAGTTTCATATGCCATCACATTCTTTGAGCACATTCACCCCCATTATCCTCTCTTGTTTCCCTCCTTTTTTCTCCCCAGGTCATCCCCCTTTCATGTGAGTTTTGGTTACCTACTGGGATTAATTAGGTTTCCATGCAGAAGCATGGGTGGAGGGTTATTCACTGGAAAATGGACAACTTAGCCAATGGCTATGCCATGGAGACATGTGACTACCCCTTTTACAGCAATCATTAATTGCCAGTAGCCCCTTATGGAGAGGTGAGGTTTCATGAGACCCTCCCCTGTTCATGGTGGAATATTGATGTGTACAGTCTTGTGTAGTCACCAACTCTTTTTTGAGTTCATGGATACAGCAGCTATGCCATGTCTGGAGGATAGAATTTCTAAAGTCTTCCTTTCCATCTTCTGACTATTAATTTTTTTATACTATCTTCCATAATGTTCCTTGAACCTTGGATAGGGTGATGCAGATGTTACCTTTAGGGCTGTCTCTAATTTTATAATGAATTTATTAAACAGCTGAGGGTGTTGATGCCTGCCTGTGATCCTAGCACTTGGGAGGCCAAAGCACGAGGATCATGAGTTCAAGATCATCATTGCCTACATAGCAAGTACAGAAAGCTAGCCTGGGCTACATGAGACCATGCCTCAAAATACAAAACAAAAGAAATTGATCAAAAGCATCCTTGTCCAGGTGACAAGACTCATGAACCCCCTTAATGAACATTTATTTACCTAGACTATACATATGTAGGCCTCCAGTTAAAAAGTGGAACTTTTGTCTAAGAATTATCTGAGCGGTCTGAATGATTTTCTCTAGTTGTTTGAGGAGAAACCTGGAAAACTTACGCAGCTTTAGTCCTGAAAGGGGAGCAGTTACTGAACTGAAGACACTTCACTTCAGAGGGAAGGCATTTTTACTTAAGTAATTTCCCTGTTTATAGAGAGGTCTTACCTGCTGAACTATCTTGCCCGACCCATTTTCTTTTTTTCACTTATTTATTTTTAATTACTTATATTTACATATCCGTCCCACCATTCCCTCACCCTCCCATTCTCCCATGTTCCCTACCCAACCCACCCCAACCCCCCCGACTCCTCCCCAGGGATAGTGAGACCCTCCACCAAGGACCTTCAAAGTCTGTCATATCGTTTGGGGGAGGGCCTAGGCCCTCTTTTCTGTATCTGGGCTGCAATAGTATCCCTCCATAGGGAGTGGGGTCCCAAAGTCCATTTGTGCTCTAAGGATAAACACTGGCTCCACTGTTAGAGGTCTCATAGACTGTCTTGGCCTCCTAGCTGGTGGCCACATTCAGAGGGCTTGGCTTGGTCCAATGCTGGTTCCCCAGCTTTATGACTAGTGTCTCCATGCTCTCACTAGGTCAGGTCCACTGTTTCTGAAGGTCTCTCCATCCCCATCTTGGCTCCTTTGCTCAATCCTTCTCCTTCTCCACAACTGAATTCCAGGAGTATGGTTCAGTGCTTAGCTGTGGGTGCCCAACCCATTTTCAATCAGAATTGTTTTTGTTGTCCTCCTACTGCCCTCTTTTTCTGCATTATTGCCTTATTTTGTTCCACCCATAGTAGTTTCTTTTTCATTTTTTTTCTCTTTTTTTGGTTTTTCAAGACAGGGCTTCTCTGTGTAGCCTTGACTGTCCTGGAACTTGCTCTGTAGAGCAGGCTGGCCTGAACTCACAGACATCCCCTTGCCTCTGCCTCCCAAGTACTAGGATTAAGTCTTTGCACCACCACCACCACCACCACCCAGCTTTCAATTTTCATGTCACACAATGACCTCTTTAATTTTTGTTCAGTGTTAACGGATTCTCCTACTAGACTAGTAGCCTCTAAGGGGTCCTTGTAGCCTTTATGGAATCCTTTTAGTTTCCCTGAACACAACAAGTTTGCTAACTCTCTTTTCCCTTTGGGTTTTGATGTAATTACATTAATATATGAATAAAATCTCAGACCATTTTCTTTTGTTTTTGTAAAATATAATTGTAGCAGGCTAAATTTTGTTTTTAAATTTATGAGGTTGAGTTCTGTACTTTAACTGGATGTTTTGGGTGTGTCCTGTATACTTTCTGAAGATGTATACAGGAAGTAATTAAAATAAGAAAAGCAGAGCGTGCCAATAAGACAGTTTTAGGATGTTGAACATCTTAATTTTCTCTTCTGTTTGAGATAGGCACTGTGCATATACAGTACAGTTGTGTAGCTTGGTCCTCTTGTGGAACTCCTAACAGCAGGAACAGGGGCTATCTCTGACTCTTTTGCTGGCTTTCTTGGGACCCTACTGCTTATACTGTGTCACCTTGCCCAGCCTTAGTACATGGAGAGGAGGTTAGTCTTACTGCAACTTGATATTGCTATGCTTTGTTGATTCTCATAGAAGACCTTCCCTTTCCTAAACAGGGATAGAAGAGGAGTAGATTGTGGGTGGAAATAGAGTGGGGCTGGGAGGAATGGGAGGAAAGGAGAGAGGGGAAACTGAGGCCTGGATCTTAAATAAATAAATAAATTTATTTGAAAAGAATTAAATAAATTACAATAAGTAAGCAAACAATAGAGAAAGTTTTACCATCAAGACAGGAGGACCTAGAGCATTTATCATACACTGAAGTAGCCATTACTTGGATGTTTATGAAAATAATGGTAACATAATAAGAGTTGAAGAGCTAGTAGGATAGAGAATCTGGACTTTTATGGCTTATTAAAACACCACAGATTTGACCAGAGACTACTGGAATGTATTGGCTTTATTTTTCCTTGAACCGTATGTTTAATGACATCCATTTGAGTAGATCCTGAAAACTGGCATAGTACTCAGAATCCTTGTGTCTGTTTAGTCCAGTTTAATATTACCGATTCTTCCATCCTTTAGTTATATTTTCCCTGTCCAGTGTCACTTCATTCTGCAGGACAGGCCTAGTTCCAGTCTAACCCCTGGATTCCCTATGGCCTCTCTGATCATGACTGGAGTTGTAAGGCCCTTTTACAGGGCTTCTCTTTTCCTTTGGGCCTTGGTTACCCTTGAAAGGCATGGGTCAAAATACTAGCTCTCCTCTTAGCATTGTTTTTTTTTTTTTCTATTTGAATTTTCTCTCAAATCTTTGACTGTTGAACACCCTGGAAAGTTTTTTCAGTCAGATAGATAGATAGATAGATAGATAGATAGATAGATAGATAGATAGATAGATAGATGGGAACCACAGTCACACAAGGCTATAATCATAACTCAAGGTAGCTTGAAACCCACCAGGCTAGCCCCAGACTCACAGGCTGTGTTCTGCCTCAACCTCCCAAGTTGCTAGGATAACGGGCACGTTATACCTGGCCAGTTTTTTCAGTCTTAAAGAGGTCATAGTGGGTTCTAATTTTGACATTGATATAACATTTGGATAACACCTTGACCTAGAGAACTTTTAGTTCTTAGGGGTATGACATTTTTAGCCATATTCACACAGATGTTGTTGATTATACTATATGGTAACCTAAGATAATAATAATGCGTACCATCGGAATTGTGGTCAGTCTTCCCAGTAAATGCATTCCTTATAACTTTATTTTACTTTTCTTTGTTCTTTAGCTGCACAAGGATGATGCATTTTGGCCTGTATTGGATGCAACCTTTGTAATGGTGGCTCGGGATTCTGAAAACAAAGGGTAATTGCTGCTTTTTCATAATTCCTGAAAAATTTCAAAACTACATAAGACTGCAGAGAAAGCTAACAAATTTCCATAGTACCCTGAGCCTCCAGTGGCTGATAGAGACTTGCCATTTAGTGATGAGCACTCAGCCATCACTTATTCTCTGCACTTTGAGTGGTAATGGGTCTCCATTAACCTTTGGCCATTACACGAAGAAGCTTCTCTCTGTAGGGCTAAGAGGGGTGCTTATCTACTCCATTAGTCCTTTATACATTCCTGCCCTCTGGTATGAGAAGATGGTTTAGGCTCACCTTCCCCCCTTTTATTCTCTCATACATTTCATCCTGACTGCAGTTTCTACTCCTTTCACTTCTCCAAGACCCTTCCTACACATTTCCTCTCCCCAAGCCCTCCCATTCCTCTGTTTCCCTTCCAATGAAGAGTAGGCCTCCCAGGGATATCCACCTAACAAGGCCTAATAGGATACAATAGTGTGGGCACAGACCTTCAGGTGGACTTGGCAACAGAGTTCTGAGTGCATACAAAAGAGTCAGGGATGCCCCCACTCCAATTTTTAGGAGTCACACAAGAATACCAAGCTACACAACCATAATATATTTGTAGAGGACCTAGCTCAGACCTATACAGAGTCCATATTTGTCACTTCAGTCTTTGTGAGCTAGTATAAGCCCTGCTTTAGTTGATTCTGTGAGCTGTGTTCTCATGGTGTCTTGATTCCTCTGCCTCTTGCAATCCTTCTTTGCCCTCTTCTGCAGGATTCTCCGAGCTCTACCTAATGTTGCCCTGTGGGTTTCTGCATCTGCTCCCATCAGTAGCTGGATGCTGCTGCTCTGATGACAATTGAGCTAGGCACTGATCTATGAGTATAGCAGGATACCATTAGGAATCATTTCATTGACTTTTTTGGCTAGTTGTGTTTAGTTCTATCCGAGATCCTGGGCTACCTAGCCTCTGATTCTTGGCCATCCACGCAAAATCAGACATGGGCTACCTCTCATCAAGTGGGCCTCAAGCGGGACCTGTCATTGGTGGGCCATCCCACAAGATCTGCACCACCATTACCCCAGCACATATTACAGGCAGAACAGATTGTAGGTCAAAGTTTTTGCGGCCGGGTTGATGTTCCAGTCCCACTGCTAGAAGCCTTGCCTGGCTATAGAAGATAGATGATTTGGGATCTCTATCCCCCATTAATAAGGACCTTCGGCAGGGTCACCCTTATGGATTCCAGGGAATTTCCACTACACTAGGTTTCTACATAGTTCTCCCTCCCCACAAATGCTCCACAATTCTAGTCGTCTCTCCCAGTACTCTCTCCCATATCTTAATACCCTTCCTTCTGAAGCCCTGGAGTCAGCCATTTATCTATAGAATCTTGGGGCTCCTTTTAGTGGGAACTGATATCTGACTCCAAAAATGTAGGCGCTGAAAGTATATTAGTAATATCTTGTCACTTTTTTCTATGCCTCAGTGTATAAAGCTAGCAAAAACCTCAGGAGTTTAAATGGACATTTTGGTGTGAAATTTAACTATACAGGCTGTAGTGTTTTTACTCTCAAACTGAGTACTTGGTTTCCAGAAACAGTTACTTGCCCAAGGCTTGTGAACTGAGGGCTATTTAGTTGGGTATGGGGATTGTTGCTCTATTGCTATTTGCTCAGGACAATCTGGTGACCCAATCACATATGTATTAGAAACACAATGTAGGAGTCAGTAATGAGATTTTTTTCCTGTTATGTAGAAGCTTGTTTGGAACACCAAGTTAAGATTGAAAACTCCCTTAAGCTAGGTGTAGTGGCACATGCTTTTTGCAATTTTAATACTTGGAAGGTTGAGACAGGCAGATTGTTAGTTTATGTCCAACTTGGGGTAAGTGAGACCCCTTCTAAAGAAAAAGAAAAAGTACCTTAGTAACTGTGATCCAAACAAAGGATAATACCTGTCTTCTCCTGTTAGTGTCAGCTGACCTTCTGTGACCAGAGGCTGGCCAGAGTCTCCTTTGCAAACACCAAGGGTATTGTTTGAGGTTTCACTCCCAACAGATGCATTTCAAATTCCCAAGTTTCCCATTTCAGTTATTTTGTTTCTTTAAAGCAGTGGTTATCAACTTGAGGGTTGTGACCCCTTTGGGGGTTGCATATCAGGTATTTATGGTTCCTAACAGTAGTAAATTTGCAGTTATGAAATAGCAACAAAATAATTTTATGGCTGTGAATCACCTAAAGGGTCACAACATTAGGAGGTTTGAGAACCAGTGCTTTAAAGTGTTTTAAAAATGTATTTATTAAAATGTACATGCACGTGATGTGGCACATACATGGAGGTGAGAAGACAGTCAGTTCTCATCTTCTACCCTGGGTGTCTGGGGATTGAAACTCAGGTCATCACACTTGTCAGCAAGTTCCTTTATGAGCTAAGTGACATTGCTGGTCCTATACAGTGTGTGTGTGTGTGTGTGTGTGTGTGTGTGTGTCTGTCTGTCTGTCTGTCTGTCTGTCTGTCTGTGTCTGTGTCTGTGTCTGTGTCTGTGTCTGTGTCTATGTCTGTGTTCCTGTAGTGCACAATATCTTAGTAACTTTTCCTGTTGCTATGGTGAAGTACCCTGACAAAAGAATTTAGGGGGAGAGAGAGGGTTTTCTGTGGCTCATAGGTCAAAAGCACAGTCCATCATAGTAGGGAAATCAAGGCAGCAGGAGATTAAAGCAACTGGTTACATTGCATCCACAGTCAGGAAACATAACAGTGAATGAATGCTAGTGTCCAGTGTAACAATAAGTCTTTCCACCAAGCCGCCCAAACCCTGCTGCCACGTGGGCGCTTTCTACCACATTAAGGTCCCAAGTAACAGACAGAGACTTATATTAGGCCAAATGCTGCTTGGCCAATGACTAGGATTTCTCATCTGCTAGCTCAGTCTTAATTATCATAAATCTATAAATTTTATAAGACTTATCTTTTTTGGCAGACAGCTATTTTTTTATTTGAATTAGAAACAAGATTGTTTTACATGTCAATCCCAGTTCCCACTGCCTCCCCTCCTCCCCTACCCCCCCCCAACTAATACCCTACCTAGTACATATCCTTTCTGCTCCCCAGGGAGGGTGATGCCTTTCATAGGGGATCATCAGAGTCTATCATATCATTTGGGATAGGGCCTATGCCCACCCCAGTGTGTATAAGACTTGTCTTATCAGATGCCAGCGGAAGTGTCCTGTCTTCCCGGGCTCACATGGTAACTCTACACTTTCTCCTACATTTTCTGGAATCCTCCTTGACTCCTAGTCCCACCTATTTTGTTTTCCTATTGGCCAACAGTACTTTATCAACCAATAAGACAATCATATACACAGAAGGACCTCCCCCATCAGTCCAGATCACTTTTTCTACTTTCTGTAGTCTGGAATCCCAGACAGTGAACAGTGCCACCTGAAGTGGACTGCTCTTCTCACCTCCATTGGTGTAATCTTCCATAGGCATACCTAGACACTAATGTAATTTAGATAATTCCTCACGTATCTATGCAGGAGCCTGTCTTCCATGTGAGACCAGATTCTGTCAAATTAACAACACTGACCATCACAGAATGCATTCAACTATACATAACGATGGATTCAATTAAGACATTTTTGTACAAGTGTATTATAGACTTTGATCATATTGACCCCAGCCATCTTTTTTCTTCTCAATCCTTCTTCTATATTTTCCCAGATAGTCTCATTTCCAATTTCATGTCATATATATATATATATAATATATATATATATATATATATATTATATATAAATTTGTGTTTTGGTTTGAAATCTAATATTCACAAATGATGTATATCTTGGATTCTTTCACTACAGTGAAGAACTCTTTTTTCCTTATTTTTTTAATTATGAGGAATTCATTTATTATTTTGAAGAAATTTTTATTTTTCATTTAATTTATCATTTATGTTGACTAATTATAGTTATTATTTGTTTTATTCTTTGTTTTGAAGAATGTTGAATGATGCAGTCAATCCTCATATACCTTTTACCTAAAGTCCCCAGTTAATATGGTACCACATTTATTTTCCTCTTTTACCCTCTGAAATTACACACATGGATCATTTCAATGTGCATTTTTGTTGACTTCAACTCTCAGTAGTTTATTATATGTCTCTTAAGAACAAAGTAATTCTCATGACTTCAATGCATTTGTATCACAAAGTTCCTAACATATTTAATAGTGGAGCAGTTATATTATCTAATATATGATCCATATTTGGATTTCACCAGAGGTCCCTAAAATGTCTTTGTGAAGCCCCAGCCCAGATTCAGGATCTACTAAAGCAGTGTTTTTCATCCTTCCTAATGCTGTGACCCTCTAATACAGTTTCTCATTTTGTGGTTATCCCCAACCATAAAACTATTTCTTCACTACTTAATAACTATGGTTTTGCTACTGTTATAAGTAATAATGCAAATATCTGATATGCAGGATATCTGATATGAGACCCTGTGGGGTGGAGACCCACAGGTTGAGAACTGCTGCATTAAAGGGTCTTGCATTTCATTTGCTTAGTATGTTTGTTTATCAGAAGTACCTCTCTTTCCTTTGAAGACATTGAGATTTTTGTAGATTCCAAGTAAGTTGTCTTATAGAACATTCCAAAGCCATATTTGTGTTGTGATGACTAGAATCAGGTTTAACTTTGTGGCAAGTACCTGTATGCTGTTTCTTTTTCCCTTTTCTTTTAGTGCGATGGGGCCTTACGGAAGTCAGGCTGGCCTCAAACTCATTATGATGATGATCTTAGACTCCTAATCCTCCTTCCTCTGTCTCCCATGTGCTAGGATCAAAGGCATGTGCCACCATGCCCAACTTCTGTATCCTTTTTATAAGGTGAACTTTCTAGTATATAGTTAGGTCTAGAAGGAGAAGGTTTACTTAATTGTTCCAGTGTCCATGTAGGAGACTATCAGTAAGCATTACCTAAAACAAAAACAAAATATGACCTTTTCATGTTGGCAGTGCTGGCCCTCAGGGCCTTACATTGCCAAGCCAGTAACCATCATTGAAATATAGCCCTAATGAAGACTTTCAAAATGGTAGGCAGTAGTTCATCTTAATTTTTTATTAGATGATAGCATAAATAGCATACGCTTTTTTAAACTAGGTTGGCCTTAAACTTGACATCCTCCTGTCTCAACATACCTAACATTGGGATTACAGAGGTGAGCTATCAAGCCCACATATTAAACTAATATTTTCTCCTTTTTTTAGGCCGGCATTTGTAAATCCACTCATCCCTGAAAATGCAGAAGAAGAAGAGCTCTTTAAACAAGGAGAACGTATGTTAACTTATTTAAAGTAAAATAAAATTTTAAAGCATATGAATTTTACTGTGGAATGGAATATCAAAGATGATTTGGCTCCCTTATAACAGTCAGATGTCTTACTCATATCAGGAAGTTTTTATAGTAAAAAATATAATATTTTGTCTCATTGAGTTCATGGTTTGAACACTTTTATTGATAAGAAAGTATTAAATGAAGCAATTTGTCTTTTCATTTTTTTTTGCTTGAGATTTTCATACATGCATATAGTGTGGTTTGATCAAATCCAACCCAAATTCCCACCCTTATTTTCCTTCCCTTCCTTACCCACTGCCCACTTTTCCCTTTTAACTTCATGTACTCTTTTTAAAACTGAGTTCACTTAGTGCTGCCAGCATGTAAATGGGGGCAGGGCCATCTACTGGAACATGGGTAGATATTGTTTTATGAAATGGGAAGTATATCTTAGTGGCTTAAATGCTTGTCAAGTCAGGGCTCTAGATCAGTATGATAACCAATGTTCTCCTAGTAAACTGATATAATTTCCATCTGAAAGAAAATACTCAGGCTGGAGAGATGGCTCAATGGTTAAGAGCACTGGCTGCTCTTTCAGAGTATTTGGGTTCAATTCCCAGCACCCACATGGCAGCTCACAACTGTAATTCCAGTTCCAGGGGACTGGACACCCTCATATAGACATATATGCAGGCAAAACACCAATGCACATAAAATAAAACTGAATCACACCATTGCTAAAAAAGTCTTTAGCTGGGCAGTGGTGGCAAATTCCTTTAATCCCAGAAGTCAGGATGCAGAGGCAGGTGGATCTCTGTGAGTTTGAGGCCAGCCTCATCTACAGAGTGAGTTCCAGGATAGCAAAGGCTGTTACACAAAGAAACCCTGTCTCTAAAAACAAAAACAAAACAAAAAACCAAAAAGGTCTTAAAAATAAAAGAAAATATTCACTGAATAGAAAAAGATTTCTTTTTTGGTTTGGGGTTGGAACCCAGGGCCTTGTACATATGAGAAAAGTGCCTCATCCCTGAACTGGTCAATCTCTGGAGATTTTATTCAGTCTCTGGAGCCTTCTCTTGGGAAAAAATGTATGTATTTAATGTATGTATATATTATATATATAATTATATATACTATTCAGGTGGGATTTTGAAGCTTAGACATACTTTGTCTGCTGCAAGGCACCCTAGATGCTGTGGGCTGACTTTCCTGATCATCCTTCCTCATTCTTGCATACTCCAGTGAACAAGGGACGAAGAATTGCCTTTAGCTCCACTTCATTACTGAAAATGGCTCCCAGTCCTGAGGAGAGGAATACCATCCATGAGATGTTTCTTAGCACACTGGATCCAAAGTAAGTCAAGATTGGAAGTCAAGATTGGGGGATGCAAGTTGAGAAAGTATTCGAGTCCAGGGTCTTCTCCAGAGCCACACTTGAGTGGGAGAGCATTTCTAACCTGTATCCTCTCAGCAGTGAAAAAATGACAGTAACTGGGTTTAATTCATCTCCACTTGAACAGGACTATAAGTTTTCACAGTCGAATTTTGCCTCCTAACTCAGTGTGGATGGAAGATACAAAACTCAAGAGCTTGGATATTTGTCATCCTCAGGTACTAGAACTTTGTGAGCAATCTTCTGAATGTGCTGAATTGCATTCCCAACTGTCTAAAATTTGACACACCTTTAAATGGACCATTCCCATGGTATTGTTAATTTCTTTGTTCTCTATATAAGGGTAGTCACAAACTTTTGTTTATTAATACTAATTAATTTTTTATAGGAGCGGAACATTTTCAATCGAATATTTGGTGGTTTTCTTATGAGAAAAGCATATGAACTTGCATGGGCTACTGCTTGTAGCTTTGGGTGAGTTCAACTTAAGTTGACTTCTGAGAAGCAATTTATTTTATTCCACTGAAACATTTTAAACCATTCTGAACTACATTTTAGGATTATGCTTTTTATAAGAACTATTTGTGTTTGTGTATGCGTGCGTGTGTGTGTGTGTGTGTGTGTGTGTGTGTGTGTGTGTGTGTGTGTGTGTAAATTTGAGATGACACTGTGACCATATAGATTCCAGATCACTACTTCTTTTCCCTTTTTGTGTTGCTGTAATCTTTAAGGAGGTCTTTAATTAATGGGCCAACATTCTAAAAGCAAAGTCAAATATCTCAGATACTGTGTTTTTTTAATGAAAAACTTATTATATATTCCTAGGTAATGCCATACATGAATACAGTGTATTTAGAGCATGTCCAGTCCCAGAGTTTTGCTTTAATGAATACCATCTTCATAGTAGATGCATTTTTAATTTTCCCTTTTCTTTACATTTATTTTTTTTTACTGTTGTTATTTTGCATCAATGAATTAATTGTTAAGGGAAACATTTTAGGCCTGAATTTTGCAGTTGACTCCAATTTTGGGCTTTCTCCAATAGTGGTTCCCGGCCATTTGTGGTAACAGTAGATGATATAATGTTTCAGAAACCCGTTGAAGTTGGCTCATTGCTCTTTCTTTCTTCACAGGTACGTTTGTTATGAAAGGTGAAAACTAGTTTTTTTTTTTTTTTTTTTTTTTTTTGGTCATTTGGGTTTAGAAAAGAATTTTTTACCTTTTGTGTTTCTGTTATGACTGGCTTCTTTCATCCTTCCTAAAGCAACTGATTAAGTCTTATGTCTGTTAGGTTTGCTTTACTCAGAACAATTACATTCAAGTCAGAGTACATAGTGAAGTGGCCTCTCTTGGGAGTAATGAGCATATGACCACCAACGTCTTTCATTTCACATTCATGTCAGAAAGAGAAGTACCCTTGGTTTTCCCCAAAACATACGGAGGTAAGTTGTGATGATTGCTTCTTCCTAATGAAAGAAATTCTCAAGAAAATAGTTCTCCTTTTTTTCCATGGCAAGGGATTGAACCCCGGGCTCTTCATTTGTTAGGCAGGTTTTCTGCCACTGAACTATATACCCAGCCCTCGTCTTTTAATTTATCCCTGAACCCAGGGATTCACATGAGCTAGACATGTGCTCTACCACTGAGTTATATTTCCACCCCTCCTCTTTTACTTTATCCTCAGCAGTGTCTCCAAGTCTGTTAGCCCTGGAACATGTCTTTGGGATAGTTGGGTTTTGAAGTTCTGTAACCCTGAAAGCCAAGGATGCCTTTTGGGCCCCAGGAGTGGCTGTTGCTGCTTCTCACAGCTGTTGTACAGGGAGCTGGTGTGAACTGCAAACAGCCACTGATAATGAAAGAGTAGTGCAGCTAACAAAAAGGATATGGTCACGGTCTGCTCTCTTAGGATCATTGTGTAGTCCCAGGCCCAAAGTGCATCCCTGTTGCTGCCTTTGCACATATAGTGCTGTCCTACTATTCCAAAGTAGGCATTCATCTGTACGATTGTCCAAGGTGCTGCAAATTTCTCCAGAGGTGTCTTTCTTGTGTTTCAGAGTCCATGTTGTATTTAGATGGCAAGCGGCATTTCAAGTCCATGAGTGCCCCAGTGACCTTGAAAAAGGACTACTCCGTGGAGCCCTAGGAAAATCTCACTTGTTGCAAGCTAGTACTCCCTGCATAGAGGCATAGTGCCTAGTAAAGCCATGCTGAAAAGTACTAACGCTCACATTGCTTTTCATCCTCCATAAAGGGGACTATATTCAGCTTTGTAGAATGATCAGAAAAGCAGAGTGAGTGGCTGGATGGGGCTGAGGGGTGAAAGAATGATTAAACAATAAATCCTTTTACAACGATGTGAATTGTGAACCTACCATGTTGATTCTGAGTCCTGTCTGCTAAAAATTACAGCCATGTCTTTTTATACAGTTGGGCATGTTCTTTTGAGTGACATTCTTTTAAGCCTGACTAGTTCCAGTATGTTGTCTAAAATCCCATCAATTCTGTATGATTGCTTATTGTCTTTTTTTTTTCAGACAGGGTTTCTCTAGCCCTGTCTGTCCTGGAACTCACTTTGTAGATCAGGCTAGTCTCAAACTCACAAAGTTCCACCTGCCTCTGCCTCCTGAGTGCTGGGATTAAAGTGTGTGCTACCACTGCCTGGCTTCTGTAATTGTTTTTTGCTTTCCTCCCCAAGGTTTTATTGTTGATAGAAGATAGATGGAAAGGGGATAAAGAAATTCATGAAAGTCTATAGCATCTGCAGAGATTTATGGTAAGGTTTAAATTTGAAAATATCACAAAGAAGTGTCCAGGGATAAGATATACTAGGAAACTCAGAACCATTTGTTCCTTCTTGTATTTAGTAGATATTCTGTGCTATGGACTGGGCAGGATACATCTAGTTTAAAAATAGTAACTGTTTCTGCATCTGGAGCAATTGTATGCTAGTCAGGCATTTGAGCTGTTATGAGATCATATTTCTTTCAAGTATCGTGGTGAGGCAGGATCTGTAACTCCCCATAGGGTTAGCCACTCAGGAAATTGAAGTACATACAGGTTAAGTGCCTTGCTCAAGTTCTAGCAGCTCAGAAGTGGCCTGCTGGCAGTTTGTGTGCAGGGTACTATTGAGAAGTACAGCATGCATTCAAGAAATATAGCAGGAGGTATCACACCCACTGGGAACTCAAAAGGAAACGTTCCATTTTTTTTCTTGCCTTCCCTATCCCCAATTTCTCACCCTTCTCCTCACCTCTTAATTCTCTTATTTTTTCCTTCACCCATTCTTTTTTTCTTTTAGGTATCATAGATTAAACCCAGGGACCTGCATGTGTTCCACTACAGGGGTTATTGGCTATCATGTATTAAGCCCTGGATTCATTCCCAGCACCATATAAATTGGGTGTGCTGCTGCATACCTATAATCCCCCAACCCAGAGGTAGACAGGGGGATGAAGTTTAAAGTCAACCTCAGCATTGTGACGCACGTCTTTAATCCCAGCACTCAGGAGGAAGAGGCAGGTGGATCACTGAGTTTGAGGCCAGTTTGGTCTACATAGTGAGCTGTAGGCAGCTAGGGCTATATAGTCTCAACAATAATGATGAAGTCATCCTCACCTACATAGCAAGTTAGAGGACAGTCTGAGATGAAACCCTGTCTCAAAGAAAAAAAAGAGAGATGAGAACCATTTTATTTTTATTCCTTTAATTTCATATTCTTAACATCTGCACAGCTTTAGTATTCGCTGAAAAATCAAGCATTTTCATATTCTACCAAAGTGAAAAGGTAATCAGTACATTCTAATAACTGGCAATGACCTTTTTATTGGCCTAACAAATTCACATATGGTAGAAAGAACAAGGGTAATAGAGAAAAACATATCCTAAAATGAACTTCAGTCAGGGAGACATCTTCACAGACAAATATATAAATGCTAAATATATCAAAGTATAGCCCCTTTAAAAATTTTAGTTATGAGCTGGTCTAAGAAGATTTAAATACAGAAGTTTTATTTTGAGGAGCTCCAAAAATGTCTACCCTGAAATACTGCTCTTAGAAACAATAGTGATGTGATAAGAAGATATATCTTTGTTTTAGGCAAATGTTGTTAGTTTCCAATTAATACTACATTATCATCACAATCATTGCTCAAAGGACACTTTTTTATGAGAAAAGGCAAATTAAAATTGAAGTTGGCACCAAAGAACTAGCAGTATAGTTTAGTGGTGGAGTGCCTGCCCAATATCCATAGGGTCCTGGGTGTGTTCCCCAGCTGTAGTATATTATATATATATATATATATATATTATATATATATATATATGTATATATGTATGTATATATATATGTATATATATATATATATATATATGTATATATGTATATATATATAAATAAAACCAGGTATGTATATCTTCCTATATTTACAATTATATTTATATCCAATAAAATTTATATGAATAACATGAAGTATAGAAAGACTAACAATCTCATTACAAAATTTGGAGAATAACACATTGAGATAAGAACTGACAAATGTAAGATAGATTGGCCATAGGGCATAAAAGACAAACACTACATATATGAATTCTATCTTCTAAGTTTTATATATGTGAATTTGTGATGGAGTGGGTGTGTGTAGTGTCATGAAAACTAGAAAGGGGCCCATTAGATGGAGGGAAATGAAGCTTTAAGATGGGGAGGGCACTAGAACACCTGATATGAAAGAGGAAGGGGGAATATTGAGGGCAGGTTTAAGTGTGTGCATGTTGGGGGGTAAAGATCCAGGAGAAGATGGAGAGGAGGGGATGGGTTAGGGGTCAGGGATATGAGGGAGAGGAGAGGGAGAGGAAGGTAGGAGTGGGGTCAACCAAAACTATGTATGAAAATATGAGGAAACCTACAATGTTTGTAAGCTAATTACAACTTATTAAAATATTACTTAAAAGGCAAAAAAAAACAACAAATATCTCTTAGAAAAGTTAGAACTGTCTGCTAAATGTTCATATTAATTAAACACAACCAATAGACAGAACAGTGTCTTCTGGAAGCTTCTAGCAGTCCCTGTCAGGTGCTGAAGATCTTGATGTTCGCTGGAGAGTTGCTATTGTCAGGTTCACATTGACAGGTAAAGTCTGGAATCTATTGTTTTCTGGCTTCTTCAACTTTTCCCATCTGGGATCCTAGTCTAGTTAGTCAGGTCTTTTTCTTCAGTCACTGTTCCACATACTAATCCTCTCTGGAAATATTTAGAGGTATACTTCACTAGCTGAAAACCAACTACGACATTTATTTTTTTTTCTCTGTTTTGGCACTGGGAACCAAACCAAGGGTCTAAATGCTTTATAGTCAAGTATGCTACTTCTGAACTAAATTCCAAACTCCTATTTTGTAAAACTTTTTTGAGACAGGATCTTGCCATAGAGCCCGGTTGACCTTGAACTTGTGATTCTCCTGTCTCCGTCTCCCAGGTACTGAGATTACAGGCATGGGCCACTAAACCCAGCCACTAAATACCTTATAATTTGTCTCAATACATATAAAACTTAGTATCAACAGAAGGAATACTATGTGGAAATATATGTAATTACTTCAGGTACCTTGGAGTACATTCCTATCTTCCTATTCTTTTATTTTATTTTCTTTTTTCCAAACCAGTGATTGAACTCAGGGCACTTTCCTACTAACTTTTACCTATACTAACTTATATCTCTAGCCCTTCTATCACATTTTAAGGATTCTTTTTTTGTTTTTGTTGGTCTGGTTTGACTGAGACAAGGTCTCATTATGTAGCTCTCTGGAACTTACTATACAGACCAGGCTGGCCTCAAACTACAGTGAGTTCTACCTGGCCCTTTATTCCATTCAAAACAAAACAAAACAAAAAACTGTTAACCAGCTTGTTTGAGTAGCAAGTGATTAATGAATTGGCATTACAAGACTTCAAGAGGTTTAGTACTCCCAAAGCATTTTATATTCCTAAGAACTATCCAACTTTATTATCACCCCTGCTAACAACAGAGCAACTATGAAAAGCATGAAACTATGAAAAGGCTAGGCACCCTTGCTCATGACTTGAGTTTTACAGAAGCACACTTATCTTCTCTGTAATCATAAGGTCCATCAATGATGAATGCAGGTTGATGTAGTAGTACACATCTGTAAATACAGTGCTCAGAAGGCTGGCAGTAGGATCTCAAGAGACCCTGTTTCAAAAAACAGCAAAACAACAAAGACAGTGAGACTGTGCCCATCAAATGACAATTTTAAATATTTAATGATACATTTATAGGTCTATCATAGGAAAGACAACTTCAAAATGCACTTTTAGGGGTTCAAAACATTCTACCCTGCATTATTTTGTTTACCTCTCAAGACATTTGTAAAACACTTGTCTGCAAATTACTTGGCAGTGAAAACTTTGTTTATAATTTTCATTCTCTTTAGCAGTTTGCCATCTTTTCCACACTAACATTAGCTAAATGCTTCAACTACATCTTTTAAAAAGGTGATTATTTAAATCTTAGATACTTTATATTACTTTACCTTTCATATGGCCTTATCTTTGGAACTCTCTCCTTTTGCTGAAGTGTCTGGAGAGCAGGCAGACTTTCCACTCCGCATTCCTCTTTCTTCTTCATCCAGCATTCTTTGAAGCTCCAATGCAAACAGTCTATCTTGTTTTTCTTGTTGATGCTTCTCAAAATACATATTCTCCAAATCTATCAGTCTTTTGGTAATTAAGAGTTGTGTTTCCACTTCATCTGAGGAAGATTTGGGGGGCATTTCACAAGTGGCAGGCTCACCTCCTGCTTTAGTTGGAGATTCCCGATTCTTTCTTTTAGAAGTATGTTTACTGCTGGAAGGGTGAGACATTTCACCTTTTGCCTCAGTTGTGCTGTTTCCAATTTCCTCTGTTACGCCTGATGCACTACTTCCACTCTCTGTTTCAGCAGAAGAGTGAGCTGTAGCTTGTTTTGGTTTAATGTTCTTAGGTGGGACATAAAGGTTGTGATTAGAGCAGCTTGGTTTTGCTGCCTCATTTTCCAAAGTGCCCACTTCCACATCATAGCCATAAAACAATGGATAATATGGCTTTACAGTAGCTTGGTTTGGAATCTCAGGAGATCTTGACACAGTAGCTGCTAGCATATTTTCTTCAGTTTTCTTTCCTTGTCCTGTAGGGCTCTTCCAATCACTGTCAGTTTTCACAGATGTTTTCTTGCCATCTTTCACAGTGTCAAACTGTGATGCTGACTGAAGCCAAGACTGAGGAAGGTGAAACTTTGGGACATTGTCACAATGTTTTTGTTTGCTTTTTTTCTTTCTTGGGGATGTTGCTGGTTCATCCATGCTTAATTTTTTAGCCTCTTCCTCCTTCCTTAGCCTTTGTTCTTCCAGTCTGAGCTTTTCTGCCCAAATTTTTTCCTCCTCCACTTCCTGTGCCAATAAATGCTTTATGTATTCTTGACTAGCTCTGGTTTGTTTTTCCTCGGTGGCCTGGCGCTCAGCCTCCAACCTCATCATCTCCTCTTCATATTCTTTCCTCAGTTCCCCGGGATTACTTAGCACTCGAACTGGCATAGCATCACTGAGAGGCAATGATGGCAGTTCCTCCCCAGGGGCCCTACGTCTGCATTCCTCTGGATACTGAGCTTGAATTCTCTCCCACAGTTCCTTATTGATAAGACTATTTATATGAGTATGATTCCGAGCCCATGACGAGACCCAGGTGCGGCAGAAGGGGCACGATAAAAATGTTTTCCGGAGAAGAGCCTTAAAGCATGACTTACACATTGTGTGCGTACAAGGCAAAGTTACAGGCTCAATGAGGAATTCCATACAAAGGAGACACTGACAGTCCTCTAAAGACAAGGGCTGGGTTTTAGATAAAGCCATTTTAACAAATAAACAAGTCCCAATTTACACAGTTACCTCCGCAGCCTGACAGGACGCTCCGTGCTTAGCGGCAACAGTAATGGCGCGGAGAGAGAGTCCAGCACTTCCGCTGTGTGTTAGTGATATCCGGTTATGGTAGCCGAGAGGCCTTTGCCGCCTCCTAGGAATGTTCTAGAACACTCTTTGTGTCTGTCAGCCCTAAGTGAGACCTTTTGGCCAGTCTTTCTACTACCTAACTGTTGTAATGTGTCCCTCTGAGGGAACTTGGAATTTTTATATATTGTTTGATACATATGACAGTATCTGACTTTGTGTCCAGACCAGTGTTGAGTTTGTTGTGATTCTCGTATCTCAGCCTCCTACATGCTGGGATTATAGGCATGCTGCCACCATTCCTGAGCTCTAAATTGTTTTTGCTTAAGTCTTCCTTCAATATGTAGTCTCTGAGTCTCTGAGGATGGTGTATTACTCAGTTTTCAAAACTTCTGGTGTCTTGTGCTAGACGACATGGGATTGATTCATTTCAAGCATATATCTTTTTCATTTCTTTTCTTCTTCTTCTTCTTCTTCTTCTTCTTCTTCTTCTTCTTCTTCTTCTTCTTCTTCTTCTTCTTCTTCTTCTTCTTCTTCTTCTTCTTCTTCTTCTTCTTCTTCTTCTTCTTCTTCTTCTTCTTCTTCTTCTTCTTCTTGTTTTTTGCTATTTGGTTTTTCGAGACAGCGTTTCTCTGTGTAGGTTTGTCCACCAGGCTGACCTTGAACTCACAGAGATCCACCTGCCTCTGCCTCCCGAGTGCTACAATTAAAGGTGGGTGCCACCATGGCCCGGCACATATATCTTTTTCCAGAGTGAATTCCTGATAATGCTATGATGGCAAAAACCAGGAGCTAACACCAAGATATTGCAGGGTAAAAAACTTTCACCGCTGGGACCCTCCTGAGAGCAGGAAAATGTAATTAGCCATCAGCCACAGCAGAGAGAAATTTATATAGGTCTTTCATGACCTTTGCAAGCAAGCGAAGCTTAAACAAAAGCAGAACTTTTTGCTGTTAGCATTTAGAACAAATACATTGTCAGAGTTTTTGAGGACTTTGTGATTGGCCAGTTTCAGAAACCCTCGTCAAGTCAACCTGGTTTTTCAGAAGATCTTTGTGGTCTGTTGGTTTGAAAAAAATAAAATAAAAAAAAAAAAAAACAGCCTACACAATAGGAGCATGAGTCTTACTACACCTAAGAAATACAAGTAAAGCATCAAGATTTTGGAAACAGGTCTAGGAGCTGAATAATAAGAGGAATGGGGGCTCTGTTACTTTTTAGCAGATGAAGTAAAATTTTAGCGTTATTAAAATCAATAGTGAAGGTAAAAATGGGGAAGTCAGCTTCTAATATTAGCTAAGCTTTATTCACAAGTCACATTGAGAAACACTGACTGACCTGACAACACCCTCCTTGGGTATATTATAATGCATTTTAGCTCACCAAAGATCAAAACTAGCACCTGTAAAACCCTTCTTCACTGCTCTGGAGCTATGGATCAGGGTTTAAGAGCACTGGCTACTCTTTCAGACGACCAGGGTTTGATCCACTGCACCCATAAGGTTGCTCACAATTGTTTAACTTCAGTTCCAGGAGATCCAATGCCCTCTTATGGTCCCCAAGTGCACTGCATGCACATGGTGTACAGACATTTATGCAAAAACATTCATATAAAATAACAAAAGAAAAAATTAAAAACCTGCTCCACCTTATAATACCAGCTCTTGTGGATTCTATTTGATCACAGACACATTTTTAAAAATGTCTGTAAGCACATTAAGCAAACTAGGAATTTCTGTAGTTTTTTCGGAAGCTTCAGATCATACTCTATTTTGTAGCAAGAAAAATATTACCCAAGAAATAAGCTGGTATCTTCTTTTACTATAAAAATACATTATTAATTTTTTTCTTTTTAAATATATTCACTTTTAGTTGTGAAATTATGATACAAAATTATGGGGAAAACTTAATATTTCAATACATGTATACAATGTGCAATGATTAAATGAGGACAATTGGCATATCACACTCCTCAAAAGGTTATTTTTTCTGTGTTGGAAGCATTCAAAATCCTACTATTCTAGTTATTTTGAAACATATGTGTCATTAATAGCTAACCTGTGTGCTGTAGGAAATGAGAGTTATACCCAGCTAACCATCTTTCCTGCAACCTCCTCTTCTAAAGCTCTCATAACCATAAAACATTACATGAATGAGATCAACTTTTTAGCTTCCTCATATAAAGGAGAACACATGGTATTTTCTCCTGTGCCTGATTGATTTTGTTTAACATAATGTCCTCTGGTTATATCCATATGCAAAGAATATGATTTTTTTACC
This sequence comes from Cricetulus griseus, assembly GCF_003668045.3. Taxonomy (NCBI): domain Eukaryota; kingdom Metazoa; phylum Chordata; class Mammalia; order Rodentia; family Cricetidae; genus Cricetulus; species Cricetulus griseus. The sequence goes on from NC_048604.1 coordinate 90,765,518, forward strand.
ACCAAATAATCCAGTATATATCACATTTTCCTTATCCATTCATATGGCTGTTGTGAATAATTCTGCAAAACACATTCATAAGTAGATGTCTCTTTCAGGTACTGCTTTCATTTCCTTTTGGGAAAAAAAAACCTAGTAGTGAGGTTGCTTGATCATATATATGGTAGATCTATTTCTGTGGGTTATTTTGCGAAATGTCAATATTTTCATAAAGGCTGCACTACTGTCTATTCTAGTTAATTTCAAACAAATTTAGAATAACAGTTCAGGTACAGCTGACCCTTCCAACTTGTAAAGGCTGTCAATCTTTAAAAAGCAAAAAAACAAAATACCCAGGAGTATAATTGCTTACTGTTGCTGCTGCTATTTCCTAAAACATTAACTTATAATAATGTACTTAACTTTACCAAAAAAAAACTGAATAACAATTTTTAGCACAATGACACACTCATTCATTCATCTTGTGTATAAGAAGAGAAAGATGAGAAGGACTAGTTCTGGATGATGGCAATGGTTAGTTTATAATTCATTCTCTTCCATATTTAAGATATTCTTACTACATTTAAATTTGTGTGTGTGTGTGTATGCAAGTGTACCTCAGTCTTCATATAGAGAAGACAGACAACTTGTGAGAGTCAGTTCTTCACTTTCACCATATGAATCATGAATCCTGGGGATTAAACTCAAATCATCATGTTTGTCAGGACCTATATCTGCCTTCCCATCTCACTGACCCATTTTTCTCTATTTTGATGAGAATAATTTGTTGCTATTTCTGCTTCAGGCCAACAGCTTAAAGCTATTTTTTTTTGAAACAGGGCCTCACAGTGTAGCCCTGGCTGTCCTGAAACTCACTATGTAGACATGACTGGTCTCAAACTCACGGAAATTCACCTATCTCACCTGCCAAGTGCTGGGATTGTGCACCACCTCACCCAACTTAAAGTTAATTTTTTTTAAATTAAAAAAATGATTGTGTGTGACTGTATCGTGGCATGTGGTGGAGGTCAAAAGGCATCTTTGTGGATGGAATCAGTTCTCCTTCCACATTTCTGTGTGTTCCAAGGATTGAACTCAGATTGTCTAGCTAGCACTTACAGGCAGCAGCAAGTGCTTTTATGGAAGAGCTATCTCCACAGCCCTCCCAGCTAAAATTTCATCATGCTTTCCACTTTAGCATGAAAACATTTATAAAATGAATTGAAAACCTCACATTTGGTGTACAGACCCCCACAGTAATTTCTATGTTACCAAAATGTGGCACAAGTTTGATGAAAAATCAGTTTATAATAATAAAACAGGCAATTTTATATATGGCTGGCTGACAAATATTAGGTCTTTACCATCTGTCAATTATTTTGCTAATAAGAAAATGTAATGCATCATGGGGCTGGAGAGAGATCTCATCTGCTAAGCTCAGTGGCTGCTCTTCCAGAGGACCTGAGTTTGTTTCACAACACCCTTGTTGGGTGCTCACAACCACCTGTGACTCCAACTCAAGGGGATCTGATAGCCTCTTCTGACTCAGAGGACCCTTGCACACATGTGCTTATATAAGCACAATACACAAAAATAATAAGTCTTTTTAAACAGTGAGGGTTTAGGGGCTGAGGAGATGGTTCAGTTAGTAAAGTGCTTGCTTGTAAGGATGAAAACCTGCTTTTGATTTCCAGGACCGTGATTTAAAAAAACTGCTGAGAGTGGTACCATTTGTTTGTAATAGGCAGAGGCAGGATGATCCCTGAGGCTTGCTGGCCAGTTAGTCTAATCATCGAGCTCCAGGTTCAGTGAAGAGTCTGTCTCAAAGAGTAAGGTGAAGTCATAGAAGAAAACACCTGATGGTAACCTCTGTTCTTGTCAAACACGCCTTCAACTGCATGCATGTACTACATATGGGTGCATACACACACACACACACACACACACACACACACACACACACACACACACACACTAAAATGGGAATTTAAACAGGATGTGGTACACAGCCATAATCCCAGCACTTGGGAAGCTGAAGCAGGAGGATTTTAAGTTAACAGCCTGCCTGTCCATGGGGAGACTGTCTCAAAAGCAAACGATGGAGATTTGGTAAGCTAAAGGATGGGTTTTAAGGGTCTTATATTGCACTATTTTCCAAGTGGGGCAACTGATATCTTCATGATAACCACGGTGTCTGCTTGCCAAAGCTCAGTACAGCCAGGCTTGCTGACTACTGACATTCCCTAACAGAGGGAGTATCCAGCCACCTCTCCCAGCCAGGTATATATAACTCTGCATGACTTAACTTCAAGTGGATTCAGGATCTGGGTTAGGGGCTAGTAATTAGACTGGGCTAGTATTTAGACTGCAGATTATTTGAGAGGGGCTCCAATAGCAGCAGCCATGGGAAAGGCCAGTATGTATTCTGGGTGGAGACCTTCCAGTGAAACTGCTTTTGGGTTCACCAATGCTCCTGTTCAGAAGCCCTCACCAGTACTCTGTAAGTAAACTTAATAACCTCCTTAATACCTTGGGGTGAATTTAAGTGGAATCAAATTCTGCCTTGTCATTGGACCTTATGAGGAGGAGGAGGTAGACATTGCCTAGTCCCCCACTCCAGGGTAAAATGCTCACAACAAAGGGTCTTTGACTAATTGTTTTGCTTCCAGGTGGAGCTGTTCTGTCATAGGATTATTGTGATCTGAAGGGATTGATCTGAGGTGGATTTGGGGGTCCTTTGAATCAGCAAGTGATATCATAGGCAGTTGATATGAAATGTGGGAAAGGGTGCTAGTTTATGGCAGTGAGGCCCCTCTGCCTCTCACTTATCTGGCTCTGAAACATAGGTGAGGCTTAACCTCTTCTGATCTTGTTCCCTCCACCATAAATGGAAGGTATCTTTCTTATTTCAGGCTTCTCTGATGTATCCCCTCCTTCCCAGTCTGCTTCAAACTTGTGATTCTTCTGCATCAGCCTCCTGAGTGCTCAGATTTCAGACCAGTACCACCACACTTGGTTTAAGCCTATGCATTTTCTTCAGTTGATCATCTGTTTGTTGACAACACCATTGTTATGAAAACTTGACATACCAGGTACTTTGCCTGAATGTTATGTCTGTGCACATTATACCTGCCCAGTGTCTGTGGTGGCTTAAGAGGGTGTCCTCTCTCTGTAATTGGGGTTACAGAAGGTTGCAAACAGACATGTGGGTGCTGGGAATCAAACCCAGGTAACTAATATCTCTTTCTCTGTTTCTGTCTCTCTTTCTGTCTCTCTTTCTGTGTCTCTGTCTCTGTCTGTCTCTGTCTCTGTCTCTGTCTCTGTCTCTCTCTCTCTCTCTCTCTCTCTCTCTCTCTCTCTCTCACACACACACACACACACACACACAGAGAGAGAGAGAGAGAGAGAGAGAGAGAGAGTTTTTTCCCTAACCATGGCAATATTTTTTAATTATCCCTGATCAATTAACATAGAAGAAACAGGTTTTCCAAAAGCCAGACACAGTTTTCTTGACCTCATAGAAGGTAATCTAACTTTTTTTTTACTACCTGTAGGCCCTGAATAACCTGTGTACTTAGTTGGACAGCATTAGATAAGGCACATTTAGTCAAACCATTCATACATGCCCACCAGGTAGTCTCAGAGATTTGCTAATGTTGTTGTCCAAATGAATTAACCCATAGGAAGAACAGCAGACATCAGAATAAGGGGAAATACCTAGAGTAAAGGTTTTTGGATATTAGACAAGTTTCATTCAGCCCCTTGTTAAGTCCTCTAACATTAATTTGGGCTGCTCCCAGTCATAGTGAGATTCATCCATCAATGGACTGACAGTCTGGTTAGTTCCTATCCTTACGTAGTACAGGGACCAAGTGTCTAAGTATAATGAGCAATCTTGGCCAAATTCTGGCTGGGAGTGATTAACTCTATCCCCAGGTTTCCCTGTTTCCCAGTGGACAGAATTTTTTAAAGGAATTTATAGATTATTAATTTTATGGCCATTGGATTACATTTTTCTATTGTTTATTTCTTTGAAGGGGCCTATCTTTCTATGTATTCATCCTTGTATTTTCAGGAAGCCTGTGTTTTTTGTAATGGGAACTCCCTTGTTTCTGACAACTAAGGGACCCAGCTGCAGGACATGCAATTGTAAACTCTGTATTCCTACCTCAAAAGATCAACTCCCACATCTTTTCTTTCTCCAGTTCGACCAGGCATTTAAAGTGGGCATTAGTGAGGAAAGGTCAAGATGAATATGGGCTGCTGGTCTGTAGTCAACATTAACTTATATCTTCTCTTTATCTGTCTTCCTTAGTTCCCAGGTCCAGGCCTGAGAGCAGTGGTCATTCACTGGACCATGACCCTGTATTCATACCAAACATAAGACTTAAGAGGAGGTAAAGGGGCAGGAAATAGAATGGTCCAGGGCCTAGATGAAGCCTTATTTTTGTTAGGTCTATAGTTTGAGAGACAGTCCATTTGACAGCATTCATGGTTTTCACTTTCTTGGGTGTGGTGGATCCATGATATAATGCCAGCTACCTTCACAGCCAAAGGAATAGAGAGAATCACCACATAAGGTCTTTTCCAGATTGGTTTTAGTTCTCCTTTGGCTACCTGTTTGATCCAAACAGTATCACCAGACTTGAACACCACTGGAGGTGGACTTGGAGGTTGGCTGGGCCTCTCAGATAGTCTGATAAATAGCCTTTATTGAGAATTGGAGAGCCTATACTGATTTGAGAGAGGAATTGTTAGATTTCTGCCAACTGCTGGTCTCTGAGCCTAGGAAGCAATGGGGGAGGTCTTCCAAATATAATTTTGTAGGGAGTAAATCTCTGCAGCAGGTAAAACAAAGCAAGGATGGAGGTCTACCTATCCTTTGCTTCATTCTAATGAGAGTTTTGTTAGAGTTTCTTTTAATGTCCTGTTTATTTATTTATTTTTCCTGCCCATAACTCTAAGGTCTATATGTACAATGAAGTTTTTGATCTATGTCTAAAGCTTTTGATATTAATTAAAAGATATTGTCTATGATAGATGGCCATTGTCAGATTCCATTACTAGGAGGAGGTCAAATCAAAGACCAATTCTTAGCTACTATTTGAGCAGTTTCAATTCAGGTATGGAATATGGTAAAATATTATTTATGATTTATTAAAGCTTGCATGAGGATTCAGAAAACAAAGTCAGCCACAAGCTATAGAAGCTAGGTGATGATGGTACACACCTTTAATCCCACCACTTGGGACGTAGAGGAAGAAGTATCTCTGTTAGTTCAACACCAGACTGAGTTTCTCTAAAGAGAAACAGCTCACACAAAGATCATCTCAGCACTTGGGATCACATGCCTTTGATGCTAGTAGTCATGAGATGTATTTAAGACAGGAACAGGGTATCAGAGGGGCATTCATTCTCCAGTCACATTGAGTGTAGGAAAACACTGAAGTCTCAGGATTCTCCAGCCACGCTGAGGAGAGGCAGCAGTCTGAGGTTTTGTGGAGCCAGGATCACCTTTCAGTCTGAGGTAGAGTAACAGCTAATAGCTGGCTGTTTTGCTTTTCTGATCTTCAGCTCTTGAACCACAATATCTGACTCTGGGTCTATTATTTTTCATGTTACAGTGGAAACACCTAGAAGAGGTGACTTCTACCCACCTAGAAGAGGTGACTATAAAAACTGGCCATCATTTTTATCAACTTGATCAGGCTGGATTTGGGTGAATTTAATTTTCCTAGAGTTCATCAGGATACTGCTGTCTTATTCAGACCCCTTACTGTGTAAGGGCTCTCTGATTTGGATTTACTTGAGCACAAACCTAGCATCTGCTGAGACATCCATACTAGGCTGTCTAGTCTAGCTATAACGCACCTTTGTCTGAGCAACTCAGAAAGTTTGAGGACTCCGGTTGAGTAGCCTGGTGAAGGTCACTTATCAGAGTCCTGCTAGTTGTTTCTATGAGAATGATCTTTCCCTATGGTGTCTACTATCAATCTGTGGGTTTGAGCTGTCTGTTTCTTCTTTAACGTGGAGCCTCAGGCAGTGCCAGGTTGGGGTATATTATCAGAATATCAATAGGTACCACTGGTTTTAGGGCCATTTCTCAGGCAGCCAGGTTAGTGGCTTGACAGTGGAGGACAGCAATTTGTAAGGGAAATCAAATAACATCTAGGAGGACCAAGATTTTCTCTTTGTTTTTAAGGTCCTCCCCCTGAGGTGAAAAGTTCTCCTTCTGTATTGATCATACCATAGACTTGTGAAGTATAGTGACTGTCCATGTATATTGTGGTGGACTTTCCTTTTCCAAACCATCCGAAAGCTTGGGTCAAATTGATCAGTTCTGCTCTCTGGGCTGAGGTACCTGGCTTGGGCCCAAATTGTTTCAGATGAAGAAACTACAGCAGCTCCCATGTACCTGGTTTCACCTATCATCCTGTGACTGTCATGCACAAGCGCTTGCATCATCAGGCAAGAGGGTAGCTAAATTGTTAGTGCTGGGTTTCTCAAACTGGTTCAAGGGTGGTCCAGGAATAGGGTATAGTACTGGGTCACAGTCATTAGCTAGCTAGTGTTCTGGTGTACTTCAGAGGAGGGCCTCAACCACATTGTGGGGGGTACAGTGAGTATAAGCTCTTAGCCCAGTGTTAACTTGTAATTTTTGTTATTATTATTGTGTGTTTTGTTCTTTTAAGACTACCAGTAGTCACCACAGACAGGTGGGCTATCCTGTCGCTACAGGATTTAATCATTTGAACAGATAATTCATAGGGCATTTAGATGGCTCCAAAGTTTGGGTTAAAACCCCTTTTGTAATATCTTTTGTTTTGTGGGCAAACAGATGGAAAGGTTTTGAGACATCCAGAAGTGCTACCACTGGAGCTTAAGACAGAGCTGTGTTTAAAGCCTCAAATGTCTTTGTTTAGTGTCCATTCAGATTAGGGGCTCAGTGTCTCTCTTTGTGCTGATATATGAGACCTTTCTGTTTCCAGTGTTTGCTGTTTCTGAAAACTCTGTAATGCAGAGGCAGCAATACCTAGCTGCACCTAGAAACTCTCAAACCTGTCTCTTGGTCTTTGGAGTTGGGATCTGAAGGGTGGCATCAATCCCACTCAGAGACAGGCTCCTTTTGCCTGCCCCCTGGCTGGCAGCCAGCATAGGCAGCCTCTGATACTCAAAGCTGGGCTTTCTTGCTGACATTCTGTAGTTTAAGGTCTGTAACTCTTGCAGCAGTTCCTCAGTGGCTCTTTTATAATCTATTTGCCAGTAAACCTCTGATCTTCTATCAGTTGATGGGAAGTCAACTCCTAGTGTCTCATCAAACAGGATTGGTGAATGTTTAGCTCTTCAGGGCAACCTTATCTGTGTAAGTTGGCAGCTATAACCTTGCACTGAGTCAGTTCATTTAAAAGCAAAGATGGGTCGACTTACCTCTGCTAATGGGATGATGAAGAATGAAACCTTCTGATCCAAAAGAGTGTACACCTGTTTCTCTGGAAGATCCAAACTCATGAAAATCAGAGGTCCCAGGTTTACTCACAGGCAGGAAAAGTGTACTCTAGGGTGACTGGCATGGCACTAGGATGACAGTCTCTACATATGCGATATTGTGGACAGCAATTTCCCTTTTTGTTTCCAGGACTATTAGGCATTGTTTAATCTAGACTGAGGGTAGCTGAACTGGTTAGTTAAATAATTATATGAATTTGGTGTTATGCCAGTCCTGGGGGGTTGGTTTCTGACCATACCTCCAGGAATCTTTATTGTCAATCTGAGAGATAGTTCAACTACATCTTTTGATTGGAGGCAGAACTTTCAGCTAGGAGACAGTCTTCTGGCAGATTGTAAGACACTCAAATTTTTCCTGGTTATCTATAATTCTAACTGTGTCTCATCATCAGAGAATGTGACAGAGATGGTGGCTTTCAGCTTATGCAAAAGTTCTCAATCAGTTATCTGCTGTTAAACACTTTTTGAGCTACCTCCAGAAACTACAGTCTATTTATACTTTTAAATGTTTGGGTTTTTCTAATGTCTGATGCTGACTGGGTGACAAAGGAAATCTTTGTAGCAGCTGTTTTTAATCCTTCTTAAAAGGACCTAGGGAAAATTGTTTAAAGTCTCCTTGGTAAGTATTAGACAGAAGGGAAAATCTGTTCTGTCCAGACTGTGTTGTCTGGTAGCAATCCCCCTGCTTGGTCCAGGGGTAGTTTTTCTGATTTTTTCAGAGAATGGTGGGTTTTGAGTTTTCCAGTTATACAGATTTTTTTTAAGGATAAATAAATCATGAAGGAGAAAGGAGTGGAACTGTTTCTTTTCCTTTGGGCTCAGCCCAGGGGATCTTTTCCTCTTCTACAAAGATGCTTAGAGCAGGCAGAAAGCAGAGGGAATGCTCACCTGGTGGAACTCTTTCCCTCCCCCTGTGTGCATTCTGCTTAGGTGACACGGGGCCCTGGATGAGAGATCTAGCTTTTCCCTCCCTCTACACAAGGACTAACCCATGAGCAGGATTCAAACAATGAAACAAGTAAGCACCCCTGCTCCATGAATAGTCAGAACAGTTGGAGGTTTTTCGGGGGAGGGCATTCTCTGGGCATCCCGTCAAAGACAAAAGTATTTGGGCCCCCAATAGAATGGGGCACAGGTCTTAAGCCAGGGTGTTCTCACAACAGAGAAAGCCATAGATCAATGCAGGGAAACAAAGCACAAACACACACACACACACACACACACACACACACACACACACACGTGCGTGCACACACGTAAAGACAACAATGGGTAAATACTCCACATTCATACATCTGTACAGACAGGGGAAACCCAGTTACATCTCACATGGTTCCTGGACACTGGATAAGTAAGTGGCCACGTATGACCTCTCCTATGTGTCCAAACAGAGGTGCCTTAACTGGACTTATTCTGGAGGTGGCAGACCAGGTGACTTTCTAATTATTTTCCGTTGGGGGTATAGGGGTCAGACCCCTCTAAAGTATTAGGCAAATGATTGATCAAAGGGAGCCATGGCACCTGAAATATCTCAGGTTGCACATTCCTAGAAGTCCCTTGACCACCACATTCTTCCTCATTCCATGGGACTCTTGGGACTCCCAGTATCTCAAGGTCTATGTTGTGGGATATTTGTACCCTGTGTGAAGATATATTGCTGTGATTGGTTCAATAAAGAGCTGAATGGCCAGTAGCTAGGCAGAAGGTAAAGGCAGATTTCCAGGGAGAGAAAGGAAGAGGAGGAGGAATTTGGGGGGCAGGAAAAGTCAGGAGACACAGAGAAGAAACAGGAGGTGTAAGATGGAAGAGAGGTAATGCCATGTGATAGCAAGTGATTAACATAAATGGGTTAATTTAAGTTATAAGAGCTAGTGAGGAACAAGCCTAAGCTACAGGCTGAACTTCCATAATTAATAAGAAGTCTCTGTGTCATTATTTGGGAACTGGCTGGTGGGACAAAGAAGACTTGTTACAGGTCTGGTCTCTTGTCATGCACTGCCTATCCTGCTTCCCCTGTGTCTCCTTATTTCTCTCTCGAGTGCCTAGATTCCTCTTCTTGCTACCTCACTCTTCCCAGAAGTCCTGCCTATACCTCATGCATAACTATTGGCCATTCAGATTTTTATTACACCAATCATAGCAATACACCTTACAAAGTGTACAAATATCCCACAACATTTCAGTGTGTCAGAGAGAGGAGACAGACAGACAGGCAGGCAGGCAGACTAACAGACAGACAGACAGACAGACTGTTCACGAATGTGTGTGGAAGTTTATAAAATAGTAGGTTTTGATATGGGCATCTTAAATATCTGTAGTTGTTATTATTCCCTCATCTACTTCCTCTGCCCTGTCTATGTGTGTCTCTGTCTCTGTGTCTATCCCTCACAAGGGGTTTTGTTCTATTTTTATTGAATAGTACAGAAAGCATCATATGAGACAGGAATGGGATACAGAAATCTTTAACAGAGTTTTACAAGGGATTACATCACTGACTGCAACTGACCCAAGTAACAGTATTACAAATACTATTGTTTACCAAGCACCATCTGAAGGTTACACTCAAGATTTATGGTGGACATTCATTTTATAAGACTGATTTCAAACTTTATTTTTGCTGTCTTCAGAAGATAATAATCATCAGATCATACATGCCTTACTGTGATTCAGGGGCATGGAAGAGTATATAACTTAAGGTTTAGAGCTATGAATTACCTTAGGTTGTAAAAGTCGGTTTACATGGGAAGTACAAGCCAAGTAAGATAGATTGCTACATTGTTTTCTTAGAGGTAGTTTAAACCAACAAGGTTAGTGCACAATAAGATAGCAGTTTTCAGTCTTAAGTGACCTCAGTGTGTACTTTTTACTTTGTTTGTGAGGTCTAGCCAAAGTCCCAGTCTTTTAGAATGTAAGAGAGATTTTCAGAAGATTGTAATGCCACAATGCAAAAATCAACAGTCTCAAACCAGCTGTGGCTAAGACTGAGTGCTACAGTATCAACCATCCTGGAAAGATGTGCCCATTGGTGTAGCAGTGGTATGAGTGCTTTGAGGGGTAAGCACCAGCTTTCTCAATTGGATTTAAGACTTGTTTCACACGGGGAACCCAGGGGTTGTATGGAAATATGACAAAGAACCATGACTGGAAGATCATAGTCTTGGGAAGAGCTATTATTTTGCTAAATGGACATACCACCAAACTGCCTTCTCAGTATGTATATTGAAGCCCACAGATCAGCATAGTTCTAATCACTCATCAGAGAATCATGTTTGTGCAGTGGCCAGAAGTTAAAACAGAGACCACCAGTCAAAGTGCAGAAAGTAAATGTTTGTGGAGGGTTCACCTATTAAGGAAACATCTGTATCACCCTTCCTCTTTCAAAGTTCAGGGAAAATCATTGAAGAGATTGCAGAAAGAGTACCAGAGGTCAGGAAGGACTTGGAAGAAACAGTGTCTTTCTGGATGTGACATGTGATGAAATCACAGCCAGTTAACATGGAGGACAGAGGAGTTCTTCTGGCCCTGGCCATAGTTGAGATTCTACTGACAGTTGTTGGCTGCTAAGGGAGGGAGAGTCAGTTATCTTCAAGGATATGGTACCTGGTAGGTTGACTGTGCTTTAGTAGATTGACCCATGTGCATAGGCATATGGCCAGCACTGATTAGACTCTGATTTATTTTTTTTTAAAAAAAACAAGACATGAAGTAGGGAGGAGAATTGTGTAGTAAGATGTGTGCAGAAGGTCTGTGAGGAATTGGATTTGGGGAATAATAGGGTGAATATAACCCAAGATCATTGTATGCTTGTATTAAATTGTCCAAGAATAAATAAAATATTATGTTAAGTACCAAACTCCACTTAAGATATGGATGCTAAAAACTGAACTTCAGAAAAAAAATCAAGTCCTTTAAAATTTTATCTTACGAATTATTTCACATTATATAGGAGGAGTAAATGCAGAGGGGGATGAGAGGGCAGGGAAAAGGAGGCATGTGGGGAGGGACAATTAACAATAAAGACCTTTTGAAAAGTCATATGGAAATCTACTGTAGAGGTTTCCTAAAATGTATACATATATGGAAGGAATTTAAATCGAGTCACTATATAAAAGGGAGACAATGCCCCAGCTAGACATCTTAAGCCACCAAGTAAAACCTCTAGTTCCAGGAATAGGTTACATCTTGTTCAGTGATAGTCCTCTCAATCATCACAGGCTATTGCAAGATTACTGGTTACTCTGCATAAACTGATAGTAAGGCCCTATTGCTGAAAACACAATTTACTTTTGTTATCGAACATGGGAAATTGAGCTGGTACCCAATTAGAAGATTCATCCCTACTCACAAGCATTCATGGTACTGGAAGGTACTTTGTATGCTACTGGAGGAAGAAAGTAACCATTAAGTTCACCTAGCTACAAATAAAAAATCCTGTGATTACAACAGAGACCTACCTGTAAAATACACTGATGCAATAGTGACCAAGATGTTATGGGAGTATCATGTACTTTTTGATTGGAATTAAGTTCTATTCCATGAGATAGAACCCATACCTGACATTTAGTAGCAAAGAACCCAACACTAGCTAGGTCATGGGCCTAGGGGAAAACCCTACTATTATTCTGCTAAGAAACATAGCAATAAAATGACTGCTGAAGGGCATATTGCAGTAGCCACAGATAGGAGCATAGCTGAACCCTCATGAGAAGCTTCTTGCAGTAGATGGGAATTAAGTCAGACCCACAACTAGACAGTGTTCAGAGAGGGAAAGACTTTGCAGCACTACACCCTCATAGAATGTCTTCATCCAATTCTTCTCCTCAAGCAGGGATTTATACAACAGTGAAGGTAGAAAGATTGTACAAGACAGATAGTAGACAACTCCAAGGAAACATCATCCTTCAGATATAATAGCATTGGTACACATATGAACTCACTGTAACAGCACACACAAAACTGCACAGGTTCAAACCAGACAAAAATCCCAGCACTGAGAGGGGGAAGCAGACACAGAATCTATTTGCGATTGATACCTGCTGGGAAAAGGAAAAAAAAATCGGTGCTTTCTAATGGAGTGCCATTGAGTTTATCACCACAGTCCAGGGTATGGCCATGTCCAAGAGTAGCTGGACAACACAAAGCAGACACCTTGTTTTTGTTTCGTTGTTGTTGTGTTGTGTGTTTTGTTTTCTTCTGAGTTGTTTGCATTATTGATTATTTTTAGTTTGTCTTGATTTTCATTTTTGTTTTCTTTTTGAGACAGAATGTGAACGTGGGTGGGTAAGGAAGTGAGAGGTCTAGGTGGTGTTGGGGCAGAGGAAAGATTATCAAAATACAATTTATGAAAACTTTGAATTTTTTAATGCACAAAAATTTACTTCATGGTTTCTTGATCTATTTAATGTAGCTTGATCACATTCAACATTCATTACTGTCTCATATCCCTTTTCTGCTCCCACTGACTGAACCCGTGTTTCTTCCCAACAAGTCTATGTATTAGGTTCATGTCATTTTCTGACCCCTATTACTTTTAATTAGGGTTGCCTGCATGAGAATTAGTGGGGGTTATATATTTGAGTAAAATTTGTCAACTTCTCAGTGGTTATACCACTGAGGGATATGACCCCCTCTTCCCCTGGGCAAGTGTTAACTGCCTTCAGCTTCTTGGCTAAATGTGGAACCTTATAAGCGTCACCCCACACATGATTGAATGTTAATGGGCTCTGCCTCAATCTTGTGTAGGTCTTGTGCAGCTAACCACAGTTTGTTTGCTGAGAGTTCTTAGGTGCAACAACCATATCATATTCAGAAGATAGCATCTCATAACACTCCTCCATCCTTTGCCTCTTATGTTAAAAACCAGATACTCTCTCAGCCTAGATACATGGGGAAGGACATAGGCCCTGCCCCAAATGATGTGGCAGACTTTGATGATCCCCCACGGAAAGTCTCACCTTACCTGGGGAGTGGAAGGAATGGGGAATCGGCTAGGCACACAGGAGGATGGAGGGAGAGGGAACTGGGATTGACATGTAAAATAAGATTGTTTCTAATTTAAATAAAATGTACTTTAAAAAGTCCTTCTGAAAACCACTCAAGGTTTTAATATACTAGAGAGAAAGGATTATAGTAACTGAAGAAAGGAAGTATGTGTGTATGTGTGTGTGGTACAGAAATTGTGTACCTTCAATAGAGTGAGTAATGGCTAAGGCAAATAAACAGGCTAGAGATGTGTCTCAGTGGTAAGGGTGTTTGCTGTGCAACCGTGAGGCTGGGCGTCCTGTATATACCTATAAACCCAGTTCTGAGTGGGGAGGAGACACAAAGATTTCTGGGAATGCTGAGAAAATGTGAGCCCCATGTTCAGAGACAAACTCTGCCTCAAAGGAACAGATAAAGTAATAGAGGGGGCACCTGATTCTGGCATCTTGTGCATTGTTCACTGACACATGTGTCTGCATGGCCATACATGTACATGCACTCACACAAACACATATGTGCACAAAATGAGCAAATATTTTTAAAATATGACAAATGATCAAAATCATAATGGTCATAAGAAGAAAAATTATAATTGCTAAAGTATTAGTATACTAGGCTTTGCTGTGTTCTGTCTTTGTATCTGTTTAATATACCCATATATTTGTAAAATGTATTTTTTCAAATTGAATTTGGAATTACTGGGTCAAAATTTGCTGAACAATCTATAAATATTTAAGAACATCAGGATATATCATGCACAGTAAGTGTTGTGTGACATTTTTATGTATGAATAGTACATATACTATATATACAGTAAGTAGGTTATGACAGGAAATGGACTTTTAACGAGGTCATGATAAAAATAATTGCTCTACCATGGATAGTATGTGCTCAATTCAAGTTAAGATGCTTCATTGATTTGTACTTAGTTTTGAACTGTTCTCATTTAAGTTCTCTATTTGTAAACAAACAAACAAAAACCTCTGGAGTTGGGTGTGGTAACCTATACTTGCAATCCTAGTGTTCGGGAAATAAAGACACAAATATCAGGAGCTCAAGGTTAGCTTCACCTACATAATGAATTGGAGGCCAGCCTGGTCTGCATGAGACCCTGTCTCACAAGGAAAAAAAAAAAATCTTTAGAGACTGCTGTTCAAACAGCCTGAATAGGCCCCAGGACTCACCAAGTCACTGTTCAGTTTCCTTGTGCTAACTGCCATCTAGTGGTCGTTGAGTTACAGTGCAGCGCACTTCCTGTAACTAGTGAATTCTCTTCCTTCTTCCCTCTCTCCCTTCCATCCCTCCTTTTTTCTCTTCCATTTCCTTTATTGCTCAGATCTGGAGGTGTAGCTCACGGCCATGGGCATCTTAGGCAAGCTTTATACTACTGACCTGCTTATCTTGGCCATTGATTTTTTAGGAGAACAGGGTTTTGTTATATTCTTCACAATGACCTCATACTGGGATCCTCCTGCCTCATCCACTCCAGTGCTGTGATTACAGGCATGTGCTACATTGCCCAGCCATAGTAAGCATAATTATTGTTTTTATATTTAAAAAGCTGGATAAGCAGCTTAAGAACTTATAAAAGTGTTTCTCTATATAAGTGGATGGAATATAAATATATACATATGTACATGTGCACACGTGTGCCTTCTTTCACAATGACACTTTTTGAACCCATTTTCGTAAAGAATATATCCTGTTATATTTTATATGTTAAGAACACTGTATGCCCTCCTCTTATCCCCTTCTGTTTCTCCTAACTCCCTCTCAACTCCCCCATGCTCCCAATTAGTTGAGGATCAGGAGATCTTGTCCCTTTCCAATTCTCCAGGAGACCATGTACGTCTCCCTTAGGCTCCTCCTTGTTTCCTAGCTTCTCTGGCACTGTGGATTGTAGGCCGGCAATCCTTTGCTCTATGTCTAAAATCCATATATGAGTGAGTACATACCATGATTCTCTTTTTGTTACTGGGTTACCTCACTCAGGATGGTTTCTTCTAGTTCCATCCATTTGCCTGCAAATTTCAAGATTCCATTGTTTTTTTTCTGCTGAGTAGTACTCCATTGTGTAAATGTAATACATTTTCTGTATCCATTCTTCAGTTGAGGGGCATCTAGGTTGCTTCCAGGTTCTGGCTATTACAAATAATGCTGCTATGGCCATAGTGGAACAGTTGTCCTTGTTGTATGAATGTGCTTCTTTTGGGTGTGTGATTAAGAGTAGAATTGCTGGATCTTGAGGTAGATTTCCATTTTCCGGAAGAACCACCATACTGATTTCCAAAGTGGCTATACCAGTTTGCACTCCCATCAGCAGTGGAGGAGTGTTCCCCTTTCTCCACATCCTCTCCAACATAAACTGTCATTGATGCTTTTGATTTTAGCCATTCTGACAGGAGTAACATGGTATCTCAGAGTTGTTTTGATTTACGTTTCCATGATGGCTAAGGATGTTGAGCACTTTCTTAAGTGTCTTTCAGTCATTTTAGATTCCTCTATTAAGAATTCTCTATTCAGTTCTGTATCCCACTTTGTAATTGGATTATTTGGTGTTTTGGTGACCAGCTTCTTGAGTTCTTTGTATGTTTTGGAAATCAGCCCTCTATCAGATGTGGGGTTGGTGAATATCTTTTTCCATTCGGTGGGCTGCTGTTTTGTCTTGTTGACTGTGTCATCTGCCTTAGAGAAGCTTCTCAGTTTCAAGAGGTCCCAATTATTAATTGTAGATCTCAATGTCTGTGCTGCTGGTGTTATGTTCAGGAAGTGGTCTCCTGTACCAATTCATTCAAGGGTACCTCCCACTTTTTTCTAAGATGTTCAGTGTGGGTAGATTTATGTTAAGGCCTTTGATCCATTTGGAATTAATTTTGTGCATGTCGATAGACATGGATCTATCTGCAATCTTCTACATGTTGGCATCCAGTAATTCCAGAACCATTTGTTGAAGATATTTTCTTTATTCCATTGTATAATTTTGACTTCTTTGTCAAAAATCAGTTGATCATAGGTTTGTGGATTAATATCAGGGTCTTTTATTCTATTCCATTGGCCTACCTGTCTATTTTTGTGCCAATACCAAGCTGTTTTCAGGACTATAGCTCTATAGTAGAGATTGAATTCAGGGATGGTCATGCCTCCAGAAGTTCCTTTATTATACTGGGTTCTTTTGGCTATCCTAGGTCTTTTTTGTTTTTCCATATGAAGTTGAGTATTGTTCTTTCAAGGTCTGTGGAGAATTGTGCTGGGCTTTTGATGGGGATTGCATTGAATCTGTAGATTGCTTTTGGTAAGATTGTTATTTATACTATGTTGATCCTGCTTATCCAAGTACATGGGGCATCTTTCTATTTTCTGGTATCTTCTTTAATTTCTTTCTTTAAAGACTCAAAGTTCTTGTTATACAGGTCATTCACTTGTTTGGTTAGCATTACCCTAAGGTATTTTATGTTGTTTGTGGCAATTGTAAAGGGTGATGTTTCTCTGATTTCTTTCTCAGCCCATTTATTATCTGTATATATTAGGGCTACTGATTTTTTTGAGTTATTCTTGTATCCTGCCACTTTGCTGAAGGTGTTTATTAGCTGTAGGCATTCCCTGGTAGAATTTTTCAGGTCACTTGTGTAGATTATCATATCATCTGCAAATAGTGAAAGTTTGACTTCTTCCTTTCCTGTTTGTATCCGCTTGATCTCCTTTTGTTGCCTTATTGCTCTAGCTAGAACATCAAGTACCATATTGAAGAGATATGGAAAGAGTGGACAGCCTTGTCTTGTTCCTGATTTTTAGAGGAATCTCATTGGGTTTTTCTCCATTTAGTTTGATGTTGGCTGTTGGTTTGCTGTATATTGCTTTAAAAGAGATGCCATAATAGAGGGAGCCACTATAGGTTTAAAGAGAAATCTGGCACTGGGGAAATGTCCAGAGATCTGCAAGAATGACACCAATTAGCCTTCTAAGTAGTAGTGGAGAAACTATCTTCTCCAATAATGAGATTGATGACTACCTTATATGCCATCCTAGAGCCTTCATCCAGTAGCTGATGGAAGCAGAAACAGACACCCACAGATAAACACTAAGCTGACCTCCTGGAATCCAGTTGCAGAGAGGGAGGAGTGATGAGCAAGTGGGTCAAGACCAGGCTGGAGAAACCCTCAGAAACAGCTGACCTGAACAAGGGGGAGCTCATGAACCCCAGACTGATAGCTGGGACTGATCCAGATCCTGTGAATGTGGGTGTCAGTTAGGAGGCCTGGGCCATCTATTGATCATCTGGTAGTAGATCAGTATTTATCCTTAGTATAGGAATGGACTTTGGGAGCCCATTCCACATAGAGGGATACTCTCTCAGCCTAGACAGAGTGGGGTGTTGGGACCCAGCCCCCACAGGACCTCTAAGAGTTGTTTTCCAGCATAACCACAGGTAACTCCTGTTTTCCTGACCTCACTCCACTCAGATCAATATCCTGTTGTGAATCCTTTGGGTTTTTGTAACGTTGTATATAAGGCTTCTCCACAATAAAGGTGAGAGACATTCTCTCAGAAAAGGACCAGGCATCTTGTTTTTCATTCAAATCTCCAGGGTTTTGTCTGATACTCAGACTTAGTAGTGGCCAAGGGCAGCCACAGGGGTGAGGGCCTAGGCCCTGCTTCAAATGATGGACAGACTTTGAAGATTCCCCCATGGAATGCCTCACCCTCCCTGGGGAGCAGAAAGGGGATGGGATGGAGGGTCGGTGGGGGGTAGGGGAGAAGGGGAGGGAGAGGGAACTGGAATTGACATGTAAAACAAGCTTTTTTTCTAATTTAAATTAACAAAATGATTTGAAAAACTAAAAAAAAAAACTGTATGCAAAGATATTTTATAGGCCTCTCAGACTGAGCATAAGGCTCAGTGGTAGAATAATCATGGTGGCATGTATGACGTCCTGAGTTTGAACACTGGTACGGTTTTAGAGGAGACATTTCAGAGACATAATATTGTCATAAAGCTCACAGGTTACGAAAATAGTATAAGGATGCCTTCTATGTTTCAGAGTTAGGATTAAGATATAAAACTATCATTAATAAAATAGTGGTTAGTGTTCAGCAACAAGATATTGCAAGCTTGAATCCTGTTGACAGATGGGAAGTTTAGCATGTAGCATTAGATGTACCCTTGGACAGAAATGCTGGCAGTGACGGTAGTGTGTGGGAAGTGATCCATCTGGTGAGATTCTGGAGACTAATATATCCTTCAATGAACAGTCCATCGTGATCATTGGTGTTGAGGCAGAAACCCAGCTCTCCCCTCAAAGGGGAAAATAATGCCTTCTGGAGCCAAATATGAGCAACAGTCACCTCAGAACACAGATTTAGGTTTCTCCAAATAGTGTGCTTTGATGAAGTAACAATTTAATGAACTTTTTATAGTAACAGAACAAATAAAAACAAATTAAAGCACTTTTCAAATATTTTCTTGGGTGTATTAGGTAGGCAGGTTATAGAATGACAAGGAGAACTTTGTTATAGAACTTAGTTCTGTGATTCTCAACCTGTGGCTCACACACCAGATAGTCTGTATATTAGATATTCACATTGCAATTCATAACAATAGCAAAATTATAGTTATGAATTAGTAAAAAAAATGATCTTATGGTTGAGGAGTCACCACAGCATGGGGAACTATATTAATGAGTCACAGCATTAGGAAGGTTGAGAACCACTGACTTAGACATTATCTGACAGTTCTTTAGTAAAAATCTAGGGCTTTGTTAATACATCCCAAAAGGCTTTTAATATCTGTCATAGGATGTTAGCATCAGTAGGGGTCAGGTGAGTGGGTGGCAAGAAAAGCTTAGTTAACATATAGCAAAAAGATAGCCCAAGATAAATTAATTAGGTTCTGGAACCACAACATTCCAACCTCTCCACATCATTAAAGTTTTAATCAAACATCCTTTTATCCACAGCTTTTCTTTCTAGGAATTCTTGTTTACATTGGAAAGCTCATTATGCTGGCAATACTTAACTGGAAAATACATATTTGACAGAACACAGGAAATGTTACCTATTACTGCTCTAATAAGAGATACCTAATATATTCTATAGACACTTCAGGTCACCTATTGGGTGAAGATTTGGGATGAAATCCTGACATGGCATGATTTGGACCTTAATCTGCACAGACAACTATTAAACACTAGCTTCCTATTTTCTGAATTGTATTGGCAGTCAACTATAGGGATTTTTCAGCCTTGCAATTATGATTTCTTGGGTCCTAATTTTAACGTGTTTTGATTGCATGCATGTGTGTGCACCGTGTACATACCTGGTACCCTTGGAGGCCAGAAGAGGGTATCAGATTACCGAGAACTGCAGTTTCTGATGATTGTGATCCACCAGGTGGGTGCTGGGAACTGAACTCTCATCCTCCATAAGAACAGCAAGTGAGCCCTCTTTCTAACTTGGGCCCTAATTCTTTTTTGTATAGCTTTACTTTTAGTAGGATCTATTAACTATATACAATAATAGGTTTCATGGCATTTTCATACATGTATATAACAGTGTAATCATATTCACCCCCAATCATACTTTTGCCCTTTTTCCACCTGCCATAAAGCATTGTTTGCAGCAACATAGGTGAAATGTTCCTAAGAACACATGTCCCTTATCAGTGAGTGCATCATTGACAAAAATTGTCTCTCCCCCAGTCCAACAATCATTATCTACCTATAGCTGTTTAGAGAGCTGTTTGGGGGCTTCTCCCCCAAAGCAGGTGTTAACTGCTTATAAATCTTCAGGGAGAGGAGGACCATGTAATTCTCTTGAGAGATTGTTACATGCTTGGCAGGATATTTAGCAGGTTCTCTGGATTCCACCCTTCTTTCTGGGTGCCGGGGATTGAACTCCGGGCTCCATGCATCCTAAGTACATGCTCTACTCCTGAGCCTCTTGCCCCTAGCTCTTCCACAAGTATTTTTCAACTCAGGGACTTTTTTAGGGTTTAAAAGAATAGTCTGTGGTCAGAAAAATCTTAGTATCTGTCCAAAGGAGGGAGACAGCAAAAAGACAAAGAGCCAAGCCTACCACATGGTGGACAAACAGAGACATTGCAAAGAAGAGGAGCTTTAGAGAAAGTGTGAAAAAAAAGCCTTAAGTACTAAAGAAAGTGCAATAAAGCTCTAGCCAGTGTCTGAAAGAAATGACAGCAGAAAAAGTCACAGCCAAGGGGGACAGATCCAACAGAACCTCAGAGAGGCTTGTAGGGGTCAGGAATTCTGATCCCCACATAGCTTAAGCTGAATCAGCCTTCTTGAGGGGTATTTACTTGGCCAGGTGACTGATCTGCCTGACTGGATTAACTTCTTTTTAAAAAGATTTTATTTTATTTTTTTATTGTGCATGTGTATGTTCACATACTTATAGGTGCCTCAGAGGCCAGATACATAACCCCTGCAGCTGGAGTTACAGGTGCCTGAGCAGTACTGGATACTGAACGCTGGTCCTCTGGAAGAACAATAAACGTTCCTAACTCCTGAACCACCTCTTCAGCCATGTTAAGTTATGAGGAGACAATGGCATAATTGCACCTGGAAACAGGTCCCCCCCCCATTTTTGGTTTTTTGATACAGGGTTTCTCTGTGTAGCTTTGGAGCCTGTCCTAGAACTGAATCTGTAAAGCAGGCTGGCCTTAAACTCATAGAGATCCACCTGCCTCTGCCTCTCCAGTGCTGTGATTAAAGTTGTTCACCACCACTACCTGGCCAGATTCCATTCTTTTTATAAATATAAATTACTATTTTTTTGAGATTACAATTATATCATTTCCCTTCTGTTTCCTTTCTACATAACCTCCCCCACATACCTCTCCTTGTGCTTAGGTTCCATTTTTAGCTAGACTGCAATATCTCATTTTATGGGCCCTTCACCGATACTGTTAACAGTTCTCTGACAAGATAATCCTAAAATCATTAAGGAAGCACACCAAGTACATTTTTATCTTAAAAAAATAAAGCATCTCCAGTCACTGCTGTGCCAATGAGGGTGAAAGCCATTCTCACTTCACTAAACAGTCCTTCTCTAGGTGATGGAGGGTACCACCTTCTGGGAAGAGGCCTCCAGACTTCCTCCCAGTGTTTTGTTTAGGGTGTCATTTGGACCTGTGGACTTTCACTAATTAGTTTAGAATAGACAAGAGAGGGCATAGAATTTAAGTCATAGGATATTTGTATCAGTTACTGTGAAAAGTCATGAGCATAAGTGTGTTTATTTGTAGTTACCCAGAAATTATTATAGTTTGAACACCACTTTAGTAATCAGATAATAGATTCCTTCAAGACAGAAATTTGTCATCTGGTCATCACTTCTGCCAGCTGTTTAGATGATCAAATTTGCTGAATGTTGACACACATTAATAACTGGCTTTGTTGAGTGTATCTAAAAAATGCTGTACTCCTACCTAAAAACGAACAAGAATCTAACAAAACTTCACAGAAAGTATTGATGAAGAAGATAGGCTTAATTGTTCTGTGTGTTATGGTATATGCAGTAAGATAGTCTGAAGTTCAAGACCAGCTTGGGTGACACAGAAAATTCCAGGCCAATCTAGAGTTATTAAGACCTTGTCTTAATAAACAAGCAAAAGAAAAAAATCTGTCTTTTTCATATATAAAGGAATGGAAGTCTTAGGAGACCAATTGTAATAGGTGTGTTAAAGTTCTCACAAATCCATTTTACAAAGTACAAATAGTCTTCAACTTCACACTAAAAGGCTGTTTTATTCTGACTGCAAGCTACCACTTGAATGGCATTTAGGTCCAAATGTCCATTTCCAAATAACTATGATCAATCACCTGCCAGGTAGCCAGTAATAAGCCCACCACTTATAGTGATGGCCTTTCCAGGGAAAGGAGATTTGAATACCAGCAGCATTAGCATGGAAGAGAGGAAGAGGTCGATTCTTCTGGATACCGGGCCCCTTAACTACATGAAACACATGAGGGATGGAGTACTAGAGTACTTCTGCTTTATATATGGCTAGCTATAGACACTTAAGAGTTTGTTTTTATTTTTTCAATTTTTATTTCTTAAACTAAATATAAAACATATCAGCTACTATGTTAGATTTTTATTTAAATTGAAAATGTGAGTTTAGAGAAAGGATGGAGTCAGAAAGCTTTGTATTGTTACATATCGGTGAGCTTCAACTGTGGGGGTCTGATGGTATGGAAGATGCTCACAATGCTGTGCTCAGAGATTTGGAGACCTGTGAGTCACAGTGGATTGTTAAGAGCTCACATACTAGAGTTAGCTTGTCTGGGTTCAAAGTCTCATGCTGCCTATGCTAACTATATGTTAACAACGAGTAATTTACCCTCCTTTCCTTATCCTACAATAATAAATAATACAATGAGAATGTACCAGGTCTCCTTAATACAATGCCTACCACATGGTATGTAGTTCATAAATGGCAGTTATATTTATTATGAGTTTTGTTCAATTCATTATTTCTTACTTTAGAATTTTTTTGTGTTTAATGTCTACCTTCAATAATAAATACCTTTGGGCTGTGACTCATATTTTGATAGTATCTACAAAATCACAATGGGAAGCCAATGGTAATAACACAGTGACCTTTATTGAGAAGGTCCAAACATCAAAACTGAAGTATTTTTCAGTTCAGTTTGTCGAAATACTTCAGTTTTCCAGCTGGATCTGGGATTATCTGTTAAAACAAAAAGCAAGTTCGTCATTTAAAAAGAGCCAAAGTACATTATGAATAGTTTGGCATTAATTACCCTCCTCTTTAAGATGTTACCATTGATTTTGTAAAACAAATCAAATTACGTATTATGTTTAAGAAAAACTAGATTTGTAATATCTACTAATCTCAGATACCCCAAGAAGCAAATAATACATTTTTCAGTTGATTAATATCATATGTACCCAGGCAACCCAAAAATTTCCTACAGCCCTTCCATTGCACATTTGAGCCCAATCTAATTAAACACATTGAAAGCACGGCCACAGATGTCAACATATTTTATAATGTATTTTCTGATTAAATGTTATGTAATAGCCTGAAAAGGGGGCTGTGTGTTGACTAAGGTTCATCAAATTAATTTTAAAGGTATTTCAAGTACTGGGGGGTTGAACCCTGGCCCTTCAACTGGTAAACAAAAGCATTAGCATGGAGCTGTATCTAAAGCTTTGTTTAAAGCTTTTCTTTTTTGAGACAGGACTTCGCTGTATTTCCTATCTTAGTTTTGAACTCAGGTATAGACTAGGCAGGCCAAGAATTTCAATCCTACTACCTCAACTTCCTAAGTAGCTAAGATTACAGGTTTATGTCTATGAGCCTGGCTCATAATGCAACAATTTATAATCTCAAACTGCAAAGTGAAAAAAAATAGCACAGACAGCTTATAAATAAAGAAAAATGTATGTGTTAACATATACTCTGTTTAATTCTTAACTGACAAAAATAATTCCACATGTTTTCAGTTTGGGTCCTTCTTTCAATACACATTTACTGAGTCCTGCTATATGACAACTATTTAAACTATTAGCCAGACAGCATGCATTAATGAACTAGATAACCAATATCCCTTGTCTTCAGACTTATATTCTATCATTTTTAGACTGGTAAATAGTTTTAAAAACAGGTTAATGGGATAGTGAATGGGGTTGGTATAGAGTACTGTGGACTTCCAGCCAATAGCCAGAAACTGGAAGCAGCCTAGATGCCCCTCAACTGAAGAATGGATAGAGAAAATGTGGTACATTTACACAATGGAGTACTACAATAGACTCTGATGATACCCTATGGAAGGCCTCACCATCTAGGGGGGAGCAGAAAGGATATGTGATAGGTAGGGTTTTAGTTGAGGGGGAGGACGGGAGGGAGAAGGGAACTGGGATTGTCACGTAAAACAATCCTGTTTCTAATTCAAATTAAAAAAAAAGTTGAAAAAATAGAGTACTGTGGAAAAGACTTTGAAGATGACATTTAGCTGAAATATGAGTGAAGAGGAAGAGCCAGTCAAGCACACAAAGGACAATACAGAAAGAATATCGAAGGGGTCAGAAAGTTGGATCAGTTGGTAAAAAGCCCTTGCCATGCACACTTGATGACCTCTGGAACCCTCATAAAAGTGAAAGGGAACAGACTCCACAAGTTGTGGCTTGCCCTCCAAATAGACATGGTGGCATGCATAGGCCCCTATCATACAAACATACAATACATAGTAACAATGTTTTAAGAAAGAACACAGAAGGCAAAACACTAAGGCAGGATCCATGGTCAAAAAAAAAGAAAGGAGCACATCTGAAGGTAAAGAGTTTATCACTCCTGGCTGTCTCTCGCTAATGGTACTTCTATTTTAAGAAAATTTATTCCTAAATACTGAAAATTATTTTCCTAAATACTGTTTGATTTTCAGAAGCTAAAAACTTGAAAGATTTTAGATTATTATTTAAGAAAAGGTTCATGCAAGTTTCCAAGTCATTCTAGGCAAAGGCTACTTATGAAGTGTACCAGTATCCCTAAGGGCAGAAGTGTATCTGTTTGAATCTTTTCTTTAAATGACAAGGAGCAAACCATTAGCTTTTGGTGATCATTAAAAGTAGATTTTCTCCAAAGCTTTCTCCTATGAAGACAGGTTTTCTCGGGACTGTTTCCTTGGCTCACAATGTGGGAAGAAATTCCATACATGAACGTTAAGTTGATTCTTCTACATCTCTACTTTGCACTTTTAGTTTCTCCTTTTTTTAAACAGTGTATTTCTCTGGATAGTTAGCTTTAAATTTCACAGTATTATCCATATTATGACGTCTCTGCTTTTAGCTACTCTCCTGCCAGTCCAAGGGATGTCTGCAGTATGATTTCTCCCTAACAATGATTTGTTCATTTTAGAAATCAGGACAGTCTGATTATAAGGAAAGACCACATTAAAGCTGGCATACATTTTTGCTTCTGGGCATGCCTTTAGCAACAACAACAACAATAACAAAATCAACATGACTTACTGTTTCACTACCAGGTTTCCAGCCAGCAGGGCAGACTAAAAGGAACAAAAATAAGACAAAGGCAGTTAAAAACAGTTTAATTTTCTTAAGCAACTCCTGAACCTATTTCCATATGAAAGAAAAAAATCATATTAAACATGTTTAGACTACCAAGCACTTGGCTTGTTAGCTTGTCTGCTAACACTAAAGAATTTTTTTAAAGATTTTATTTACTTATTATATATACAACATTCTGCTTCCTTGTATATCTGCACACCAGAAGAGGGCACCAGATCTCATAACGGATGGTTGTGAGCCACCATGTGGTTGCTGGGAATTGAACTCAGGACCTCTGGAAGAGCAGTTGGTGCTCTTAACCTCTGAGCCATCTCTCCAGCCCCAACACTAAAGAATTTTATTCATGAGTTTATTAGCAGGCAGCTTATTTATTTTAATTTTACCAATTATACTTACTTGCAGTTACAATATGGAAAATAAATTGGACATTTATAATAACATTGGAAAATCTGGTGAACTAAAAAGCCTAGGTAAGTCATCCCTTTGAGTCATGTTCATGCAAGCAACCCTAATAAAGCTCAATGTGTCTCCAATGAAAAGTAGGAGGGAGCTTGGAATAAAGGAGAAGAATTTTGGTGAGAGAAGTGGATAAGAGGGTAATGAGAGGTGAAAAAGATCAAAATTCATTATAAACATATATTGATATTGTCAAATAAGAAAATAAGGTTTTAGAAAAGGAAGGTACCTTCTCCATGCTTGTCAGTGTACTGGAATGCTTGAACCAAGCGCAGTGTCTCATCCACTGATCTACCCACAGGAAGGTCATTCAGCGTAATCTGCCTTAGGATTCCTTTGTCATCAATAATGAAGAGGCCTCTGTAAAGCACAGGGATGGTAAAAGTGATTCCATTTCTTCTCAGTTAAGGTAAGTATTCTGCTATATAGAGTTAGCAGTACTATTCTATTGCCACGTACATTCCTATTATGACTTTTGGATTATCACTGTCAAATAGTTTGAAATTTTGGTTTTGAAGAACTGGAGAGATACCTCAGCAGGTTAAAGCACACACTGCAATTTCAGAAGACCCAAGTTCAATTCACAGCCCCCACTTCAGGCAGCTCATAAGTGCCATTAACTCCACTTCCAGGGATCTGATGTCTCTTTTCGAAGGCACATATCCACACACAGACACACATATAATTTGAAAAACCTGGTTTTGGGGGAGGCGAAAATCTGTTTTTGGATGACAGCGTCCTCCCATCTTTCAGGATTTATAAGAAGGCAATGGAAGGGCTTAACCCCTCCTTGTGTATCTCTAGGCAGTTAATGGTTATTTTCTTCAGCCACTGGTAAGGTGTCCATGGTCCTATAAAATCACTGAACCTACTTAAAATCACTGGACCACACATATGCAAAAAGGGCATGAAAGTAGAGGATGATTAGGAGGATCAGCAGGAGTGGGACAAGAGTACAATGGTGAGTTTAGTATGATCAAGATACAGTCACTATCTACATGTACAAAAATCTCATATTATAGGCTGGGTGTTGGTGGCACACGCCTTTAATCCCAGCACTCGGGAGGCAGAGGCAGGCTGATCTCTGTGACTTCGAGGCCAGCTTGCTCTCCAGAGCGAGTGCCAGGATAGGCTCTAAAGCTACACAGAGAAACCCTGTCTCAATCCCCCCCCCCAAAAAAATCCCATATTATATGTAAATAATGTTTTAAGAAAAAACTTAATACATCTGGTGGCCCATGTGTTTAATCCCAGCACCAGGAAAGCAAAGGCAAATAGATCTCTGTGAGTTGGAGGTCAGCCAATTCCAGACTAGTTAAGGCTACATAAGTCTCTGTTTCAGAAAACAAAGAATTCCTCCCTCTGAAGGGAAAAAAATCTCTAATCTGACTTTAAATAAGGGGCGGGGGAGACACACACACAGGATAATTAGGAGTTCAATGTCATCTTTAATGTAATGTAGTTCAAATCAAGGACAACCTTATCTCAAAAAAACTATTAATCAAAATAAAAGGGCAAATTCTGTATTAGGTAATATTACTTGGTCAGTGTTCAAACACTTAACTTTTTAAGGCTAAAATTGCCCTTTTTATCAAAGAATTCTATTTGTACTTACTAGCTCATGTAAAAGCTGCCAGCCTGATCTACAAAGTGAGTTCTAGGACAGCCAGAGCTATAGTGTCTCAAATAATCAAAAACCAAAAACAAGCTGAAAAGGCTGCTGGGTGAGATACTGCCTTAGTCTTTCCGAAGATACAGGTTTGCAAAGTACTAAGCAGATATTAGAAAAACATTACTTGAGCCAATTCAGAAAAAAGGAAAATGTTAAGGGGTTAGTAGACTCAGATACAAGTGTGGTCTCTGCTATTAACTTATTCTATAACTCTCACTAAATTTATAGAAATCCACACATCTGCTTCTTTTTATCAATAAATAGAGGTTGTCAAAGCCCTCTACCAGATCTCACAGTATGCAACTCCAGTTTAAATAGGACATCAACAGTTTAAAAACTATCTATAACATTCCTGCAAATACAGCAAAATAGTACTTTTGATCAAAATATCTTCTAACTCTAAAGTATCACCCATTTCTAGGAAGATTATAAATGTACTTGCATTTCTCAAAATGTTAACCAAAGAAGGGTACCTAAGAGTATGGCCTGAGTCCTCGAGGTATACACCATAGTCCTTTGAGATCTGATGGTTCAGATCTGAAAGAAGTGGAATCCTTATTGGCCCCAGTCCTCCCTGTCTTCGAGGGGTATTAATCCTGTAATAGACAGAACACTTTAGCTCTCTCAGAGATAAGTGACATATTAAAAATAAACTCTCTTTTCACATATCAAAGTACATATATACAATATATATATATATATATATATAATATATATATTATATATAATATCCTTTATAACAAAAACAGGCTACTGTACTTTCTATTTTCATGCCTTTTTTTTCTCACTGGGTAGTAAGTATATCCATATCCTTTAAGTACTAAATGCTGATACACATGGCATTTTTAATATATGAATACCATATTTTATTGATCTCTCTGGGCAGCCATAAAACTGATTGCATTTTTCTTTAATAAACACCACTGAAAGCTTCATATACTCTTATGCTTGCATATTTCACTGTTACCTTCTAGAAGCAGAAATGATAGAGGGTGTACACTTAAGGTATGCAACATAGGATTACTGGTTGATTTAAAACTCACGCAGATCTATTTGCCTCTGCTTCCCCAGTGCTGGGATTAAAGGCATGGACCACCATGCCCAGAAGGATAGGCTTTTTAAAACATACATAAATTATATATAATACTAGATTTTAATATAATAAAAGGGTGTGTCTTAAGTCTTAGAACAGATCACAATACAAGGCCTTGAAAAAGGTGGGATCCAATGAGATCTTTCACTGCTCTGCAAGGCCAAGAAGACAAACTCCATGTGAAACAATGAGAGAACTTAGTCACAATGGCAAATCCATCAGTCCTCAGATTTAAGTATCTGTAATCTGAAATCACAGTACTTGTGCACTGTTACCCCATGGGAGGACACTGACATAGTAGCAAAATAAAACAAACCAGAAATGGAAATACTGCTCTGTGGGTCTGCAGCCCCAGTTCTAAGTGGAAACGTTGGCTAGGATTAGTATAAAACTTAGCTAATTAAGAACATAGCATCAAATTCCCATAGAAAAGGACACTAGAGGGCTGGAGAGATTGCTCAGTGGTTAAGAGCACTGTCTGCTCTTCCAGAGGACCTGAGTTTAATTCCCAGCACCCACATGGTGGCTCACAATCACCTACAATAGGATTCAATGCCCTCCTCTGGCATGCAGGTTAACATGTAGATAGAGCACTAATACATAAATAATAAATCTTAATAAAAGAAAAACACACCCAAATTATGCGGAATGGTATAAGTTTTTCCTTAGTTCACATGTATTTTAATCCTAGAAGATTTATAATCATTACAAAAATTATAAAGCAAACGAGCACATAGACTTAATATTATTCTATTAGTAATCAGGATATATGTTATTTATAATTGTAGGTCTCCAACCAATTGGACTTTGTCATATATACTTAAACATTTTAATGTGTCTATAAAAATTGCCAGTAGGGAAAACACTTATGCTTTGCATTTATAAGTTTAATGGATTAAATATTACATTTTAAAATTAAAAGAATTCTCAATGATCTTTACTGTGTGAAAAATTTTCAGCACAAAACTGCTGACATTATTCAAAGCTCATATACCCATACACTTTTCAGATTTTGATACATGTTGCTGAGCTGCTCTCCAGAAATGCTGAACCTGCAACTATGTCTGAGTGTCATTCCTTCACACATCTAGCAACAATCAGATGTTTTTCAATCTTGGCCAATGAGACAGGGTGAAATGGCATGTCTTATCATTTTAACTTGCAGTTCTTTGCAGCTTGTTTGGTGAAACATCTTCTCATGTTAATAAAGTTTTAGAAATTACTCTTAGAACCTTTTTTTTTTGTTTTTGTATCCTGAGACAGGATCTACTTTGTAGACTGCACTGGCCTTGACCTCACAGAGATCTCTCTATTTCAGCCACACTAGTCTAAAGTTAATTTTTAAAAATATTACTGTTTTGAAAATTATAAAAGCTAATGACTGAACTAATACTGATAACTATGTAACAGAATATGTTCTAATTCTTTTTCACATCAAGGATACACAAAAAATTATATTATCATATTAGGAGCTATCTGCACATGACTAAGAAGTAAATCTATTCATTTTATCCCAGACTTAAGGCAAACACTGACCAGGCCAAGTGGGTAAACTGAGAGTCGACAGAGCATGCCACCACTTCAGTATTTATAGATCTGAATTCTTCAATTCGGTCACCGAAGGCAATGATTTCAGTTGGACATACAAAAGTGCTGAAAGTTGAAAAAAGAAAACAGGTCAATTATTCTCAAAATAAGCAAACAACTGAACTTTCAAACAAGCTTTTATTACAGACACTTCTCAATATATCAACATATCTTAAGGACAGATCATAGATGAGTTTTCAAGTGAAATTCTAAGACAGTATTTAATTAAATATTCTAAACACATTTTGAGTTCTCAATTGCATTTCAAATATTCTTCTTACAACTGATCTATGTGTGACCAATGTTTCCTTCTTCCTCACAGCAATACCGTTTCATGAGCTTTTAATTAATATTTTGTAGTTTAGTGTTTTACAGATTTCAAGGGAACTAAGCAATGTCTATAATGTTTGGCTTCGTCTTTCTTAGTCCTACCTCCTGCTTCTAGATAGTTCTTCTTCCACATTGTATTCCAGCTCCATGTAAAATATGCCCGGGGAATATAAAATTCTATCAGAAAGGCAGGTTGAAAGGATATTATTCTGTGCAATAACCTTTAAAAACGTTGTATTATTTTATGTTAATGAGTGTTTTGCCTGTACGTTTATGTCTGTATAACATGTATGTGCTTGGTACCTGAGGAGGCCAGAAGAGAGTATGAAGTCACCTGGAACTGTAGTTACAGAGGGTTGTAAGAGGTCATGTGGGTGTTGGGAATCAAACCTGGGTCCTCTGAAGAGCAGCCATTTCTCTTAACTGTTGAGACATCTCTCTAGCCCCACTGGGGAGAATTGTTTTCAAACCATGGTTAAACTAATTTTGTGAGCGGCAACCAATGTTAAAATGTAATACAAAAATGACAATATATCATACACAATGACGCTATCTATTAGACATCTGTATACATATAAATTTATGTTTAGTAGTGATATTAAATCTTAACTTGAAGCTAGGGAACACTTGGGATTGCCAAATTGGAGAGGTGTTTTGAGAAGGTGATTACTTACCACTTTGTATGGAAATTTTTCAGTATTTTAACACTAAGCATGGCTGTGCTTGTGCACACAGACTGAATATTAATTACCCTATGTATATATCCATCTGTAGTAGGTGGCAATGAAATATGTGATTCTTAATGTCTGGGTCATGGCCCAAAAGCATGAAAATATAGATTTGGGGGACAAGTTGATACTTGAGCCCAATAGTAGATTTAAAAATAATTCAGTTGTTCAAGCAGAACATTGCCAGAGGCAAACAAACAGGTCTATCTAACTGTCCCTGGTAACCTTGGCTATATAACATACTTCCAACATTTTCTAAAAGAGTTAATGGTCAGATTAACCCTTCTTTCTTATTATCTCAAGATTTCTGCTTCTGGTTTCTGTTAGAAATTAACTTATTCTTTTAGTTGATTGAGCCAGAGTATAGGTCGATTAGAGAGATAACTTCTTTTGGGTTTAGTGCTCTAATATTTATTAAAATTCTTTCCAGTTGGATTAGTACAAAGGGTTGGCAAACTTTGTTCTACTGGCCAAATCCTGCCCTTTAATGGTGAGATTTCTCTGAAGCAAAGCAGCAACCATGCATGTATATTTTATCTATAGATCCAAGCATGGAATGGGGAAGAAGGACAGATCCAAAGAGATAACAAGATTAAAACCACTTACAGTTCTTCATCCTTCAGAGAAAATATTAACTTCTGGCTTACAATGTATAGAAATGAATTTAAATTTCACCTTTTCTAGATTCATCTTACTGGACAAAGGTACAGTGGCAAATGTAAAGGGATTCTTTAGTTGCTTTTTGTAACCCTACCCCACAAAAATTCAAATAGAAAAAAATTAAGAGGTTGAAATAACTACTTTTTTGTTTATTGCTTTTCACTTTTTCATGAGTAAGGCATTCTCAGAATTGTATGTTTCAAAATAAACTCCTTGAAGTGAATAACTACAAGACAATTTATAATTGACTTTATGGCCATTCAAATAATGCTGTCACAATTGAAGAACCCCACAATCAAAAAGTATTACTATATATATTAAATAGATATTATTAAAATGTTCAAATCTCAGGAATACAGAAAATAAAACTGGCAAAGCCTTTATAGTAAACAGAATTATGTATTAACTCTTGCATAACTACTTGCTAACATATCAGTCTATTTTCTTGTCTTTGTGACTCCAATATATGGTAGGTATTACCTTCCTCCTCTCAAGCTTGCCTTACTAAGAACCATCAGTTAAAAAACAAATTCTGTTTGTTGTTCTTGGATAACGAATGACAAAGATTGGAATTTTATTAGTAGATACTTGTGTGTATTACTTACAAATCGAGTGGGTAGAAGAAGAAAACTAAGTATTTCCCACGATAGTCAGTCAGTTTCAGCTCCTTGAATTCTCCATTTATCACAGCTGTTCCTTCCCAGTAAGGTGCTGGCTTAGAAACTAAGAAAGAAAAACAATGTTCTATGACACTGAGAAAGTTGTTGGAATGGCAAAGGACAACGTTAGAAAAACTCTAAAGAGTCAGACTTCGTTGGCAGTCTGGAAGACTACATACTTCTGAGAACTTATAACAATAACTTACTGTTAGAGAATATAAGATACATAGAATTGCAAAGAAATCTATAATTACCCTGAAATCCAAGTATAAGCATTTAAAAAGTTGGTGATGTAGCAATAGGTGTGTGTTCAATCACACCTTCAAGGTACAAGATATGTGAGTGACCCTATAACTCTGTAAGATAACAATGACAGAATCCCTGTGATAACTATCATATAGCATGAAAGTCTCTGTGTCCCAGTGGGCACCAGGTACAAGCAAGTACTTCTGGATTGAGAGTGAGTTGTTGCACATTTCTGTAATAGGAGGAAATGCTAAATTTCAGTTGGATGTTAGTTAAAATACTTTTTTTATGTAGAATTTTTCCTGGTTACTGTAATTAACACACATTAATTGAATGAAAGGAGAAAAATGTTTCTGTCCATGCCCACAAAGTCTTATATCTTATTCTTGTACTAAACACCACTGGCTATTTCATCACAGCCCCTTCAAGTTATCCCAGATCATGGGATAGTTTTCCTAGAAGGTTTTGAAAAAGGAAATTCCCCAACCCCTTTGAACTGGTTTCAAATGACCCGATGCACATTCAATCGTGCTGCTGTCCTATAAAGGCATGCTGTAACTCTAGCTAGCACCCTTTGATAATAATGTTCCTTCATGCTGTTGACACATTCAAATAACACTTTCAAAACCATTACAAATACTTGCTTCCAAGTTGAACTAAAGTTTCTAGAATTAAGCCTTATATTTTTGTGTAAAAGCCAGCACTAACAGTTGCTCTACAGAGACAAACTGAGGATGAATTTCTTTGTGAAGTTTATATATAACATGTGATTTCTTACCCTGAGTCAGAACTACCTAATATAAACAATCCTGATCTTATTAAGGAGGGCCAGAAAAGAATATAAGAAACGTGCTAAAGTCTGTATATTTTATAGTCATCACTTCAAATGCTGAAATAAGAAAGAGATAATAATAATTGTAATGATCTGTTACAACACTCCTTAAGGATTTTACATATACAGAAAACCATGTCAGGGAAATAAATCTTGTTCTGAAAATTGATATTTGCAAATTTATGGTTTGATATTAACTGCAGTTACTTTGCTAAGATTTTTAAATAAAAAATTCCTTAAAAAACCCTCTGTATCTATTAAAAACAAAACAAACAAAAAACATAGTGATACACACCTTTAATCCCAGCATTCAGGAGGCAGAGGCAGGTGGTTCTCTGTGAGTTCGAAGCCAGCCTGGTGGTCTACATAGTGAGTTCCAGGACAGCCAGGGCTACATAGAAAACCTTGTCTCAAAAAACAAACAACACTGTCTTAAATATGCATTAGCATAAGGGTTCTGGTAAACACAGAGAAGAATAATGAAGACAACTTAAACCCTCTGTCTATCATTGGTTTTACTATTGTTAACATTTTGACCTTTCCTACTTTTTCCAAACACATATCTGGATCATGTTGCATCCTCATCTTTTCCGTCATTGAAAATGTAGTTAAAATGATTTGAAAATATAGACTTAATTGCTCTAAAATACCCCCTTTAATTCTAGGTAAGTCTGTATATGACAAAAACATGTAAAAATTATATAAAAATTGAAAGGTTTTTGGTAAACAGAAAGCTACTATACCTACTAGTTTTTCTTTACTTCCAAATACAGCTTTGGAATGGCTTTGTTTCCAGCAGGAAGTATATTTGAGTAAACACATTTCAGACTGTCTTCCTCAGTCAAGTGAAATCAATGGGACTTGGAAATATTACTGTTTTAAAGCAAAACTGGCTTTCTAAAAACAATCCCAAAGTAGTTATCTGGTACTATGAAACCACAAATGCTTAAGGAGGCAAAACAGCCTTTGTCATTCATTGCATGTGGTAGTGACATCCCATTATCTCTGGAGGTTCATAACTGTGAAGTAGCCAACTGTGGTGGGGCACATTTGTAACCCCAGATCTCTGCAAGCTGAAGTAGGAGGACCATAGTGTTTGAAGCCATTCTATCACATCTGTCCAGACCCTATGCTCAAAAAGCAGACCTCAAATTGTCAAGTATGACTATTTTTTTTCACCGAATACCAGAACATAATGTGCTGCAACAACCAAAATTCAAACATACACCCACAGAATGTCAAATAATCCCTAAGAAAAGTGGGTTAGGGAAAAGCAACTAAGACACAGGCTTTGTCTGGATGTCCTGGTCACTTCTATTTGGCAATCTTAATATCCATATGCAGCAGGCCGCAATTTTCTCACTGTCTACTTAGTCTGACGTGTCCACTAGCTTCAAACACTGGACAGAAAGACAAATAATGAAAAAACCCAATAAACAGTACACAGGATTTACCCATCAGTCCAATTGTGCTACTTCGACTTCCTATCCCAGTTTCCCTCCAAAATACTCTAATAAAGTCTTCATTTTTTTGAACCTTCGATAGTCACTAACTCTACAAATTTGGGGGAGATGACTTCACTAAGAATCTTTGTATGGTATGAAAAAAAAGTTTGACCTTCTCAATATTTGTTTAACCACCTCTCTGTTTAATCAAACTTTCTGTGAATCATTATTCAACTTATCAGTGTACTTTCTTCCCTGAAAAAGACAGGACTGCTGCAAGCATTTTCGGGTATTTAAGGAAGTCTTTTAGTTTTCACAACATCCTTCATGTCTGCAAGCCTGGGACTAGGAACACCCCCATTTGCGGCTTTAGGGGTAACCGCTACCTCTCCCGAAATCTGACCAGAGGAAACTCTTTCTTCACACCAGGAACCCACCTCCATCCTCACACCCACAAAGGCAACGGGGTGGACCCAGAGCTCAGCCTTGGGGGAGCGGCCCAACTCCAGCCCCACCCTTTCGTAGCATCCACAATAAGGGTCTAAGTATCCCCGAGTTCTGCCCCCATCCACCCAACCTTCGCAGAGCACCACCTACTCTTGGCTTTGCTTAGATGCAGGGAGTGATCTGCGGCTGAAAGCCGGGACACCTCTCCCGGGTACACTTGTCCACCAGCATAGAAGTGGCACTCGTTTTCGCGGGTCCGGAACCGATCCTCACTCTCCAAACCCTGCAGAGCTTCGGTCCGCAGCAGGAACAGCAGCAGCGGCGGAAGGATCAGCACCAGCTTTTGGGTCCAGCGACGGGACTGAGTCGTCGCGTCCAGCAGCTTGGACCGCGCCTCCATGACTGAGCGAGCGCGCAAACACGTCCCTCAGCGAAAGCGCGGAGTCCCCTGCCGCCAGAAGGCTAAAACGGCGCGCTGGAGACCACGCGAACCAGGGCGCGGCCTCGCGAGACTTGCTCCGCCCCACTCCGCCCCCCGCCACGTGGGCGCAGGCCCCGCCCCTCCCCCAATGAGCTTGTGCGCCTGCGTCATAGAGTGGGCCAAGCTGAAGTGTTTTCCTAAATTGTAGAAAGCAGCTTCCAAGGGTAGGCGGGGACTGGTCTCCAGAGCTCTGGCGACCCAAGTTCTTGCAGATGTGCTTCCATGTCCATCTCTGTAACAGAGCTTCCCTACCCCCTCACTCCATTTCTTCAGAAGTTCACAGCAACCTATGTGCCTGTGAAGGACAGGGCTTCCCTGTGTAGCTCTGGCTGTCCTGGAACTCGCTCTGTAGACCAGGCTGGTCTCGAACTCAGAGATCCACCTGCCTCTGCATCCCGAGTGCTGGGATTAAAGGCGTGCGCCACCAATGCCTGGCTGCAATTTATATTTCTGATTAAAGTCACCTTCATACATTTTATTGTTGGTTTTGAGAGATCATACTTGTGTGCACTTAGGGTACAGTGTGATGAATATAACGTGGCATGTAGTCATTACCTTATTTTCCTGTCAAGACCTGAAAAGTTCTAAGAAACCCCTCCTAGCACAGTGTAAAAGCACCATTCCCCCTTTACCCACCTACCCCTCTCCCGCTGTTGTTGCCTCTCCTACCCATGATACACTGCTGCATGCCCTGCCACCATTTAGTGACTGCCCCAGCGCCTAGAGCAGTCCCTCCACTTTAGCTTAACAAACACTGAATTGTGACATCACGGTCAGCTTGCTGAGGCACTACTGCTGCCCTTCATGCACTAACCACAACCCAATGTTAGGCCCTGCTTCTCCTTCTATTCACATCTTTAAAA
Source organism: Cricetulus griseus (assembly GCF_003668045.3). Lineage (NCBI taxonomy): Eukaryota > Metazoa > Chordata > Mammalia > Rodentia > Cricetidae > Cricetulus > Cricetulus griseus. The sequence goes on from NC_048604.1 coordinate 90,802,553, forward strand.
AATATTATGAATTATTATTATTGTTATTATTTTGGTTTTTCGAGAGAGGGTTTCTCTATGTAACAGTTCTGGGTGTCCTGGAACTCACTTTGCAGACCAGGCTGGCCTCGAACTCAGAAATCCACCTGCCATTTTATTTTACTTTAATGGTTGTTTTGTCTGTGTGTGTGTGTGCATTGCTTGTGTGCCTGGAGTGCATAGAGTCTAGAAGATGGCTTCGAAGGATTCCCCTGGAACAGACAGTTGTGAGCTGCCATGAGGGCTCTTGTCCTCTGAGAGAGCAGCTGGCATTCTTAACTACTGAGCCATCTCTCCAGCCCCCTTTATTACAAATTTTTTGATTATGGACCATTACTGTGTCTGGTCTCCCTTCCTCTACACACATTTGACCCATTAATCCTTTCACACCATAAATTCCCAAAGCACAGTTGACATGCATTATATTACTCTATTAGTCCAATATCCTTTTCACCGCAGTGTGATCTATTAATGTAGTTCCATGATTTCCCTCTCTAGATCTAACCTTTTTTTCAGTTTGGTGAGCACTTAGAGATAATCGTCTAATCTGGAAAGCAGTATGTCCCTTCTCTTATAGCAGGAATTAGAGGGCGAACAGCCAGTTTGGTGTGTTAAGTGTGTATGTTGTAAAATCCAATGTGGTGCCGGGGTAGGGATGCAGCAGAGCTCAGTCTCAAAGCACATGTCCAGGAGATTCTGGGTTCTGTTCGCAGAAGCATCGCGGCTTAACCCCCCCTTCCCGCCCCCCCCCCCGCCCAGTGTCCCCAACCCTGCCCACATCTGGCTGACAGGAAACTATACTTACTCATAATATTATCCTGTAGCTCCTCACTTTCTGAGGGTCCGTAGATGACAGGCCTATGACGTGGTAGCTCTCGTTCCCATTCTTCTCCTTCCCTAGCCTCCTGCTCAACATGGAACGGAAGCGGGACCCTGGGGGCTCGGATTTGAGTCCCAGAGACTCGACTAAGGCCTATACCCCCTCTCTGACGGCTGCGGTGATCCATGGTGACTGTAAAACGGCCACTAGCCTTCGTGAATTCTAGGCCCTGAGCTGGGCTGCTTAGTTTGAATTTGACTTAAAAAAAAAAAAAGCTGGGAGAGCGATATATCCCTATACCTCTTTGCCTCAGGCTGAGCTGAGGTGTCCCAGTTGGTACCAAGGACTGCTCACCAGCTGGGCCCCAGTGACCCCTGCCCACTGGGGAGAGTGACCAGACTGGCCACCTCCCTGGCACCTACTCTGTGTCCCTCAGTTGCTATGAAATATCTTGGTAGCTGGCATTATGAGTGTCACTTGCTCTGAGGCCTTCCAGCCAATGAAATGTGGGCAGACATTATGCTGTCATAGTAGCAGCCACCAGTAAGCTTCAAGTGTGGGCCTTGACCTCAAGGCCCCCACCATCTAGCTATAGTCAGTTACTTATTAAAGATGCCACACCATCAGGCAGGAGGCAGTGCTCCTAAATATCACAGATACTAATCAATGGTCACCTAAGTGTCTATATGTTAACTTGATTTGCCTACACATAGTTTTTTTTAACTTCAAATGGGGCCCTACATAGTACAGACACTGAGAGGAAAGTGTTTACCCTTGGGTGATTTGGCAAAGTGGAAATATATACTTGTGGAATCTGTGTCTGATACTGTCGTGGATATATTTGCAGGTTCCACTATGGATATCGGAGAGCAGGCCCTAATCATATCTGGTTTCTTCCCTCTGCCTGGTATCTTAAATACTCTCCCAGATACTATACCAGGCCTTTTGTGGTCTCTACCTGTGTTGGGGTCCTTTCAATTCTCTGGATGATCTACACAGCTACTTCTTCACATATTGAGCATTTGTTTCTGAAAACACTGATTAGGTTTGTTGTTATTGTTGTTGCTTGTTGGTGGTTCCGGTCGTATCCACAGCTGCCCTTTTATTGTTTATTGTATTGTTCCTTATTGCCAGGAGCTCCATCCTCACTCAGCCTCTAGATTTTACTAGTGGGATATCCACTCCATAATCATTGTCTTAAAGGAGACAGAGGCCATGCTTTCTCATATTTCTTCATTTTGTGGAGGGAATGGGTGAGTGAAAATGGGGACATGAGCACTCCAGGGCATGGTTGAAGTGAAGGTTTTTATTGTAGATGAGGGAGAGAACAGCCAAAGGCAGTTGGAAGGGTTCAGACTGAACCAGGCCATGAGAGTAGAGAGATGCGGGGGAGAGCCAGAGAGGATCAAGAGAGGGGATCAGGAGAGAGCAGAAAACCAAGAGAATAACCAGGAGGCCAAGAAAGCATGTGGCCAAATGGCTGGGTTATAAAGGAATCAGATGCTGGGGGAAGGGAAGCAAATCTTGGTGGCTGGAGAGGCTTAGAATAGGGAGTTGGGTGAGAAGTGCTGAGAGGAGGGAGGACACTAACAGGTACTTGTGATGCTAAGAGAACCTTGATATGTTAATAGGCACCTCAGCTTGTTCAGGGTTTCTTTGGGACCTAATCATGCTGAAGTAGTATTTGTCCCTCTCTCATTCTGGAAGGAATTTATTTACCAAGTTGTGAGGATGCTGAAACAGCTTTTTGAAGGTCCATGTAGTCTATGGCCACACCACCCTAAATATATCCATCAAATTTGAAAGGCCCATGTAGGGGAAACTTAGGTCTCCCCTGAAGTACCACTACCACCTTCTCAGCCTTGTGAACATCCAGTCTTGGAAGCAGATATAGCTGTGCTTGATTCTGGTGACTGCAGCCTTGTTTGACATCTTGACTGCAACTACATGAAATACCTCAGGCAAGCATCTCTGCAGTTTAACTGTTCCTGAATTTATGACCCATATAAAATTCAAGCTTCAAGAATATTTATTACTGTTTTAGAACAAAGCCTCAATATGGTTCCTGTATTGCCATTCTTCGTGTTCATGTTAGATAATGTCCGAGTCAGCTTAAAAAGTAAACGTTCAGGGCCAGGGAGTTGCCTCAGTCAGTAAGGGTGCTTGCTGTGCAAACCCAACAACCTGAGTTTGAGCCTGTGTCTTAGTTTGCTTTCTGTTTCTATAGAAAAACACCATAACCAAAAGCAATTTGGGGAAGAAAGGTTTATTTGGCCTACACATTCTGTTTTTTTTTTTTTTTTTTTTTTGGTCTTTTTTTTTGTTGTTGTTGTTGTTTTTTTCGAGACAGGGTTTCTCTGTAGCTTTGGAGGTTGTCCTGGAACTAGCTCTTGTAGACCAGGCTGGTCTCAAACTCACAGAGTTCTGCCTGCCTCTGCCTCCAATGCCTGCTCTGGCCAACACATTCTGATCATAGTCCATCATAATGGGAAATCAGGGTAAGAACCTAAGGCAGGAATCTGAAGGCAGGAACTGAAGTAGAGACCATGTAAGAATACTGCTTACTGGCTTGCTTCTCATGGCTTGCACAGTCTGCTTGCTTATATAGCTCAGGACCACAGGTCCGGAGGTGGCATTGCCACAGTGATCCAGGCCCTCTCACATCAATCCTTAAATAAGACAACATCCTACAGAGTTACCTACAGATTATCTGATGAACACATTTTTTTTCACCTGAAGTCTTCTGTTCCCAGATAACCCTAGTTTGTTTCAATTGACAGAACATCCCAGAATCTCCATAAAAAAATCAGATTACAGTGACACAATAGTCTTAGAGTGAGATGGGAGGCCAGGTAGCCTGCAATAGACACACAGTGAAAACAAGGGTTATCTTGTCTCAAGAAAGAAAGCAAATAACTGATTCCTCAAGTTATTTGCTGGTTTCCATACATGTATGAACTTGTGTACATACACACACATTTAAAAAGAGTTCAAATGAGTATGGATAGCATAAGTAAACGTTCCTAGAGCAGAAAATCACAGCTATTTGTCTTATACCATTGCCACATTGAAAGCAGCCCCTTGACCTCTATGGGCAAATTCAGCTGCCTGTCTTTTGTACAGGCAGGCAAGGCTTGTTACTGGGAGAGGATATGACAAAGGCCAATTTCCAATGTGATTTTCACCGTAATTTATAGTTCTTAAAGTAACTGAGAGCACTCAGTGACTAGAAAGCTCTCTCAAGTATCTCTCATAAGCCGGGGGCGGGGGGGGGGCAAGACTTTAAAATGTTTTTTAAAGTTAAAAATTTAAAAACACACAAATCCCCAAGGTCTTCAGCATCTTTATAAAGGCACTGATGTTATGGGTCCTGAAAGGCCTTTGTATTCCCAAATATTTTCCTCAAACACCTGTCTTACTGCCTAATACTGTCATTGCCCCATTTATTCTTAGAGTGAGGCATCAGCATTACATAGCACAAAATCACAAAGATGTAACTTTTAAAACATACCCTAGATTACTTATTTAATTTCAGATATCCTTTTAAAGTATCTGCTATATGTTAGACTGATTGGGAAGCAAAAACTAAAAAATGGACACACCCCAGCAATGTTCAAGCTAAAAGCCAGTGGTCCATAAATGCTTCAACATGAACTAATAAGTAAAATTATAGACACCTCAAGCTTCTGAGGCCTTACAGCACAGCATGTGTGTGTCGGGCTCTGGTGGCCCAGAGTGTGTAGGGTATCAAGGAAATCTTATGCTGGGAATTGAAGCTTGGGCCCCTGAAGATGAGGCAGGTACAAATAGGTGAAGACGTCCCTGGTAGAGTAGGGTGATTTAAGGAGGATGAGTGTTCCAGATGTCCAGCCCTAACAATGACAAGATTACACTGATCTTCAGCATCTGTATGATATCAGAGGACAGAATAACATGAGTTACCCTCTTGATTTAAGGAAGAAGTCAACTTGAGCCCTGGAAAGGGTATTTAGCTAGAAACAGGTGGAGCCTGACTTGAAGTTTAGATATTCAGCATCCAAATTCCTCATTGGATTTTTTTCATTTGTAAAATGTGAATGCTTAGTCTGGTCTATCCTTTGCCAGCTTCATATACTTATATAATGAAGTTTAGACATTTGTACCCCTCTATGCCTCTCTCTGTGTTTTTTATTGCTGTAATAAAGACACTGACCAAAAGGAAGGTGGAGAGCAAATGGTTTATTTGATCTAAAGGATACCTTCCATCATCAGGGGAAGATAAATCAGGAACTCAAGGCAGGAACTGAAGTAGAGGCCATGGAGGAGTGTTGCTTACTGGCTTGCTCATCATAGCTTGCTTAGCTTGTTTCCTTATACCTGGACCACCAGCCCAGGGATGGCACCATCCACAATGGGCTGGGCCCTCCCCCATTGATAATCAATTAAGAAAATGCCCTACAGGCCTGACTACAGGCAATGTGATAGAGGCATTTTCTCAACTGAGGTTCCTCTCACCAAATAACTCTAACTCATGTCACATTGACAAATAAAACAAAATAACAACTAAACTCACAACCTAACAAGCAAACACCAAGCAGGACACCTTTCATTTCATCCTTCTTTGAGATGTTAGGTGCATGCAGACCTCAATGTGTGGCTGCCAGTAACACTCCTTTCCTACCCTTTAAGCAGAGGCCTTTTAGATGCATAGATTTTCCTAGTTGCCATTTCTCTTTCTGATTTAACTATTTTGAAGCAGCAGGAAAGCAAGATTTGTTCTTCTTTCATTACAGAGTCAGAAAAGTATTGCAGTCTTCTGGAAAGGTCCATGTAGGAAGAAGTAATAGAGTCCTCTGTTGAACTATACTCTTCAACTTTCCAGCTCCGTGACCTTGAAAGCAGATACTCAAGTTCTGGTTGACTCTCATACCTTTAGGCCACAGATGACCTCTTGACTGCAACCTTAAGAGACCGGCTAGGTCAGAACCCAACATTTCAACCATTTCTGATTTGGGGGCCCATACAAACTGTGAGTTTGGAATTGAGGGACCAAAAATTCAAATTAATAAAAGTTTAAAAACTTAGGCCCTGAAAAGGGAACATCTAATGATAAAGGAAAATTTAACTCCTTAAATCAGGAGTGCCATGACTGGCACCCTGCTCTCAGAGAAGGAGAGGTAACTGTCCACCACTCCTGTTAACATTCCTTTGCTAATTGCTAGTCATAAAGATGGGGGATAACTGACAGACCCTGTGACTCTGTAACCCTGCAAGCCCATACCCTGTCTTATCTCAGTCAAATGTATCTCCCTTAAAATGTATAGTTACTGACTAACTGTACTTTGTATGACCTTAAGTAACCATGGAAACTCTGTAATTTGTGGTCTTCAACCTTATGGTCTGCCCCCTTAAAAGCTTCTTAATTTGGCTGGTTGGTATCTCATTTGCCTGCCATGAAGTGAGATCCTAGCTGGCTAGCTTGAAATATAAAGAAACCTTTTGCTTTTGCATCAGAGTATAGACTCCTTGGGTTAGTCTCTGGCCTCCACAAAACCTGGCACAACATTTTGGTTCCATGACTGGGAAACCCAAGACCCTCCCAGGACTCCCAACTCTGAAGGTTTCAATTCCAACTATTTGGGTGAGTAAATGTTTTATGTTTGTCTGTTAAGTGCATGTTCTTCTAATCTAGGTATGCTAGCGAAACAGGTAATATGGGTAACAGGCCAAGAGCTTGGCAGACGTGCCTACAAGGCCAGGCCTGGGGAACCGAGGAGATATCCTCGACATCACATCTAGGGCAGGTATTCAACGGAGAGTTGGATCAAACCTGCAATCTGAGTAAAATAGGGGTCCAATTGAGGATTTCCATTGGTAAATTAGGGGGTCTGATTGAGGACTTCCATTGTTAAAATAGGGGATCCGATTGAGAACTGCCATTGGTAAAATAGGGGGTCTGATTGAGAACTTAAATTGGTAAAACAGGGGGTTTGATTGAGGACTTTCATTGATAAAATAGGAGGTTCAATTGAGGACTTCCATTGGTAAATCTAGGAATCTAGGTACTTTCTTCTTTGTCTCAGCGCTGTTTGTTGTTTGTTTGTTTGTCTGTTTGTCTTGTGTTGACGGATGATAACTCGGAACAGAATCTAATGGAACAGACCCCTTCCTTCCCTTTGAAAAACAGAGACCTTCCTGCTTCAGTGGCTCCAGGCAGGAAGTTACAGCCTGGCAGAGGACACTACCTTCTGGCTCCTTGTGGCCTAGACACACTTGGCTGGAGACCAGCCTGCACTGCCGGCCTCCAGGTGGCCCAGGAGTGTAGCCAAGGTTCTTTGGGCGAGGCAAAAGCCTGCAAATGGCAGGCACTCAGAGCGGGCTGGTCGGGGGCTTGGCGCAGGAGCTGGCATGGAATTGGACTCGCCCTGCCTTTCCCTCCCTGCAGGCAGACAGTGGCCTGCCTTTGAGTGCAGGGTGCAAGCATCCTCCACATAGGCATCTGTCAATGGTGGGTACAAGGGTGACAAAGCCTTGGGAGAAAGATGCCTGCTGGGCGCACATCAAGGGGTGGGTGCCTCGGAGTCTAAGTGCGCCCAGCAGGAATCCGTTCCTGGGAAGCTGAGGCCCCAGCGGGTCTAGCAGTGGGCCAGGGCAGCTGGTGTGTGACTGCTGGAGGGAGGGGTGCCATCAGTGTTGCTGAGCCATCCAGGGAATGTTGCCCAGTGGAGGGCTGAGAGCAAGACAGCAGCAGGGGTGGCACTTGCCTGCTAGTGAGGCCTAAAGAGTGAACCTTTAGAGACTTTGCTGCTCTTAGGAAAGCTGTGGTCCCCCAAAGTTGACACTCATTGGCTCATTTGCCCTGTCACAGCTCCCTCCCATGCTATCAGATGGGATTCCTGCACCCTGACTTGAAAGTTGCCCACTCCTAGCCAAACAGGCTTGGCTTTATGGTGTACAGTTACAACCTGTGGATGCTAGGGTCCTATTATGACATTGTAGCCAGACTTTCCTCCACCAGGGATGCTCTGGTCATTCAGATTCAAGGGTTGGTTACAAATTATTATTTGTTAGGATAATAAAAAATTGTTTTTCAAAAAACACTGGCAGCCAAGGACACTTTGTCCCCACCACTGCTGCCTCCCTTTTTTCCTAAGCCAAATTTTGTCAAATTATGCGAGTCTGTATATTTTGGGAAGCTTTGACGTTAAAATAAAAGTCAAAGATACATTATTTTTAAAAATAATATTTTCCTTTCAAAGGAAAAATATATATGGGTTTTAGTCATCTAAACCTAATGGGTTACATTTAATTCTCATCATTAAAAAATTGGTACATATTATTATTAATTAAGAAAAAGGGGGAATTTTGGGTAAAGGTTTTATGCCAACTAAATAATAATAATAATAATAAGAGCTGTATAAAGTTTTCCTGTCAGGGGCGGGAAATGCTGTGCCAACACTGTAGTTCCTGCTGAGGATTGAGATGGAGAAATAAAGCTAAAAAAATGGATGATGTATAGATGTGATGGCTATGTACAGACTTGGTATGATCAAGAAGACCAAATGTGGTAAAAAACGTAGATGTAGGAGAGGTCAAATGGGGGTACAAATTCGGATGTCCTCAGAATGCACCAAAGCAGCACAGAAGAACAATGGAAAGTTTATGGTGTTGAGAGTACGACTCTGTTTCTCTGGACAATAAAAGGTAGAACAGGAAAGTTATAAGGAGGAAAGAAATTTATAAAGTTATTAAAAAATATAAAAGAAATGCTGGAAAACCCCATGTAAACAGTAAGAGGAACAAACAGTTAAGAGAGCAGAGGGTGCAGAGAGGCTCAGGGGAAGTTACACTCAGGATTTAGAGAAAAATAAGAAGATAAGGCATTCAATTCAGCCATGCACCCCTGAGTGAGAGTCATTGATAAGAGGGGAAAATAAAGAGACAAAGAAAAAAGGAGAGATTTATCTAAGATGAGGATGTCTGAGGGAATCAGAAAAAGAGCTTAACGGAATGTAAAATAATTACAGAGAGTCAAAGAAAAGTCGTAAAAATGTCAGAGAAAGATATAAACTGTTTGCTGTGGGCTTTCATATCTGCAAATACTAAATTTAAAAAAATAGTAATTTGGGTTAAAATTTTGACCATACCAGGTTAATTCTGTTTAAAAGCTTTGTTTATGTCTCAAAAGAAAATTATGTATACTTGTTAAAAAGTTCTATCTGTGTTTTCTGGTATGAACATAAATTTTATTACAAGCATAAAGCTAAAACAAAAATGGTTTATATATTTCTGCTGTCTAGTCTAATGCTAACAGCAGCCTGTCATTTATGGACAAAGCTCAAAATTTATCTCTGAGCTCTGGTCATTAAATTTGGGTTATCAGGAATTCAGATGTCATTTTAGTAAAGATGGTATTAAAACTATTTTATGGTTAAATCTGTTAAAAATTAAAACCAGTTAAAATTGAAACTAGTAACACTGGGAATTGACATCATAAATTTAATAGTCACCCAGGTAATAATGGTTTTAAACACATCAAGGGTGCTTTATTTTTATATTATTACAAAAAGACATTAAAAGATTTTAATTGTTTAAATTTATTAGGTTATAAGATATTTATGCTTATGTTATATAGCTAATGTTTGTACTTAAATCAAAGAGCAAAATTTTAAGATCACAGCCATTAGCTCCACATGCTAACCAAAAGTTGAGCTGTTTATTTCTTCTGGTACAGTAAGACAATAACCTAAGTTTAACAAAGGACTTAAAATAACTTCTAAGCCCATGGGTCGCAATTCTTTGGAGGTATAAAAATAAGAAACAAAACCCTTTTATAAGGGTAGTCTAGGACCACCTACCTGTATGTCAGATGTTTACACTGCTAACAACAGAAACATTTGTAATAGGGATTAAAGCATTACATTTTCAAAGGTAATACTGACAGCATTGAAGTCTTAGTTTTATGAAAGCTGATAACCTACTGTAAGATGTTAAGAAATACAAGTTACTAGTCATTCTTATAAATAAACAAGTTCATTGGTTATAGTCAAGCTAAGTACTAACGATTTATAACAGAGACAAACCTTACTCAGTCCCTTGTATATGTTTTCAAAGGGTAAGCTTAAAACAAATAACTGAAAACAAGTTGCCAGATTTACCCAGGCAGACTTCTAATACTGCAGATATCTACAGAATATGGCATTTAAAATGTTAACTAAAAAGCTTATAATATCAGACAGAGAATTCCAGATCCTGACAATGACCCAAGGTCTCTAAAGATTATGGGGTACCATGGATTGTGACAATGCTGACCAGTGAGCATGATGCTCAGATGCTATGCCTGCTGCCAGGCAGGACAGGGATCAGACTGTGGACAGGCTGCAGGACACTGGAGAATTGATTGCACCACCTTTGCCAAGACAAAATAAGGTCAGTCTTTTCCATGTCCCTTCTTCACAGAGAGAAAAAAAAAAACTCTCACTTTATGGACCTGGCGAAGATTTACTTCTGCCCCCAACGCTATTGAGACTTGGATATGGCTAACTATATATGGACTGGACCCTGTCATTTTTTAATAGATTCAAAAGTTACACAGAACTTATCCTTCTCAGATCTGATAGTACTGATAGTTAGACTAGCTATAACATTGTCAGTTTGGCAACATCAGTCAGCCTTGATACAGCTCCTAAATAAGGATCTGAGGATATAAAGACATATAAGTCTTAATGATATAAAAATAATTTAAAATATAAAAGTTCAGAGCTTAATATTTAATAAAGTTTTGATAAGCTGGTAGAGCGATGGCTACCAACTGTTCAGTCACAAGCTCAAGGTTTTAAGATTTACTTCGGTTGCCATCTAAGTATAAACGTAAATGGCTTTTCATCAGGCCTAAGGCACCCCTGTTCAATCTCTACCTGGATCTCACAGGACAGAAGAAAAATGTACAAGCTTCTAACCCAAATCTGTAGTTTTTGCTAGAACTCAAAGGTATAAGTATATTCCTGCTGTTCTACAGATACCCAATATCTGATTTTTCCTGCAATGTGTATTTCAGTACAGATTGGTAATGGTAAAATGTCTAAAACTTTTATGTCCTATTATATGATAAAGTTCGTATAGGCTTCAGAGGATCAAAAGTCATAAAGCTTGGATCCAGTTCTCACAGTAAAAAGGACTCCAGATAAGTACAACTTTTGTTATCCCACCTGTCTGTTCCTGAGGATGGGATTTTCTCCCTTGTCTTGGAACTCCTGTCCTTCTTGATCACTAAAACTATGGGCCTAAGAGTTCCAATAAAGTATATAAGTTTTAACTTCTGTTCCCAGTTTAAACATGTCTCCACAGATTTCCACTTCTGGCAGATGACTATCAGTTGCTGACTACAGCCTGCTCCTAAAGACTGCCAGCCCTGGACTTGCTGGGGATCTGAACCAACCCAGCTGATGTGAACACTCCCTGTATCTTCAACAGAGTCTTCGAACTAGATGCCTCTGATAAATGTCCCATTTCCTAAATCTCCCTTTTTACTTTTGACTAACATTTCATTTTTCTCGGGGCCCCAGACAACAATACCCCAAAAGTCAGCAGGAAGCAGCACAGGAAAGACTATGTTGACCCTTTTCCCTGGTTTGGATGCTAAGTCAAAAGGAAATTCCTGTACATAGGGGGCAAGATGACAACAGATACAAATTTACTGAGCTGTACCCCAACTTCCCCAGAGTTTTTTTTCTTTTAATTTTCTACTGGTAACCCAAGAATGGGTTACCTATATAAGAAAAGGGGGAAATGAGGGACCAAAAATTCAAATTAGTAAAAGTTTAAAAACTTAGGCCCTGAAAAGGGAACATCTAATGATAAAGGAAAATTTAACTCCTTAAATCAGGAGTGCCATGACACTGGCACCTGATCCCCTGCTCTCAGAGAAGGAGAGGTAACTGTCCACCACTCCTGTTAACATTCCTTTGCTAATTGCTGGTCATAAAGATGGGGGATAACTGACAGACCCTGTGACTCTGTAACCCTGCAAGCCCATGCCCTGTCTTATCTCAGTCAAATGTATCTCCCTTAAAATGTACAGTTACTGACTAACTGTACTTTGTATGACCTTAAGTAACCATGGAAACTCTGTAATTTGTGGTCTTCAACCTTATGGTCTGCCCCCTTAAAAACTTCTCTTTTTGGCTGGTTGGTACCTCATTTGCCTGCCATGAAGTGAGATCCTAGCTGGCCAGCTTGAAATACAAAGAAACCTTTTGCTTTTGCATCAGAGTGTCGACTCCTTGGGTTAGTCTCTGTGGTTCAGTGATTTTATTATTTTCTTCATTATTTAATGATTACCATCTTGTTTGGGAATATGTTCATCACTTCAAAATAATATGTCCTACTTAGCAAACAATCTCTGTGAATCCTCTGTAATCTAACAACTGCTGATCTACCAACTGATGGTAGATTGCTTATTGTAGATGGTTCCTTTGGATAGAACCACATGATATCTGGTCTTTTCAGAATGGCTTCTCTTTAAGAGTCTTTTTATATAGCCTTGGTTGGGCCGGTACATGCTGTATATCTCAGGCTGGCCTTGAATTCAAATTAATGTTCTATTTTTTAATTTAAAAACTACTTATTTTTATGTGTATAGGTGTTTTGCCTGTGTGTATATTTTTGTAGAATACACATGTTTTTCTTATTCTGAATTTTTCTTTAATATTACATATAATAGGTACTAATATGACGCAAAGAACTTTCAGGGGAAAATTGATTTCAGAGAAGCAGACAAGCTTTAGATTCATAATTCGTTTTTATTTATGTACCATACTTTAGAAAGAAAACTGGAAAACAAGATTTGTGGTAGCAAGTCTCTTATTTTATCTAGAACCAGATGGAGACTGATGTAATCTGCTTCTACTATCAAAGGCATAGCCTTCCTACCAACCATGAGCTATAATTCAGGTAACAGCAAAAATGAGGAGTAGGTGGTAGAAAAGGCATTTTCCTTGACATTAGGTAATGCAAATGTTAATATTTAGCATTTATAATCATGAGGTCTGTGGGAGGGATGGGGCTAGTGAAACCACACCTCTAGCTCAGGGAAATTGACAGGTGATGACTGAGAAGGGAGTCATTTTAGAGTTACTTTTCTGTGTGTGGGGTTATGGGCCACTGATAGGTTGCCCATGCCCCATTGGATGGCTTAACACCTATGTGTACGATAAATCTTTCTGCCAAATGCCACCTGAGCCCCACCGCCATGTGTGAGCTTTACGCCAGCCGCCTGCCCGAATTAAGCCCAAATGAATACACAGAAACTTGTATTAGGTACAATGCTGCTTGACCAATTACTAGGACTTCTTATCTGCTAGCTCAGTCTTAACTATCATAAATCTATATATTTTATAAGACTTATCTTATTGGACGCCTTATTGGCGTCCCTCCTTGCTGGTGGATCACATCTTGCTGCTGGAGCAGGAGCGGAGGGGAAAAAGTGCACTTCCTGTTTCTCCTTCGCTTAAATATGAGTCTCCTTGCTATGTCACTTCCTGCCTGGATCAGCACTTCTCTACTACATTTCCCAGAATCCTCTTTGACTCCTAGTCTCATCTACTTGCTGTCTCATTGGCCAAAAAGTATTTTATTTAACAATCAATAAGATAAACATACACAGTACATTCCCCATTACCTATGAACACATGAGCAGCATTAATTAGACTGTGTGTCATAACATAGAAGACATGAAGTTGGAAGGGAGATATGTTGGGGGTCAAGAGGAGTTGCTTGGCTAATAACTAGTAATAGAGAATATCCTTTGAGTGCATTTTGGTCATGGTATATTTTTCTGGTAGAAATGTCTCTATATGTTTACCAATTCTAAAATTGGTTTCTCTTAAAATTTACTACATTTATTTATTTTTGTGTGTTTAACTGTGTGGGGCCCCATTACATAGCATATGTGTGGAGGTTAAATGAAAACTTTTAGGAATTGTTTTTTTCTCTCTGCAACATAAGACCCAGGGATCAAACTCAGATCAATAAGTCTTAGCAGAAAGTGCCTTTATCTGCTGAGCCATGTTGCCATCCCTGCCTTATCCTTTTTTGTTTGGGGGTTTTTGACTTTTAAGTCAGGGTCTCATTCTGTAACCCACACTAGTCTGGAACTCCTGATGATACTCTGGCCTTAGCTTCCCAAGTGCTAAGATTACAGGTGTGAGCCGCCACAATTAGTTTAATTTGCTATTTATTGCAAAAATTTAAGATCTTGATGTTTATTTTATTATTTGGTTTTCTGTGACAGGGTCTCACTGTGTAACCTTGACTGGCCTGGAATTCAGTATGTAGCCAGGTTAGCCTTGAACTCATAGATATCTATTTGCCTCTCCTTCCCAAGTACTGGGATTATAGGCATGCACCACCATGCCTGCCCCTCTTCAGATTTAGATACTAACACACACACACACACACACACACACACACACACACACACACACACACACCTATACATACATATGTATATCTATCTATCTATATCTATACTTACACACATTTGTGAATTGTTCTTCTTTTCTCCTTTTGTGTGTGTATGGGCAGGCGGGTAAGGTCTTATTATATGACCTAGGTTTGGCCTGTTCCTTCCTTTCTTCCTTCCTTCCTTCCTTTCTTTCTTTCTTTCTTTCTTTCTTTCTTTCTTTCTTTCTTTCTTTCCTTCTGTTTATTTTGAGACAGGGTTTCTCTGTGAAACAGTGCTGGCTGTCCTGGAACTCACTCTGTACACCAGGCTGACATTGAACTCACAGAGATCCTCCTGCCTCTGCCTCCCAAGTACTGGCATTACTTGGACCTGTATATTTCTATATTGGCCTAGAACTTGGAATCCCCCTGCCTCTGTCTCCTCTGTGGTGTTGAGATCATAGGCATGCTCCACTATACCTGGCCACCTTTCCATTTTCTTCATGTTGTTCATTCTCATAAGATTTAACTTTGATGATTTCCTTTTCTTTGGCTGACAGTATTGTTAATGACATGCTAAAGAAATGCTCATATAACAAAAGTTCACAGAGATTTACAAGTGTTTTTAATTTAAAGAGATTTATAATTTTCAGGTGAGAGAAACTGATTATGGAAAAGGAGGGAAAGGAACCTAGCAGAGGCTCAGGAGTTCTAGTAGGAAAGTACATGTGCAGACTAGTTTTTGCCAACTTGACACAAACGGGAGATATCTGGAAAGATGTAACCTTCTCATCCATCACCTTGGCCTGTGGATATGGCTGTGGAGCATTTTTAAAAATTGTTAATTGATGTGACAAGGCCCAACCCACTATGGGCAGTGCCATTCCTGGGCACGTGTGCCTAGGCTGTATAAGAAACAGTAGCTGGACATGAGCCTGGAAGCAAGCCAGTAAGCAGCATGTTTCTATTGTCTATGCCTTAGAACCTGCCTCCAATTCATGACTTCATTCCTACACTTGATGATAAACTGTGATGTGGAAGTATAAGCACAATAAACTTTTTCCTACCCAAGTTTCTTTTGGTCAGAATGTTTTATCAAAACAGAAACCAAACTAGAACAGCATACATATGGACTACAGGATTGGTTAAATGGATTCCATTAAGACTATAGTCTAGCCAGGCATTGGTGGCTAAAGCCTTTAATCCCAGCACTCTGGAGGCAGAGACAGGTGTATCTCTGTGAGTTCGAGACCAGCCTGGTCTACAAAAGCTAGTTGCAGGACAGCCTCCAAAGCCACAGGGAAACCCTGTCTCAAAAAAACAAACAAGTAAAAAAAACCTGAAAAAAAGACTATAGTCTATAACAGTGTTTCTCAACCTATGGGGCATGATCGCCTTGCATCAAATGACTCTTTCACAAGGGTTGCATATCAGATATCCTGCATATCAGATATTTACAGTAGCAAAATTATAGTTATGAAGTAGCAATGGAATATTTTTGTGGTTGGGGTCACCACAGCACGAGGAACTATATTAAATGGTGGCAGCCTTAGGAAGGTTAAAAGCCACTGGTCTACCACCCCATAAAAGTCTTAATAGAATTCCACAGAGAACCGTTGCATTCTTTACATAGATCCCTTGGAAAATCAGAAAGAAATATGGAAAAACTAGTATCCCTGTATTCAGTTCTTTTAGTTTTCAGGGTGCATGGAGATATCCCTCATATATCTGCTGGACCTTAATCTACCTGGTTGTTATCAGAAAGACTTTCATTTTCCTGTCTTTCTTCATTTAAAAAAATAAAAAAATTTCCTTGAGAATTTCATACACATACACAAAAATATTTTGATGAAATGTACTCCCTCCTCCAACTCCTCCCAGATCTTCCGGTATGTCACCCTTCCAATTTCATGTCCTCTTCTTTCTTTAAAAAAAAAATAACTCACTGAATCTGATCAGTGCTGCCCATGTGCACAGGGATGGATGTGGGTGGGGTCGACTATCCACCATAATGTTAACAATCTACCAGGGTGCACTCCCTGGCAGAGCACTGCTGCTCCCTCCCCAAGCAGCCTTCAACTGCCAATAGCTCCTCAGCTAGGGGTACAACCTTGTGACACCCTCCCTCACTCCCTCCAAGCTGGAATGGTGACCTGTTTGATCATATGCATGTCTCATATAGACAACCACAGCTACTTCGATCTCACCATTGTAGCAGCCCTGCCATGTCCTTAAGATAGTGTTTTTCAGCAATCTTACCTGACTTCTTGCTCTTACTATCTTCTCACATCCTCTTCCTCAAGCCTTCCTGAAACTTGGGGGAAAGAGATATGATAGGTCTCATTGATGGCTGAGCACTTGAGGATTCACTATGGAATCCCCACTGGCCTGGAACTCCTTATGTAGATTGGGCTGACTTTAAACGTACAGTAATCCCCCTGCTCTGTCTCCTAAGTGCAAGGATTGCTGGTATGCTCTAGCAAACCTTGCCCTTGCTCTTGCTCTGAGAATGTTTTTTTTTTTTTTAACTCTATGTGATTTTATGACTGGAAAACTTTCATGCTTTTCCTCAAATTTCTCTGTGTTAAAAATGTAGTCAGTCTTTTCTCACAAAACAGTGTTATAAAATACCAGTGAGACTAAAACAGACATTGACAGCATCTTCTTTTTGGGAAAGATGAGGATGTGTTTATACAGGTATGTTTCTGTGTGAGGGGTTCATGTATTATGAAGGCACACACATGTGGTATTCATGGGAAGGCTTGGGTATTATTTCTCAGAGGCTATCTACCTTGGATGTTTGAGACAACACCTGGAAGAATTTAAAATAAAAGACTTAATTTTATTATTCTCTCTCTTCCCCCCTATCTCCACCCCCTGTGTGTATATATGTATATCTATGTCTACACATGGATATGTGCACATGAATGCAGTTGACCATAGAGACTGCAGTTACAAGATTATCCTAGAGCTCAAGTTACAGGTTGCTGTGAGCTGCCCAACCAATGTGGGTGCTAGGATCTGAACTTGGGTCCTCAGAAAGAGCAATACATGTTCTCAACCATTGCTCCAACTCTGCAGCCCCTCTGTGAGAATTGGCTTTATTGGCTTATCATCAGTGTGGTATTTGCATACTGTGAAGCCTGGGTATTTAGTCTTCTATGTTCTCCCAATGAATTAAAGGATCCTTCAAAGTATCTGTTAGATATTGATTTCATTGGAGCTTTATGCATCTAGATGACCAATGTGGATATCACTTCATTTTGGTGAACATGCAGTTTCTTGCATATGTATTTTCTCTTCCATATCACAGCATGGCAGTCCTGTAGACCTTATGGTTCAATGGGCTTATGCCAATCTAGGAAACCTAAGGCCAGCTTTGTGTTTTGTCTTTATGTAGGCTCTCAAATGGTTGTGCTCTCACATGTACTGGGTGCTCATTGCCCCAGAGATTTTGACAGATCAATTCTGTGGAATTTTTACCCCTTTGTAACTGAATGTGGTGCTCAGCCCACAGTACTTTGTAGGAAAATATAGGTAAGGCCCTACGGGCTGAGATAGGATGCTCGTCTTTTAGTATCATCTGTGCAAAGTTATACCACTAGGCATGTCCAGCCTTCTCTGAGAATGGCTTCTGTTGAGTCAGTTTTTTATATTGTCCCACTATTGTTGGAAGGAAGACAAAATCTTTCCTCAAAGGCAGACAATTCCCCAGACATGTCAATATTAGGAGTTTGTTGAACATCCTTCGATGGGCATAAAGAGTAAGTAATTTTCTTCTATAGACACTTAGTCAATGCTTTGGAGGCCTGTTCTTTTTATATATTGGAGGAAATCTCCAGAAGGCTCCATTACCATCTGTTTACTGATGTATTTTTGTATGTTTTTAGAGTCTCTCTACTCCAAACTGGAGCCTTCCTGAGTTTTGTCATCTTGGTAGCAATGTGTATATATGTGTAATAGGATACTGATTTCAGATAGATACAGGAATTCTTTTGGCAATTCCTCTCTTCATCCCCTCTTCTTTTTTTCCATGTTTAATTTAAATTAGAAACAAGATTGTTTTCCATGTCAATCCCAGTTCCCTCCCCTCCTCCCCTTCCCCCAACTAACTCCCTGTCCCATCCCCTTTCTGCTCCCCAGGGAGGGTGAGGCCTTCTATAGGGGATCTTCAGAGTCAGTCCTATCCTTTGGAGCAGGGCCTAGGTCCTCCCCGATGTGTCTAGGCTGAGAGAGTATCCCTCTATGTGGGGATAGGGATAAATACTGATCTACTTACTACCAGAAGCCCCATAGGTTAACCAGACCTCCAAACTGACATCCTCATTCAGGGGGTCTGGAACTGTCCTTTGCTGGTTTCCCAGCTATCAGTCTGGTGTCTCTGAGTTCCTCCTTGTTCAGGTCAGCTGTTTCTGTGGGTTTCACCAGCCTAGTATTGACTCCCTTTGTTCATCACTCATCCCTCTCTGCAACTGGATTCCAGTTCAGTTCAGTGTTTAGCTGTGGGTGTCTGCTTCTACTTCCATCAGCTACTGGATGAAGGGTCTAGGATGGCATATAAAGTAGTCACCAATCTCATTCTCAGAGAAGGGCATTTAAGGCAGTCTCTCCACTGCTGCTTAGATTGTTAGTTGGTGTCATCCTTGTAGATCTCTGGACATTTCCCTAGTGCCAGATTTCTCTTTAGGACTTAATGTGGTATCGAGAGAGGGAGAGAGAGAGGGGGGAGGGGAAGGGAGAGAAAGAGGGGAGAGGGAGGGAGAATGGAGAAGAGCATATCCTTATATGGTTGGTAGAGATGGGTGGGAGTGTTGATGCTATGAGCCGAGGGATTCATCATCTAATGCACTTACAGGCATATTTTATGTCTTTCCTCAAAAGGAATTCAGATTGTTATATCTTTTCACATCCAATACTTTTTCTATGAACAGCCAGTAGACACTCTTTTGTTCCTAAGTCCCTTGTGACTCACACTTCTTTTGAGGTTATATCTGTGGTTCTGCTGTCCTTTTAAGTCACCTCGAACACATTCACTTTCTCAGGCTTCTCACATTGAATGTGGAACTTACAGACCATTTCTTTTCATGTGGTGAAAGTATAGTTGCCCTTCAAGTCAGCCCTCCTACTGTGTCTTCAGGCTGGGCATTTTCAGCCCTTGGTTCCTGACTTTATTTATACAGTCACATATTCGTTCTCAAGTCTCCCTAACTGCAGAAGACATGAGTAAAAGTTTCTGACACTCTTTTTTATTTGATTAAGGTTGAAGGAAATACTCTCTAGTTCACTGTTTTGAGACACAAATGTCTACTCACCTTAGATGGCACCAATGACAGACTAATGTAATGATTCCATCTAAGTCCAGCTTGTTGAACCTGTGAGTTTATTGAGCTTACTTATAAGAGTAGTTACTTATAAGAGTAGTTACAAGGGCATAAGTGACCCCAAAGAGTTGCATTATTCACCTCAGCATGGTCAATAACTTTCTCCAAATTACATAGAGTCCTCCTTGGATAACCTCCCACACTTTGTGTATTGTAGCACCTCCTGAGACCACAAGAACATACTCAGGTGGGGCTCAATTATATACAGCTGTCAGTGAAGTGTAAGAAGTGGCTGAAATCTCAGGTGAGGGTCTAATGACTCACCACACCAACTCCTTTTATGAAGAAATGTCAGTAGGCACAATCTTGAGAGTCACTTGTGAGTAGTCACATCTGCTGCAATGATGATGATTGTTGGGGTTCTGGTGAAGTCCCACAAAAGACCGCCATGCAGGTATGTAATTTGCAAGATCATCTTTATCATTCCAGTATCCTGGGGCCACCTGCCCAGCACAAAGTCAAAAGCCTAACTTAGGGGAGTGTCTAAGGAAGTTAACTCATCTAAAGTTTAATGGGCCTATGTGAGTAGCAACCATTGTTAGTAACTTTCATTGGCTGCAAATTAGTTGGAGGTGGGTCAGGGTTACAGCCTTCTATTGTTGGGCAAGCCTGGATGCTTTTCAAGCTCTCTCCTTATTTGGTCATTTGTCTAGGCCTGTGTATGTGTTGCTTCCCTCATCTCTGTTATCAGGTGTTTCAGTGATTAATGGGCCCTTTGTTCCTGAGAACCTGGAAGTGGGGTCTAGTGAAGCCTAGCTTTTAGGTTTTCTGTGTCTAGATGGTCTTTTCAATGATAACAGCTCTTACGCTGAGATTGTTGTCCAGAACCATCCTGGGAGAGAGGAAATGCCTACCATTGTTCCCTTCTTAGAGTCTCCAGACTGACCTTGGTAAATAAGATCCTTTCCCTTACAAAGCAGTTCCATCCTTATCTTTGCCTAAGTCAGTCTAATACTGCGGTTTGCCTCCTTTTCACAGAAGTGTCTGTGGATCCAGAATCTTGCTGGATATTAGATGTATCCTAAACACTCAGTGTTCTGTGGCCTTCTGTTCTGTTGGTAAGGGGCTTCTTTGGGGTACTTTCTTTTAAATAAAATTTTAATTCACTTAATTTCACAGAGTCAATATGCTGGTCATGGAAATCACAATTTTACTCTCTTCAGGTGACCAACGTACCCTTTACTCCAGCTTCAATGCTTTCACACTATTATAATGTCTTGTTTATTGGCAAGTTAAAGATGTCATTCCTTATGGCTCTATCTATACCCCAGCAAGGGAACTTTGGATCCTCAATATAATTCAGAACTTACCTGCCAATTATAGCACTTGAAATATGTAAATGGTTTCACTCACTGCACTTCATGTGTTGCCAAGGAACAACTTGTCTACCTCTTATTAACTTTTCAGGGGTGGGGTGGAGATAGGGTCTTAATTCATAGCCATAGCTGTCCTTTAACTTGTGGCAATCCTCTTGTCTTAGCTTTCCAGTGCTGGGATTATAGGTATATGCGACCATAACCAACTAAAATATTCTTTTGTTAATTTCAAATATGAAATTTAAACACTTATTTTTATATGCTTTTTTTGAGAGAGGTTTTGCTATGTAGCCCTGGCTGCAATTAAACTTACAGAAACCCTTTTGTTCCAGCCTTACAAATGCTGGCATTACAGTTGTGTGTCATCCCTATCTAAAATGTACTTCTGTTAATCCCAAATATGAAATACAGATACTTACTTTGTTAATTCTTTGTTTTAAAGATCCTTTATTTTATTTTATATGTAAGGGTATTTTGCCTGCATGATGTGTCTTTGTACCATATGTTCACAGTGTTATTGGAGTACAGAAGAGGGCGTTGGATCTTCTGGAACTGTAGTTACAGACTACTGTCTGCTGCCCTGTGGGTGCTGAAGCCAAACATGAGTTCTCGAGAAAAGCACCTGCTACTCTTAACCCCTGAGTCATCACTCTAGCTCCATAAGTATTTATTTTTAAGTATGTTTTTTTTCTTTTGATATAGGTTTTTATTTTAATGTAGTCCCATCTGGTCTTGAATTTGCAGTAATCCTCCTGCCTCAACATCCTGTATACTAAGATTTCAGTTTTGAGACACCAGACCTTTGCCTTTCACCAATTCAAATATTCTGTGAATTTCAGGGAACTTGTTACACAACAGCTGGTCTAACAGTTGGACCATTTGTCTTACAGTAAAAGAGGGTAGACTATGTGGGGTTCTACCTTGTCTGATTTTCCTAAATTGTTTACATGGTGTTTTAAGTTTCACTTTCCTGGAGGCTGATAATATCATAGTCTTCTTTTCATAAAAGTATAGACACAACCCAGCATGGAACACAGCTGGGAGGCAGTAGCAGACCTCATTGATGAAATATTTGGTGTGAGGAGCAGGCAGTTATGAGAAATGTACTGAGATGCACTCCCACCATGAGTTGGAAAGGAATACCAGTGATGTGCTTGGGCAATGTCCAGTAAGACTGTATTTTGCTTCATGGCTAGTAGATGAGAGAGTCCTGCCAGGTGTGCTGGAGGATACAGAATGAATATCACCAGGTTGTTAATGTTGTAACCCTTGTTCTAAGCCAGTTGGGCCATAAGCACATTGCTAATCTCACAAGGAGTTGCCAACAGACTTAACTCCTTTGTTAGAATGTGTGCACTTCTTATTGCATTTTTTCCAATTACATTTTAAGGTTATTCTGCAAAGTATTGAGTTTCACTGTGACAACTTCCTACATATGTGCCAATAATTATATTTTGTTCTACTTTGTTCCTTTGCCCCACTGCCCTCCTCCATGCTCCCCCACAGCTTCTTCCTGTCTGTCCACCAATTAGTCTTGCCGTTAAGATCTGTTTTCTCTAAACTGATGTATATATCATAGGACACACTTAATATTTTTCTACCCATGTCTTTTGATTTCTTAAGAACAAATGGGTCTAAAGCAGAGGCCATGGTCCCTGCTTTTCTAACTGGAACTGGAAGGTTTTTGTGCTGATCAAAGTCTGTTGGGGACTTACTGTACTCAAACCTATTCATCCCTTAATGGCATGGGGTACAAGTCACTATGGGTCTAAGAAGTTCCAGTTGATATGATAACATTTATTTTGGTTGTGAAGAAAGATGTCAAATCAGACTATGGACCAGCCTGAGTTTCTTGGTTCTTTTGTGTCAACACATAGGCAACACTGTATAGCTGATACTTCTTACTACTTTTTGAGCTGTGTTTAGTAACTTTTACCTCATTATTGTAAAGAAATATTCCTAATGGGAAACTGTTATGATAGAATACTAGTGTTAGTTGCATTATTAGGAAACTGAGAAACTTCCAGGTTTCTTTAACCTGGGTTTAAAGTAAAACAGTGTAATATTCCATGTGGATTGGTTACAGTAGTTCCCTTAATTTTTTTCAAAAAATTACCTTGGTGAGGCTGGAGAAATAGATCAGCAGTTGAGTGCTTGTTGCTCTTCTAAAATACTGGGGTATGGTTCCCAGCATCTATATGGTGTAGCTCATAACTGCCTGTAATTCCAGCTCCAGAGTATTTGACATTTTGATTTGGCTTCTGCAAGCAGCTGTGCTCACATATCATGCATGCCTGCTGGCGCGCGCGCGTGCGCGCGCGCGCGCGCGCACACACACACACACACACACACACACACACACACAATATCCCATGTCGTTTGTTGCCTCACTGTGACATACCATCAACTCAATATGGCTTCAGTCTTCCTTATTTCTTGACTCTCAGATACATGTTGTTCAGAAAGAGTGGCATGATGCGTGGTGGTAAGCACTCTGGTATATCATTTGTTCAAGGGCCAGTTTGGCTTTGCAGAGCTCAGATTAAAATACTGTTGTATTGTAGTGATCTAAACCTGCACATCATTTCCCATCAATCCAAGAGATGAGACCTGCAAAAGTAAAGTCTATTCAGAGATGTTCTGGAACCTTTAAATCATGGCATTATTTTGTTTGGACTAACACACCATATTGTATTTGTTTAATAGATAGCCAAATTTCTGAGTGACTCACACTGGGAAGTTAACCCTGTCAAAAATCTGCAGCTAGCCATTTATATATAATTCAGAAGAAATATATGTGTGGTTGCTTGGAGTATAATATGTCTGTTTAGTAAAAACTGAGGCTCTTAAAATTCTTAAAAAAATTAATTTGGTGTAGATCATGAAAGCTTATTTATTATTGGGCATTTGTCATATGTACACAGGACTACTTGAAAGGTGTTCAAGTAACTGACCATCAACCTGACTTAGAAACTCTGAAACAAAATTACTAGATGCAATTCACCGGGGGCACTTGCAAAAAAAATGTCAGTAACTGTTACTAATGTTAATAAGGACCCTTAACAAAATATGTGGCTCCTGGGAAGTGGCACATTTTGGGATTCATCTGTGGTCCTTGCCTTAAACTACCACTTGATGTACCCTATCTTAGAGAATTTGGGGAGCTTGTTATTGGCTATGAATCCAGTAACAAGGCAAGATCTGATGTTGATGACCCCTGACTTCCTTATTTTGGGATAGGTTGCAAGTGAGACCACTTACAAATGCAAATTTTAGCCAAGACACATCTATTTTCTAAGGGGCAAAAGGGGTGTGTTTTTAGAGAAACTGCCCATCAGGTAGTTTTAGGGTTAGTGTGTGCTACTGACATGATAGGATTTAGAATCACTTAGGAGAGATACACTGCTAGGAATGTCTGTGTAAGTGTTTTCAGAAAAGTGTAACTAAGAAGGGAAGGCCCATCCTGAATGCAGGCAGCACACTGAATGGGCTGTGAGGTCTCCAGCTGGATAAAACAGAGAAAGTGGAGTGGGGCACCAGCATCCATCTCTCTGATTATTGACTGCAGATGGAGTATGGTTGGGCCAGGTTCAAGGAGCCCCAGACCAACCCAAGGAACCAATACCTCCCATGCAAAAGCAAAGGTGTCTTTTGATTATTCAAGCTGGCCAGCATGGATCTCACTACATGGTGGGTAAATGAGATGCCAATCAGCCATAAAGAGAAGCTTTTAAAGGGGAAGACCTTAAGATTGAAGGCCACAAATTTCAGAGTTTCCATGGTTACTTAAGGTTATACAAAGTGCAGAGTAAAGCAGTAACTATGTATTTTAAGCAAGATATGTTTGCATAAGATAAGACAGGGCAAGGGGTTGCAGGGTTACAGAGTCACAGGGTCTATCAGTTATCCCTTGGGCGAGGGATCTTTACAACCTTATGACCAGCAGTTAGCAGACAAGTGGTGGACAGTCACATCCCCTTCTCTGAGAGGGGCCTCAGGCGCCAGCCACAGCATTCCCAGTGATTAGAAGTTCCTTTTTCAGGTACCAAGTTTTTAAAATTTATTAATTTTAATTTTTGGTCCTTCAGTATGACTAGTCACTTTACATCTCTGTTGCTGTTCTCTTCTCCACTGTGAAATGTGTTCCTTCCAACCAAGACTCAAACTAAATTTTTCCTTCTTGAAGTTACTTTCTCAGGCATTTTGTCATAGCAACAATGAAAGAAATATAGACAGGAAAAGTGCATTTGAGGTACTGAACCAGCCTTCAGATGTGGCTAAGATCCAGAATCTGTGCCGTCAACCTTATCTTCCTTGCTGCTTTGGCGCATGCAGAGTCTTGTTTATGGATGTATCCATAAGTGAAAGGTAGATTGGTTGTAATGGGCTGTGGGGCATTACAGTATTCTCAAAATCTGCTTACATGTGTATATGAGAAGATAGTTCTATGTTATTGGTTCATGTACAGGTTGTCCTGCTTGCCTTGGAAATAATACCCCCAAATGGACCTTGCTCCCCCCATTTTAATTGAAAGGTAGACTAAGTTCACTTTATTTGGGACCTTTTATTAATCTATGGACAACTCTATCAGTCGTCTCAACATGATATGGTTTAAATATCCTAAATTAAAGACAGCTCACATTAATAAGAGTTTCAATTTTTTTATGCAATGGATTTTGGTCATATTCTTTCCCTTCTCCCAACTTCTCCTAGATGCTTCCCTCAACCCAACTTCATATTCTTTTCTTAGCCTTAAAAACAAACTGAAACCCCAAACTGAACCAACAAAAAAAGCACAAAACAAAACCAAAACAAACAACAACGTGTGATATTATTTGTTTTGGTTTCAGTTTGGTTTTGGTTTTGATTTTATTTTTAAGAGAGAAAAAGAATATGAAGTTAAAGTGCTCACATAAGAGAGTCAATTTGATTTGAATGTGACATTTTTCTATCAGATTCTTCCTGTTCAAGTTAAGTATTTGTTTATGAGGCTTGGGAAAGTTGGAGGAAGCCATGCTTGAGGCTAGGCAAAAATACTTATCATAATTCCTGTTCTATCATCCTGTAAGGAGCCTTGTAACCAGGCAAGCAAAGGCCTGGCTGAAGAAATATTAAAAGAAAGGGAGTATAGGCCCACTACCCGGCCATTGTAGATAAGAGTGAGAATGTGTGGAGTGTGGCAAAGTGTGATTACCAAGATTTAGCAAACTATTTAAGGACCAGCTCAGAACTGGGAACTTTAGAGTATACCATGACTCTATGTCCTGGAGCTCTCCTCCTCTAACCTGAAACAACCAGTCCATCAACAACCAGTGTTGCCTTTCTGAACCCAATTCAAGACACCAGGCCCTTAGGAGACTCAAAGGCTTGAATCCAGAGGAACAGTAGTCCTGCAGGAGAGGTACCCCCTGCTGTGAGCCTTTGTCTGTGGTTCTTAGGATTGTTTGCTTATGCTTGTGTGTTTCTTTGACATGAGTGTGAAGTAAAACTTATATACTGAAAACCAACTCGCTGAGTTTGTCATTCCTCCCAGGTTAAAACCTGGTAAGGGCTCAAGACACATCCAAAATCTCCTTCCCTCTCATCTGCTTCCTTCCCTTCTCACCTCACCTCTCTCACCCTTCTGTCTCTCCCTCCTTCCCTTTCCCCCTTTATTTCAGTCTTATATATGCTAGGCAAGTGCTCTACTACTGAACTATATCCCCAGTTTTAAAAACATGTTTTGACACAGGGTCTCATTAAGTTGTCCAGGCTGGCTCACTTGTAGCCCAGACAGAAGTTCTGATTCTCCTGTCTCACCCTTTTCATTCTTTTCCACTTCAACTCTTTGTACTTGTGAGGTAGGAAATAGGTGAATACTACCTGATTCAGTTTTGCCTCAGTATTTGCATATTAACCAAGATAGTGTCATACCTTGCTTTGGAATATAGGGTCCTAGGCATTGCTTTGACCTTTGGAAGCTCTGCCAAAACACATACAACTGGAAAACATCTTCCTTCCTGGGACTTGGAAGAGAACTTAGTGGGTAAATGGGTTGAAGCTCAAACAAAAGTAGTAACATTTGGATCCCAAGCTCTCATGTAAATGCTTGACTGTCAGCCTGGCTATAATGCCAGTGCTTGGGAGAAAGAGATAGGAGATCCCTAGAACAAGATGACTAATAGCTGAATTGCTAAGCTGAGTTCGGCAAGAGGAAATCCCCTAAATATAATGTAGAGAGTGATTAAGGAAGACACTTGCTGCCAACCTCTTGTCTTCCATGTATGCACATAGACCATCTCCCCACACTCAACCCCTATACACATGCTGTGTATGCCACACATATACATAATAGCATTGCTTTCAATGTCATGTTTAAGACAGATTTTCAAGGGCATGTGTAATGCATGATAACTTTCCTCAATGCAACTTAATTTTAGGTCTGGTATAGGATTTTCTCAGCCAGTCCATGTATTTCAAAAGTGGGTGTGGATTAAGATCCCTTTGTGATATCATCCTGTGAGCTGTCAAGACACATCCATACATTGGTATCCTTCTGTATTTTTTAGATTTGAAACCTTCTGATTTTCATAAATAACTTGATTTTTTAAACTTTAATAGATTCTTTTATGTGTATGTTTTTGCCTGCATGTATGTAGAAATAACTCTTATATTGTATTATTTTCATATATGCAAGCAGGAATATTAAGACTAGTGAGTGGTAAATGCAGCCTTAGTACAGTTTCTGATCCTAAATATCACAGCTTGTTTGCTGGATTAGAGTTCTGACCCAAGGCAGGAAACCATTTTATTATTTTATGTTTCTATTTTTTTGTTTTCCATGCATTTGAGAAGCATTTATTTTGAATCTCCAACACTCCATGCAAAGGAGAAAATGTCCAGTCTTGGATGCTTTAGATGGAATTCATAGAACCCATCTCTTTAACTCCTACCCCTAATTTTATCAGCTTAGTTTATTTTCTCTGTTAACTCTTAAAATCTTCCCCAGAAGAAATAACAAACCCCAAACCCAAGTGTCTTACACAAGTTGGGTTTCTTCTTCTTCTTGAGATTATAATTTAGTCACAACATCCCCTTTCTTCCTCCAAACCCTCCCATATACCCCTGCATGCTCTCCTTCAAAGTCTTTTCCTCCTGTCTTCCCTAATTGTTATTGCATGCATATATGTATAATTTCCCCCAGAATCATTGATGTATGGCTAACAAAATCTGTAAAGGAGCTCTTGGTCTGACTTTCTTTGGTGTGGATTTTAACCTGACTCCCCACCCCTTCACCAAAGAAATAGTGTTGATTGAATCTGCATTCAAGAAATATTTCTCATATATTTTCTCAACATACTTTCTATTTTTTGCAGTGGTGTTAGAAAGGGTTGTTATTCAAAGTGCTTGTTTTCTACTCCTTATGACATTAGCGTTTTGGCTTGGCCTAAACCACCTAATGTTTTCTTCTGCCTGCATTCAGTTGATCCTAGGCTTAATATGGTATTGAATGCTCAAAGCACATATATGATATATTGCATTATTATATATGCATCCATTAGTATGAAATGATCATAATGATCAAGTCGATTCCTATACCCAACTTCTTACAGTCACCACTTTGTGTATGCATGCAAGTATATAGTACAGTATTATTAACTTTAGTTACCATGCTGTAATTAGATCAACAAAAAATTTCAACTTATACTGACACATTTCACCCCTAGACTGATATAACTCTCTTGACTTGACCCTGGGAACCATCCTTCTACCTGTTCCTGTAAGGTCCACATTTTTAAAGATTCAGTACATAAGTGATAATTCCAGCATATCATATCTGTTTCCACTTCTTTGCAAGGTGTCCTAGTATCTCACTTTAAATTATGGCAGTATTGGATATTGTTGGTTTTGCCCTTGCAGCCTGATCAAACTGTCGTGACAAGTTCCGCTGATTCAGTAGTAACAATAGGTATTTGTCTTATAGTTTCAGAAGCTGAAAGTGAGAAGTCTTTTTATGTCTTTGGTGGTGGTACTGGTGGTTGAGCCTAGAACCTCATACATAGTAGGCAAGTGTTCTACTACTGAGAAACATGCCCATTCTTAGAAGGCAGACATCAGTGTGCTGACAGAGTTTGTTCCTCCTGAAGGCTGTGAGGGAAGGATCTGTTCCAGGACTTCCTCTTTGACTGACAGATCGGCAACTTCCTCTTAACCTGCCATTCTTTATATGTATCTGTATCCACATTTTCTCTTCTTACAAAGATCCCAGCCATATCAGAACAAGGCTACCCTAAAGTCTTCATTTGAAACTGATCATCTCTGTAAAGCCTTACTTACAAGCAGGGCTACATTTTGAGATACTGTATATTAGACTTCCCATATCAGTGTTTTAGAGAATACATTTCAACCCATATCAGAGGCTCTGTCAAATCTCTTTCCGGAGAGTCTGTAATCTACTTCTCATTCATTTTAGGCCTCACCTCTCTGTTAGATTCCAGTTTTCTCTAAGGGCTCCTCTTGGATCTTTGATGTTATATAATCCCAGGCCACTAAATTCCACTGCCAACTCATATGAACATGGCAAAGTGAATTTCTGCACAATCAGGAGAGGTTCAGTTCACTCCCAATCACTCACTTCTCATGTTTACTGGCTAGGGCATCCCAGCCTAGCACACTCACTTCCTTTATATGACTTGATACTAATCCATATATAAACTTCCAAACAAAGCTGTTTTATTGTACTGTCACTGACATAAAAATGCATGTTTAAAGTCTACAACCTCATGTTTTGATATTTGTATGTGATGTAAAGTGTTCACAATCAAGGCAGTTAACATATCTATTACCTCTATTGTTACATGACTATGTTAAGGAGACATAAGATCTAACTTCTTCCAAATTGTAAGTATACTGTACAGTACTATTAGCTCTGGTAACCATGTTGAACATTAGATATCTAGAAACTAATCATTTTGGTTAGCTGGATGTTTATACTCTTTGACCTACATCAGCTCTTTCCCCATAGCCTCTAAACCAGTGGTTACCAACCTTTGGGTTGAGACCTCTTTGTGGGGGGTGTCACATACCAGATGGCCTGTATATCAGTTATTTACATTGCAATTCATAACAGGAGCTAAATTACAGTTATGAGGTATCAACAAAATAAATTTGTGGTTAAGGGTCAATACAACATGAGGAACTGTGTTAAATATTGTAGCATTAGTAAGGAGCACAGTAACCACTGTGCTCCTAGCCATCATTATACTCTCTGTTTCTGGAATTGACATAGGTTTAAGGTCATAAATAGCTGTATTCTTATGCTTAGCTGTTTTCACTTTACATAATATCATTTAGGCCTTTTCATGCCGCTGCAGATGACTGGTTTTCCTTACTTTTTAAAGGTCAAATAACCTTTTGTACACATGTATTACATTTTTTCTTTGTTCACTCATTGATGGACACATAGTCTCTGTATTTTGGCTACTGTGAATAATAGTGCAATGGACATGATAATGTAGATTTTTTTGCAATCCTTATCTCAATTACTTTGCACATTTATCCAGAAGTAGGGTTGATGGGACATATGGTACTTCTATTTATACCTTCTTGAGGAACATCTATACTGATTTTTAATATTGGCTGTGCCAATTTACATTCTTACAAAGAGTATAAAAACATTTTCTTTCCCATATTTTTGACAAACTTGTTACCTTTTGATTATTTGATACACATTTCTTCACACACCCTAACGTGTGAGGAAATATATTGTTTTGATTTGCATTTCTCTGATGATTACAAACATTGAGTACATTCTAATATAACCCTGTTGTGTTTCATTGCTAAAAAGGTCTGATCATGTCCTTTGCCCATGTTTTTGAGAGGTTATCCAGTGGTTTTAAATATAGTTAGTTACAAGAATATGGGCAAGGGGTTATTTGCAGAAACACAGTCATTTTACATTGGCTATACTATTAAAAATGTATCACTTTCCTTTAACAACCATTAATGGCCTACAGGTTCTCAGAGAAGGGTGGGCCTGGCTTTGTAAGTCCCTACGTGTTAGAACTGTTAACTTTGCATAAATAGTCCAAAAGGGCAGGGTCTTGTGAACCCATCGTCTCACCATGAGAAGATGTTGATGGATGCAGTCTTGTGTAAGTCCTGTGCAAGTAAACATGGCTGTTGAGAGTTCAACAGTACAACAGCCTCATCCTGCATACAACACAGTACCATAACATTCCACCCTTTTATCCTACGCTTATGTCTTCCTGTTTCCTGTTCCTCTACATTCTTTAAGCCTTGGAGGGGCAACAAAGGTGTCTCCTTTAGGGTTAAGATTTAAATAGTCACTAATTCTCAGCTCTTTGACTAATTATGAATTTCTGCAGTAACTGCTGCCTACTCTCTGGCCATCTAATAACTGAAGGTAGCATTTTTCTTTTCTCATTTAGCTGTAAGAGTTCATTATATAGTTTATATAATGATCTCTTATAAGGTATGGCGTGCTTATATTTTTCTAATAATTACCCTTTCATTTTGTTGACTTTCTAATACATACATTTTTTAGCTTAATGTAGTCCTGTTTATTTAGTTTTGTTTTTGTTGTCTCTACTTTTGATGTCATATTCCCAAATAACTGCCAAAAATAATGTCAAATAGTTTTCTCCTAGGCATTTTATAGTTTTAGGTCTTAAATGTTTAATCCAATTTGTATTGGTTTTGTGTATTATGTAAAATACAGTTCCAATTTCTTTCTTTTGTATGTACATTAAATTTTCTTAACATTATTTATTAAAGAGACTATTCTTGTTCCATTATGTATTGTTGACACCTTTGTTGAAGATTAATTAACCATATATATGCATATATGTATGTGCTTATTTATTAGCTTTTTGTTTTGCTTCATTATCTATAGGTCTATTATTTTGCTAGCACACACTGTTTAGATTAGTATTGCTTTGTGATTTCACTGTACTTTTCAGGATCTTCATGTCCATATGGAGATTATATAACCTTTCCTCTATAGGAGCTACTGGTACCTGTCACACACTGGCAGAGGTTTACTTCTGTATATTCTTATGCAGATAGTCACAGCCTCACATTGTCTTCATACATTTATATGTATGAAGGTATTTATAGTCTTTTAATTCAGGGCCATGAGTATAGCTTACTCAACTTATTCACTTGGATTATCCATCCTATGCTACATCTCATTGTCCATTGTGAGTGTCCAGTCATGAAAAAGAGACTTCCACAGAGAAACACATGGTGGATGATGGGTGTGACACAAGTTTCTTCCAAGAGGAACTTTTTTGACCTATGGGAGTCTCTAGAAGAGAAAGCATCAGTGTGCCCCACATGTAATATTTTGCATACGCATTTTTTTCATAGAGACCTTAGGCCACAAGTAATCAATCTGTGGGTAAAAACCACTTTGGGGGTTGCCTATCAGATATCCTGCATATCAGATCTTTACATTATGATTCATAACAGTAGCAAAATTACAACTATGAAGTAGTAATGTAATAATCTTATGGTTGGGGGTGGTCAACACAACATGAGGAACTATAGTAAAGAGTCACAGCTTTAGCAAGTTTGAGAAGCACTGTATTAGACATTAGACATTTCTGTATATGAAATATGGAGGAAATCTTGTAGTACAGCTCATATGAATGTAGTAAAATATCTAATCATCATTCTGGAACAAGACAAGATGTGAGGCCCTGTCCTACTTATTTTCCTATTTTACATGGAGCAGTTTCTCTTTCATTATGTGATGGTAACTTTCTTTTCAGTGTTAAAAATATAATTTTTTAATTCTTTGAGATATTTGTACAGTTATCAATGAATTTGGATCACATTCACTCTTTTCACCTATAGTTCATCTTGGTCATATCCCACATTACCACATTACTGTCTTAGCCTCTCTTTTTTTAGTAGCCCCCTAAGTGTAATTAGTGCTGCTCATATGTGCATGCATGCTTGTGGGGCTGTCCACTGAGGTATGGC
Source organism: Cricetulus griseus (assembly GCF_003668045.3). NCBI lineage: Eukaryota > Metazoa > Chordata > Mammalia > Rodentia > Cricetidae > Cricetulus > Cricetulus griseus. The sequence continues at coordinate 90,835,498 of NC_048604.1, forward strand.
CAACTTAATATGAGTCACACCCCTAAAGAAAACTGACTCCTCCTCCCATAGCAACCAGCAACTGTCATCAGCACCCTCAGCTATGGGTAAGGACTCATATGCCTTTCCCTCTTCCTTGCTGGAATGTTTAATTGATCTTGTGAAAGCTTTGTACTGGGAATTGTTTGCAGGCTGCTGTGAATTCATGAGTGCAATGGACCTGTGATACTCATAGAGAAGAACTTACTACTGTTATTTTGTGAAATGGACATAGTATCAAGTTGCCTTCCAAATACTTATCTCTGCATCCGTAGATGAGTGAGGCTCTCAGTCTTCATCAGAAAAGCTTCTTTTTAGCCCAGTGGTTGTGGTAGTACACATCTTTAATCCCAACACTTTGGAGGCAGAAGCAAACAGATTTTTGAATTTGAGGCCAGGCTGGTCTACAGAATGACTTCCAGGACAACCAGAGACACACAGGGAAACCCCGTCTAATAATAATAATAATAATAATAATAATAATAATAATAGTAAGAAAGAAAATGTTTCTTTAGTATTTCCATACTCTAATGAAGGAACATAGTAATACTGTCATTTGGCACCTATTTTTTCCCAAACAATACCAAAAAATATTTATTCACATAAATTAACATGTCCTTGGTTTACTTAGTGAATTTTGATTAAAAATGAGATGCACAAGAGAAATAGTATAGAAGAGGTAGTTTAAAACTCATTAAAATGTATCTCTCAAAATAAGTATTGACAATGTTCCATATTTTACAGTGCCCCACTATATCCTTCGGTAACTAAGAGGACTCTGGGGACTGTTTACCATTAATGGGAGCCCAGATGGACTGGCACATGATGTATGGTGAATTGAGGTTCTCAGAGGAATACAGTGAGATAAGTAAACATATAAATATTTGTATAGTTTCTTCTTCCATCAATGGTGCCTGTTTAAACTAGATGGGTGCTTTCAAATTACAGATAAGGCTCACTGTGCAGAAAACAAACCTCGAGAGAAGTATGAGGGAGAAATCCAAGATGAAGTTCAGAGTTCCCAGTTAAACAGATTTATTACAGCACATGAAATTTAATATAGAGACTCACAACTGATCACAGTATGAAGAATGAATGACTGTGGAATGCTCATCCATAGATGGGAAATCTTTAATCCCCTCCACCAAGCCTCACAGAGACATTATGGTAGATGATACAGTAGTTTGAGTAAGAATAATCCCCATAGTCTCATATACTTGAATACTTGGCTCCTGGTTGGTGAAACTGTTTGGGTTGGGTTAGGGGGTGTGACCTTGTTGGAGGAGGTGTGTCACAGAGTGTGCTTTGAGGTTACAAAAGCCTCCCACCATCCTGTTTTCCCATCTTGTTTGTGGTTTTGAGTTTTGAGCTCTCAGTTGCTGCTTAAGCCATCTGCTGCCTGCTACTTCTGTTCTGCTACTGTGAACTATAACCCATGAATCCATAAGCCCCAAATAAACTATTCTATAATTGCCTTGCTGTTGGAATACATTGCTGGCTGGTTAGAGGTCACAGTCTGCCATAAACCTAGCAGCCTTTTCTCTAAGCTCAACAATACAGAGATCCTTTCTTACCCAGGAAAGCTTCCTGCTCTCTACCTTATCTGGACAAAGCCCCTGGGCCTGGAGGACTGACCTTATCTGAAAGCTGTCTCTAAACCAGATGCCTGTTTCTGAACCAGATGCTTGATTCATCTTTTGCTTGACCCTTGGCACAGATCCCTGCTAAGAATACTTGTGCTAAGGAGCTCTGCTATTGGACCCTACTGCCATATGATAAGCCTGTGATAGGAGTTTGCCACTTAATGGAAATTAGGCTTTGTCCCCAGGCACCCCAAACTTATACACTCTGGAATAAAATTGAGCTGATTCACTGAGATCTGTCTCCCAGAGGGCTGTCTCCATTTGTGCTCATGGGTAGTATAGAAAGCTTTCTGTCACCCCTGTCACCCCCTTCTGCCTCTTTCCCCACTTGACATGGTGGTCAAAAGGTCTAGGGGGAAAGAGGACCCTCACACCATGATATCTTATCACAGCAATGAAAAAGTAGCTAATGCAGGGTGAAAACAAGTATAAGAGCCAGGGTTTGTGGTGGTTAATCTTTTCAATTTGGTTTGATTGAGAGATAACTTCGGAAATCAGTCAAGTACATCTCTAGGTGTGTCTGAGCCATCATTTCTAGAGACAGAGTATAAGGGATCTAACCCAATGAATGGTTTAATTCAATACAGAATTCACAATCCAAACAGATCATTGGGAGGTTATGTAACTGTGGAAGGTGGAGTTTCATTGGAGAAAGTAGGTCACTGGGAATATGTCCTTGTGTGATATATCTTCCTTGGTTGCTGCTGCCCTCTGGGTCTTGGTTGCCAGGAGTTGACCAGTTCTACTCTACCACACCCTTCCTTCCATTATGGATTTACATTTCCAAAATCAAGATGTAAAATAAACCCTTCCTTTCCTTCTTTTTTCTTTATAAGATTTGAGATTATAATACTATATGATTTTTATCTATTTCTTTAAAGTGTGTGTGTGTGTGTGTGTGTGTGTGTACATGAGAGCAGTTTCCTGAGGAGGCCAAAAAAGGCATTGGATTCCTTGGAGCAGGAGTTACAGGTGGTTGTGAGCCACCTGACATGGGTGCTAGGAACCAATTTCAGGTCATCAAGCAGTATGCCCTTTTAACTGCTAAGCCATTTCTGTATCCCTCAGTGGTGGTTTGAATGAGAATGCTCTCCCCCCGACAGGCTTATATGTTTGAATGCTGGTTCCATCTGGTAGGACTGTTTGGGATGGATTAGGAGGTATGGAATTGTTGGAGGAGGTATATTACTAAGAGTGAGCTTTGAGGTTTCAAAAGCCCATAGTATAATATTTGAGACTTTCAGCTTCTCTCTCCCTCCCTCTCTTTTACCCACTTCTCCCTCACCTCCCCCCTCTCTGCCTCATGCCTGTGGATCAGATGTAAGCTCTTAGCTACTGTTTCTAGCACTATACTGCCTACCTAAACCCACATTCCATGCAGGGATGGTCAGGTAGTCACTTCTCTCAAACTGTAAGGCAAGCCCCAATTAAATGCTTTTTAAAGAAGTTGGCTTTGGTACAGCAATAGAAAACTAATTAATACACACCCCTTTCTTCCTTTAAAAACTTCTCACAAGTATTTTGGTCACACCAATGAAAATACTGATTCATAAGCCTTTTAATGGCCCCTTGAGACATAAGACTTTTAAAATCTATTTTATTTTATGTGGATATGTGTTGCACATGTTTGTAGGTGCCTGTGGAGGCCAGAAGAAGATGCTGAATCCTCTGGCTCTTGAATTACAGATAATTTCATGCTGCCCAATGTATGTGCTGGGACACAAACTCTGGTCCTCTGCAAGAGGATCAAACACTTAAAATTTTTTATTTCATTTTACATTCTAACCACAGTTCTCCCTCCCACCCCACCTCCCACTCACCTTGCCTCCTTCCACCCCTCCTCAGATCCCCTCTAGCCCACCCCAAGTCCACACCTCTTCACAGATAAGGGCTCCTATGAGGAGTCAACATAGGTTGGGGCAGGGCCAGGCTGCTCTCCCATGCATTAATACTGAGCATGGCATCCTACCCTAAGGAATGGGCTCCAACAAGCTAGCTCATTTAGCAGGTTTGTGTCTTGGTCCTAGTGCCAGGGGCCCCACTGATAGTCCAAGCTTCATAACTGTCTCCCACATAAGGAGGGCCTAATTAGGTTCCTTAGAGTATTCACAGTTGTAGGTCTAGAGTTCAGGAATTTCTACAAGCTTGATTCAGCTGTCTCTGTAGATTTCTCCATCATGATCTTTACCTCCCTTGCATGTTCCCTCCTCCCTTTATTCCACTGGATTCCCAGAGCTTGACCTGATCCTTGGTTGTGGATCTCTGTGTCTGGCTCCATCAATTGCTGGATACAGGAGGCTCTATGATGATAGTTGGGGTATTCATCAATTTGATTACAGGGGTAGGCCAGTTCAGGCATTCTCTCTACTATTGCTAGGAGTCTTAGCTGGGGTTCTCCTTGTGGTTTCTTGGGAATTACCCTGGCACCGGGTTTCTCCCTAAGCCCATAGTGACTCTCTCTATTAAGATATCTATTTCATTGCTCTTCCACTGCAACCCTCACCAACTAGGTCATCTTGTTCCCTCCTGTTCTCATCCTCCCTCCCCTCCGCCTTATCACCCCCTCCATCTGTCCCCAGTTTGCACCATAGATACCATCTAATTTCCCTTTCCAGGGTGATTCATGTGTCCCTCTTAGGGTCCTCCTTGTTACCTAGCTTCTCTGGAGCTGTGGATTTTAGTCTGGTTATCCTTCAGCAAACACTATTAACTGCTGAGTCATCTCTCTAGTCCCAACCCTGTACTCTGGCTGCTTTATCTTTTCAGAAAAGCTACCAATGTAAGCACTGTAGTATCCAGAATATCTGTGTGCTCTTACAGACCATGTTGGTAAATTATTTAGTGAGGAGACATATCTGACCCTTTATCTATGAACTCTAATGACTCCTATAGTTTGATTTGTTTCATATGACAAGAGGAGGATGAAGAAACTCACTGCTGAGATCAATGTTGTTTAGTCTGTGGCTTATTTAGCATACTCAAGATGACTTTTCTGCTCAAACCATTCTCTTTTCAAGAACTATGGGGGCTAGTGTGAAAGTTAGGAGCACCATTCTTAGACTAGAACTGGAGGACTTATTCACTGATGAAAGTTTGTTAGAAACTTTATCACATGTAAGGATGTCGTTTGTTCACATGTTGTATACATTGACACAGAAACCATTGAGATTCTTTGAAGCTCTTGTAGGAACAGCAAAAAATTTGCTAAAGGTTTGTACTTAACTCTCAGATTGAACAATAGATTGATGCGTGTTTGTTGTATAGCTATATTCTCTGATTAAAACATTCTATCCTGTAGGGAGGCTTCTTAAGACAAATTATAAACAACTCAAAAATAGCTGCAGGAAGATCCTGAAACTGACCAGATTCACTATTCCCCCTGTCCCAGAGTAATCAAAAATGACAGCTGAGAGTCACTCTCAGAGAAGCCAAACTGTAAAGAAGGCTCTGAGCCCAGCTTAGCTGTCTGGAAGAGGTTTAGAGCAACCAAGTCACTTGGAAAGGAAACTCACCAAACTGTGGATCTACTTGCAGGTTGTACAGTGTGTTCTAGGTTCTCAGCTTTTGTGAGTTGCCATGTATGCTGGGATGGGCTTTGGTCATGCAACTTGTCCTTGAATCGTTTCTATTTCCAAAGGTGACCCCATACCCCCAATGAAACTTATTAGTTCATCATGGTGAACTTTGATGGTAGGCTCCCTATCTGGGGTGGTTCAATATATATATATATATATATATATATATATATATATATATATGTATATATCCTCAGGAAAATTCTTGTTGTAACACAAATAATAAAAACTCAGAGACAGATATTGGGGTTCAAGCTGAAGATCAGAGAAACAAAGCAGCCAAGTTACATCTACCAAGGCTGGGACGATACTGACCTCAACATGACTAGAGACTAATTAACTGAATATGAGACCCTGCACCTATCTTATATACCTCCCTAGTGCTGGGATTAAAGGTGTGATCTCTGTTTCTCTTTTGGACTGATTCACTCTCATGTAATCCTGGGTGGCCTTGAAATCACAGAGATCCATCAGCCTCTGTCTTCTGAGTCCTGGGATTAAAGGTATGTGCCCAGATTATATGGCTGTGGCTAGCTTTGAATTCTGATCTTCAGTGGCTTTATTAGATCATAACAATATATCACCACATCTAGTCACACAACACAGCCCAGCATGGGTATCTTTGAGCTAACAAAAAGCAGCTTGTTGTCAATGATGCTCTTCAGTATATTGTGGGAAGAGTTGAGAGAGCTTCAAAACAAAGCCAATTCTGTTTTTCTCTCACTTATGGTTTTCCTTATGATCAAATATCAAATAAGAACATTAACATTAAAATGTTATCCATTTTAAATCATACAAGAGTTACAATAAAATGTATCCAGTACCCCTCCATATGAAAAAGCCACATATATAGGGATTGAGTTCTGCCTTCTCTTGGTGTCAGTACATCTTTGTTCTTGAGAATACATGTATGAATTTTATGAATACATCAGCCAAGTAAAGGGCAGGAAGAAGAATAAACTGTGAAGCTATAGAATCTCAGAGGAAGTGGCTTGCTTCTGTGCAAAGAAGATGGAATTCTGATTAATGGGTGGAATCTGAACCATGTTATTTTTAATGAAAAAAGTGGCCTCCAAATGTGCCTTATGTTTTGACTGTATGTAAGGCAAATAACCTCCAGATGGCAGCAAGGACTTGTGCATGGCAGTGGAATAACTAGATGATCTAATCTCATCCTCTAGCAGTGGCAAACATGATCAGTGTTGTTTGTGTCATACGTGGATGTACATGAATAAGGACCTCTTGAGGAGAAAAAGAATTGAATCAACAGGCTTATGATACCTTTACTAACTATGGCTATCTATATTATTCAAGAAAGCATGGTAATTCATCTATAATTTGGGATCAGACTCCTAGATAATGCTTAGTGATCCCAGTGTGGGTCTTAGGAAGCATGATTAATGTGCTTAATGTACCATCTGCATAGTCAAATAGAGAGGGGACCCCTGGGTAATAGCTAGATGTGCTAGACCTGGTGCTCTTCTCAGATATATTGGCAGACATGGACTGCAGTAGATTCTTTTCTCTGCTTACGGTGTTTCCAAGTCTATCCATAAAATGATGGTGGAATTTTATGTAAGAACTTTCAGGTAACTTCATGTACCCAGGACAGAGAAATGTAAAAGCTTATCAGACTACAATGCTAGCTTCCTGTAGCTGCCTGTGTGCTTTCTGTCACACTGAACTTGTAGTAAGTTATTTTTGTGGACATGTAAATGTTACTTAACAGATACTATAAGCTCAGTTCAAAGCTATCTGGAGGGCACACAGAGAGGGCATAGTGCATTGGAAAAGATGGGCAGCAGGGGCATTTCTTGCCATTTTTCATAAGCATTTTTTAACTCACCAAGTGAAGTAGAAGTGTATATTAAAGAAAAATTTGTTTCAGTGTAAAGCTTAGCATTACCACTAGATGGTGGTAAAAGGCTACATGTTGTCCTGTCACAGTGACTGTATTTGTTTATGATAGGCCTGCATCTCTAAAATTAGAAGAATGGTTCTAGGAAAGTGAAAATTATATCTGAAACATTGGTTCCTTTGGAGAGGATAAACACACTAGGCTCAAACTTATGAGAGAAAGTGCTTGCTTGTGGAAGTTGTCTCAATAAAATAGTCTGCTCAGATGGCAAGTAAACACCAGTTTACTTGGAAGAATACATTATTTAAGTGGCCAACAGTTTATGTGAAGTATAAGGGACTCTTTGCTTTCCATTGTCCTAGTGTTGTCTTTCAGGGGAACCCAATGCTCTTGTTGGTACCCCTCCCAGACAAGAGGCCAATATATGTTCAGGCAGCAACAACACTGATATACCTCCTCCCAATAAGTTGTTTTGCCCAAGTCTCTGTACAGACACTTCAACAGAATGCCCAAATTGCTACCATGCACCAAATGAAGGAGTCAGTTTATAGTATAAAGGTTGAAAGCCCTTGCTATTATTTAAGTTGGATGAGAAATAGCTGTTTAGGAATCCTTGAATCACCCCCAGCGAGTACTCCACATGGGACTGAAAGAGAAAGCTTGCTATTTCCTGGTATTATTTTTTTAACATCTGAGATGCCTTGTCTGTAGCTGGCATCAACATCACACATACCTCCTTCAGACAGACAGTAGAGTGTCACACTAGAGTTCATGAAGAACCCCGAAGTGGAGTCTCCATCCTCAAGGGTCTTACCACCTAGTTGGAGTCAGTCACCCATATTCATACCACAAAACTCAGGCTCAGGGGTCTGGAGAGATGACTGAATGGTTAAAAGCACTGGCGGCTTTTCCAAAGGACCCAGGTTCAATTTCTAGCACCCACATGGTGGCTCAAAACAGTCTGTAACTCCAGTCCCAGATGTCTGACCCTCCCTTCTGGCTTCTGCAGGCATTGCATGGATGTGATACACAGGAGTACATGCAGGCAAAACACCATTCTGAATAAAATAAAATTAAATAGGTCTTAAAAAACAAAACAAACTCCTCAGGCTCAAAAGAGAGAGTCCAATCTAGTACATACCTCAGCACTTCATGAGGAGCTTAAAAATCCTTTCACATGTTTAAGACTCAGTTCTATGGATGATCTAACTGGTCATTAAGTCCACATGCATGTATCTTTGGTTTCATTCATGGCTTTACAAACACAAGTGATGGAGGTTAAGAGCACAGTTACCAGGGACATTAGTTCTTCAGGATTCAGAAGAACAGGACTGATGGAATGAGTCTATATTAAAGGGGGCTTTATTAGGCTGTGGTCTGGATAGTCAAACAATGACTGTCTTCTGATAGAATTCAGTATTTGCTCAGTCCAGGAGACTAGATTTCTCATCTCGTCTTTGGTCTGTGTTGGAGATTCTAATACCAGCAATGAAATGCATCAACCAAAAGAGAGATGCACTTGCCAGAGAATGAGAGAGAGTGTGCAAAATTCAAAAGCTTCCTTCATTCATGTGCCTTCATGTCAATTGTCCCAAGATGTGTGGCCTAGATTTGTGGTGGTTCTTCTGATCTCAAAAGATCCAGATTTAGGATGTGTCCCCCCACCTCAAATAATCCAATCAAGAAAAATGCCACACAGCTGTGCACTGCTGATTGGGTTTTAGTTAATTCCAGGTGCAGTCCAGTTGACAAAAAGATTAGCCATCATGGTGAGTCACCTGTTTGTTGAGTCAAAAATGTTCTCTAAGGTCTCTGTGTAAGCTCCACAGCCTTGGCTATACTGGCCCAAGTCTTCACAGCTGCATTACTATTCCAATAACAGCACTAGTATACCTGGAGTGGACATTTCAATGATCTTAACCCAAATTCAGAATGGACACCCTTGAGACTGGAACTGACTCCAGGAGATTGAGTTTTGAAGTGCTAGAAAGTATTTCTAATTCTCAGCTAGAAACCAGGTCCCATCTGTGGAGCAGGTTATTTTGGGTATAATAGTCCAGAGCTGATCTCTATGGAGTGTGTGTGTGTGTGTGTGTGTGTGTGTGTGTGTGTGTGTGTGTGTGTGTGCGCGTACTTGGGACTAAATCCAGGGCTTCACATATATGAGGTAAGTGGTCTACCAGAGATACATCCCATCTTTTGCCTCACATGACTCAAATACAGCTGTGCAGGTAGGATCTACATACTAGATTGTTGTTGGGAAATAACATTAGATGTCTGACTGGTAATACATCATTTGTGGGTAAATTGAGGCAGAGAGGAAATAGAATGAGAAATTATGGCCAAGGCAGACTTTGACCTTGCAGAGCTCATAATCTAGTGGGAGAAAGGTATTAGAAATTACTTGTGTGGAGCTGGAGAGGTGGCTCAGTGGTTAAGAGCATGTATCAGTTTTCCTGAGGACCTGTGTTCCATTCCCAGCACCCATGTCAAGCAGCTCACAATGACTTGTGACTGCAGCTCCAGGGGATCTGACTCTGATCTCTTCAGATACTCCCCCCCCCACAGGACACACACACACACACACACACACACACACACACACACACACGCACGCTCGCGCACGCACGCACAGCACGCACGCACGCACGCACGCACACGCACGCACACACACACACACACACACACACACACACACACACACACACAGAGAGAGAGAGAGAGAGAGAGAGAGAGAGAGAGAGAGAGAGAGAGAGAGAGAGAGAGAAATGATTATAAATAAATCTAAAAGAAAGAGAGAACTGAGTTGTACTAGTATAGAATTGAGAATGAATCAACTTGATTTTCTATCTATTGTGATATCTATCATACATGCACAAATTTTGTGTCATATGCAATTTAAATAGTAACATAGTAACACTTATTTGCCCTGTAGGTCACTTGAATAAAAGAATTTGCTAAGGCATTTGATGATTGTGTTCTTCCTTAATTTTGGTAAATTTTACCTTGGCTATGTTATTTTTATTGTATTTGTATTTATTCCTAACCAATATAATGATTGATTTTATGTAGTTTTACTGTGTCTATTCTATTTGTTGTTCAATTGATTTATTTAATATGAAGATTTATTGTTTTAATAAAATTTGAAAAAAGGGGGGAAGAGTTCTGGGCTTGGTGTCGTGACATCCTAGAACTTGGGAGGCTGAGAGAAGAAGATGGTTGCAAATTCAAGGCCAGACTGTATTATACAGTGAATTACAAGCCAGCCTGGTCTTACAAGCCAGTGAGACTGTCTCAAAACCAAATCAAACCAAACCACAACAGAGACCTGGGCTAGGAGGATAGCTCAGTGCTATAGTCACTGGCCTAGTATGTGCAAGGTCCTGGGGATGAACCCCACTACTGAAGCAAAACTACAAAGTAAGTAAAAAAACAAACAAACACTCTTGCTGCTGTTAGCCTTCTGGCCTTGTGAAGTATATTTGACTTCTCTGAGACTCAAAATATATGTACAATTGGAGTAATACCTTTCACATGGTATGGAATTGATAGAATGATAGATTAAATGTGATGCCTTGACTTGAATGTGGGCTGGATTTATGACTTTTTAAAATTAAATTTATTTATTTTTCATCCCAAACTGCAGTTTCACCTTCCTCTCCTCCCAGTTCCTTCCCCCAATCCCCTCTGTTCCCAATCCCCAATCTGCTCTTCCTCCTCCTCCTTTGTTTCTGATTAATACCAACAAAACATGGCATATCAAGTTGTAGTAATACTAAGCACCTTCCCATGTATTAGGGCTGGGCAAGGCAACCCACTATGAGATGTAGGGTCCCCAAAAAGAGTTAGAGACATCTCCTGATCTCACTTTTAGGAGTCCCATAAGAGGACAACTGTAACATATGCAGAGTGCCTAGGTCAGTCCCATTCAGGCTCCCTGGTTGTTGGTTCAGATTCTGTGAGCCCCTGTGAGCCCAGGTTAGTTGGTTCTGTGGGTTTCCTTGTGATGTCTTTGGTCCTTCCTTCTATAAGTTGCTGTGGTCATGATGTTTTATCTCAGTAATAAGAAAGTAACTAATACAGCAACCCCACTTAGTATGATTTTTCCAGTTCCTTCATTTGTCTACAAATTTTATTTTTCTTCACATCTGAGTAATATTGTGTACATGAACAATATTTTCATGGTCTATTCAGCAGCATATGAACATCTAGATCAATTCTATTTCATAGCTGTTGTGAATAGGGCATCAGTGAACTTGGATGTGCCAGTATTTCTAAAGCACAATATAAAGTCTTTTGGGTATACACCTAGGAGTGGTATACTTGAATCACATGGTATATCTATTTGTAGTGTCTTGAGAATCCACCAGACTAATTTTCAGAGTGGCTGCATTAGTTTACAGTCTCATCAGTGTATTTAAGGGTTTACCTTCGTCACATCCATATTAGCATTTGTTGTCATTTGTATTCCTGATGTTGGCCATTCTCACTGGAGTGAGATGAAATATTAATGTAGTTTTAATTTGTATTTTCTTGATGGCTAAGGATTTCGAAGACTTTTAAAAAAGTGTTTGATAGACATATATGCTTCTTCTATTAAGAATATTCTGTTCAGTTCCATAGGACATTTTTTAGTTGGGTTGTTTGTTTTCTTGACATTTAGCTTTTTTTGAGTTCTCTGAATATTCTAGACACTAATCTGCTCTTAGATGTATAGCTAGCTGGCAATGATTTTCTCCCATTCCATGGGCTGACCCCTTTTTTGTTTGTTTGTTTTATTCTTCTCTCATACATTACATCCCCATTCCAGTTTCTCCTCCCTCCCTCTCCCTCAAGTAGCTTTCCTCACCTCTTCAGTACCTCAGATCCACACACCACTTTGTCTCTCCACAGAAAAGGGCAGCCCTCCCAGAGATATCAATCAAGCTAGCTGATATGTTATCTTCCTCCTTAACTCTTGGAGACATAAAAGAAATCACCCAGGACAAGATGGCATCAAGTGTGTGGCTAAGTAAGGAGAGGGCAGGAGCCATTGAGCACAAGGCATTCTCAAAAGTGGGAGTGGCACTATAGCCAACTGACCAGACACATATCATAACATCAAGGCTGGAAGAGGCAGCCCAGTAGGAGGCAAAGGGTCCCACAAGTAGGCAAGAAGAGTCAGAGACAGTTCACACTCTGTTAGGAATTTCACAAGAACACCAAGCTACACATCCATAACATATATGCAGAGGACCTCAGCCAGATACGTACAGGCTTCCTGATTTCTGCTTGGCCCCCATGAGTTCCAGTCATGCTGTGGGCTGCCTCATGACTGACCATTTTCTTTTGTTGTACAGAAGACTTCAGTTACACGAGATCCCGTTGGTTAATTATTGGTCTTATTTCTTGAGCAACTGGAGTCCTTTTACAACATCTTTATCTGTGCCTATAAGTTGAAGTATACTTTTTCCTTTTTTCTCTATCAGTTTTAAGGTATGTGGTCTTATGCTGAGATCCTTGATCCATTTGACTTGAGTTTGAGTGAGAGGTAAAGACCTAGTTTCATTTCCTGCATGTTAAAACCCAGGTTTCCCAGTACTATTTATTGGGTAGCTGTAGTTGTTGGACTTATTTCTGGGCCATCTATTCTGTTTTTTTTTTTCTGGGGAGTGGGGTGACACAGAATTTTACTGTATAGCAGCTTTGACTGTTCTAGTTCTATAGACAAAGCTGGCCTCAAATTCATAGAGACCACCTGTGTCTATTCCTGAGTGCTGGGATTAAAGGTGTGCACCACCATCACCTGGCTTGGGTCATCTATTCTGATTTATGTGTTTATTTTTTGTACCAGTACCATGCTGTTTTTATTACTATGGCTCCAAGGTATAATTTAAAATATGGCATGGTGATACGTCTTTCAGTATTCTTTATGTTCAGGATTGCTTTGGATATCCTTGGTGTTTTGTGCCTTCATACTGAAAGACCCCCAAAGAGGTACTTTCATAGAAGGAGACCTGCACCCAGGAATCAGCGAGACCACAGACTTGGATGCAAAACCGCAAGAGGTTTTATTAGAGACGCGGGTACCCGGGGCGACTTAGCTTCTGTGTGGCTAAGCGCACCGAGCCAAGGGAAAGGGGTCCTTATATAGGGAAAAAGGCGCAAGCTAGAAGCAGGGATTCTATTGGATAATTCTAATGAGGCATTGTACAGAGCTATTCCCATTGGTCAATGTAAATGAGGCGCTATACAGGGTTATTCAAATGAGGTGAAACACAGAGTCTTTCAAATGAGGCGAAATACAGAATCATTTCTATTGGATGGTTCAAATGAGACACAGAGCCATTCCAGATCAGCATATTCTCAAGGTCTGGTGTCTGGTGTCTGGTACAACAGACTCAATTCCCCCCCCCTCCGCGTCCAGATGGCTGACCTTGGGGGCGGAGACCTTGGGACGGAGTGTTTCTCATCGGGCGGGGGCTCAGGGGCAGGGCTCCAGGCCGGCCCACCTGGTGCTCGCCCTCGTGCCGGCCCACCTGGTGCTCGTTCTCGGGCCGGGCATTCGGCGGGTGGCGGGGGAAGGCCGCCGGGGGTGGGGATCGGGGAAGCTGCCGACCGGAGGAAGAGGAGACAAACTTGAGAAAGAAAGGGCTAAGGGGCAGGGGTCTTTCAATACATATGCTGATATATTTTTTCCATGTCTATGAGCAAAGGTCCTGGTATTTTGGTTGGAGTTACATTGAATCTGTGGATTGGATTTAGTAAGTATGTCCATTTTAACAATATTATCCCTGCTAATCCATGAACTTATGAGGCCTTTCTGTATTCTGATGTTTTCCTCAATTTATTTCTTTAGTGTCTTTAGCTAGATACCAACGATCTTCAGAAAATCATAAGTATGTATTTAAAAACATCCCACTAAATTGGAAAATATAAAAGAAATGTATGAATTTCTAGATCCATACAAAATACCAAATTAAACAAAGATGAAATAAAGTAACAGATTCATGGCCAACAATGAGATTGAAGCAGTCTCTGAGCTATAAAAATTTCAGGACCAGATGGATTCACTGAAGAGTTCTACCAGAACTTCAAAGAATAACTAGCACCAATACAATAGTTATTTTTCAAGCAAGTATTATCCTGATACCCAAGCCATATAAAGACACAACGAATAAAGAAAATCACAAACTGAGCTCCTAGATGAACATAGACATAAATATTCTGAATGAAATAATGGCAAACTGAATCCAAGATAATATCAAAAAGGTCATTCATCCTGACCAAAGTGGTTATTTTAGAAATGGGAAGATGGTTCAATATACACAAATCAGTAAGTGTTATTCATCACATAAGAAGACACCAAAATGGAGATCACATGCTTATCCCATTAGATGCAGAAAATGCCTTTGGAAAAATCTAAAATTCCTTCATGATAAAACCATGGAGAATCTAGGAATTCAGGGAACATTTCTTTTTTTTTTCTTTTTGGTTTTTCAAGACAGGGTTTCTCTGTGGCTTTGGAGGCTGTCCTGGAACTAGCTCTTGTAGACCAGGCTGGTCTCGAACTCACAGAGATCCACCTGCCTCTGCCTCCTGAGTGCTGGGATTAAAGGCATGCGCCACCACCGCCCAGCCTGGATCATTTCTTTTAAACAATATATTCATTATTTTTTTGAGAATGTTTTTTGAGAATGTCATATATTGTATTTTTTGTTTAATTTTTTAAAATTCATTTTACATACCAAATATGGTTCCCCTTCCCTCCTGCTCCCCTTTCCCCCCGTACCACCTACATCCACTCCTCAGAAATAGTAAGGCCTCCCATGGGGAGACAACAAGGCCTGGCACATTAAGTTGAGGCAGGATCAAGTCCCTCTAATCCCCCTCATCAAGGCTAAGTAAGGCATTCCACCATAGGGGATGAGCTCCAAAACACTAGCTCATGCACCAGGCATAGATCCTGGTCCCGCTGCCAAGGGCCCCTCAAACATACCAAGCTACACAACTGTTGCCCACAGACCTAGTTAGGTCCCACACAGGTTTGCCAGCTGTTGGTCCAGAGTCCACGAGCTCCCACAACCTTGGGTCAGCTATCTCTGTGGGTTTCCCCCATCATGATCTTGACCTCGTCTTGTTCATATAACCCCTCCTCCTTCTCTTCAACTGGACTCCCATCCCTCAGCCTGGTGCTTGGCTATGGATCACTACATCTGCTTTCATCAGTTACTGGATGAAGGTTCTATGATGACAGTATGGTAGTCACCAATCTGAATACAGGGGAAGGCCAGTTTAGTCATCCTCTCCACTATTGCTAGAAGTCTTAGATGGCATGCATTGTGGTTTGATCAAGTCTATCCCCTCTCCCAACACCTAGATCCATCCCTCTTTCCATACTCATTCAATTCTGTGTCCTCATTTAAAAAAATCAAGTTCAATGTCTGTTGCCTTCCACTTTTGAGTATGTGGAATTCTATGGGACTATGTTCAACCTACCAAGATCCCTAAACAAAATAACTCTCCTTCTCCCAGAAGCTCTCAGTTACCAAAAGCTCAGCAGCTAGTGGTGGGAATTCATGGCCACCTCCATCCTCCATGCAGGGATTTTGTCTGGCTTGAGTTTGCACAAATCTTGTAGATGCTGTCACAACTACTGTGAGACCAATGTACACCTTTCGAATAAGAGAACACAATAAAGGCTATATGTAATGAACCTATAGCTAATACCATGGTTAATGGAGAAAAATTCATTATTTCCACTAAGATCAGGAAGAAAACAAAATTGTTTACTCTCTTGAGTCCTAGTTAACATAGTGGTTGAAGTTTTAGCTAAAACAATAAGGCAGTATCAGGAAATACAAAGGACAAAAATACAAAGCATTCCTATTTTCAGATGATATTATTGTATATATTAGAAACCCAAACAACTCCACCAAAAATTTTAGAGCTGATGAAAACTTTCACCGAAGAGGAGGCAAGATATAAAGTCAACACACAAAGATCAAGAGCCTTCTTATATATGACTGACAAACAGACTAAAAAATTTGTAGAAAATCCTATTCTTAATAACTACAAAATATACTCAGAGGTAAACCTAACCAAGGAAATGAAAGGCCTCAAAAATGAAAACTTTAAAATTCTTTTCTTCTGGCATCCTTGTTTTTTTTTTCTTTTGAAATAAAATCTCACTATGTAGCTCAGACTGTTTGGGGTCACTACGGCTGGCCTTGAACTCACAATCCTCCTGCCTTTGCTAGGATTCCAACAAGCATGTGCTACTTTCCTTGACTCTAGTAATATAATCTTGTAAATATTTTAATTTTCAAGGATTTCAGAATTTTATTTTATTGGCCTTTAGGTAATGCTTCTTGAATTTTATTATTAAATGAGTATGACCAATTTCATCTACTGGGTATTGAATATGATAAAAGAACAACTTTCAATGGTCTATATCTGTTTATATAACTTATAGATGAGGATCAGTTAGTAAAATGCTTTCTTAGTATGCATAGAGCCCTAGGTTTGATCTATATAAAGTCAGCATGGTGATTTATGCCCATAATTCCAGTGCACAGGAGCAGGAGGCAGGAGGATCAAAGGTTCAGTGATAAATCCAGCTACATAATGAGTTTGAGGTCAGTGTGGGCTACATGAGACAAAACAAAACAAACCTTAGAAATAAATATACTCCGTTGGTTTTGAGAAATCATATAGAAAATACTCTGTTTACTACAACTGTCATACATTTTATGAAGTGAACTTCTTGTAATCAGTAATTAAGACCTGGATGCTGCTTTATGAAAAATTCTGTAAGTGTAGATTAAATTTATATATAACTTGACTGTTTTTTTCCTAGGAAACATTGATTAGACTTTTTTTTTTCACAATTTACTGCATGCTGTCATGAAGGATCAAATGCATTTTCTAAGCATTAAAGAACATTTAGGTTAGTGGGTGCTATTTGGGGGGGAAATGGGAAGAAACAAACACATAAAAGAATTGTGTGAGCAGATGCATTATTAAGGTAACAAGTCTTAAACCTCAGTGTGCATTTGAGTCACCTGTTCATTTTGATAAAAATGTCAACGCTGATTTATTATCTGATTCTTTCATTCTGGGATGGGATCTAAGACTTTGTATTTCTAACAAGTTTACAGATAATACTTTGTTGTTGGTCTAGGAACCAAATGATTATAAGTCTGTTAAATCAGCGGCGATTTCTATCAAGAGTCTTTTGGGATGGAAGTATTCACAGGGGATGTTAGTGGCAGTGATTATGTTTTAATACTCTATTCAAGTAAGAATATCTGCAAAGGCCCTTATGCTAACTGCTGGCTTTCTATTTCAAGTTCAAAATCAAGGAAAAGAGCACATGCTGGGTTTAGTGGTGCATGCCTATATTCTCAGCACCCAGGGAGGCTGGGGACAGATGGCAAGATTGAGGCTAGCCTGGGTGAGATAAGACTCTTCATCAAAATAAGTGGGTGGGGGAGGATATCCTCTCCTTGTTGTACATTTATATAATATGCCAGAGCCGATGATAAATGTGTGTGTGTGTGTGTGTGTGTGTGTGTGTGTGTGTGTGTGTGTGTGTTTGCTTGTGCATGTGTGCTGTTGACAAGTCTGGATGCCACTACTTTAACTTTAGGCTGTGACAATGAAGAATTATGGGCAGCATGAAACACAGCAAGAGAGAAGCATGGGGTCATTGTAGTTTCTGTTGCTTCATAACATACACCACATTTTATATAATGATACCCCTGTACTTTATTCTAAGTCGATTTCAGGTGAAGACAGATTCCTGGGATGCCTCTCCAGGGATTCTGTTTTAGTTGGCCCGGGGTTTGCCTTGGAATTTGTAATAGGCACCCATGTAGTTCAGGCCCAGGTTGTAAATGCCCACACTTGGAGAAATATTGAATTAGGTTTTATGATTAACACAAAGAGATTTAATATCCAAATAGCCATCCAGCCTTCTTTTCCTGGGCAGCAGAGAATTAAACACTCATGAATCTTCATAAGTTTTCTAATTCTCAACTGTGAGTGATGTACCATTCTCCAAATAATGACTTTTTGCTCCACTAAAAAGCAAATGTATCAATTTGATAGATTTTTTTTAAGGAGTAACATGTGGATTTAGGTCTGGTTTAGTGATGGATTTAGTGGGTGCCCAAACCATCTTGCACTCTCTTGCTTGGGCCTCTCGTTAACTTTTATTAGTCAGTTGTGAAATTGTTGGGAGTTTGAGTCTACTTGGAGAGGCTATTTATACCACTGCTACAAGTTAGGTTCTCCTTATTCTTCTGTCTCCCAAGCAGTCTAAATACTTACCAGCACACTGATGAATGGATTTTCCTCCCATTATCATAAATTATATAAGTTTTCATGCATTTTTTAAAATCTTAAAATGTTGTTTTCAAGGTGTTGAGAGAGACTTACCAAATTTCCAAGGTATACCATTTCTGTGTTTCCAGGGAGGGAGTCTATAACTCAAATGATTGAGTGACTCTTATTGAATACATAGTTTAGAACTAGGCAATATTAAAAGAATGGTATAGAACTTAATTTATCTCTAAATGTGTATGACATTTTATTTTCAGTAATACTACACAACACTGAACTCAAGGTTGGGAAAGCAAATGTTTATAATTTGTCTCCTGATACTTCATAGATTTAGGTTCTCTATATAGTTAAATTAATACTTCCCATTGTATGATACACACGAAAGGCAACAAAATGAAATTAAATGGAACAATTTCTTATGAATAGGGTTGCACAGCCAAGGGAAGCCTTTTTAATGGTGAATGAGCTGGACTCATTTCCATTCATAAGGCCTGAGGAGGAAGGCATTATTAGCACAGCCTGGTGAGAGACATGCATCATTTCTACTTGCAGAGTATACACAACATCAACATCACCTGAGAACTCAGATCCTGTCCTCGATTGGTTGAATCAGAATCTGCATATAGATAGATATCAACAACAGAGGTAGAACTGAAATGTCTTGACCAGAGATAGAACTGTATAGTGCAAAATGATAAAGTATCCTAAATTATATCAATATACAAAATATCTTAAACATATGTGACGCATTTCAGTTGTCCTTTCATGCATCTAGGTGCTAAGGATAAGAGAAGCCACAGAATAAGAGTATAATTTGATGCAATCCATGTAGTTTAGAGCACATAGAAGAGGGGAAGACAATGAAGGGGCAAACAGAACATTTAAAGTATCCTTTTAAAACCACTTTAAATGCAGTCATTGGTACTATCAGCATAGTACATCAAGGCAAAAAGTTCAGGTAAAGCACTGTTTTTTAAAGACTACATAAATTAAGATTGGGAAAGGAATTGTGGATTGATTATAGGTACAATTATTTGATTTTTTTCCTTCTCAAGCTCTAAACTTTCATTGCCATTGCAACCAAGTAGGGTCTAATTAGAAAACCCATTTATAACAATGTCTAGAAGAGTTCTGTAACTTTGATCGTTAGGAATAATATAAAAGTATGATAGAATGTATTTGATTTAATGGCAACCTTGGTCATTAAAATCTACAACATTACATAATTATGTGCAACCACTATAATTTAAATGAAGTAAGCTCTGAGATTATTTTCAGGTTTGCAGATCAAGGAACAGGTGAAAACTTGAATGCCCTTGAATGCCTGCTAAGATCTGGATTTTCCTTCATGTGTGAGCCATTCTGTTAGGATGCCTCTTCTGCTTCCTGGAACAGAAGTGCAAATTAACTATGCATTTAAAACCATAGAAATATCTATTTCTTCTTTATGAAATAGTGGTATGATCTGACAACTTTGAGAGATTGTACAGAGGTTAGTTTTGCTATTTTCTTGTTCCCATGTCCTCCTTTTATGTAGTTTAATATGGTTGACCACACATTTCTGATTCCGGCACCATGAAGATGTGCTAGGAAGCAGGAATAGGGATATTTTGTGCTTTTAAAAGGTAAGGCCTGTCCACCAGCTTGACCCCTACAGAGGTGAGTGTATCCTCTGCTCCTGTCTTATTCCTACCCAAATTCCCATTCACCCCGGATCTCTCTGGGCCTGTGCCTGCTTAGAGTGGACCTGCTCAGGCAGGGAGGAGCTCCCTGAGTCTGGAAACACCTCACTCTTCCTTCCCCCTCCTCCACCGGCCTGACCCCTACAGAGTGAGGAGACTACCAGGAGGGGCAAGACCATCCAGAGTTGCAGACATTGAAGTCTTGGCCCACACACAGCACAGGACAAAGAGGAGATAGACAGAACGCATCTGCACCCACTGGAAGAAGACATGAGAAGAAGACTGAATAAGAATATACTCAACAACAGAAAGACCAATATGACACCAGCAGAATCTAGGGATTCCACACCAGCAAGATCTGAAAAGCGAAACACAGAGGATGAAGAAGAGATTGACGTCAAAAATTATCTTAGGAAGATGCTAGAGACCTGTAAAGAGGAAACAAGAAAATCCCTTAAAGAAATGAAGAAAAAGCAAGCAAAAAATTACATGAAGTGGAGGAAAAGACAAACCAAAAAATTCAAGAAGTAAACAAATCTCTTAAAGAATCTAAAGAAAGCCAAGAAAAAACATCCAAACAAGTGAAGGAAGCACTCAAAACAGTTCAAGGAATGAAAGCTGAAACAGAAACAATAAAGAAAACACAGAATGAGGGGATGCTGGAAATAGAAAGGCTGGATAAATGATCAGGAACTAAAGATGTGAGTATAACCAATAGAATTCAGGAGATGGAAGGGAGAATCTCAGTTGTTGAAGACTCTCTAGAGGATATACAGTCATCGACCAATGAAAATCTCAAGTCCAACAAATCCTTAACACAAAATATCCAGGAAATATGGGACACAGTGAAAAGGCCGAACCTAAGAGCAATAGGTATAGAAGGTGAAGAAATACAGCTCAAAGGTACAGAAAACATATTCAACAAAATCCTAGAAGAAAACTTCCACAACCTACAGAAGGATATGCCTATGAAAGTACAAAAAGCTTACAAAACACCACAGAGACTGGACCACAAAAAGAAGTCCCCTCAACACAGAATAATCAAAACCACAAACCTAGAGAATAAAAAGAAAATATTAAGAGGAACAAAGGAAAAAGGCCAAATAACATATAAAGACAGACCTATCAGATTCACACCCAACTTCTCAATGGAAACTTTGAAAGCCAGAAGGTCCTGGATAGATGTCCTACAAACAATAAGGGATTATGGATGCCAATCCAGACTACTGTACCCAGCAAAACTTTCAATCACTATAGATGGAGAAAACAAGATAGATATTCCATGACAAAACCAGACTTTAAAAAATTCATATCCACAAATCCAGCACTACAGAAAGTTCTGGAAGGGAAACTCCAACTCAATCAAGATAACCACACTCACAAAAACATAGGCATTAGATAATCCAATTTTACCAAACACGAAAAGAAACAGGAGGACGAAATCCACACAATGACACCACCAACAATAAATCCAAAACAAACAAGAACCAACAATTAATTGACATTAATATCCCTCAAAGTCAATGGTCTTAACCCGCCTATAAGAAGATACAGGCTAACAGAATGGATATGAAGACAGAATCCATCCTTCTGCTGTATACAAGAAACACACCTCAACTTCAAAGACAGGCGTTACCTCAGAGTAAAGGGTTGGGAAAAGATTTTCCAATCAAATTGGCCCAAGAAACAAGCTGGTGTAGCAATCCTAATATCTAACAAATTAGACTTCAAACTAAAATCAATCAAAAGAGATGAAGACTGGCATTTCTTTTTTAAAAAATTATTTTTTATTAGTTCGAATTAGGAACAAGCTTGTTTCACGTGTCAATCCCTTCTTCCTCTCCCTCCCCTCACCCCATACCTCCCCCATCCCCCAACCTACCCCCCATCCCATCCACCCTCTACTCCCTAGGCAGGGTAGGGCCCTCAACTAGGGCTTTGCAAAGTCCACCACACCATCCTGGGCTGGGCCTGGGCCCTTCCACATGTGTCCAGAGAAAGAGTGCATCCCTGAAGAAGGGCATTTGATACTCATCACAGGAAAAGTCCATCAAGATGAAGTCTCAATCCTGAATATATATGCCCCAAATACGAAGGCATCCCCATTTGTAAAAGAAACATTACTAAAGCTCAAACCACAATAAAACCACACAAACTTATAGTAGGAGACTTCAACACTCTGCTTTGACCACGAGATAGGAGCACCAGGCAGAAACATAAGAAAGAAACAATGGATCCAACAGAAGTTATGACCCAACAGGGTTTAACATATATCTAAAATATTCCATCCAAATACAAAAGAATATACCTTCTTCTCAGCACCACATGGCACCTTCTCTAAAATTGATCACATAGTTGGAAACAAAGCAAACCTCCACAGATGCAAAAGAATTGAAATAACCCCCTGTATCTTATCAGATCACCATGCTTTCTGGTTAGAATTAAACAGCAATACAAATTGCAGAAAACCTACAAACTCGTGGAAATTGAATAACACCCAACTGCACCATTCTTGGGTTGAGGAAGAAATAAAGAAAGAAAAGAAAGACTTCCTAGAATTCGATAAAAATGAAGACACAACATACACAAATTTATGGGACACATTTAAAGCAGTACTAAGAGTAAAGTTCATAGCATTAAGTGCCCACATGAAGAAACTGGAGAATAGTCACACTAGAGAATTTACAGCACACCTGGAAGCTCTAGAACAAAAAGAAGCAAACACAAGCTAGAGGAGTAGACTCCAGGAAATAATCAAACTGATGGCTGAAATCAATAAAGTAGAAACAAAGAAAAAAATACAAAGAATCAATGTAACAAAGAGATAGTTCTTCGAGAAAATGAACAAGATAGACAAACCTTTATCAAAACTAACCAAAATGCAGAGAGAGAACAGGAAAATTAACAAAATCAAAAATAAAAAGGGGCACATAACAACAGACACTGAGGAAATCCAGAGAATCATCAGGTCATACTTGGAAAACAAGTACTCCAGAAAATTTGAAAATCTAAAAGAAATAGACAATTTTCTGGATAGATATCACTTACCAAAATTAAACCAAGAACAAATAAGCAGTTTAAATAGACCTATAACACCTAATGAAATAGAAGCAGTGATCAAAAGCCTCCCAACAACAACAACAACAAAACGCCCAGGGCCTGATGGCTTCACTGCAGAATTCTACCAGAAATTCAAACAAGAGCTAATACCAGTACTCTTCAAATTGTTCCACACAATAGAAGCAGAAGAGACATCACCAAACACTTTTTACAAAGATACAATCACTTTGATACCCAAGCCACACAAAGATACAACAAAAAAGAGCACTACAAACCAATTTCCTTCATGAACATCAATGCAAAAATACTCAACAAAGTATTGGAAACTTGAATCCAAGAACACATCCAAAAAAATCGTCCACTCTGATCAAGTAGGCTTCATCCCAGGGATGCAAGGATGGTTAAAATACGAAAATCCATCAATGTAATCCACCACATAAACAAAATGTTAAAGAAAAACCACATGATCATCTCACTAGATTTCTGAAAAAGGCTTGGACAACATCCAACCTCCCTTTGTGATAAAGATGTTGGAGAGAACAGGAATAACAGGAACATATCTAAACATGATAAAAGCAATATACACCAAACCAACAGCCAGCATCAAACTGAATGGAGAGCAACATAAAGCGTTTCCTCTAAAATCAGGAAAAAGAACAAGGCTGTCCACTCTCTCCGTATCTCTTCAATATTGTACTTGAAGTTCTAGCTAGAGCAATAAGACAAGAACAGGAGATCAAAGGGATAAAAATTGGAAAGGAAGAAGTCAAACTTTCACTATTTGCAGATGACATGATAGTCTACATAAGTGACCCGAAAAACTCTACCAGGAAACTCCTACAGCTGATAAACACCTTCAGCAATGTATCAGGATACAATATTAACTCAAGGAAATCAGTAGCCCAACTATATACAGATGATAAATCCAATGAGAAAGAAATCAGAGAAACATCACCCTTCACAATATCCACAAGCAACATAAAATATCTTGGGGTAACGCTAACCAAAAAAGTGAGAGACCTGTACAGTAAGAATTTTGAGTCTTTAAAGGAATAAATTAAAGAAGATACCAGGAAATGGAAAGATCTCCCATGCTCTTGGATAGGTAGAATCAACATAGTAAAAATGGCAATCTTGCCAAAAGTAATCTACAGAATCAATGCAATCCCCATCAAAATCCCAAGTCAGTTCTTCACAGACCTTGAAAGAACAATACTCATCTTTATATGGAAAAACAAAAAACCCAGGATAGCCAAAACAACTCTGTATAATAAAGGGTCTTCTGGAGGCATCACCATCCCTGACTTCAAGCTCTATTATAGAGCCATAGTTCTGAAAACAGCTTGGTATTGGCACACAAATAGACAGGTTGACCAATGGAATCTAATAGAAAACCCTGATATTACCCCACACACCTATGAACACCTTATTTTTGACAAAGATGCTAAATCTATACAATGGAAAAAAGATAGCATCTTCAACAAATGGTGCTGGCACAACTGGATTCGGACATGCGGGCAAAGGACACAGTCAGTAAGACAAAATGACAGCCCACTGAATGGGAAAAGATCTTCAACCAACCCAACATCTGACAGAGGGCTGATCTCTGAAATATACAATGAACTCAAAAAGGTAGCCACCAAAACACCAAACAATGAAATTAAAAAGTGGAGCACAGAACTAAATAGAGAATTCACAACAGAGGAATCTGAAATGGCTGTAAGACATTTAAGAAATTGCTCAAAATCCTTTTCCATCAGAGAAATGAAACTCAAAACAACTCTGAGATATCATCTTACACCATCCAGAATGGCTAAAATCAAAAACACCAATGAGAGTCTATGCTGGAGATGATGTGGAGAAAAAGGAACACTCCTCCATTGCTGGTGGGAGTGCAAACTTGTACAGCCACTTTGGAAATCATTATGTCGGTTCCTCAGAAAAATGAGAATCAGTCTACCTCAGGTTCCAGAAATTCCTCTCTTGGGCATATACCCATACCCAAATAGTGCATGTTCATACAACAAGGACATATATTCAACCATGTTCATAGAAGCATTATTTGTAATCGCCGAAACCTAGAAACAACCCAGATGCCCCTCAACTGAAGAATGGATAGAGAAAATGTGGTACATTTATACAATGGAGTACTAGTTATCAGAAAAAAGCAATGGAATCCTGAAATTCACAGGCAAATGAATGGAACTAGAAGAAACCATCCTGAGTGAGGTAACCCAGTCACAAAAAGACAAACATGGTATGTACTCACTCATATATGAATTTTAGACATAGAGCAAAGGATTACCAGCCAACAATCCTCTTCACCAAAGAAACTAAGGAACAAGGAGTCTAAGGGAAAAATGCATGGACCCTAGGAATGGGAAGAGCAGGAACTCCTGAGCTAATTAGGTGCATGAGGATAGGGAAGAGGGAGCTTGCAGAATGAGAGGAGAAGTGGAGGGGAGAGGAGGAAATGGAGGAGCAGAAAAGTTGAGTTGGGGGGAAGAATAGAGGAGAGCAAAATGAGAGATACCTTATCAGATTGAGCCAACATAGGTCCGAGGAGAGATCTGGCACTAGGGAGATTTCCAGAGATCTACAATGATGACATGAACTGACAATCTTGGCAATGGTGGAGAGGATAACCTAAATGCCCTTCCCCTATAATGAGACTGATGACTACTTTTCGTGCCATCCTAGAGCCCTCATCCCCTGGCTGATGGAAGCAGAGGCAGACTCCCACAGATATACACTGAACTGAACTCTGGAACTTAGTTGCAGAGAGGGAGGGATGAAGATAAAGGGGTTGTTACCAGGGTGGTGAAACCCACAGAAGCAGCTGGCTTGAACAAGGGGTAGCACATGGACCCCAGACTGCTGTCTGGGAGGCCAGCATGGGTTGGATGCAGACCCCTGAACTTGCATGTCAATGAGGAGGGCTCTGCACTCTAGGGGGCCCATAGTAGTGGATAGTATCTTTCCCTGGTGTTAAGAAGGGACTTTGAGAGCCCATCCCACTTCTCGGCCTGGACACATGGGTGAAGGCCTAGGCCCAGCCCAGGATGATGTGCTGGACTTTGGGGAGCCCTTGTGGAGGGCCCTACCTAGCCTGGGGAGCAGAGGATGGATGGGGTGGGGGGCAGGTGAGAGGTTGGTGGGAAGCCTTGGGGGAGGGGAGGGAGAGGGAGAGGAGATGGAGATGAAGGGAGATGGAGAGGGGGAGGGGGAGGGGGAAGGGGAGAGGGAGGGGGAGGGAGAGGGAGAAGGAGAGGGAGAAGGAGAGGGAGAAGGAGAGGGAGAAGGAGAGGGAGAGGGATTGACATGTAAATAAATATTTTAAAAAATAAAAGGTAAGGCCTGAAGGTCTCACACATAGCTTTTCTTTGAATTTTACTGGCTGGAACTTTATTGTATATCTGTTTGAACAGTAAAAGTGGCTTACACATCCAATTCTTAAGTGGGCCTCCATAATCAGAATAAAAACTTTATTATGTAGAATAAGGGGAGAATTGACAGGGCATTCCTGTAGTCCTATTGTGGGTCATTTGACATTTTGTCCACATGTCTGTCAGACCTGGAAAGATGTTTGCTATTTATTTTCTTATTTATCAGAAAAGCTCAATATCTGCTAAAAATGCTTTAAAATGTTATCAATACATTGCTAATGTAATTAAAAAAGAATTTTAATCTTGCCAATATATTATAACAGTTCCACTAACTAGGGACCAATCTTTCATATAAATGAGCCTATTGGGGCCATTGTCAAATAAACTATCATACTTGCTTATTTTTTTGAAAGAGAAAGAGAATCATAAAGTTATATGGGTAGGGAGGTGGGTGGCATCTGGGAGGAGTTGGAGGAGAGGAAAACTTGATAATACATTGTATGAAAAAATTTAAATAAAACCCAAAGTGTACATAGTCATCATGTCACATCCATTTTATGATGAAGATATATACAATCTACTCTCCATGGTTTTGAAATATAAAATGCATTATTAATTGTGGTCACCATGTTGTGTTATAGACAACCAGAGTTTATCTTACTAGAGATCAGGGGTTGGAGGAATAGGAAGAGAAAGTAGGAATGTTGGCTAAAGTGTTCAAAATATCTCTTTATATAAGAGGATATTGTAGGTTTTTAAGTCTGTTTATTCTCTGAAGAAATGCACATAAACGAGGTTTCCCCTCCAAGATTTACTGTCCTTTATTGGTAAGAATTAAAATGTCTTATGAATTAAGTTAATGTTTCTCCAGTATTTCCATTAATACATATTTTTCACATTGTTCTATCTTGGTATATGCTTCCATACTGGCTAGTTTTCTATCTGCTTGACAGAAGCTAGAGTCATCTAAAAGGAGGGACACTCAATGAAGTGAATGCCTTAATTAAGATCAGACTGTAGTCAAGCCTGTAGGACATCTTCTTAATTAGTTATTGGTGGGAGAGGGCCCAGCCATTGTGGGTGGTGCCATCCCTGGGTTCTATAAGAAAGCAGGTTGAAAAAGCCATGGGGAGCAAGTCCATGTGTTATTTATGCTTTCTATTGTTGTAAAGAGCACCACGACCATGGTAACTCTTATAAGGACACATTTAATTGAAGGTTGCCTAGATTTCAGATTCTTAGTGTGTTATCAACATGTTGGGAAAGCATTGTAGCATGCAGGCAGACATGATGATGGAGGGCAGCTGAAAGTTCTACATCTGGATCCACAGGTAGAAGTCAGGGAGAGGCACTGAGCCTGGCTTGGGCATCTGAAACCTAAAGCCCACCCCCAGTGACACATTTCCTCTAACAAAGCCACATATACTCCAACAAGGCCACACTTGTAATAATGACACTCCCTGGTGACTAAGCATTCAAATTTATGAGTCTTCGGGGCCACTTCTATTCAAACCACCACAGCCAGTAAGCAGTTGTTGTGTGGCAAAACTTTTCTGGGGAGACACAACACACACATGTGCTCACCCCACCTAGGTATCCCATGACTGACCAAAGTATGGATACCACCAAAGTCCACTTTGGTGAACCAGTCATTTTTATTGGTGTCACATACAGGAGTGTGGATGCGGGGTTACTTATTGTAACAGAAATGACTCAAAGACAGCTGAGTCACCAAGGTCAAACCCAGCATGGGTGACAGCTCACAAAAACTGGAAAACCTGGAACACACTGCACAGCCTGCAGGCAGATGAACAAGTTGGGGAGTGTCCTTTCCAACTGACTCTGGTCTAATCCTCTTCCAGGTAAATTGGATACTTTCTGCTTCTTCCAGGCAACTGGTCTAGTCTCAGAGAGGTCTTTACAGCTTTTCTCCTCAGTCTTTTGCAGCTCAGCTTCTTTCATATGGGAGGCACTCTCTGCTTTTATTGTTTATTCTGGCAGGGAGAGGTCTAGTGAGTCTGGACAGTTTCAGGGATAAGCTCTGGTTATCTTTTAAATAGGAAGCTGACCACAATAAATAACATATTTTGTATCTCAAAAGTGCTAAGAAAAGATTGTAAATATCCTCATCATAAAAAGGATGTGAAGTGATGAATATATCCTGATCAGAATTTGTTCTTTGTTTTCTTGATGATATTCGTTGTCACTTGGAGGAGATGGAATCTCAAAGCAGTATAAATTTAAATTTTCTTAATGGCTAAGGATGTTGAACACTTTTCCAAATATTTATCATTTATATTTCTTCTTTGAAGATCTATTTGTACACTTAAATTATGTTCTCATCTTCTGTGAGTCCAAAATGCTTTTGGATTCTAAAAATGAGTGAGATCATGTGGTATTTATCTTTCTGGGCCTGGTTGTTGTTCCAAGGCATTAAAGGTAGGACTATTGATTACTTTTATCCCTTGGCAGATTGCATATTTCCTTTTGGTACTATGAGATGTAGTTTTTATGGAAAAGGCTTCCAGTTCTATTAAGGCTCAATTCTGCCAAGTCCTCTGTCCAAAGAGTAGGGTGTCTTTAGCAAGATACCTTGAATTTCTGGGACAATTGTCATATTTATAATGGGAGTAGCTGTATTGCTATGGTTATTATTGAAGGTATCTTGTGAGAAAAACAAACTATAGGTGACTTATTGCCAGAAATTTTGGAATTGGAGGAAATAAGGGTGTGTAAAAATTTATGTATGATAAATCTTGAAAGTCACTATTGATTTTATCTTCATAAACATATGCATCATGTACAAATATATACATATTTTAGATCTGACTACTGGAAAATATTCTGAATATAATGATTATCCTATCAGTAAAATGTTGCATAGCTCCTTCTGGTACTATGAAAGCTAGGTCTCAGTTTCCTTTACTGTTCTGGCTGTGGTTTCTAATACTATTTGCAACTAAAATGGAAATAGAGTTACTTGAAGAATGGCAGGTTCTATATCAGAAGCAGGAAATATACAACACAAGCCTTCAGTGTTTGTCATGTGTAAACCTAAGAAAGTTATCAGTGAATATTTTCATTAATGTCAAAAGGAATAAGGAAACAATCTCAAGATGATTGCCCCAATGACAAAAGATGAGAATATTTTATTAGTTAAAAAAGGAATGAAATAAATATGCTCACTCTATGAGTTCATAATAATACTTTAGGAACTTACTGATCACCTTTGGAGGGTGCTATAGCATGAAAGATGGAAACACAGTATTTGTTTATGGATAGGATTTGGACAAAATGAGTGATCTTCTGTTAATACTATCAGGAAATTGCCACTGCACTCCCACTGAGTACAAAAGAAATGCACAAGCTTTTCAACTAAATGTGCTCAGTCAAAAGCAGGGACATGAGCAGAACAAAACAACACTAGCAACTTATAGCAGAGAGAAAGGATCACAAAACAACAAAAACAAATGGCATATCCCTTACGATTGTGGGTAAAAAGGGAAGTTAATACAGATAAAAAATTCACAATATGAAAAAGAATGCAAAGTAAGACATTTGTACTTTAAAATTATGGGCATTAAGTCATAATCATCCATATATAAATACACACATCTGCACACACACATGCACGCATGTGGATATAACACAACCAAGTAACTAAGCAAACAGAAACAAAACAATACAATAAAAAACAAAAGCAGATGCCCCAGAGTGGCAGTAAGAAGAATTTCTACTCTTTATTTTTGTAAAACTTTCTTTAGAATTTGTTTTTAATTATGCTTAGGTGTTTGTGGGTGCGTATGTGCCTTTGAGTACAAGTACCAAAAGAGCCCAGAGACATCAGATCTTCTGCAAACAAGATTTTCATGTAAGCATGCTGGGAATTGAAGCCAGGCCTTCTGCAAAAGCATTTCTCCAGCTCCTAGTTTTTATTTTTAGTACATCATGTAAAGGAGGGTATACTTGAAGAACTTTGATAAATATAAGTAACAGGGCTATGGTACTTTAAAAGAGCCCATCAGTGAATGTACATGTGCTCAAAGATTTATCTTACACAGGTCTTACTTGTCATTAGTGTCCAGTACAAAGCAAGGAACCAGGGACTACTATTTCTTATATTCTAGTAGCCTATACCTGTTTCTAGATTTTAAGTAATTTAGCAGTAAGACCGATTGTCAGAATTAAATGTTGAATCTCCTCCCCCTAGTGATGAACAGTGACTAAGCTCACCCCATTAGTACCTATAAATTGAATCTCTTTTGTATGTTACTTTAAGAACATTTAGGCCACTTTTATCCAATAAAAATATAACGGGAGCCACATTTAAAAAAATAAAGACAAAAGTGTAGTTCATTTTCACAATTTCCCCTACCAAATTCAAAATATTCAATTGAATATTTAAAATTAAATGTCATTACACCCTCCATATTAAATCATTTATATCATTGTCTACTTGCCTAAGCCTTTCATTTAGTACTGGCATTACAGGTATGTGTCATCTACCCAGCTGTTAAATGATTCTTTCAGTGGAAGAATCCATTTCTGTAAAAGTCAGAGAAAATGTATTGAATCTTACTTCATGTAGAAACTCAAGGTTAACAATAGCAGTGAAAATGAACTTGCAGACAAGTAAACACGATTGTTATGATTATATGTTTTCAGCTTCAGTGACTTTTCTTGTGAGTTTGGTTGTGGTAGTGACAATCATGGTAAAACTACTTGTTAATTATGTAGTAATTTTCTATTATAGTGCTAAGTCATATATATATATATATATATATATATATATATATATATATATATATATATTTAGATTTTTGAGACAGGGTTTCTCTGTTTTGCTTTAGAGCCTGTCCTGAAACTCACTCTGTTGACCAGACTGGCCTCAAACTCACAGAGATCTACCTGCCTCTTCCTGCCAAGTGCTGGGAATAAAGGTGCACACTACCAATACACTACCAATGCC
Source organism: Cricetulus griseus (assembly GCF_003668045.3). Classification (NCBI taxonomy): domain Eukaryota; kingdom Metazoa; phylum Chordata; class Mammalia; order Rodentia; family Cricetidae; genus Cricetulus; species Cricetulus griseus. Next base: position 90,867,014 of record NC_048604.1, read on the forward strand.
CGGCTGCTAAGTCAGTTTTTTTTTTTAACTCTTGTGGTACCTGGCACCATTTTTTTTAGATTAGCTTCTCAATCATCATCTGGAAGGAAACCATTCTGAGCAACATCATTAAAAACAGCTCTGATAAAGCATGGTCACTACTATGTATCATAAAGCAGGACCACATATGAGTGAGTACATATCATGTTTGTCTTTTTGTGATTGGGTTACCTCGCTCAGAATGGTTTCTTCAAGTTCCATCCATTTTCCTGCAAATTTCAAGATTCCATTGTTTTTTTCTGCTGAGTAGTACTCCATTGTGTAAATGTACCACATTTTCTGTATCCATTCTTCAGTTGAGGGGCATCTAGGCTGCTTCCAGTTTCTGGCTATTACAAATAATGCTGCTATGAACATGGTTGAACATATGTCCTTGTTATATGAATGTGTTTCTCTTGGTTATATGCCTAGGAGTGGAATTGCTGGATCTTGTGGTAGACTCATTCCCATTTTCTTGAGGAGTCGCCATACTGATTTCCAAAGTGGTTGTACAAGTTGGCACTCCCACCAGCAGTGGAGGAGTGTTCCTCTTTCTCCACATCCTCTCCAGCATAAACTGTCATTGGTATTTTTATTCAGTTCTCTAAACCCCTGACAAAATGAAACTGTGCATTTTTGTCTATTATATGCTACTTACTTAAGACAGACTGCATTGAAAATTCTGTTTTATTTTAATCACAAATACAGATAAATTTATTGCTGTTCTTAGGGCAAATATGTTTTCAGTTTTTGAATTTTAATTTCATTGTGTCTTGTTGTAGATTCATTGATTTAATAAATACTTACTTTTTTGTTTTTGTTTTTTATTTTATTTAAGTCACATTTTAAAAATTCATTTTACATACGGACTACAGTTTCCCTTCTCTCCTCTCCTTCTAGCCCGCCCCCCACTTCCCATCTACTTCCTTCCTCTTCCACTCCTCCTCCTCCATTCAGAAACTGGCAGGCCTCCCACTGGCTTCAAAAAAGTATGGTACATCAAGTTGAGGCAGGACCAAACCCCTCCCTCTGCATCAAGACTGGGCAAGGAAATCCAGCATGGGGAGCAGGTTCTCAAAAACCAGCTTGGCCCTAGTGACTGGTCCTCATTTACCTACTCGCTGGCAGTAACCGAAAGATCCCATAAAAATATATTTCCCGTGGGCAAGGCCAAAAATGGCACAGATTGCCCTGTCTGAGAGCGCCCAGCCCGAAACCAAAAAATGGACCCAGAGTTAACAGTGCTGGGTCTGTCCCATGGGAAGGGTTCTGGGTATCTTACCGGATTGTAGCGAATAGGCAGATCAGTGAGTTCATAAGAGATCCTTAGTTGGAAAAGTGGCGAGTTGAGTTCCGGCATCTCAGGATGCTGCAGGCAGGAGGGAGTACCAGGAAAAGCGAAGATGGAAGTGGGCTATGAGTTCAGATTTTAGCATCTCCGAGATTTCCCGTGCTCCTGGAAGGAAAAGTTACAAAGAAAGACTATCCCACCAGCTAGCTTTGGGAGAGGGTCTATGGAGAGAGCCTAAACCATGTCGTGCACCAAAATGTTATTCTTTTGTTTAAAAAGAAGAAAAGAGAAATGATGAGAAATGAGACATAAGGCTATATAAGTTTATTATAAGGCCCGTCAGAATGGGGAGACTAAGAAGAGGAACAGGGGTAAATGGCTGACTGCCATGGCCGGTTGCCATAGAGAGAGCACATAGGTGAGAGAGAGTAGAAAGGAAGCTGAGAGGAAACAGTGCAGGGAAACAGAGAGAGGGGAACAGAGAGAGGGAACAGAGAGTAAATGGTCAGGGACTTGTCTTTTAAAGGGGTCCTCTGCACCTGCGTGCAGACTTAGTTCCCATGGAACCTTGGGCTGACCAGGGTACTGCCTGTTCCACCAGGTAACAGGGGCAGGCCATCATAATGCCTGAATCTTTCACTAACTATACTCTTAATATTTTCCATTATATCTGCAGATAAGTTTAGTACTCCACCGTCACCAAGGATACTTCTCCTTGAAAGAGACAGACTATTGCAGAAAACCATAGCCAATCCAAATGCAGAGTTGTGGAGCCATGTCCCAGTGGATGCATCTACAAAACAACTCCCACAAATAAGGTTCAAGAAACATTGCTGAACAGGCATGAAATATTGTAAAAGCCAGAGGATCAGGGAGTTGGCCATGAGACTGTGTCTCACAGAAATGTCAGAATTTAAACCCATAAAATGTCACCTATGTGACTGCTTAAACATGAGCTGAACAAGGACAACAATAATAGACATTTCACAGTATATGGGAGAAAACCATGAGGCCTCAACCCTAAACAAATAACTGAGCAACTAAGAAATGCAAAGAGAGTGGGAGAAATAGTTTTCACCAGGGAAAAGCACACTAATTAGTTATATAGTATCAAAATGGTCAACCCTGAAAATATATGTAAAAGTAACATTATCTAGACTGAGGAAGTTATATATGTCTCTCTCTCTCTCTCTCTCTCTCTCTCTCTCTCTCTCTCTCTGTGTGTGTGTGTGTGTATGTATGTATGTAAAACAACAATAATCACTGAGATCTGTGATAAGAGGCCATGAAGAGGCTTTGAAAGAGAGTTAGGAGGGGCATATGGGTTGCTTTGGAGGAAGAATAAAGGAAGTGGGGAATGATATAGTTGTAATCTCAAAAGTGAAAGAAAAAAGAAAAGAAAAAGAAATTTAGTTAAGGCCACCATGCTTCAGTTTATATAGGTAATGATCTGTAAAAAGGAAGTGATATTAATGAATAACTCTCAGACTTTTTAATAATATCTAATCAATAAATATCAGTGTTATCATATCCAACATGGAAAGAGATACTAGAGGAATAGGATAAATGCTTTGTGACCTTGTTTAAGCAAATGGTTCTTATATAGAAAGCCTAATTAACTTTGGTAAATTGCCTTGTCTTCTGCAAAAGCACAGCACCACTAAACCCTTTTGTTCTGGTGTTTGTTTCCACATTCATGAAGACATCTTCCATATGATTATGGAATCTATGTAAAGTGCACTCCACAACTGAAAATATATGGGACATAAGGATTAATTTATGGGTATTACACACATACACAGAATTTATAATTCATAATAAGCTATTTATATTGACCAACTTAAGGGAGTTTATTTTAACCAATTTTTACTTTATGGTCAAGTGTAGTTGCTGAATCTTCCTCTGGAGGCCTAAAATCATTTTGATGGCATGAAGAGTAGAAGCCACCGTGGTGGAAGGAGAAAATGCTAAGAAGATTTAAGAATTTTATTTTAATTTTTGGTAGTAAGTTTAGCAAATACAGATTAAAAATCAAATAACCAGTATTAACTTTCATATCTTGAAAACTGTGTTAGCATTTCACTGTTTCCCCCAGTTTCATATATTTAGAAAATAAGATAAACCTTTGCATAGTGGTGCATGTCAGTAAGTAATCTCAGTACCAGTAGGTGGAGGCAGGAACATTGTAACAGCCCAGCTTGTGCTAAGTAGCAAGATCCTATCCCTGAAAATAGGATAATAATGTGTCTTAGTCAATGTTTTATTGCTCTGAAGAGACATCATGACCAAGGCAACTCTTTTTTAAAAATATTTAATTGGGGGCTTGCATACAGTTTCTGAGGCTTAGCCCATTGTTATTATGGTGGGGACCGTAGAGGCATGCAGGCAGACAAGTAGCTGAAAGCTACATTCTATCTGGAAGCAGAGAGAAAGACAGCCCGGGCCTGACATGGTTTTCTTTTTTTTGGGTTTTGGCTTTTCTCAAGCTAGGGTTTCTCTGTGTAACTTTTGAGCCTGTCTTGGAACTCACTCTGTAGACCAAGCTGACCTCGAACTCCTCCTCCTCCCCCTTCCCCCTCCTCCTCCTCCCTCTTCCTTCCTGAGTGCTGGGATTAAAGGCTTGTGCCACCTCCAATGGACTGACATGGACTTCTGAAATCTCAAAATCCACTCCCAGCGACACACTTCCTCCAATAAGGTCACATAATCCTATCAAAGAGTTCCACTACTAGTTGACTAAGCATTCAGATATATAAGCCTCTGGGGACCATTCTTATACAAAACACCACATAATGTCGATTATATTCCATAAGATGCTTGCACCAACTATATGAGGTTGTAAACTTGTGTGTCATCTCCTGTTTTCCTGACTACTGACTCTTGACTCACTGGGCCATTCCTTCACATTTAGACTCAGAAGGAACAGCAAGCACACTTAGGAGTGACCTATCTGTCTTCTCTAGGGATGATTGATTTACTAGGATATGTGGTAGAGAATTTTGGACAGTGTGAAATAGGAGCTAGTCAGATAGCCTTTCTCTACTTTCATGTCCTCTGGAGCACTTTGACATATGAGTCGTTAAAGTTTCTGGAGAAAATCTGTGTATTGAATGGATACATCTGCTGAGAAACTTGTGGTGTTTCAGTTAGGGTTTCTTGCAAAGCAGTAATCATGGCAACCAATGTATAACATTTCATGCTTTGCATCTTTCCTTACCTTGTTTATATTCTTTGCCTCACCGTCAGTGTCCTGAATTTTTACAAATCAAATATATTTACCATATTCATGTTTTTCTCAGGTTCTGCTATGGAGATGATCTGGGATAAAGTGGAGAATATTATCATCTTATATATCATGCATAGTTTTTCTACTATTAGATACTGCTTAGTATTTCATAAATTACATTTTAAATATAATTATTGTAATAAAATTAATGATTTGATAAGATATATGTTAGATATAGGTATATGATTGTATGAATCAGATTTTATTATCATGTATTTATACATGCCAACACACAGTAATATATAATGAAATATTTGAAGCATACTACTTATGCAGAAATGTTTACTTAGCTTATAATTTTGAAGGATCAAGGGCATGACCATGCCATAGACTCAGTTCTGGTGAGGCACTCATTGTGTATCTCAATGTTGGGAGATCAAATGGTAGGGCAGCAAGCATCTCTGCTTGCTGGATGGGCCATACTTAGACTTTTATAGCAGCCCACTCTGTTGTTATACTGAGTCATTGTATCAGTTACTTTTTCATTGATTTGCTAAGATACCATGGCCAAGATAGCTTATGGAAGAAAGAGCTCATTAGAGGCTAACAGTTTTATAGGGTGAGTCCATTACAGTCATGGTGGGGATCAAGGAAGCAGTCAGGTAGTTAGGCATGGTGCTGAAGAAGTAGCCGAGAGCTTACATGTTGAGACAACAGCCATGAGGCAGAGAGAAAGAGATAACTGGAAATGGCATGGGCTTTTGAAACCTCAAAGCTGACCCCTATTGACACACTTCTTCCAAAAAGGATACATTCTTAATCCTTTCCAAATAGTTCCACCAACTTAGGAACAAGTATTTAAACATGTGAGCCAGCCTACAGGTGCCATTCTCATCCAAACCACCAGTTATATAAAACCTACCTTAATCCCTTTCAAGGCATGCCTTTAATAATATAAGGCCACTGGGTCCCACATCTTAAAAGTGTTTGACAATATCATGTATGTGTATACTGAGTTTTAGTTATTTTTGACACCTTACATTACCCTTTCTTATCCACTTCCCTCTTTCCCTGAAACCTTCCTTTCTTTCTTTCTTTTCTTTCGGTATTTTTGAGTCAGGGTTTCTCTACATAGCCCTAGCTATCTTGGAATAGCTCTGTAGTCCAGGCTGGCCTTAAACTCATAGAGATCTGCCTGCCTCTGCCTTCCAGAGTACTGGATTAAAGGCACGTGTCACCACCACCCAGCATGAAACCTTCCTTTCCAACAAATTTTTCTAACTTCTCTGTCTTCTTTTTGTGTCTCACAAAATTTGATTATGTTTGTTTACATAAACATAGGTGGGAGGTTATTCACTGGATCATAGACAACTTATTAGTGGCTATACCACTGAAGAAAATGATGCCATTCAACCATTAATTGCCAATGGTTCCCCTGGGAGGGGTGAGGCTCCTCCCCCATCCATGATGGACTGTTTATGTACCCTGTCTCATCCAGGTCTTATGTGGGTAACCACAGTTGTTGTGAGTTAATGACAGTGATGGCTGTCATGTCCAGAAAATAGTTTTTTTTGCAGCACTCCTCCCTATTGTCTGGCTCTTGCATTCTTTCCTTCCTGGCTTTATAACTGTTTGATGAGCCTCAGAGCGGGTGGTAGAGATGTGGCATTTAGGGATGAGTGTTCAGTATCATCTGCATTTAGCCTTTTTCCTCAATTACCTGTTACCCCCTGCAAAAAGAGGCTTCTCTGATGAGGCTGAGAGCACCTCTAATCTATGGATGAAGTTTAAAAGTATTGTGGGACTCTTTCTGGAAGAAGTACTCCAACACCAATGCCAGTAGATGAGAGGAGATGTCACTGGTGGACCAAAGTCAGGATACCTCCTGGAAAGTTTTAGTGACAGGCCTAGTTTGTATTCTCATTTTATACTCTCAAACCACAAGGTGGGGTGGGCAAACAAGCAAGATATTACTAACTCCTACATAGCTATGCTGGCTAGTTTTATGTTTACTTGGCACAAGCTAAAGTAATCTCAGAGGAGGGAACCTCAATTAAGCAAATATCTCCAAAAGATCCAGTTGTAGTCAAGCCTGTGGGGCATTTTCTTAACTAGTAATTGATGCAGGGTGTCCCAGCCCATTGTGGGTGGTGCCATCACTGGGCTGGTGGTCCTGGGTTCTATAAGAAAGCAAGTTGAGCAAGCCATGAGGAGCAATCCAGTAAGAAGCACTCCTCCATGGCATTTGCATGAACTCCTGCCTCCAGGTTCCTGCTGTTTGAGTTTCTGTTCTGAATTTCTTCAGTAAAGAATTATGATAAGAAAGTGCAAGCCAAATAAACCTTTTTTTCTCCCCAACTTGGTTTTGGTCATGGTGTCTTGTAGCAATTGGAACCTTAAGTGAGACAATGATGTAGTTTATAATTTAAAAATGAGTATGATATTTCTACTATAATTAGCTCAGAATGATTTAGACTAGTTGGTAACTGGAATAATATTCATGTGTGTGTGTGTGTGTGTGTGTGTGTGTGTGTGTGTGTGTGTGTGAATACATTGTTATTTAGAGTGTTCCCACAAAGTTATGGGTATTTTATTCATTAAGTATTTATTTCTGTCTCTCCTCTCTTTCCTCTTGCTTTGTGTATTACACTCACAATTTAGTTTTCAGTCACCTTGCTTCAGCATCTTATGTGCTGGGATGGCAAGTATGAACCACTACACATAGCTTATTATTAGTAATTTCTTATCTTCCTCATTTGGGTTTAAGGATTATTTTTGAACTACAGATGAAACAATGGAATGCATAATATTTAATAAGTTGTTCCTGAAGAAATGACATTTACTTGCATAAATTTCTTTGAATAAAAATGTATATTTCTATTACCCATGGGTAATATTTATCTTCCATTCAAAGAAATACTAAAAACTTATATTTTCAATAATTGTTGCTAATGCTGTTTGTACTTGGTTTAAAAAGTTCATTATTTCCTTCGGATGAAAATGGTAACCAGTTTGGGGTTAACTTTTTAATGTATCTATTTACTTGATTTGTTTGTGATTATTGTTATCTTCCTTATATGTTTTCTAGGTGATGTTTCTCAGTTTCAGGAACATTTATTATGTCCTAGTTATTTATATAAGTTTTCAACCGTTTGCAAGAGAAAGGCTCAAATTAGGTGGGAAATATTTGAGCAGATCCCAGAGGAGTACTAACCAGCTTATCACTCATATAAACCACAAGCTTAGCTTTAAAAAACAAAAGGAAAGAAGACAGATCCCATCCAAGTGGGATCCAATGCCACAAGACTTCCAAAGCCCCAGTACCAGTCCTGCCTCCATTCAGGGGACGAGGAGAGACATTTGAGTATTGGACCTGTTTGCACCTACCAGTAGGGAACCTTGGTCTTGTACCCACCAGGAGAGGAAGAGTCTCCTTTTACAGCCATTGGAAGAAGGGATGGGAAGAAGACAATATAAAAACATATTCAACAACAGAAAAACCAGTATGACAACACCAGAGTCTAGGGACCCTACACCAGCAAGACCTGAACATCACAATGCAGATGAATCCGAAGAGAATGACCTTAAAAACATATTCATGAAAATAATAGAGGGCCTCAAAAAGGATATGAGAAAATCCCTTAAAGAAATGGAAGAAAAAGACAAACCAAAAAATACAAGAAATCAACAAATCTCTCAAGGAAACAGTTCAAGACATAAAAACCAAAATAGAGACAATAAAGAAAACACAATCTGAGGGAATACTGGAAATAGAAAAGCTGGGAAAACAATCAAGAACTAGAGATACAAACATAACCAACAGAATACAAGAGATGGAAAAGAGAATCTCAGGAGTTGAAGATACACTAGGAAAAATACTCATCGACCAAAGAAAATCTATTTTTTTTTGATCCCTACAGCACTTTAATGTTCTTTAAAATTTTTTTTATCAGTTCAAATTAGGAACAAGCTTGTTTCACATATCAATCCCTTCTCCCTCTCCCTCCCCGCACCCCACCCTTCCTCCCCTACCCCCGACCTACCTCCCACCCCATCCACCTTCCACTCCTCAGGCAGGGTAGGGTGCTCAACGGGGGCTCCCCAAAGTCCACCACATCATCCTAGGCCGGGCCTAGGCCCTTCCCCATGTGTCCAGGCCAAGAGTGCATGCCTACACATGTGATGGGCTCAAAGTCCCTTCTTACACCAGGGAAAAATACTAATTCACTACCAGGGCCCCCCTAGAGTGCAGAGGCCTCCTCATTGACATCCATGTTCAGGAGTCTGGATCAGTCCAGTACTGGCCTCCCAGACAGAAGTCTGGGGTCGATGTGTGACCCTTTGTTCAGGCCAGCTGTTTGGATGGGATTCACCACCCTATTGCTGACCCCTTGGATTTCATTCTTCCCTCTCTACAACTAAGTTCCAGAGTTCAGTTCATTGTATATCTGTGGATGTCTGCCTCTGCTTCCATCAGCCACTAGATGAGGGCTCTAGGATGACACAAAAAGTAGTCATCAATCTCATTTAAGGGGAAGGGTGTTTAGGTTATCCTCTCCACCATTGCCTGGATTGTCAGTTCGTGTCATCCTTGTAGGTCACTGGAAATCTCCCTCGTGCCAGATGCCTCCTCGGACCCATAATGGCTCCCACTAATATGGCATCTCTCAATCTGCTCTCCTCTATTCTTCCCCCATCTCAATATTTCTGCTCCTCTACTTCCTCCTCTCCTCTCCTCTTCTCCTCCTCTCATTCTGGAAGCTCCCTCTCCCCTACCCTCATGCTCCGAATTAGCTCAGGAGTTCCTGCCCCTTCCCAGTCCTGGGGTCCATGCATTAGAGTACTTACATTAGAGTACTTCATATTTCCTAGTTTCTTTGGTGAAGAGGATTGTAGGCTGGTAACCCTTTGCTCTATGTCTAAAATTCATATATGAGTGAGTACATACCATGTTTGTCTTTTTGTGACTAGGTTACCTCAGTCAGGATGGTTTCTTCTAGTTCCATCCATTTGCCTGCAAATTTCAAGATTCTGTTGCTTTTTTCTGCTGAGTAGTACTCATTTGTATAAATGTACCACAATTTCTCTATCCATTCTTCAGTTGAGGGGCATCTAGGTTGCTTCCAGGTTCTGGCTATTACAAACAATGCTGCTATGAACATGGTTGAACATATGTTCTTGTTGTATGAACATGCGTTATTTGGGTATATGCCCAAGAGAGGAATTGCTGGATCTTGAGGTAGACTGATTCCCATTTTTCTGAGCAACCACCATACTGATTTCCAAAGTGGACTTTCAAGTTTGCACTCCCACCAGCAATGGAGGAGTGTTCCTTTTTCTCCACATCCTCTCCAGCATAGATTGTCATTGGTGTTTTTGATTTTAGCCATTCTGACATGTGTAGGTAGTATCTCAGAGTTGTTTTGAGTTGCATTTCTCTGATGGCCAAGGATTTTGAACACTTTCACTGTTTTTAAGCCATTTCAGATTAGTCTGTTGAGAATTCTCTATTTATTCTGCACCCCACTTTTTAATTTCATTGTTTGGTGTTTTGGTGGCTAGCTTCTTGAGTTCATTGTATATTTTGGAAATCAGCCCTCTGTTAGATGTGGGGTTGGTGAAGATGTTTTTCCATTCTGTGGGCTGTTGTTTTTTTAATATATATATATATATATATATATATATATATATATATATATATAAAGACCAATAATGGCAGTATGTGATGCATCAATAGCAGCAACAGCTTTCCCAGGTTCTGCAGTCATTTAAACAAAATTGTAGAGACATCCAGCACTCTCCATTAAAAAGAGTAAAAAACAAAATCCCAGAAAAACAGCACAGTTCTGTTACCCTTGTGGTAACTGGCACCGTATTTTTTTAAATTAGCTTCCCAACCATCATCTGGAAGGAAACCACTGTGAGCAACATCATTAAAAACAGCTCTGATAAAGCATGGTCACTACTATGTATCAGAAAGCAGGTCCACATATGAGTGAGTACATATCGTGTTTGTCTTTTTGTGATTGGGTTACCTCGCTCAGAATGGTTTCTTCGAGTTCCATCCATTTTCCTGCAAATTTCAAGATTCCATTGTCTTAATGACTGTTTCCTTTGCCTTACAGAAGATTCTCACTTTCAGGAGGTCCCATTTATTAATTGAAGATCTCAATGTCTGTGCTACTGGTGTAATGTTCAGGAAGCAGTCTCCTGTGCCAATTTGTTCAAGGGTATCTCCCACTTTCTCTTCTAGAAGATTCAGAGTGGCTGGATTTATGTTGAGATCTTTAATCCATTTGCACTTAAGTTTTGTGAATGGTTTTCTGCATAACCAAATCCAGTTGTGCCAGCACCATTTGTTGAAGATGCTATATTTTTTCCATTGTATAGATTTAGCATCTTTGTCAAAAATAAGGTGTTCGTAGGTGTGTGGGGTAATATCAGGGTTTTCTATTAGATTCCATTGGTCAACCTGTCTTTTTTGTGCCAATACCAAGCTGTTTTCAGAACTATGGCTCTATAATAGAGCTTGAAGTCAGGGATGGTGATGCCTCCAGAAGACCCTTTATTATACAGAGTTGTTTTGGCTATCCTGGGTTTTTTGTTTTTCCATATAAAGATGAGTATTGTTCTTTCAAGGTCTGTGAAGAACTGACTTGGGATTTTGATGGGGATTGCATTGATTCTGTAGATTACTTTTGGCAAGATTGCCATTTTTACTATGTTGATTCTACCTATCCAAGAGCATGGGAGATCTTTCCATTTCCTGGTATCTTCTTTAATTTATTCCTTTAAAGACTCAAAATTCTTACTGTACAGGTCTCTCACTTTTTTGGTTAGCGTTACCCCAAGATATTTTATGTTGCTTGTGGATATTGTGAAGGGTGATGTTTCTCTGATTTCTTTCTCATTGGATTTATCATCTGTATATAGTTGGGCTACTGATTTCCTTGAGTTAATATTGTATCCTGATACATTGCTGAAGGTGTTTATCAGCTGTAGGAGTTCCCTGGTAGAGTTTTTTGGGTCACTTATGTAGACGATCATATCTTCTGCAAATAGTGAAAGTTTGACTTCTTCCTTTCCAATTTTTATCCCTTTGATCTCCTATTCTTGTCTTATTGCTCTAGCTAGAACTTCAAGTACAATATTGAAGCGATATGGAGAGAGTGGACAGCCTTGTCTAGTTCCTGATTTTAGAGGTTTCGCTTTATGTTGCTCTCCATTCAGTTTGATGCTGGCTGTTGGTTTGGTGTATATTGCTTTTATCATGTTTAGATATGTTCCTGTTATTCCTGTTCTCTCCAAGATCTTTATCACAAAGGGAGGTTGGATGTTGTCCAAGCCTTTTTCAGAATCTAGTGAGATGATCATGTGGTTTTTCTTTAACATTTTGTTTATGTGGTGGATTACATTGATGGATTTTCGTATTTTAACCATCCTTGCATCCCTGGGATGAAGCCTACTTGATCAGAGTGGACGATTTTTTTGGATGTGTTCTTGGATTCAAGTTTCCAATACTTTGTTGAGTATTTTTGCATTGATGTTCATGAAGGAAATTGGTTTGTAGTGCTCTTTTTTGTTGTATCTTTGTGTGGCTTGGGTATCAAAGTGATTGTATTCTTGTAAAAATAGTTTGGCAATGTCCTTTTTGCTTCTATTGTGTGGAACAATTTGAAGAGTACTGGTATTAGCTCTTGTTTGAATTTCTGGTAGAATTCTGCAGTGAAGCCATCTGGCCCTGGGCATTTTGTTGTTGTTGGGAGGCTTTTGATCACTGCTCCTATTTCATTAGGTGTTATAGGTCTACTTAAACTGCTTATCTGTTCTTTGTTTCATTTTGGTAAGTGATATCTATCCAGAAAATTGTCTATTTCCTTTAGATTTTCAAATTTTCTGGAGTACTTGTTTTCCAAGTATGACCTGATGATTCTCTGGATTTCCTCAGTGTCTGTTGTTGTGTGCCCCTTTTTATTTTTGATTATGTTAGTTAGCGTGCTCTCTCTCTCTCTCTCTCTGCCTTTGGATAGTTTGGATATAGGTTTGTCTATCTTGAAGATCTTCTTGAAGAACCATCTCTTTGTTACATTGATTCTTTGTATTGTTTTCTTTGTTTCTACTTTATTGATTTCAGCCATCAGTTTGATTATTTCCTGGGGTCTGCTCCTCTGTGGTGATTTTGCTTCTTTTTGCTCTAAAGCTTTCAGTTGTTCTGTCAATTCTCTAGTGTGGCTATTCTCCAGTTTTGTCATGTGGGCACTTAGTGCTATGAACTTTCCTCTTAGCACTGCTTTCAGATTGTCCCATAAGTTTGGGTACGTTGTGTCTACATTCTTATTAAAATCTAGGAAGTCTTTAATTTCTTTTTTTATTTATTCCTCATCCCAGGAATGGTACAGTTGAATGTTATTCAATTTCCACGAGTTCCTGGGTTTTCTGCAATTTGTATTGCTGTTTGAATTCTTACTTTAAAGCATGGTAATCTGATAAGATACAGGGGTTATTTCAATTATTTTGTATCTGTGGAGGTTTGCTTTGTTGCCAACTATGTGGTCAATTTTAGAGAAGGTGCTATGTGGTGCTGAGAAGAAGGTATATTCTTTTGTATTTGGATGAAGTGTTCTATAGATATATGTTAAACCCAGTTGGGTCATAACTTCTGTTAGATCTGTTGTTTCTTTGTTAAGTTTCTGCCTGGTGGTCCTGTCTAATGGTGAAAGCAGAGTGTTGAAGTCTCATACTATAAGTGTGTGTGGTTTTATTGTGGTTTGAGTTTTAGTAATGTTTTTTTTCTTTTTTTTTTACAAATGTGGTTGCCTTTGTATTTGGTGCATATATGTTCAGGATTGAGACTTCATCTTGATGGAGTTTTCCTGTGATAAGTATGAAATGCCCTTCTTCATCTCTTTGGATTGATTTAAGTTTGAAGTCTAATTTTTTAGATATTAGGATTGCTACTCCAGCTTGTTTCTTGGGCCAATTTGATTGGAAAATCTTTTCCCAAACCTTTACTCTAAGGTAACACCTGTCTTTGAAGTTGAGGTGTGTTTCTTGTATACAGCAGAAGGATGGATTCTGTCTTCATATCCATTCTGTTAGCCTGTGTCTTTTTATAGGCAGGTTAAGACCATTGACATTTAGGGATATTAATGTCCATTGTTTGTTGGTTCTTGTTTGTTTTGGATTTATTGTTGGTGATGTCAATGTGTATGTATTTTGCCCTCCTGTTTCTTTTCGTGTTTGTTAAAATTGGATTATCTATTGCCTATGTTTTTGTGAGTGTGGTTATCTTCATTGGGTTGGAGTTTTCCTTCCAGAACATTCTGTATTGCTGGATTTGTGGATATGTATTGTTTAAGTCTGGTTTTGTCACGGAATATCTTTTTTTTCTCCATCTATAGTGATTGAACATTTTGCTGGGTACAGTATAGTGGGTTGGCATCCATGCCACCTTAGTGTTTGTACGATAACTATCCAGGACCTTTTGGCTTTTAAAGTTTCCATTGAGGAGTTGGGTGTGATTCTGATAGGTCTGCCTTCATATGTTACTTGGCCTTTTTCCTTTGCTGCTCTTAATATTTTCTCTTTATTCTGTACGTTTGGTGTTTTGATTATTATGTGTTGAGGGGACTTCTTTTTTTTTTGGTCCAGTCTGTTTGGTGTTCTGTAAGCTTCTTGTACTTTCATTGGCATATCCTTCTGTAGATTGGGGAAGTTTTCTTCTATGATTTTATTGAATATGTTTTCTGTACCTTTGAGCAGTGTTTCTTCACCTTCTTCTCTACCTATTATTCTTAGGTTCAGTCTTTTCACTGTGTCTCATATTTCCTGGATATTTTGTCTTAGATATTTGTTGGACTTGAGGTTTTCCTTGGTCGATGAGTGTATATCCTCTAGAGAGTCTTCAACAACTGAAATTCTCTCATCCATCTCTTGAATTCTATTGGTTATACTCACATCATTAGTTCCTGATCGTTTATCCAGGCTTTCCATTTCCAGCATTGCCTCATTCTGTGTTTTCTTTATTGTTGCTATTTCAGCTTTCATGCCTTGAACTGTTTTGAATGCTTCCTTCACTTGTTTTTTTCTTGGCTTTCTTTAGATTCTTTAAGATATTTGTTTACTTCTTGAATTTTTTGGTTTTTCTTTTCCTGTATCTCATGTAATTTTTTGCTTGTTTTTTCTTCTATTTCTTTAAGGGATTTTCTTGTTTCCTCTTTAAAGGTCTCTATCATCTTCCTAAGATAATTTTTGAGGTCCATCTCTTCTTCATCTTCTGTGTTGGGCTTTTTAGATCTTGCTGGTATGGAGTCCCTAGATTCTGTTGGTGTCATATTGGTTTGTCTGTTGTTGAGTGTGTTTTTACTCTACCTTCTTCCCATCCCTTCTTCCTGTTAGTGCAGTTGGGGTCCCTCTCTCTCTCAGGTGCTTGTGGAGGGCTCGGCCTCTGGTGGCAGCTGAATGACAGAGAGTGGTGGGTAGACAAGGGTGGGGTGTGTCTGGACTCGGGGTGGGCCTTCCCATTCTGGGGAGGTCCACTCTTGCCCGGGTTGACTCAGGCAGAAGCAAGCAGGGGTTGATGTGGGAGTTTGGGGGTACAGAATAGTGCCCAGACTCACCTCTTGTTCAGGTGCCCACCGAGGAAAGAGGTGACCAAAGAAAATCTTAAGTCCAACAAATCCCTAACACAAAATACTCAGGAAATATGGGACACCGTGAAAGACCAAACATAAGAAAAATAGGTATAGGAGTCATCTGAGGTAAGCGACCTGCCTGCCAGACCCAGTTCAGCGGAGGCGGTGGGTTCCGAACACCGAACACCCAGAGGCAGCCCGGCCTCCATCCGCAGGCCCAGCTAGGCCAGGAACTGTTTCCAGTTCCAGTTCATCATCGCTGCTCAGAGTCATCTGAGGCAAGTGACCTGCGGTGCCAGACCCAGTTCGGTGGCGGTGGGTTCCGAACACTGAACACCCAGAGGCAGCCCGACCTCAATCCACCAGCTCAGGTAGGCCAGGGGCTGTATCCGGATCTTGCTCGTTGTCGCTGCTCAGAGTTATCTGACACAAGTGACCATACGGAGTTCGGCAGCGGGATCCGACACCCCGAGGCCCGGTGACAGCTCTGCCTACAATTGCCGGCCCGGTGGGTCCCGGCACACCATGACATTGCCGACACCCAGGTAACAGTGACACCTCCATCCATGAGAATAGGACCGACATAAGAGTATTGGATCTGTTTACATCTACCAGAAGGGAAACGTGGTCCCACACCCATCAAGAGAACAAGAAACACTTGCTACACCCACCAGAAGAAAGGATGAGAAGAGGGCAAGGTAAAAGCACATCCAACAACAGAAAACCCAATATAACACCACGGGAGACTAGGAACCATACACCAGCAAGACCTGAACATCACAATACAGATGAACCAGAAGAGAATGACCTTAAAAACATCTTCAGGAAAATGATAGAGGACCTCAAAGAGGACATGAGATAATCCCTTAAAGAAATTGAATACAAAACAAAACAAAAAAATACAAGAAAAAGTTCAAGACCTGAAAACTGAAATAGATACAATAAAGAAAGCACAATCTGAGGCAATGCTGGAAATAGAAAAGCTGGGTAAACGATCAGGAACTACAGATGTAAGCATAACCAACAGAATACAAGAGATGGAAGAGAGAATCTCGGAGTTGAAGACACACTAGCGGAAATAGATTCATCAACCAAAGAAAATATTAAGTCCAACAAATCCCTAACACAAAATATCCAGGAAATATGGGATACTGTGAAAAGACCAAACCTAAGAATAATAGGTATAGAAGAAGGTGAAGAAATCCAACTCAAAGGCACAGAAAACATATTCAACAAAATCATAGAAGAAAATGTTCCCAACCTAAAGAAAGACATGCCAATGAAAATACAAGAAGTCTACAGAACACCAAATAGACTGGACCAAAAAAAAGGTCACCTCCCCACATAATAATCAAAACTCCAAGCATACACAACAAAGAGAAAATATTAAGAGCAACAAAGGAAAAAGGTCAAGTATCCTATAAAGGCAAACCTATGAGAATCACACCTGACTTTTCCTTGGAAACTCTGAAAGCCAGAAGTTCTGGATCGATATTCTACCTACACTAAGAGACCATGGATGCCAGCCCAGACTACTATACCCAGAAAAGCTTTCAATCACTATAGATGGAGAAAACAAGATATTCCATGACAAAACCAGATTCAAACAATTCATATCCACCAATCCAGCCCTACAGAAAGTACTGGAAGGTAAACTGCAACCCACGGAAGTTAACTACAACCAGAAAAACATAGGCAATAAGTAATCCCAATTTTCCAACAGTCAAAAGAAAAAAAGGATAGAATCCCACACATAATCTTGCCACCGTCACCAAATCAAAAACAACAAGAATGAACAATAATCAATGGTCATTAATATCCATCAACATTAATGGTCTTAACTCCCCTATAAAAAGACACAGATTAGCAGAATGGATAAGAAGACAGAATCCTTCCTTCTGCTGCTTACAAGAAACTCACCTCAACCTCAAAGACAGATGGTACCTAAGAATTAAAGGTTGGGGAAAGATCTTCCAATCAAATGGACCTAAGAAACAAGCGAGGGTAGCAATCCTAATATCCAACAAATTGGACTTTAAACTAAAATCAGTCAAAAGTGATGAAGAAGGTCATTTCCTATTCATCACAGGAGAAATCCATCAGGATGAAGTCTCAATTCTGAACATTTATGCCCCAAATACAAAGGCATCCACGTTTGTAAAAGAAACTTTACTAAAACTCAAATCACACATAAAACTGCACACACTTATAGTGGGAGATTTCAACACCCCACTCTCACCAATGGACAGGAACACCAGACAGAAACTTAACAAAGAAACAAAAGAAGTGATAGAAGTTATGGCGCAATTGGACTTAACAGATATCTATAGAACATTCCACCCAAATACAAAACAATTTACCTTCTTCTCAGCGCTACATGAAACCTTCTCTAAAATGGACCACATACATGGCAACATAGCAAACCTCAACAAGTACGAAAAAATTGAAATAACCACCTGTGTCTTATCAGACAACCATGCTTTAAAATTAGAATTCAACAACAACAACTACAGAAAACCTACAAACTCATGGAAATTAAGTAACACCCAATTGCACAATTCATGGGTCTAGCAAGAAATAAAAAAAGAATTAAAAAGATTTCCTAGAATTCAATGTGAATGCGAACACAACATATCCAAACCTATGGGATACTCTGAAAGCAGTGCTAAGAGGAAAGTTCATAGCGCTAAATGCCCACATGAAGAAAAAGGAGAATAATCACACAAGAGAATTAACAGCACAACTGAAAGCTTTAGAAAACAAAGAAGCCAATACAGCCAGGAGGTGCAGACGCCAAGAAATAATCAAATTGAGGGCTGAAATCAATAAAATGGAAACTAGGAGAACAATACAAAGAATCAATATAACAAAAAGTTGGTTCTTAGAGAAAATCAACAAGATAGACAAACCTTTATCCAAACTTACCAAACAACAAAGACTGAACATGCAAATTAATAAAATCAGGAATGAAAAGCGGGTCATAACAACAGACACAGAGGAAATCCAGAGAATCATCAGGTAATACTTTGAAAACCTATATTCCTCAAAATTTGAAAATCTAAAGGAAATGGACAATTTTCTGGACAGATTTCACTTTCCAAAATTAAATCAAGAAGAGATAAGTAAGTTAAATAGACCTATAAACTCTAATGAAATTGAAGCAGTCATTAGAAGTCTCCCAACCAAAAAAAGCCCAGGGCCAGATGGCTTCAGTGCAGAATTCTACCAGAAATGCAAAGTACAGCCAATACCAATTGTCCTCAAAGTATTTCACATAGTAGAAGCAGAAGGGTCATTACCAAACTCTTTTTATGAAGCCACAATAACCTTGATACCCAAGCCACACAAAGATACAACTAAAAAAGACAACTACAGACCAATATCCCTTATGAACATTGACGCAAAAATTCTCAATAAAATATTGGAAAATCGAATCTAAGAACACATCAGAGAAATCATCCATCCCGATCAAGTAGGCTTCATCCCAGGGATGCAAGGATGGTTCAACATACGAAAATCCATCAATGTAATCCACCATATAAACAGACTGAGGAAAAAAATCACATGATCACTAGATGCTGAAAAAGCCTTTGACAAAATCCAACATCCCTTCATGAAAAAGGTCCTGGAGAAATCAGGGATAAATGGAACATACCTCAACGTATTAAAAGCAATATACAGCAAGCCAACAGCAAACATCAAATTAAATGGAGAGAAACTCAATGCAATTCCTCTAAAATCAGGTACAAGACAAGGCTGTCCACTCTCTCCATACCTCTTCAATATTGTCCTTGAAGTTCTAGCTAGAGCAATAAGACAACAAAAGATCAAGGGAATACAAATCAGAAAGGAAGAAGTCAAACTCTTACTATTAGCAGATGATATGATAGTCTACATAAGTGACCCGAAAAACTCAACCAGGGAACTCCTACAGCTGATAAACACCTTCAGCAAACTGGCCGGATACAAGATTAACTCAAAAAAATCTGTAGCCCTACTATATACGGATGACACATTGGTGGCAAAAGAAATCAGAGAAGCATCACCCTTTACAATTACCCCAAACAACATAAAATACCTTGGAGTAACACTAACCAAAAAAGTGAAAGACCTGTACCATAAGAATTTTGAGTCTCTAAAGAAAGAAATTAAAGAAGATACCCGAAAATGGAAAGATCTCCCATGCTCTAGGATAAGCAAGATCAACATAGTAAAAATGGCAATCTTGCCAAAAGCAATCTACAGATTTAATGCAATCTCCATCAAAATCCCAACACATTTCTTCACTGACCTTGAAAGAACAATTCTCAACTTTATATGGAGAAACAAAAGACCCAGGATAGCCAAAACAACCCTGTACAATAGAGGAACTTCTGGAGGCATCGCCATCCCTAACTTTAAGCTCCATTACAGAGCTATAGTCCTAAAAACAGCTTGGTATTGGCACAAAAATAGACAGGTAGACCAAGGGAATAGAGTTGAAAACCCTGAAATTAACCCCCACATCTACAAACACCTTATTTCTGACAAACAATCCAAATATATACGCTGGAAGAAAGAGAACATCTTCAACTAATGGTGCTGGCATAACTGGATGCAAACATCTAGAAAACTACAGATAGACCCAAGCTTTTTGCCCTGCACAAACTTAGGTCAAAATGGATCAAAGACCTCAACATAAACCCAGCCACACTGAACCTACTAGAAGATAAAGTGGGAAAAACTCTTGAATTAATTGGTACAGGAGACCCATTCCTGAACATAACACCAGTAGCACAGACACTGAGATCAACAATTAATAAATGGTACCTCCTGAAACTGAGAAACTTCTGTAGGGCAAAGGACATAGTCAGCAAGACAAAATGACAGCCCACATACTGGGAAAAGATATTCACCAATTCCACACCTGACAGAGGGCTGATCTCCAAAATATACAAAGAACTCAGGAAGCTATTCTCGAAAACACCAAACAATCCAACTAAAAAATGGGGTACAGAACTAAATAGACAATTCTCAATAGAGGAATCTAAAATGGCTGAAAGACACATAAGAAAGAGTTCAACATCCTTAGCCATCAGGGAAATGCAAATCAAAACAACTCTGAGATACCATCTTACTCCTGTCAGAATGGCCAAAATCAAAAACACCAATGACAGTTCATGCTGGAGAGGATGTGGATAAAGGCGAACACTTCTCCATTCCTGGTGGGAGTGCCAACTTGTACAGCCACTTTGGAAATCAGTATGGTGACTCCTCAAGAAAATGGGAATGAGTCTACCACAAGATCCAGCAATTCCACTCCTAGGCATATAACCAAGAGAAACACATTCATATAACAAGGACATATGTTCAACCATGTTGATAGCAGCATTATTTGTAATAGCCAGAAACTGGAAGCAGCCTAGATGGCCCTCAACTGAAGAATGGATACAGAAAATGTGGTACATTTACACAATGGAGTACTACTCAGCAGAAAAAAACAATGGAATCTTGAAATTTGCAGGAAAATGGATGGAACTTGAAGAAACCATTCTGAGCGAGGTAACCCAATCACAAAAAGACAAACATGATATGTAATCACTTATATGTGGTCCTGCTTTATGATACATAGTAGTGACCATGCTTTATCAGAGCTGTTTTTAATGATGTTGCTCAGAATGGTTTCCTTCCAAATGATGACTGAGAAGCTTTTTTTTTTTTTTTTTTAAATGGTGCCAGGTACCACAAGGGTAACAGAACTGTGCTGTTTTTCTGGGATTTTGTTTTTTACTTTTTTTTTTAATGGAGAGTGCTGGATGTCTCTACAATTTTGTTTAAATGACTGTAGAACCTGGAAAAGCTGTTGCTGCTATTGATGCATAACATACTGCCATTATTATATATATATATATATATATATATATAATATATATTGAAGCTATGCAGTCAATTTTCAAAAAAAGTATCCAGGTTTACCGCGTTCAGTTGGCATTGTACAAAAATTAAGATCCATATTGTTCTAGAAATGTTGAACTTAATTTTTTCCATTTGTACAGGGGTAACACACTGTATTAAATATGTATGGTCTTAAAAAATAAAGAAGGGATTTTGAGAGCCCATCCCATATGAAGGGATGCTCTCTTGACCTGGACACATGGGGAAGGGCCTAGGCCTGGCCCAGGATGATGTGTTAGACTTTGGGGAGCCCCTTTTGAGGGCCTTACCCTACTTGGGGAGTGGAGGGGGGATGGCTAGGGGCAGGTGGGATGTTGGGGGAAGGGGAGGGAGAGCGAGAGCGAGAGTAGGAAGGGATTGACATCTGAAGCAAGCTTGTTCCTAATTTGAACTAATAAAATAAAAAATATGGAAAAAAGAATAATAAGTATAGAAGAAGGTGAATATACACAACTCAAAGGTGCAGAAAACATATTCAACAAAATCATAGAAGAAAACTGTCCCTACCTCAAGAAAAACATGCTAAGGAAAGTACAAGAAGCCTACAGAACACCAAATAGAGTGGACTACAAAAGAAAGTCCCCTCATGACATAATAATTAAAACACCAAACATACAGAATAAAGAAATAATATTAAGAGCAGCAAAGGGAAAAGGTCAAGTATCATATAAAGGCAAACCTATCAGAATTACACCTGATTTCTCCATGGAATCTCTGAAAGCCAGAAGGGCCTGCATAGATATTCTATAAACACTAAGAGACCACTGATGCCAGCCAAGACTACTATACCCAGAAAAGCTTTCAATTATTATAGATGGGGAAAACAAGATATTCCATGCCAAAACCAGATTTAAACAATACATACCCACCAATCCAGACCTACGGACAGTTCTGGAAGGAAAATTCCAACCCAAAGAAGTTAACTACAACCAGAAAAATATAGGCAATAGATAATCCCACTTTACCAACAGCCAAAATAAAAATGTGGTGGAAATCCACACACAATTCCACCACCACCACCACCACCAAATCCAAAACAAACAATAATGAACAATCAATGATCATTAACATCCCTCAATATTAATGGTCTTAACTCACCTATAAAAGACACAGGCTAGCAGAATGGATAAGAAGACAGAATCCATCCTTCTGCTGCATACAAGAAACACATCTCAACTTCAAAGACAGATAGTACCTCAGAGTAAAGGGTTGGGAAAAGATTTTCCAATCAAATTGATCCAAGAAACAAGCAAGGGTAGCAATCCTAATATCTAACAAATTAGAACTTAAACTAAAATCAATGGAAAGAGATGAAGTAGGTCACTTCCTACTCATCACAGGAGAAATCCATCAAGATGAAGTCTCAATTCTGAACATCTATGTCCCAAATGCAAAAACATCCACATACATAAAAGAAACATTACAAAAAATCGAATCACACATAAAACCTCATACACTTCTAGTGGAAGACTTCAACACCCCACTCTCACCACTGGATAGGAAAACAAGCCAGAAAGAAACTTAACAAAGAAATGAAGGAACTAATTGAACTAATGGCCCAATTGAGTTTAACAGACATCTATAGAACATTCAATCCATACACAAAGAATATACTTTCTTCTCAGAGCCACATAGAAGAATCTATAAAATTGACCACATACTTGGCAACATAGCAAACTTCAAAAACCTAAAATAACCCCCTGTATCTTATCAGACTGCTGTGCATTAAAGTTAGAATTTAACAACAACACAAATTGCAGAAAACCTAAAAACTCATGGAAATTAAGTAAAGCTCAATTGCACAATTCCTGGGTCCAGGAAGAAATAAAAAAAGAAATTAAAAACTTCCTAGACTTCAGTGAGAATGAGCACACAGCATACCCAAACTTATGGGATACTTTGAAAGCAGCGCTAAGAAGAAAATTCATACACTAAGTGGTCACATGAAGAAACTAGAGAATAGTCACACTACAGAATTAACAGCACAACTGAAAGCTCTAGAACACAAAGAAGCCAACACACCCTGGAGGAGTAGATGCCAGGAAATAATCAAATTGAGGGTTGAAATCAATAAAGTATAAACTAGGAAAACAATACAAAGAATCAATTTAAATAGTTGGTTCTTCGAGAAAATCCACAAGCTAGACAAACTTTTATCCAAACTTACCAAATGGCAGAGAATTAACATGCAAATTAACAAAATTAGAAATGAAAGGGGGGACTTAACAACAGAACAGAGGAAATCCAGAGAATCATCAGGTCATAGAAATTCCAGCAACAGATAATATCAATTCTCCTCAAAGTATTCCATACAATAGAAGCAGAAGGGACATTGCCAAACTCTTTTTACAAGGATACAATCACTTTGATACCCAAGCCACACAAAGATACAACTAAAAAAGGGCATGAAGATTGAACATTGATGCAAAAATACTCAATAAAATACTGGCAAATGGAATCCAAGAACACATCAGAGAAATCATCCACCATGATCAAGTAGGCTTCATCCCAGGGATACAAGTATGGTTCAATATATGAAGATCCATCAGAGGATGCAGAGGTCATGAGGGAGCAGAAAGTTTGAGTCAGGTGAAGAATAGAAGAAAGGGTATATGATAGATAGGGTTTTAGTTGGGAGGGTGGTAGGGTTGGATGGGAGGAAGAAGGGAACTGGGATTGTCATGTAAATCAATCTTGTTTCTAATTCAAATAAAAAATGATAAAAAGAAAATCCATCAGTGTAATCAAACATATAAACAGACTGAGAAAAAAACCACATGATCATCTCACTAGATGATGAAAAAGCCTTTGACAAAAAAACAACACCCCTTCAAGATAAAGGTCTTGGAGTGATCAGGGATAACAGGAAAATACCTAAACATAATAAAAGCAATATACAGCAAGCCAAAGGCCAACACCAAATTTAATGGAGAGAAATTCAAAGGTATTCCTGTATAATCAGGGCCAAGACAAGGCTGTCCACTCTCTCCATACCTCTTCAATAGTGTGCTTGAAGTTCTAGTTAGAGCAATAAGAAAACAAAAGGAGATCCAGGGGATACAAATTGGAAAGGAAGAAGTCAGACTTTAACTATTTGCAGATGATATGATAGTCTACATAACTGACTAGAAAAAAATGGTCATACAACTGATAAACACCTTCAGCAAAGTGGCAGGATACAAAATTAACTCAAAAAAATCAGTAACCATACTATATACAGATGATAAATGTGCTGAGAAAGAAATCAGAGAAACATCACCCTTTACAATTGCCACAAACAACATAAAATACCTAACCAAAAAAGTGAAAGACCTGTACAGAAAGAACTTTGAGTCTTTAAAGAAAGATATTAAAGAAGATACCAGAAAACGGAAGGATCTCCCATGCTCTTGCATAGGTAGAATCAACATAGTAAAAATGGCAATCTTGCCAAAAGCATTCTACAGATTCAATGCAATCCCCATTCAAAATCTCAGCACATTTCTTCAGAGATCTTGAAAGAACAATTCTCAACTTTATATGGAGAAACAAAAGACCCAGGATAGCCAAGACAACCCTGTACAATAAATGAACTTCCATAGGCATCACCATCCCTGACTTCAAGTTCTATTATAGAGCTATAGTCCTGAAAACAGCTTGGTATTGACACAAACATAGACAGGTAGACCAATGGAATTGAGTTGAAAACCCTGATATTAACCAGCACAGCTACAAACACCTGATTTTTGACAAATAACCTAAAATTATACAATGGAAAAAAGAAATGGTGCTGGCATAACTAGATGCTGGCATATAGAAGACTGCATATAGATTCATGTCTATCGCCATGCACAAAACTTAAGTTCAAGTGATCCTCAACATAAATCCAGCCATGCTGACCCTCTTAGACGTGACGGTAGGTAGTATCTATGAAGGATTTGGTACAGGAGACCACTTCCTGAACATAACACTAGTAGCACAGACACTGAGATCAATAATTAATAAATGGGACTTCCTGAAAATGAGAAGCTTCTGTAAGGCAAAGGACACAGTCAACAAGACAAAACAGCAGCCCACAGAATGGGAAAAGTTATTCACCAACCCCACGTCTGACAGAGGGCTGATTTCTAAAATATACAAAGAACTCAAGAGTTTCCAAAACACCAAATAATCCAATTAAAATTGGGGTTCAGAACTAAATAGAGAAATCTCATTGTAGGATACTCAAATGACAGAGGGGTACTTAAGAAATTACTCAACATTCTTAGCCATCAAGGAAATGCAAATCAAAACAACTCTGAAATACCATCTTACACCTGTCACAATTGCTAAAATCAAAAGCACCAAGGATAGTTTATGCTGGAGAGGATGTGGAGAAAGGGGATCACTCCACTGCTGCTGGGAGTGCCAACTCGTACATCCACTTTGGAAATCATTATGTCCGTTCCTCAGGAAAATGGGACTCAGTCTACCACAAGATCCAGCAATTCCACTCTTAGGCATATACCCCAAAATTCACATTCTTACAAGGACATCTGTTCAACCGTGTTCATAGCAGCATTATTTTTAATAGCCAGAACCTGGAAGTAACCTAGATGCCCATCAACTAAATAATGGATAGAGAAATTGTGGTACATTTAAACAATGGAGTACTACTCAGTGGAAAAAAAATCAATGGAATCTTGAAATTCACTGGCAAATGGATGGCACTAGAAGAAACCATTCTGGGTGAGGTAACCCATTTGCAAAAATACAAAAATGGTAAGTACTCACTCATATATGGATTTTAGATCTAGAGCAAAGAAGTAGCAGCCTACAATCCACAAAGCTAGAGAAGCTAGGAAACAAGAAATACCCTAAGAGAGACATACATGGTCCCCCAGAGATGGGCAAAGGGACAAGATTTCCTAAGCAAATTGGTAGCCTGGCAGGCTGAGAGAGGGAGTTAGAGTAAAGAGAAGGGGAGAAGAGGAGGGGATAGGAGGACATGAGGGAACAGGAAGATCTAGTCAGGGGAATAATAGAGGAGAGCAAGAAAAGAGATACCATAATAGAGGGAGTCATTATAAGTTTAAACAGAAATCTGGCACCAGGGAAATGTACAGAGATCTACAAGGTTGACCCCAACTAACAATCTAAGCAATAGTCGAGAGGCTACCTTAAATGCCTTTCTCCAATAATGAGATTGATGACTACCTTATATGCCATACTTGTGTCTTCATCCAGTAGCTGATGGAAGCAGATCAGATGCAGACACCCATAGCTAAACACTGAACTGAACTGTGGAATCCAGTTGCAGAGAGGGAGGAGTGATGAGCAAAGGGGTCAAGACCAGGCTTAAGAAACCCACAGAAACAGATGACCTGAATAAGGGGTTTCTCATGGACCCCAGACTGATAGTTTGGAAACCAGCATAGGACTGTCACAGATCCCCTGAAGTGGGAGGTCAGTTTGGAGGTCTGGACAATCTATGGGGCCACTGATAGTGGATTAGTATTTACCCCTAGTACACAAATGAACTTTGGGATCCCTCTCCACATAGAGGGATACTCTCTCAGCCTAAACCCACTGGGGAGGTTCTAGTCCCTGCTTCAAATCATGTGATAGACTTTAAAGATCCCCCATGGAAGGTCCCACACTCCCTGGGGAGAAGAAAGGGTTTGGTATAGGGGTTCAGTAAGGGCCAGGGGAGGTGGGGAGGGAGAAGGAACTGAGATTGACATGTAAAAGAAGCTTGCTTCTAATTTAAATAAAAACAACAGGAAATTTGTATTGCTCTGATTGTGTTATCATTCTTAAATAGTAGCTCTCTTACTGTTGGGGTGTTTAATATATCAACATGTGTTACTAAGCAGCTTTGAAAATATAGTTTATAGTAGAAATACAATGATTTGGGGTCTGAAGTGTATTATATTCTAGCCAATAGAGTGTGAATAGTTTTGATGTATGTTCACACAGATTTTCACTAGCTTTCTGCTCATTTGTCTGCTCCAAATAGAATTTCTTCCTCAACCTATATCCTACATTGAAAACACATCTGGTATTGCAGCAGTAGACCAGAAGTTGCCAAGTTGTTTGGGCAAGACATTAATATTGTTGAGATCCTCTGAGAATTTTTAAGATTGTTTAATTCATAGTTTATATAATAATTTATATAATAAGTATATAATAATATAATTTATAGTTTATATAATTGAAACCAACTGATGAACTTGTCTTCTCAAGGGTCTATATTAGTTATTTGTCATATTGTTGAGACAAAATTTGTGATGAAGCTTCTTAGAGAATGAAAAGTTTATTTTGGCTTATAATTTAAGTGAATACAGCCTACTATGGTAGGGAAGGCATAGGTGCTGTCTGCAATCAGGAGGCAGGGAGAGATGAATGTTGGTATTCAGCTTCCATTTTCCATTTTATCCACCCTAGAGCACAGACTGTGTGTTAGCCACAGTTAAGTGGACCTTTTTACTCCTAATTAACCTAATCCAGATAATCCCTTATAGACTTCTGTAGAGATTTCTTTCTGTGTAGATTCTAAATCCTATTAAGTTGACAATCAGAATGAACTATTCCAAGAATCTTGATATATTGTAGGCTAGGAAGTAGAAATAGTTTTCAAAGCAAAACTTGAGGGTTTCTAAGTAAATAATATGTTTATTAAGGAAAATACAGAAGTACACACCCAAGGGTGGGCGAGTGGGCTTCTTCCTTCCTTCCTTCCTTCCTTCCTTCCTTCCTTCCTTCCTTCCTTCCTTCCTTCCTTCCTTCCTTCCTTTCTTTCCTTCCTTCCCTCCTTTTTTATTTCCTTCTTCCTTTGCTTCTTTGTTTCTTCAGAGAGAATCACACCACTCAGATATTAGATAGCTCATTTTATGGGGACCAACTTTAGTAGAGTATAGGATTATTTACTAGTTAAGGTGGAGATTTCTGGGGATAGGTCAAGATTTTCTGTGAATAGTTTTTTTTTTGCCCATTTTCTGTCCTTTGTTGAGTTTCCTGGTGTTGGTCATGGAATTGGGTATATAATGGCAGCTGGCAATTTTGCAAGGCTAATGATATGGTGATGCCATTATATTGAAGCAAAGTTCAGTTAGCAATTATCTCAGGGGGATATATTGGTTTTAGCCATTTTGAGGTGGTCTTGTGCCTGTACTCTTAGATCAATCAAATCATGTCCTGCTGTGGAACAGCTCTGTAATTCTTTCAGCCTCCAGCCACTGTGCTCTTTACTTCTTTACCCATATTGTTTTGCCTACTTCATTTCCCTGTTTAGAGATGTCCATTTCTTAATCTTAAGGACTTGAAAAGAATCAAATATCTATTTTCTATAGCCTACGGAAGGAGAACACAGCATATTTTGCTACATGGATTCAAACTATAAAGATTCCAGAAGGAATTCACAAAAAAGAAATGAATTTTACATTATAACCTAGGACATGCACACATATGTGCTCATGTATGAATACAGACATGGCATATCTGAAAATATACTTATTATACAGTAACCCCCTTTATCTGAGGATTTTATTTGTTTTAATTTTCTAAAGCTAACAATTTCTGAAAATAGGTATTTATATATTTGTTGTTTTTGTGTCTGTGTGCGTCTGAGAACAGCTTGTGGGAACTAGTTTTCTTTTTTTACCATGTGGGTTCTGGAATTGAATGTAAGTTCTCCAGCTTGATGTTACTCATTGAGTTATTCAGCTGGCCAAAGTTCTAGAAATGTTAAATGGGAAATTTCAGAAATAAACAATTCGTCTGACTCTGAATGGGAATAATTCTTTTGTCCAGTGTGGCTAAACTGTATATACTAAACAACAATTAGTCACTTAGTACCTCTCTCTCTTACTATTGAAGTATTAAAGTGCTTGTGTTAAAATAACCCTTAAGAAGTAGTCTAATACTACATCACACTGCCTACATTATTCACCTTACTTCACAATGTAGGCATCATAAAATTTCATATCAGCATAGGAAGGGTAAGTACATGTAAGTACAGATAAGTATAAGTTCAGATATTTAGAGTGAATTGACATTTACAAAGTTACGTTGGAATATATTTTTACAGGTGTTCGTTTTATTGTTAGTTTTGCCTAATGCAGAAAATTAACTTCATCATAGTTATCATGTATAGAAAAATGATGGTTTATAGAGTTTTGTATTATCCCTAGCTTCACAAATTCACTAAGGAGGTTTTGGTTGGAACATGTCCACCAGTAATAAGGGGAACATGTATATATGTAAATATCTCTATATAAAATTCGTCATTGTAAAATGATGAAGAGGCTGAGGAAACTTCCCTATTCATGGCTACATTATCAATATGCAGAACTTGACAGAATTTAGATGCATTTGTGTGAAGTGAATTTGGTAGCCACTACACTTTGGGAAAGTGTATGAATTTGTAATGTTCACACACTCAAAACATTTTCATTTGTTTGTAAAAGAAGAATGGAGCCTATTTAGATACAAGATAAAAAGACTTAGAGCTCATCATTAATTTGCATATGATAACTGATTCATGAACATTATAATTAGCAGCTGACAAAATCAAGATAGAAAATACATGTGCAAAAATACCCTTAAAGAATTTCAATGGTTTGCAAGAAACAATCAAAGATGAAATGTTATAAAATACCGGTTTGGGAGAATTATTCATAATTTAATAGCTTCTTTAAGCATTATAACATTGTGGACATACTATCATTTAACTTCACAGGCATAGAGATTTTCAGTATTATAGCTATAGAAATACTAATACTAGCAATATATATTATTCAGTCATAGCCATTTAAAGTAACAATAGAGAAAATGTTTCTGAGACAAAATAACAGTGTAAATTTTATTCCTTCAATTTATCCATAGACAATTTGAACCTGAAAAATTAAGAGAAGCTGTGTCCTCTTAGACTCCACAAGTCATCCTAGTGTTTTATATGTAGTTAGATAGAACCCTCATAGGAACTTTGGAGCCCCAATTTTTGTATCCTTTTAAAATTTAATTTAGAAATAATCTTATTTTACACATCAATCCCAGTTTCCTCTCCCTCCAATTCTGCCATGCCCCCCACCAAACCACCACCCATCCACTTCCCAGGGAGGGTGGGGCCTTCCATGGGGGAATCATCAAAGTCTGTCACATCATTTGGGGCAGGGATCAGGCCCTGCCATGTGTATCTAGGCTGAGAGAATATACCTCCATGGGTAATGGGATCTCAAATTCCATTTGTGCACTACAGATAAATACTGGTTCCACTGTCAGAGGTCCCATAGACTGCCCAGGCCTCCTAACTGACACCCACATTCAGGATGCTTGGTTTGGTCCTATGCTAGTTCCTCAGATGTCTAACTGGGGTCTGTGAGCTCCCACTTGCTCAGGTCAGTTGTTTCTGTGTGTTTCCCAAGCTTGGCCTTGACCTCTTTGCTCATCCCTCCTCCCTCTCTACAACTGCATTACAGGAGTTTGGCTCAGTGCTTAGCTGTGAATCTCTGCTTCTGCTTCCATCAACTACTGAATGAAGGCTCTAGGATGACAAATAAGGTAGTCATCAATCTCACTATCCAGAAAGGTCGTTTAAGGTAGCCTCTCCACTGTTGCCTAGATTGTTAGTTGTTGTCATCCTTGTAGATCTCTGCACATTTTTCTAGTGCCAGATTTCTCTTTAAACCTATAATGGCTACCTCTATTAAGGTATCTCTTTTCTTGTTCTTCTCTATTCTTCCCCTGACTCAATCTTCCTTATCCCTCATGTTCTCCTCCCTACTTCTCCCCCCCTCTTTCTCCTACATCCCTCTCCCTCCCTTCATGCTCCCAGTTTGTTCAGGATATCTTGTCCCTTCCTCTTCTCCGGGGGACCATGTATGTCCCTCTTAGGGTTCTCCTATTTCCTAGCTTCTCTGGAGGTGTGGATTGTAGGATGGTATTCCATTGCCTATGTCTAATATCCATATATGAGTGAGTACATACCATGTTTGTCTTTCTGTGTCTGGGTTACCTCACTCAGGGTGGTTTCTTTTATTGCCATCCATTTGCCTCTGAATTTCAAGATTCCATTTTTTCCTATTGTGTAAATGTACCACCTTTTCTTTCTTTCTTTTTTTTGAAGGATAAGACATATTTTATTTAATGGTTTGTTAGTTCAATTTATAACTTTCAAATATTTAGACACATGGTATTATGGCCCTCCCTGTGTTCTCTAACCCAGATGTCACAAATATCGGAGGCAAGCCTATGTTTGCCATATAGGAGGTGTCCACTGTTTGAAGAAGAGAACTGAAGCTTGTGCTGAAAGATCTAGAATAAAAGAATTTGGGTGATGGGCTGGCCTTTTTCTCTCACTTACTGTCTCAGCCTGTGCCACATAATCTAAACCAGACCCTTGATTCCTCAAGGGAATTAGGGCCTCGAAAGGGCAAGAGACATGCTGCCACAGGTGGCGCGAGTGTTGACATAAAGTGACTCTGCCTTAAAGGAAGTAAGAAAATAGTTTCTTCTGAGTCATGCATGAGTAACCAGAACCTGGGAACCTTGAATGCCATGTTCCACAGTGGAAGAGACAACATGAACTATATAGTCACAGAACAAAGCAAAGTTGTAAATCAATAAATTTCCAATTAGGCTGGTAAGAGCATCATGCAGACTGACTACAGCAATGCTGCTCCATTCATATTACATGTTATCTCCCAGTATTCTTTGTTTTAGGGTAGGTAGAGGCCAAAGGTATGCTAAGCTCCTTCTGTAATCATTAGAAGAATGTTAAGCCAGGTACCTGCAAAATGATTCAGCCATTAATGATGCCTGCCACCAAGCCTGATAACCTGAGTTCAGTACCCCAAACCCACATGATGGAAGGCAAGAATGGACTCCTGTAAGTTGGCCTTTTCTTTATTCATTCTTTGATTGAGGGCATCTAGGTTGCTTCCAGGTTCTGGCTATTAAAAATAATGCTGCTATGACAGAGTTGAACAGATGTCCTTGTGGTATGAATGTGCAACCTTTGGGTATATGCCTAAGAGTGGAATTGCTGCATCTTGGAGTAGACTTATTCCCATTTTCCTGAGGAACTGCCATACTGATTTCCAAAGTGGCTGTACAAGTCTGTACTCCCTCAGCAGAGGAGGAGTGTTCCCCTTTCTCCAATCCTTTCCAGCATAAACTGTCCTTGGTGTTTTTGATTTTAGCAATTGTGACAGGTGTAAGATGGTATTTCAGAGTTGTTTTGATTTGCATTTCCCAGATGGCTAAGGATGTTGAGTAATTTCTTAAGTGCCTCTCTGTCATTTAAGATTCCTCCATTGAGATTTCTCTATTTAGTTATGTACCCCAATTTTAATTGGATTATTTGGTGTTTTGTAAACTAGCTTCTTGAGTTCTTTGTTTATTTTGGAAATCAGCCCTCTGTCATATGTGGGGTTGGTGAATAACTTTTCCCATTCTGTGGGCTGCTGTTTTGTCTTTTTGACTATGTTCTTTACCTTACAGAATCTTCTTAGTTTCAGGAGGTCCCATTTATTAATTCTCAATCTGAGTGTCTTTGCTACTGTTGTTATGTTCAGGAGGTAGTCTCCTGTAACAGTTAGCTCAAAGGTACCTCACACTTTCTCTTCTAGGAGGTTAATTGTGGCTGGGTTTATGTTGAGATCTTTGATCCATTTGGACTTCAGTTTTGTGCATGGATATAAATATGGATCTATCTGTAGTCTTCTACATGCCAGCATCCAGTTATGTCGGCACCATTTGTTGAAAATGCTTTCTTTTTTCCATTGTATAATTTTAGTGTCTTTGTCAAAAATAAGGTGCTGGTAGGTGTGTGGATTAATATCAGGGTTTTCAATTTGATTCCATTTGTCTACCTGTCTGTTTTTGTGCCAATACCAAGCTGATTTCCTTGTTAGCACACATTTTAAGGAAGAAGATTGTATCACAACTGTGCTTCTTTGTGATAGATAGGGTTTTAGTTGGGGTGGTGGTGATAGGGAGGACAGGTGGGAGAAGGGAACTGGGATTGTCATGTAAATCAATCCTGTTTCTAATTCAAATTTAAAAAAAGGTGAAAAACGATTCAAAACACCACTTGAAGGGTAGGTACAGATGAGAAGAAGGTTCAGGTAGCAAGACTTTGCTGAGACCTATTTAAGGGAAGACTGTTTCCTTCTGGTATAATACGGCTATTTTTAAAAGTTTTATTTTTTTATGTGTATGTATGTTTTGCCCTGGTCCTGGAGTTACAGATATTCATAAGATACCATTTTGTTTCTGGGAATCCAATCCAGGTTCTCTGGAAGAGCAATATTCTTTTTACTGCTCAGCCATCTCTTCAGTTCCAAATGTGTCTATTTTTGTAAATTATTAGTACTTTTCTTTCTTTAATTCTTTTTTTGTGATTTATTTTTTATGTGCCTGGGTGATTTACCTGCATGTGTATCTGTGTGCTGTATCCATACCTGATTTCAATGTAGGACTGAAGAGGGCACCATATCCCCTGGAATTGGAGGTATGGGTGGTGGTAAGCAGCTATGTGGCTGCTGAGAACTGAACCCAGGTCCTCTGCAAGAGCAATAAGTGTTCTTAACTGTGGATACATCCTTTTACTACTCTGTTACATGATATCAGCCAAAAGAATGGGATCTAAGTTGTATCTCTGGCCCTGGGTGGAAACATGATTTTATGAACTTTCAGGAATATTTTAAGATTATTATATATCAGGAAGCTTTCTGGTAAAGAACAAAGACATAGCATTGTTCCCTACTTGAAGAGTTAACTGAAATGAACCTGTCAATCATCTGAACAAGAAAACATCCCTCAGGAAATCTGTTTTAGAGACTGTAGAAAATAGTATGAAACTTACCTAAATATTGACATTAGCATGATGGCCTATGAGAATTGTTTTTTTCTCACCCACGAGAGAGTTTTCCTCCACAATGGTCTCTTTGGCCATCCTTCATTCTTACTCCATGAGGGTGTTTTCCTCCATAATGGCCCATTTGATCATTTCCTACTCTCACTCTTGGAAGTGCCTCATGTTATTCTGTAATAAACTCTCTTTTCTTTTCTTTTTTTTCTTTTTTTTTTGAGACAGGGTTTCTCTGTGGCTTTGGAGGCTGTCCTGGAACTAGCTCTTGTAGACCAGGCTGGTCTCGAACTCACAGAGATCTGCCTGCCTCTGCCTCCCGAGTGCTGGGATTAAAGGCGTGTGCCACCACTGCCCGGCTATAAACTCTCTTTTCTATATAACACTTTTATGACTTTTCTGAATTCATTAAACCTAGATCCCAAAGACTAGGGAACCTAGATTTGATTCACAGTAACATTACCATGCCTCATATGCTGAAGGAAGACTCCCATGGCTGCCTAGAGGCCTTCATAAGAGAAGACTTTTTTCATGTGTTTATAGGTTAGGTTTAGGAGAGGGAAAAGTAGTTCTATCCTTTCCAGATAATTTTCTTCTTCCACCTTACACTGAGGCTTCTCCTTCTCTCTTCTTTTCTCTATCTCTTAAAAACCACCTATGGGCCCAGCTTTCTTGTCATAAAAAGATGTTTGTTATGACTTTAATGCTTTGGTTTGTTTTAATTTTGATACAGTTTTATATGATATAAAATACTAATGAACTAACAAAGAAAACTAACACATTGAGATTGACAGAGTTCAACAGAAAATCAAAGGCTAATTACAGCTGTTGCCACTGAAGATCTGCTAAGGTAGGCTCTGCGGGGGCCTTAATTCCCAAAGAGATGATTGCTCCTACTCCAGAAGCACTTATAACTGCTGAGTCTAATCTTTAGCCCCCTGGGATATTTTTCTTCCTGAACTACACTTATTAGAATTATCTGTGGAGGGGAAATCCTTTTTGGAGGCATATTTGACCTAGTTCTGTTTATCTTAAGATAAGTTTAATTTATCCTTAAAGTTGAGACATATCAAAATGGAGTTAGGTCAATTTCTTTCATTACATTGAACATACTCAATAAACTCCAGGAATTAGTATGTCAACATCTTTATAGGTTAGTTAACATACTATTTTAAGCTTTTAAAACATTTTGAAGTTTTAATTTGTGTATATTCATTATACATGGTGCATTTTACACAAAGGCACTTTCATACAAGTTTATTTTGTACGTTGAATAAATCATGGATTTACCCAAACCTCCTTTTTCCTTATTCTTCCCCCTTCATTTAGTTCCCTTTATTTATCAGATAGCTTTTGCTTCTACTTTTACCCTTCTTTTCATCATATTTTTTGAGTATGGTATAATTAAATCATTTCCCCTATTCTTCCTCCGTGCCCTCCCATGTTTTTCCCCTTGCTTTCTCTCAAATTCATGGCTTCTTTTAATCTATCTAAATTTTTTAATGGACATAGAATTACATCACTTCCCCCACTTCTTTTCCTCCTTTCAGCTCCTCCCATCTATCATTACTGGAGTCCCTCCCATGTACCCCAAGTATCAAGTTAATAGCTTCTTTTACTTCATTATTGATAAATACACACACACACACACACACACACACACACACACATATATGTATATATGTATATATTTGTATGTATATGTATGGTCATCCCTGAAATATGATAATTATCCTTCTCTAGCAGTTATTCATTACCCATTAAAATTTCCTTCTTCCATGTTAATATGTCCATTGCGATTGCCATTTTCTGCTCTTGTTTATGCAGCCATGAATTGGAGATCGTGTTTCACAGAAGACTTCCTTATATTCTGTATCTTAGAATTTTTTCTGGCCCCTTTCTCAAAATTTTCCCTGAATGCATGAGTTGTGTTTTAGATGTATCTGTTAAGGCTGAGCTCCACATGGTCTGCTGATCTCTGCACTGTGTTCAGCTATGGTTTTCTGAGGTGGTCTTCATTTACTCTAAAATGCCTAGAAGCAATTAGGATAAAATTTAGAATGTAGTGGGAATTAAGCTGGTCTAGCAAAGTGGAATTAGTAGATTATTTTGTAAGGTCTATGATGTCACTAGTTCTGGAAAGCTGGCTGTGTTTCCAGTACAAGGAATAATTTCCCTCCAAATGAGTGAGTTCAGTTAGATAGCTGGTGGTTGTCACCAACATGTGAGTATCACTTACTGCACCTGTATGCATATCTTGCTATAGGTGTTGCAGCTGCGTAATTGTTTCCTTCCTTTGGTAGCTTGTATAGTATTTTCTGAAACTTTGGAAACTAGACTGCACAAAAGAGGCTTTCAGGTTAAATCCAGCTCAAATCATCTGACTCCTATGTCCTAAGTGTATGGTATCTTCAGCAATAGGATCTGACCCTTATCCCCTGAGAGACAGCCAAGAGCTATATTGATAATCTATATTATTTTGGGTGTCACTTGGACTACCTTGAACAACCATTCAAAAGGAGGTTTCTTGCTGGTACTGAGAGTTTTGTTATTTCGTGACACTTCTGGAGAGCACAGACTGCTTTTTATTTAATTGTGACTTATATTTTAGTCAGTCTTGTTATGTAGCATAGGCTGACCATAAATATACTAATCTACTATCCAAGTCTCCCAAGTGTTAGTATTACAAATATGTGTCACCATGTCTGATTCAATATGATATTTTATGATTTCTGGAAATAATTTGATTGTGCTAATTTATGAATTATTATAACTTTTAGTTCCCTGTGTTCATTCTTGATTAACTTGTCATATCACAGTTGTTTCTATGTTAATAAAATAATGAAGGATTTGCTATAGATTTTTGAAAGTAATTTCATTTCTTAGAATTTCATGCTAAACAGCTCTTACTTTATTCCCTTATGTGCTACTCTGTGCTATGTTAGTTGTTTGTTAATGACTTGGTAAAAACCTTAAAATTATTAATTTTTTGTGGCTCTTGGAAATACTGTTTATATCTTGGAATGTTTCCCCATTTCTTATGGGAAGTTTTTGTACTGATGCCTGAAGACTACATGCAGGGTCTGATGATTCAACTTGCAAGTAAAACTTTAATTATATTGAAAGTGTCTTTTGTAGGAAGGACCTGTGAGTCATACTAACATATGAACTTGAAACTTGAAATTGGTTTGCTTATAGCTGTCAAGGTTTTGGAATTTATTAGGATTCATTAACACATTCCTCTCATATAAATGTCATTTCTTGAATTATACATTATACTTAGTATCTGTAACAACTTCACCATCTTACATTGGGAAGAAGTAACTTAATCTTCCTTTTATTATTTTTATATTTCTTTTCTGTGCTGTTAAAATTATTTCCAACTTAACATCTCTTCTTTTAAAATCCATTAATACTTTAAAAGTCTTTAATTCTTTAAAAGATAGGAGCTGTCTTATACTCATGCTACTTCACTATTTCTGAAGTCATAAGAACCCAGTCTTTGCCTCTTATTGTTTAAAAAGGGGGCAAAAACCTACTTATTTACTCATCCTATATCAATGAACTTCTCAGCATTTTCTCAGATGTGTTGAATAGAACAAAAATATTTATTGATACTCCATAGAAATGTTTTTGTTTTGTTTTTTGAAATAATATTTTATTGAGCATTTGGGAATTTCACATAGTGTACCCTGATCAAACTCACCTTCTAGTCTTCTCAGGTCTTCCCCCCACCCTTATGACCTCCCCCATCAACAAAAGAAGAAAGGAAAACCAACAATCCAAAAACCAAAATCCCAATTAAGTCCAATTTGAATTGCCCTTATACTCACTGGAACATGGTCAAACTCTCCATGAGTAGCCCATTAAAGAAAACTGACTCCTTCCCCACTCACACCCCTGCCAAAGCCATCAATTGTGGACAGCTACACTTTGGCAACCTTATCACCATTTTAGAAGTTCTCTTTGATGTTTTCCTCTCTAGGCTGTTACTTTTGAGTAACATGGGGAGTGCTCATAGGATTTGTCACAGAAGCCTTCCATGATCCTCTTTCTCAACTGTGAGTATGCAGTCATCAATGCCACTGTAAAATGACCTTCCTTGTAGCAGGAGCATGGATCATGGACTGCTATATGTTTCTGATATGGACATCCACATGGTCTCTGATGTTAGTACAGACCATGGATATCATCAACATGACACTCTGTTGCAGCATGAGCCATAGATAATATTATGGCCTTTGGCAGCAGCACAAGCCACAGACATCAACATGTCCTCCAGGGTATGGGTCATGGATACTAATATGAACCCCACCAGCAGTCATGGTGTCTGATTACTGCTTAGACCATGGACATCAATATAGCCATCAGCCACAACTACAACCATGGACATCTTCATAGCCCTTGCTGCAGTATAGACCTTAGGAAAGTTGCTTAATTTAATTTATTCTTTTTATTTTATATATTTTATTTTTTGTAATTATTTTTTTAGTTCAAATTAGGAAAAAGCTTGCTTCACATGTCAATCCCTTCTCCCCCCCCCAACCCTTTCCCTCAACCCCCCACCTTCCCTTAACCTCATCCACCCTCCACTCTCCAGGCAGGGTAGGGCCCTTGATGGGGCTCCTCAAAGTCCACCACATAATCCTGGGCAGGGCCTAGGCCCTCCCCCATGTGTCCAGGCCAAGAGTGCATCCCTTCACTTGGGATGGGCTCTCAAAGTCCCTTCTTACACCAGGGAAAAATAATAATCCACTACCAGGAGCCCCCTGATGGGGTATGTACTGTGTATGTTTACTTATTGACTGTTAAATAAAATACTGTTTGGCCAATGGAATGGCAAGTAGATGGGACTAGGAGTCAAAGAGGATTCTGGGAAATGTAGTAGAGAAGTGCTGATCCAGGCAGGAAGTGGCATAGCAAGGAGAATCATATTTAAGCAAAGGAGAAACAGGAAGGGACCTCTTTTCCCCTCCGCTCCTGCTCCAGAGGCAATGTGATCCACCAGCAAGGAGGGAGGCCAATAAGGCGTCCGATAAGATAAGTCAAGTCTTATAAAAATATAGATTTATGATAATTAAGACTGAGCTAACAGATGAGGAATCCAAGTCATTGGCCAAGCAGCATTGAACCTAATACAAGTTTCTGTGTATTCATTTGGGCCTAACTCGGGCAGGTGGCTGGCATAAAGCACACACATGGCGGTGGGGCTTAGGCGGCTTTTGGTGGAAAGATTTATCGTAATAGCCCCCTAGAGTGTAGAGTCCTCCTCATTGACATCCATGTTCAGGGGTCTGATTCTGTCCTGTGCTGTCCTCCCAGATAGCAGTCTGGGGTCCATGTGTTCCCCTTGTTCAGGCCAGCTGATTCTGTGGGTTTCACCAGAGTGGTACCAACCCCTTTAATCTTCATCCCTTCGTCTCTGCAACTAGGTTCCAGAGTTTAGTTCAGTGTATATCTGTGGGTGTCTGCCTCTGCTTCCATCAGCCACCTGATGAGGGCTCTAGGATGGCATAAAAAGTAGTCATCAGTCTCATTATAGGGGAAGGGAATTTAGGTTATCCTCTCTACCATTGCTTAGATTGTCAATTCGTGTCATCCATGTAGATCTCTGGAAATCTCCCTAGTGCTAGATCTCTCCTTGGACCTATAATGGCTCCCTTTGATATGGTAGCTCTCATCCTGCTCTCCTCTATTCTTCCCCCAACTCAACATTTCTGGTCCTCCGTTTCCTCCTCTCCCATCCTCCTCTCCTCCTCTCATTCTGGCAGCTCCCTGTCCCCTACCCTCATGCTCCCAATTAGCTAATGAGATCCTGCCCCTTCCCATTCTCTGGGGTCCATGCATTTTTCTCTTAGAGCCCTTCTTTTTTCCTAATTTCTTTGGTGAAGAGTATTGTAGGCTGATAATCCTTTGCTCTATGTCTAAAATTCATATATGAGGGAGTACATACCATGTTTGTCTTTTTGTGACTGGGTTACCTCACTCAGATTATTTCTTCTAGTTCCATGCATTTGCCTGCAAATTTCAAGATTCCATTGCTTTTTTCTGCTGAGTAGTACTCCATTGTATAAATGTACCACATTTTTTCTATCTATTCTTCAGGTGAGGGGCATCTAAGTTGCTTCCAGCTTCTGGCTATTACAAACAATGCTGTTATGAACATGGTTGAACATACACCCTTGTTGTATGGATGTGCATTATTTGGGTATATGCCCAGGAGAGGAATTGCTGGATTTTGAGGTAGATTGATTCCCATTTTTTCTGAGCCACTGCCATACTGATTTCCAAAGTGGTCTTACAAGTTTGCACTCCCACCAAAAATGGAGCAGTGTTCCTTTTTCTCCACATCCTCTCCAGCATAGATTGTCTTATTTGTGATTTGACTTTTAATAATCTTTCTTTTACTAACATTGGTGCCTTTGTATTTGGGGTATAGATGTTCGGAACTGAGACTTCTTCTTGATGGATTTTTCCTCTGACGAATATGAAATAGCATTCTTCAACTCTTTGATTGATTTTAGTTTGAAGTCTAATTTGTTAGATACTGGAATAGCTACCCCAGCTTGTTTCTTGGGTCCATTTGATTTGAATATCTTATCCCAACTCTTAACTCTGAGGTAATGTCTGTCTTTGAAGTTGAGGTATATTTCTTTTATGCAGCAGGAGGATGGATTCTGTCTTCTTATCCATTCTGTTAACCTGTATCTTTTTATAGGTGAGTTAAGACCATTAATATTGAGGGATGTTAATGAACATAGATTGCTCATCATTGTTTGTTTTGTATTTGGTGGTGGTGGTGGAATTGTGTGTGGATTTCCACCACATTTTTATTTTGGCTGTTGGTAAAGTGGGATTATCTATTGCGTATATTTTTCTAGTTGTAGTTAACTTCTTTGGGTTGGAGTTTTCCTTCCAGAACTGTCTGTAGGTCTGGATTGGTGGATATGTGTTGTTTAAATCTGGTTTTGTCATGAAACACCTTGTTTTCCCCATCTATAATAATTGAAAGCTTTTCTGGTTATAGTAGTCTTGGCTGGCATCCGTGGTCTCTTAGTGTTTGTAGAATATATATGCAGGCCCTTCTGGCTTTCAGAGTTTCCATGGAGAAATCTGGGTTACTTCTGATATGTTTGCCTTTATATGTTACTTGACCTTTTTCCTTTGCTGCCCTTAATATTCTTTCTTTATTCTGTATGTTTGGTGTTTTAATTATTTTGTGACCAGGGGACTTTCTTTTGTAGTCCACTCTATTTGGTGTTCTGTAGGTTTCTTGTAGTTTCATTGACATGTCTTCTTTAGGTTGGGATAGTTTTCTTCTATGATTTTGTTGAATATGTTTTCTGCACCTTTGAGTTGGGATTCTTCACCTTCTTCTATACCTATTATTCTTATGTTTGGTCTTTTCATGGCGTCCCATATTTCCTGGATATTTTTTGTTAAGGATTAGTTGGATTTAAAATTTTCATTGCTTGAAGAATCTTTTTTCCTCTAGTTTATCTTCAGCATCTGAAATTCTGTCTTCCATCTCTTGTATTATGTTTATTTTGCTTGTATCTGTGGTTCCTGATTGTTTCCTCAGCTATTCTATTGCCAGCATTCCCTCAGTTGCTGTTTTTTTCTTGTCTCTATTTCACTTTTCAGGTCTTGAACTGTCTGAATTTTTTTTCTTCAGCAGTTTGATTGTATTTTGTTGGCTTTCCTTAAAAGATTTGTTGATTTCTTGCATCTTTTGGTTTGTCTCTTTCTTCCATTTCTCTGAAGGATTTTCTCATTTACTCTCTTAGAGTCTCTGTCATCTGCATGAAGTTGTTTTTAAGGTTGCTCTCTTCTGCTTCACCTGTGTTGGGTTGCTCAGGTCTTGCTGATATAGTGTCTCTAGACTATGGTGGCATCATATTGGTTTTTCTGTTGTTGGTTGTGTTCTTATGTTTTTGTCTTCCCATCTTTTCTTCCAGTGAGTGCAGGTGGTGTCTCTCCTTTCCTGGTGTGTACAGGTCCAAGCTTTTCTTCTGTTGGGTGTAAGAGTGTCCAATATTCTGATGGGTCTCAAGGTGGGTGCAGGTGGGTCTGAGGGACTCACTCTCCAGGTGGGTGGGAGCAGGACTAGCAAGTAGATGTCAGCAGACTCTGGGTTGCTTGGTCCTTAGGGCCCGAGTCAACCTGCCTGAAGATCCTAGAACAGGAGTTCCTAGAGTGGGCAGGCCGAAGTTGGGCCCAAGGTAGGGGCCAAAGCAGCTGACCTTTGCCCTGTGTGGGGGTGGGAGTAGCCCAGCGATCTCAGCGGACTGCAAAAATTGAGAATTTCATACATGCATGTACTGTGCTTTGATCAAAACCATACCCTGTTCCCTCCCATCCAGTTTCTTCCCTGTTCCACCACAAATATATATGGTCATTTCGATAAAATGTACTGAATCCACTTAGTGTTGTCAGTATGGTCATGAATGTAAGAACATTTATTGGAAGATTACTTAATTTTTTTATAAAGTCACTAGTACCATATACCAAAAGCACACAAAGACCCAATAAAAAAAGAAAATTATAGACCATTTTCCCTTTGGATGTAAAAACTCTCAAGTACTTGCAAATCAAAATCAAGATTACATCAGAAAGATTATGTGGTATAATCAAGTTTGCAACATCCTAGACATAGAGATGATTCAACATACATAAATCAATAAACATATCCATCACACAGATTAAAAAACAAAAACTGCTTGAGCATCTTATTAGATTCAGGTGCAGAAAAGATCTTTGACAAAATCAAACACTCTTTCATGATAAAAGTCCTGGAGAGATTCTGGAAACAAGGGGGTATATATCAGTGTAATAAAAGTCCTTTACAGGAAGTCC
Organism: Cricetulus griseus; assembly: GCF_003668045.3. Taxonomy (NCBI): domain Eukaryota; kingdom Metazoa; phylum Chordata; class Mammalia; order Rodentia; family Cricetidae; genus Cricetulus; species Cricetulus griseus. Next base: position 90,909,802 of record NC_048604.1, read on the forward strand.
ACAGATAATGCCAATCTCAAACTCAAAGCAATTCCACCAAAATCATGACTGAAACAAAGCTTTCCACTCTCTCCAGTATAGTACTTAAAACCTTATTCAGAGCAATAAGACAACTGAAACATATCAAGTATCTTTATTTGCTGAGGATATGATTGCATAAATAGTGACCTTCAAACTTCACCAAGAAATTCCTATAGTTGATAAACACTTTCATCAAAATAGCAGGATACATATTAACACACAACAATCATTAGCCTTATTATATAAAACAAATGACAAATGAATTGAAAAGAAATCATTAAAACAGTACCTTTACAGTTGGCTCAAAAATATCTTGGGGGTGGAAGGTCTCACCCTCCCTGGGGAGCAGAAAGGGGATGGGATAGGGGTTAGTGGGGGCCACGGAGTTGTGAAAGGAGACGGAACTGGGATTGACATGTAAAACAAGCTTGTTTCTAATTTAAATAAAAAATAGAAAAAGTATCTTGGGGGTAACTTTATCCAAGCAAGTGAAAGGCTCATGTAATATAACCTTTATGAAACTGAAAACATAAATTGAAGAAGATATATGAAACTGAAAATATCTCCCACACTCATAGAAAAACATTGTGAAAATGGCCTCCTATCAAAAGCAATACACCATTTCAATTCAAAATCATCAAAAATCCCATACCATTCTTCACAAAAATTGAAAAAACAATCTTCAACTTCATATATAAACATAAAAAACAAGGGTAGCTAAAACAATCCTGAATAATAGAAGAAATGCTGAACAAGAGGGATCAAGTGGGAAGAATACTGTGAGAAACAATTGGAATGGGAGGCATTTAAGGGGCTAGGTGGAAACCCAGTGCAATGGAAACTCCATGGACTCTATGAGAGTAACCCAATCAAAGACTCCTAGAAATGGGGTACATGGATCCTGAACCAGACATCTTCTGTGACCAGGCAGTACCTCAGGTGAAGGGATTGGGTCATCAACCCAGCTACAAATCCTTCGACCTACAGTTTGTCCTACCTGCAGAGTGTTCTGGGACCACAGCCTAGCAGAATGTTATCAAAAATATTAGAGAGAGTCACCCAGCAACTTATGGAAACAGATGCATTATCCTCCAGCCAAACATTATGCAGAACTCAGGGAGTCCGATGGAGGAGGGGAAGAAAGGATCAGGGGAACTAGAGGCATCAGGGAGACCAGGAGAACATGGCCCACAGAATCAATTAACTAGGACTCGTGGGGGCTCACACAGATCAGGGAGCCTGTAGGGGTTGGACCTACATACTCTGCATATATGTTATGGCTGAGTATCTTGGTGTTCTTATGGGACTTCTAGTAGTGTGAATGGAACTGTCTCTGACTCTTTTGCCTACTTATGGGATCCCTTTCCTTCTACTGGGTTGCCTGGTCCAGCCTTGATGTAACTGGTCTTATTGGTTGATATCATTGGAGGCCTTCTCTCTTCTAAGGGGATAGGGGGAATGGAGGGAGACTGGGAGAGGAGAGGAGGGGAAAAGTGGTCAGGGTGTAATATATGAGTGAATAATAATAATAATAATAATAATAATAATAATAATAATAATAATAATGATATCCTGGAGGTATAGCCACCCCAGGCATTGAGTTGTATTACAGAGCTTTAGTAAAAACAACATGGTTTGGGCATAAAAATAGACTTGGTATTCATTGGAATTGAATTGAAGATTTAGACATAATTCCACACACCCACCGACACCTGATTTTTCATCATACATACATACATACATACATACATACATATATACATACATACTAGAGTAAAGGTAGCATCTTCAACAGATGGTACTGGTCAAATTGGATAGCTGCATTTAGTGGAATTCAAATAGATCCGTACATATCACTCTGTACAAAACTCCAGTCCAAATGGATCAAAGACAACAACATAATGCCAAATACACTGTATCTAATAGAAGAGAAAGTGGGAACTCATTGACACAGGAAAAGACTTTCTGAACACAATACTGTTAGCACAGGCACTAACAAATTAATAAATGGGACCTTATGAAACTGAAAAGCTCTGTATGGCAAAGAAAACCATCATTCTGACAGAGTGGCAGCCTTCAGAATGTGAAAAGACCTTCACTAATTATATACCTGATGGAGAATTCATATCTAGAATATATAAACAGCAACAAAAATTCCCTGAACATCAAGATACCAAATAACCCATTTAAAAATGGGGTGCAGAAATAAGCAGAGTTCTCAAAAGATGAAACACCTCATCTGTCTAGCTGACGAACGCTTGAAGAAATGTTCAACACCCATAATCATCAGGAAATTCAAGTTTAGACCACTTGGAGATTTTATTTTACACCAGCCAGAATGGCTAAAATCAATAAAACAAATGACAGCTCATGCTGGTGAGAATGTGGGGAAAGAGATACAATTATCTATTGCTTCCAGGAATGTACATCCACTATGGAAATCAGTGTGGAGATTCCCCAGGAAGATGGGAATCTGTCTGCTTCAAGATACAGCTATACCACTGTTCAGCATATACCCAAAGGATTCTACATCTTACTATATGGGTCCTTGCTCATCCATGTTTATTTCTGTTGTAATGCCAGAAATTTGAAAAAGCCTAGATGTCAGTCACCTGATGCATGGATAATGAATACGTGGCACATTTAAGCAATAGATTATTACTAAACTGTTAAAAATAAAATGTGAAGGCAATGGATGGAGCTAGAGCATAAACCACCCTAAGTGAGGTGAACTGGATCACAAAAGACAAATATTGTTTGTTTTCTTTTACATGTTTATGTTAGCATTTGTGCTTTAAATTATGTATTGCAATCCAAATAACCACAGAGATTAGAAATTAGAGAAACAAAGGAGAGAGGATGGGATCTTGCAAGGAAGTGGGAGTAGAACATAGTGTTATGGAGAGATGAATCAAAAACTAGGATATGAGGATTAAATAGATAAAGGAGAGAAGGATAAAGGAGGGAATATGGGAAGGGACAAATATCACTCACCATAGGCCTTTTGAAAAAGACAAGCTTCAGGTAGACATCTTGTGTCACCAAGTAAAATTTTCAGTGCCAGGAATGGGTTACATCTTGTTGAGGTGTTAGTAAAAGACATCCAATGCAATCCCCCCATACATCACATGCTATTGGTTGCCCTCTACAATGGGATGGTAAGATCCAGTTGCCTATAGATTATACTTACTTATGACATTGAACACAGAATCATTAGCTGGATCTCACCTAGAAGCTTCATCCTTAGCATTTTGGGAGTAAACAATTACTTTTTGGTAGTATTTAAAGTCTATTTCATAAGGTGAAACCCAAACCTTCTACTGCTAAAGTGTTCAAGAACCTGAAAACAGATTATGAGCCTGGGGGAATCGTACTATTATTCTGCTATGGGAACATAGCAATATAATGACTCCTGATTATCTATTTCTATACCCATATGTCAGTGTTTTCTGCAGCCTTCACCAGAGAAGCTTCTTACAATAGATTAACAAATTGACTCACAATGGGAAAATGTGTAGAGCGCGAGAGACTTTAGAGCACTAGGACTTAAATGGAATGTATTCATCATATCTCTTCTCTCAAGGCTCAGTGAATCTATGAGGAAGAGGAGGTGGAAATGGCATAAGAGCCAGAGATGATGGATGACTCGAAGGAAACAGTGTCTTCCATATACAACAAGTCTGATGCACATATCAACTCCCAGAGACTGGGAAAACATGCACAAGATCTGCATAGGTTCAATCCAGACAAGGTTCCAGCAGTAAAAGTGGAGAGTGTACATGGAATCCCACCCCTAACCAAGAAACCCTACAACTGATACCAGCTTGCAAAGGGAAACTCAGTTTTCCCAAATAAAGTGACACTGGATATATCAACCCTACTCCAGGGCAGACCTCCATGCCCAAGTGTAGTTGGCCAACACAGAAGGAACTCTATTCTTTGTTTTATTTTGTAGGGTTTTTTGTTTCTTTTGATTTGTTTTGATCTTAGTTTTGTGGGTTTTCTTTAAAAGAGAGGGAGGGAGGGAGAGAGGGAGACAGACAGACAGACAGACAGACAGACAGAGACAAAATAAAGTTGGGTATATAGAGAGATGAAGAGAATCTTGGGAATGGGAAAACATGATCAAATTATAGTGTGTGAAACATGTTTTTAAAATAAAAAGCTGCTTATTGAAGCATAGGTAGCCTCTCAGGTGCACTTCTGAAGAACACTTACTCTTCCCTCTTCAGTAGTCACCAACTACCAGTATTTCCTCAACTAGTGGTGGGACTTCATGAGCCCCTCACCCATTCATGCTTGGATCTTGGATGACTTGATCTTGTACATTCAGTCACAGTTGCTGTGAGTTCTTGTTAATATTTCAATGCTTTAAATAATCTGTGTATTTTATCTATGTAATGTAATGTTTAGAAATCAAGGTAATACTAAATATAATTATAAGCTTGTAATATTAAACAGTATTTGAAATAATCTTTAGTGGGGATTCACCAAATTTATTTAGTTGAACTATTTTTCATTATTTAGGGGTTAAGATTTGGAGACAGGGCCTCATGTAGACAAGTGTAGCTTCAAACTCACTATGCAGCTGAGAATAACCTTTGAACTTCTGATCCTCCTGCCTGTACCCCCCAGTTCCTGAAATTACAAGGATGTTATACTGTGAACATGTTGTGGAAGGGACATGGAAAATATTGGAGGGGAGGGAATGGAGGTAGATTTGATCAAAACACATACTTGTGTATGAAATTCTCAAACAATAAAAATGAAAGAAAAATTTGAAAAGAACTCAAAATAAAGGTAATTGATATCATTTAACTGATGTTCCTTTAGTGTACCCTTCTTTTTCCATAAAATTGATCAAGTCAGAGAAAAATATTTCAACCAGAGAAATCTCAGCTGCAACTTCCTTGCTTGGGATAAGGGAGTGCATTGTAAAAAGAAGGGTGATTAGTCTTAAATAGAATGTTCTTCATTCGTGGTTTTGCCTAGAATAGTTTTTGAAATTAGTTTCATGCCTTGATCATGGCTGATTTAATCCTGTGATTCTTGTGACTCATCTAGACCATGTGGAAATAATAATCTGAATAAATAAATATATCCATGCATATTATCTTGATACAGTATGGGCCTTTTATTTGTATTCAGTTCAGGGCATAATTAGCAATTTGAAAGATGTGATGTTTATAAGATTCACATTTCTGAGCAGCCAATATTCTTGTGTTTTGAAGTATAGTTCTGAAACTCAATGACCTCCAAAATTTGTTTAATGTTAAGTAATGTAACAGTCTGGATCAAGATAATAAATAATAAAACCATGTCCTATATCTACCCTCTGTTCTAAAATTTCAAATATATCATGTAGTTAGGGTTTGTTTGGAGGCATATATTGTTTGGAGGCATATGTCTCAGCTTTCAACAAGCCTGCTCCACTTTAATTCCTGGTTTGTTTCAAATTCTTCCTAGAATCTAAGTCCTATTCTTCTAGGGCTGCTTAATAAGGAGTCTTGATTAGGAACTAGAACTGATCCTTGCCAATAACCTTCTTTCTTCCTGGTGACTGTAGATCTGTCCTCTGCTGAAACCCAGGGTTGCCAGCTCTTTACTGATCCAGGAAAATACTATGTGCCAAACTCTACCCACTATGGTGAACTCCTTGATAATTGGTGTATATCTGGATAGAGGCCTGTTTAGACTGTGGCAATTGAACTATGCTGCCAATTCTTATTTTGCCTTGATTTTTTCTAATTTAAATAAAAATTTATTTAAAACAAGAGTTCAGCAGTGCAGGGAAGGAAAGCTCAAATTAACAAAGGAGACACATGAAAGCAAACAGCTTCTGTACAGCAAGAGAAAGGTGGAGCAAGCTTAATGCAGCTCACAGAATAGGAGAATATCCTTGTAGTTATCCATCTGACAGAATATTAGCGTCTAGAATATACAAAGAGCTTCACCATAAACCTGAGCATTAAGAAAATATACAACTGCATTTTAAAAATGGACTACAGAGCTGAACAGAAAATTCTCAAATTACAAAATGTAAATGGATAGGAACCAATAAAAAAGGGGCTCAACATTCTTAGCCACCAGGGTAATTCAAATCAAATCTATTTCATATTCTATCTCACCTCAGTTTAAAATTTGCCTTGATTTTTTGTCTAGAATGCTTTGTAGCTCTTGTGACACCATATACACACTTTATTCAACCTGTAGTGGTTAAAAGTTACCCTTTCCCACTATTAATGTTATACTTAGACTAGGAAAGTGTTTCATATGTTACAACACTGTAATGGGTCAATGTGACTGACAGGGATAGATAAAAACACACCAAATAATGCATAATTGGAAAACACAATCAACTGAATCCACATTTTATTTCATAAAGGAAGAGATAGAAACAACAAAGAACATTGCTTTATATATAAATTAAAATTCCATAATAACTATTTTTTAATAATTTTATTTGTTAAAATGTAATGTGGTGAAGCACAAATCTTGGAACTCTCTTAATACTACTCAAATCACTGATACTCAAATTTCTGATGCATTTGAATCTAGAATCTAGTGACATGCATTTTCAATGGTGTAGTAGATCACAAGTACAGTTTGAGTTTGACTAAATATATTTTCAAAAAGGAAACTATTAGAAATTAATACTTGCATACAAAATCTTTATTAACATATTTACACATAACACCAAGTTTTAGTAATTTGTTGACACTCTTCTATGTGTTGACAATACAACATTAAAGTTTAAATTCTATAATTTTATATAGCATTCTTGTGATGAAATCATGGCCTAAGGCTGAGGGATGTTAGCAGGTGGTGAATCAGTCATAACACACTTCTTTCTTGCCATCTTCTTAGCCAACAGATTTGAGTGCAATACCACATAGTCTTAGTTATTCCGCAATAGCAGGTCTTGCTCAAGAACATATAGTTTATCCACAGTAAGGGAGAAGGTAGAGGAGTAGGAGAATGTGTGAGGATATTTTCTTTATGATCTAACAAATAAAGCTTGCTGAAGATCAGAGAAGCAGAGCAGTCAGCCACAAGAGTTCTTACCTCTACCAATGCTTAGACCAAAGGGGCTATCCTGTCCTCAGACTGCCTCCTCTGACTCCATCATCAGGCTGCATCCTCTGACTATCCTCAGATTGCTTCATTAGACTGACTGCCTCATAATGCACTGCTTCTCAGACTGCTTCCTCTGACAGCATCCTCAGACTGTACTGCTTCCTCTGACTGCATCCTCAGACTGACTGCTCAGACTGCTTCCTCAGACTGACTGCTCAGACTGCATCCTTAGACTGACCGCTTAGACTGCCATGTCTCCTGCCTTGTATTCTTCTCTCCACGAAACCCCATCCTTAACTGTCTCCACCTCCTTAGTGCTGAGATTAAAGGCCTGTGACTCCCAGGTACTGGGATTAAAGGTGTGAGCCACCACTGCTTGGCTCTGTTTTTCTTTTAGGCTGGATCAATTTCGTGTAGCACAAGGTGGACTTGAAGTAAAAGAGGTCTGTCTGCCTGTCTCATAAGTGCTGAGATTACCGGTATGTGCCACCACTGCTTGGCTAACGAGTGTGGCTAGCTCTGCACTCTGATCTTCAAGGCAAGCTTTGTTAGATCACAAACAAATAGCACCACAAAATGGGACATATAAGAGAAAGCAGCTTTAGCCACCACTGTTGCTGACTTCCCATTAATTTCACATGAAATCTTAGAAAATAGAACCTCCTTCTCAAGGAGCAAGGAAGCTAGGATGTTTATTCCCGATCTCCCATCAGTCATTGGTTTGGAGGTCCATCTGGCCTGTTGTATGAGCATCAAGATAAGCTTCGGGATCATTAGAAAGCCCTCAGGTACAGCCCTCTAGCCTCTGCAAGTTAGAATGATGTATACTGAATTGGTAAGAACATAAGTAAGAAATGTGGTTGGGTTCTATGGATGTTGAGGGAGAATAATGTTTTTGTGGTAAAAGAAAGTTCTCTTGCTAGTTCAAAGTGGGAACTGTTGTATGGTAAATGAAAATGGAAACAATGCTAAGACTGCATTATAGTTTTAGTAATGCATGAAGCTGAGGCTCAGTGGTTAGCTGGAACAAAACTGTTTCATATAGAAGGAGAGGGTATCTTCCTAAGAAACACTAGATGGTGTTCTTCTCTAAGTAGAAGACAATTTACTACTAGCTTTTGATGCTGATTTATTATTACAGCTTAGTGCACAATTTTAAAGTGGTTGGGCTTCAATCAATCAAAAAGTATTTACTGAACTCCCATTAAGTGCCAGAGTTGGGCCTGAAATAGAAGGGAAAATAGTATTAAGAAGAGAAAGACAGCAAAGCACAAAACTGCAGCAGCAGCTTTCCAATTAAATCAGTGTGGATTTTTCCTTTCTTTGCAGAACTGTTAGGAAGACTCTGTGTAGCCTTAGAAGTTTTGCATAGTGAAAGAAACTTATAACTATGGGAAAATATTTACTATCTGTTTTAATGATGATATTTAATGAATATTATATATTCAGTTCCTTATTATAACTGTCATTTAGCTATATGACAAGATTAACAAATATGATGTTTTCTATAAAATGATATTTGAATATCCCTCTTAAGAATATTTTTATGAGCTTTCTATGTTAAATCCCTCAGGTTTTAATTGCTCCAAACTTCTAGTATCACTCAGAGGAACTTACATAGTCTTTAGAGAAGATCTTCGTTTTTTTTTTTTCTTTTTTTTGAGAAGGCTCAAGGGCATCTGGTTACATCAGGCTGGCTTCCTGTCAAAAGATGTATGGATAAAGAAAATGTTGTATTCACACACACACACACACACACACACACACACACACACACACACACACACACGAGTATATTTTAGCCATATGGAATAAAATATGGTCATTTGCAGTAAAATTATTTAGTGAAATCATTCAGACTCTGAAAGAAAAATATCAAATGGTGTCTCTTATTTATGAATCATAGATTTTACATAGACACATAAAATTAGATATATGTGAACTGAAAGTAGAATTGAGATGAGGGAAGAAGAAGACTAGTGGGAGAAGATGGAGGAGGTAGAGGAAGAAAGGAGGATTAGGTCAAAGTAAGTGACATACTTGAATGAAAATACCATTATTAAACTCATCACTATAAACAATGAACACATGTCAATAAAACAAGTAAACATATAAAGCCAAACATGCAAACAAACAAGCAAAAGTACAAGAAGAAAAAATCGCATTCTGAGTTAGTGGGTCTGGGGTGGGGCACACTGAGTAGATTTTTTTTTCATGTAGAATTGGTTACCGAGCTCTTTGCTCTCTTTCAGGCTGTTCTCTCTCCCTGCTCTCTTCTCTTTCTCCTCTTTGCTCTCTTCCTGGCTATTCTTCTCTTTCTGCTCTCTTCTCTTTCCCGATGTTCCCTTGGGACAGACAGGACTTTTCCTGTCTCCCTCTTCTCTTCTGTCCTCTCTCTGTGTCTCTTTACCTCTTTTATCTTTCCTTCCCCCTCTCCTTTCTAATAAATCTTCTCACTTAAAAAAAAGAAATGGTTACTGAATGAGTTTGTTGCTGGTTAAAAATATGTTTGAATTTTTAATTTCCCCTGTGAAAATTACTTTGCCTTTGTGAATCTCCCTCCATTTTCAGTCTCCTGCATCTTGTCTCTACTATTGTTGAACAATTAACAGTACATTTCATACAGTACTTGCCTGATAGATGTAAATGATAAATGGGAGAAAATGTTTATCCATAAAATATGATATGTTTTCATATCCTTAAAGCCATTGTCTTCTTATCTTCACCCCATTCTTTGCCCCAGGATACTGGATAACAGGAACATCAAAGTGTCCTTGTCTTCCTCTGTCTCCAAGTTATTTCTCGTCATGGATTCCTTAAGAGGAGGTGTGGAGAGTAGAGGCAGGGACTGACACACATTGGGGAAAGGAAGGCAGACAGACAGTGATGAAGTCAGATATCTATGGTCTCCTTGATCAACCTGAAAGCATGTTCTTGTCAGTTCTCTTTTCAGAACACTGAGTTTCATGCAACTTTCCTTTTGGGGTTGTGGGAAGTACTCTCTCCCTCCCTTTAGGCTAGGGTTCATAACTGCTTCCATATTATTAACTTCGTCGACATACAGCTCCTCTGCATCTTGACCAGAGTCTTTTAAATTTTCTTAGAGAGTAAATGTTCCTCATATTACCTTAACTTCGGTGTGCCCTGACTGGAACAATAGCTTACCATTGATTTTGGAAATACAAACAGGTAAAATCTGCTTGGGCTGTAGAAGGACAAAGTAGTGGAACACACTTAATACACTGCTTTCTATGATGACAGCACAGCAATTTTAAGGAATGTAATACATTGATTATTGTCACCTTGTACGGGAAATCTCTTCTGAAGCATATATTATGTAGTTTGGTTTGGCCAGTGAAAATATGCTCACATTTCCTAACATCATGCTATATACAACAAATTTATACAGTTTTCTTTGTCAAGTAAATAAATGAGCAAGAGAACATGTGAAAAAAGTTTAAAATGGGAACCAAATAGGAAAGGCTCAATTTTGACAAGTATTTAATTGCTCTTCAATTTTTAGTACATGGCAGCATTGCATGACTTTATCAGGTCTGTTGGGGCAATGTCTGTCATTTGAGTTAGGTTTTCATTAGCTCTGTGGCATTTGAAGTATTCAGACAAATTCTCCTGTTTCTCTGGTTGTTTTGAATCAGAGTTCAAGTTAGCTATAGCTCAGCAGGGGCTTCTTGCTTGTTCAGGAGTATTTCCCAGACTGCTGGCGAGTATCCTCATTACAATTGATGATGACGGAGAGCAGAAATAATAATTTTAACTTATGTTGAAAAAGAACAGTAGTAGTTATCTCTTTTGACTCAGGATTTTGTATGAACAGATTAACACTGTCATTCTCTCATCAGGGTCCATATAATATTTGTGCATAAGTTTAGAAGCATAAAGATATACAATTTAAGGTTTTGACGTAAAGAGATTTCCTTTTAAAACATGTTCTTTTAAAATTCTTATTCTGTTTCTCTCTCTCTCTCTCTCTTCTCTCTCTCTCTCTCTCTCTCTCTTGTGTGTGTGTGTGTGTGTGTGTGTGTGTGTGTGTGTGTGTGTGTGTGTGTGTTTATCTGTCTGTGTGTGAATGTGCACATGTACCCTCAGAACTCTAGAGGCATCAGATCTCTCTGGAGCTAGAGTTGCAGATGACTGTGAACTGCTAGACTTAAGAGTTAGGAACCAAACCTGGGGCCTCTGCAAGAACAAGATGTGCTCTTAGCCAGTGAGTCATCTCTCTATCCCCTGAGTGTTGTAGTGATCTGGTTGGAGGAGATTACTTTTTATGTTTAATGTACCCACCATCTTATTTAATTTGAACCTATTTAAATGTCAAAAGATTATGTATTTAGTATTTGGCTAGGAATATTCCAGGATGATAAATGTTGTAGTCTTTAATGTGACAGGGATTTTCTTCTTGGCTTTATTGATTCCTTCTTCATTAGACTTAACATTTGAAGCTGCAAACTCATTCCCATCCTAAACAAATGGTAATGGACTTTACTAGAATTTTATTACTATGATGGAGAACTTGTGGGGAATCTTTTAAATGGGGAATTTTCATGGCTTGCTTTCAGAGTTATTGCTCAGAGAAACCGATATGTAGCAAGGTTTTATTTTTATTTTATAGTTATTATCCGAATAGATGGTAATGTGGCTGACTCCATTGCTCAAATGATTATAACTGGCAGAATTATTTTATTTGGGATAATTAAGAAGTCTAGTCGAAATGTTTGTAAAAATATAAGTGTTGCTGGCTTAATTAATTTCTTCTCTGTTTGTGTCATTCATCTATTCATCTGGTGATCGAGAGTGTCTAGATTAGAAAATACATGTTTCCTCATGGAGCTGTTTTTAGAAGAATAGCACATCTATACAAGTAAATTTTAATTTATTTTTAGCAAATATAACAATATTAGTCATATGATATATAGAAAGAGAGTCTTGTTTGATTGTTGGACTGGAATTGCTTGAAAGATGCGTAGGAAAGCTGTTGACATCTGAGTGGGGTTTGAAGGCTGAATTGAAGATGAGAGATAGCAAATACCAAAAACTCTGAAAGAGCTTATGGTTCCTATTTAGGAAGTTGTTCTTTTCTCCTGCAGACAGTGGGAAGCCTCAAGAGAATTTTAACAAGAGGGGATATATCAAGTTTACATTTTAGAAAAACCTTTTTGAAAAGATATAAGGAAATGCACTGGAAGGAAGAAGTCTGTGATGTGGTAGGTACTGGGAGCAAGCAACAGCTAATATAATGAGCCAAAGCTGGCCAGTAAAAATAAGAGACAGAGACAAATTCATGACACAATTGTGGGGTTCATTTAGTAGAACTTGTTATGTTTCAACTTGTTGCTATAACATGAAATATGCAAAAGAAAATGGATAGGGTGAGAAAATGTGTTTATATTTCAATCCTTTGAAATTTTTTTAAAGAATCCTTAACAGGTAACTGGATAACTAGATAGCCTTGAAATAGAAAGCCACACAAGCTTTCCCTAAGCTACTATTTTTGAGATAGGGTTTCTCATTGCAGGTCTGGCTGTCCTGGTACTCACTCTATAGACCAGGCTGACCTTAAACTCACAGAGATCCTCCTGCCTCTGCCTCCTGAGTGCTGGGATTAAAGGTGTGTGCCACCACCATTTGGCTCTCTAAGCTTTTTTAAACAATCAGTAGAAGCTGGAGTTTGAAGTGCATTATTAACATAGTAAAAGAATAACATATATAAAGCAACAGAATCTAAAGACTGTTTTAAGAATGCAAAATTCCATCACTCAATGGGATAGATTGGGCTATTGTAATACAAGAACTGAACAGAGGGGAAGTATTCCTTACGTTGCTCATGACAGTAGTTTCTTGGACATGGTAACAAAATATTGTAAGCAACAAAATATATAATCAGAAATATGAGACTGAGAAGCTTCTGCAAAGCAAAGGACACAAGAAGAGAAAATATATGTCCTACAGAGTAGGAGAAAACATTGCAAATCATCTTCTAGTATGGGATTAACTGCTATAAACTTTAACCTCTACTTAAAATGGGCAAAGTGGGATGGGGAGATGGTCAGTGGTAAAGTGCTTGCTTTGCAAGCATGGAGATGAGAGTAAGAAAAAAATGTCAGGCTTGGTTGTATGCACTTGTTAATTCAGCACAGAGCAAAGGAAAGATGGGTCATTGGTTAGCCTTTCTAGCCTGATTAGTGAGTTCCAAGCCAATGGGAGACCTAGTCTCAGAAAACAAAGTAGACAGCTTTTGAGAAATGATACCAGAGGTTGTTTTCTAGCCTCCACATGTATGAAACCACACATACAGGCATGTGTGCATTCTTCACACACACACACACACACACACACACACACACACACACACACACACACTCTCTCTCTCTCTCTCTCTCTCTCTCTCTCACACACACACACACACACACACACACACACACACACACAGCACAAATAACTTGAATATACATTTTTCCAAAAAAGATATGTATGTGACCAAAAATCAGCTCAATATTACCAGTCAGCATGGAAATAAATATTAAAATCATGCAATATTGCCTTACAGCAGCTAAGGTTTTAGAGTCAAAAGTAAACCATAAGTAAACCATAAGCAATCACTTGCAAGGATATAGACTAATTGAAACCATTTTGTAGTATTTATGGCCATGTAAAACGTTTCAGGCACTATGACAAACAGCAACTTTTGGAGCTTGCTCAAAAAAGCAACCAAAAAACAAAAACAAAAACCAGAACCAACACACTGCCAGGTATGTCTCCAGAAGGACTTAGGGCTGGATTTTGATGATAATTATATACTCTGGGGTTCATGACCACATTGTTCACAATAGGCAACATTTGGAATCAAGTGTCTATTAGTGGTTGAATGAATAAAGAAATGTAGTATATAATGGTATGCAATGATGAGAATAGCTTCAGTATGAAAAAGAAGTATGTTTTGCCATATGCAACAATACAGATGAAACTTTGGCACATGGTACTAAGTACAATATAGCAGTTACAGGATTAAAAACACACATTCTACCAAAATGAATTGCCTTCATTAGCTAAATTCATAAATACACAAATGAGTGCTTGCTAGGGTCATGATAAGAGAATCAAAATTTCATCTGAAGTGTTTTCAGTTTCAGTTATGCAAGATAAGTAAGTTCTAGAGATCGTTTATGTGCCTAGAGGGAACAATTTTGGTTGTATGTTTAAACAATTTGTTTGGGGGCTAGGTACCATACCTAGCTGTGTATACCCCTCAAACCATATATTAATATTTTCAAATGTTTAGAAGTGATATGTTTATTATCTTAAAGTACTGATTGTTTCATGAGTATGTGTTTCATAATTAGATATGTTCAAGCTTATAGAATTGTATATGTAGATTTTATATGTAAAAGAGATAACATTTCTGTTGTCTCTTGAAGACCTGCTCTTTTCTGAAGGGGAAACAGAGGAATAGTGAATCTTGGGGAAAAGGAAGGTGGGGGCAGACTGGAAGGAGTGGAGTGACAGGAAACTGTAGTCAGGATATATTGTATGAGACAAGAACCTATTTGTAATAAAAATTAATATATATGTATATATATGTAATAATCATACTTAATCAGAAGTCTAATACTTCTATAGAATACAGATGACTCTGAGGTCAGAAATACTTGTGGAAGACCTCAAGCATTTGAAAGGGTTGTCATGGACTGCGTCATTAAAACCCTATATCTTTGACAGCATTTTCATTTCATTTTGAACAAACTGATAATTTTACTACTTGCACGAAGTACTTGGAACATGTCTTTAAAAGTATTTTCTTCAGGATTTGTCTAATCATTACATCTCCAATTCAGAACATTAAGAAAAGTGAGTGGAAATCAAGGCTTGGTTTTTATTTGTTTATTTGTTTTGTTTTGGAAACATAATTATATACTCAGACTACTCAGATATTAGTACTCAGAGTACAAACAGATAAGATGGTAGCAAAGCTCCTCTGAAAAAAAGCTCCTCTGTCTACATTAGTGGTAACATTTGATGGATCCAATTTGTAAAAACTGCTGTATAGCCTGGATCACCTATGGGGTGGCTTACAAAAAAAAACACCCAGGATCCTGCTGCTCTGAGTTTTGCTACTGTTAATCAGACTTACTGAATTCTTTACCAATGGGGATGCTAAGTTGTCCTACTCATGAATCAACAGCAAGAATAAAAGTAGTTGGGTCATCTTTGCAGAATTTCATAGAAATATTACAGCAAATACAAAGCAGCCATGTGTTTGTGAATATGCTTATGTTTCTATGTGGCTCAATGCTCTGAAATCAATGCTGAAAAACTCAGAGTCCTTCTCTTAGTCCTGCAGGTTCCAGGACCCTGCCAAAGGATCTATTACTGAACCCCTAAGGTGGTTGAAAAAGCTGATGAGAATCTACACATTAAAGAAAGTTGATCATAGCTTTAGATGTCAATGGAATTGGATGAAGTGTGATGATAACAATTTTAAAACACAATGGAAATATCCAAATTGGTGTCGTAATTTTTTTAAGATGAAACACAAATGGAATTTATATGTTCCTCTTGTAATTAGTCATTGGCTACATTGTGACAAGCCATGTCAATCCAACTGAGAAATTTAGATTTTTATTCTGAAGGCAAGAGAAAACCACATCCTATGTAATGTATTTGGTTTAAATAGGACATAGCATGTCCTAGGCTTTCCATGCATTTCTTTTATTTGAATGGTTTCAGTAAAGTCTATTCAGGTATAATTTATGTGAATAAAATTCACTTGGCTAATGCACAGAGTGAAGTAACCACCACCAGAGTTAACTATGGAATACCAGGCAAATTATTCTCAATTTCTATCAGTCCTCCTTCCCAGCCTAACTTATGCCAGCCAGTGATATTTTTCTCTGTTCCTATAACTTTACAACTTTGGGACACTCACTATTGAAAACAGTTTCATAGCTTATTCTCAGGTAAAATCTATTTTATTTAATTTTAAGTATTCACTGTATAATACTTTGAGATTTACAAAATTTGGTAATATGAAGTTCCCTATATGCCCTCCAACAAACTTCTGTTTAACGTTTTATATAATAGCAGTACATTTATCAAATTTAGCACAGTAATTTTGAAACAATTTTTTACAGAACTCATTCAAATATTGCCAACTAGAACCTGTTATATGCTTAAGGATCCCACAATACATTTGGTTTTCATGTCTCCTTAGTTTTCTGCAATATGAGGTAAGCCTTCAGTTTATCTTTGTGTTACATGACAATGGTATATTGTTACAGATATCATACTAAATGACCACAGACTATGTGTTTTACAAACATTCTCTGACAGCTGTGCAGTCTAGAACTGAGATACAGGAGGTCAGGCACTTGTAATATGCCTTGGGTTGGTGGCACACACCTTTAATCCCAGCACTCGGGAGGTAGAGGCAGCCTGGTCTACAAAGCAAGTTCCAGGACAGGCTCCAAAGATATACAGAGAAATCCTGTATTGAAAAACAAAAGAAAGGAAGAAAGAAAGAAGCTTGTAATATTTCTTAAACCTTTCCTCTTATCCTATAAACGGTCTTTTTTTACAACTTGTAGAAGGCTGTCTACACCTTCTTTCCTCTATGCCCTATTCCTGCCCTATATCATCACCTTTTATAAAGACATCAGTCATATAAGGAGGGAAAACTTTAGTAATGATGTAAAATAAATGCATAAATTTAATTAATTAGAAAGCCTACAAGAAACAAAAATAATAATATTGAAAGATTTTCTCCCATCTCACATGAAGATTTATAGCTTAAAGTCTTACTTTAAGGTATATACCCATTATGAGTTCACTTTTTTTAGATGGCATGGGGTATCAGCTAAAAATCTCTTTTTATCTCTCCTCCTTTTTGCAAACAAGCATCCAAATGTTCTATGTTGTAGAACCATTTATTGAGTACAGTCATTTTCCTCTATTGAATTTCATTTGCACCTCCGTTGAAATCATTTGACTATGTTTGTATGGGTCTATTTTTGGACTGTCTATTCTGTCCTATTGATCAATGTGTCTGTCTTGTTGCAAACATAACACCAATCTGATTGCCTTATAGGAAATAAGCTAAGCAAGAAGTAGTATGAGCTGTCTGTTTCTTTGAGGGGAACAACGTTGACTCTTATGGTTCCTTTGCTTTCCCATACAGATTTTAGAATTAGTTAATTGATTTCTACAAAAGTCCTTCTGCCATTTCCATTGAGATTATAGTGACTTAATAGCTGAATTGGAGGAGAAACATCTTATTTTAACAATGAGTTTTATAATTCTCTACAATTACTTCTTTCCATTTAAAATCTGACTTGCTTATTTTTTTTAGCACTGTGAATAATTTATTATACGACTATTTGCTTTTTCTATATTGTCCTTGTTTACTTGATAGTACTGTAAATGATACTAGTGAGGGTGTAGCCATAAGTGTCTTTGTCACCTAAGGTTGGTGGTGACAATTCTTTTTCACCAGCACTATGGATGTGTGAAGCAGTGCCGAAGATTGCTGGTATATACGATGGCAAGAGTTGATAAAGCCTGAATAATTGCTCACTAAGGAAGCTGGGATTGAAAGACACCTCCTGGCAGTGGGTGTGGATTCTGAACCTCTGTGTTGTCAGGACTGTGCATATGTCTGAAAAGTGTCACTTGTGTAGTAGATAAGAGGAGAACTGAAACATAGACATGCATAATAAGACTATGGGTATGAGATTTGGTACCTATGATACAGGAACTCCCACTGCTGTCATTGCAACATTGTCCAGAAACAGATACTCGCAAAGTATCTTGGAAATAAACATGACCTAAGGCATTCGAGGAGTTAAGAGTAGCTCCAGTGTTGGAATTGGACCAAACTCTGCATGATGTCTAAGTTAAGATCCTGGAGCATGGACTTTGTACATGAGGACTTCTCTTTGGGGCCCTGGGTATGAGACAATTCACTTTGGCAATAAGGTATGAGTGGGTTCCTTGTTCTAACAGATCCTAGGTCATTAAAGGAGGCATTGGGAAGGTGGCTTTGGGATTGAGAGATATTTGGGAGCAAATGTTTCTTGGGTAGAGGAGGGATAAACAAACTTAATTTATTCTCTGGGTTTCTCTATTGGGAGTGGCTATTGGGTTGTGTTCATGGCAGTGGATACTGTCCTTTATGGAGCAGGCTGCTACGATACATGGTCACTTCTATTATGTGGCTGGTAAGAATTATTTTCATATTCCTTCTTTCCTCCTAACAGTCTCCTGTTATATCACATATGCCAATCTTACAAACACTCTCCTCCCTCCCTCCCTCCCTCCTCCCTCCCTCCCTCCTCCCTCTCTCTCTCTCTCTCTCTCTCTCTCTCTCTCTCTCTCTCTCTCTCTCTCTCTCTGTGTGTGTGTGTGTGTGTGTTCCTGTCTCTCTCCCTCCTTCCATTTCCATTTCCACTTTTTTCAGACAGGGTTTCGTGTAGCCCAGGCTGGCCTCAAAATCATTGTGTGGCTGAAGATAACCTTGCATTCCCGATTCTCTTGCATCTACCTCCTAAGCACCAGATTGCAGGCAAGTATCACTGTGCCAGTCTTTCTAATCATTTTTGATAGGATCTGATTGTGTAGCTCAGACTGGTCTTGAACTTAAGGTCTTGAGTTATGGAATTAAAGAGGTGTGCCACTATGCTCAGCTGTACCAGTGGTGGATTTTATGTGGATATTCTTTCCTATGTTGCTGCAGATCCTTATTGGCTTATTAGTGAATATATGTCTGTTTTGGGATATATGAAGGATAATCTTTCCTACTCTGCCTGTACATGGTATTTAAAAATTGGAATTTCCAGTTGTTCATTGACAGAATGTAGAAATGTAATTAATTTTTATATGTTGACTTTGGTGCTACAACCTCATTAGCATCATTTGTTAGGCTACAAACTTATTAATAGATTTATTAGGATTCCTCACACAATATAAATAGTCATGTCCTCAATAAACTGACATGCTTTTCATTTCTCTTTTGTTGTTTGAATGCACTGGCAAGTAATTATTGTATGATACTTAATAGGAATGATAATAATTGACAATTTTGCCTTACTCTTGATTATAAAAGAAGAAAACATCTAGTCTTTCACTAAATAGTCTGGCCTTGGGTTGAAAAAAGAAAAGAACCATGTACGATTCAGCAAATCAAATTTGTAACTGGTTATTCAGGTTTTCCCTGGTGTGATTTCCAGGGAATTGTTGCCTTCTCCACACCAGGTTCACTGCACAGGAGGTGCAGGGCACTTTTTTTTTTTTCTGGAGGAAGTTATAGTAGAGAACTCAGATCTATCTTATGGACCATGAGTCTATATATATTTACTTTTCTAACCAAAGCAGCCTCTCTCTCTCTCTCTCTCTCTCTCTCTCTCTCTCTCTCTCTCTCTGTGTGTGTGTGTGTGTGTGTGTGTGTCTGTGTGTGTGTCTGTGTGTGTGTGTCTGTGTGTGTTGTGTGTGTGTGTGTGTGGTGTGTGTGTGTGTGTGTGTGTGTGTGTGAACTTGAAGACATCTTTCCCTACAGTGACTCAGAATTTCTTTTTTTTTTATTTTATTAGTTCTAGTTAGGGAACAAGCTTATTTCAAGTCCCTTCTCCCTCTCCCTCCCCTCACCCCAACCCTCCTCCCCCACCCCCAGTCTACCCCCCACCCCATCCACCCACCACTCCCCAGGCAGGGTAGGGCCCTCAACTGGGGCTCTGCAAAGTCCACCAAGTCTTCCTATGCTGGTCCTGGGCCCTTCCCCATGTGTCCAGGGCCAGAGTGTAACCCTTCACATGGGATGGGCTCTCAAAGTCCCTTCTTGCACCAGGGAAAAATACTAATCCACCACCAGAGGCTCCCTGGAGTGCAGAGGCCTCCTTATTGACATCCATGTTCAGGGGTCTGGATCAGTCTTGTACTGGCCTCCCGGACAGCATCTGGGATCGATGTGCTCTCCCTTGTTCAGGTCAACTGTTCCTATAGGTTTCTCCAACCTGGTACAGACCCCTTTGTTCTTCATTCCTCCCTCTCTTCAACTAAATTCCAGATTTCGGCTCAGTGTATATCTGTGGATGTCTGTCTCTGCTTCCTTCAGCCACTGGGTGAGGGCTCTAGGATGGCATAAAGAGAAGTCATCAATCTCATTTTAGGGGAAGAGCTTTTGGGTTATCCTTTCCACCATTGCCTGGATTGTCAGATCATGTCATCCTTGTAGGTCTCTGGAGATCTTCCTAGTTCCAGATCTCTTCTCGGGACTATAGTGGCTCCCTCTGAGATGGTATCTCTCATCCTGCTCTTTCCTCTATTCTTCCCCCAACTCAATGTTTCTGCCCCTCCATTTCCTCTCCTCTTCTCCTCTTCTCTTGCTCTTATTGTAGCAGCTCCTTCCCCCCCTACCCTCATGCCCCCAATTGGTTCAACATACAAAAATCCATCAATGTAATCCACTATATAAACAAACTGAAAAAGGAAAACCACATGATCATCTCACTAGATGCTGAAAAAGCCTTTGACAAAATCCAACATCCCTTCATGATAAAGATCTTGGAGAGAACAGGAATAACAGGAACATATCTAAACATGGTCAACGCAATATACACTAAACCAATAGCCAACATCAAAGTAAATGGAGAGAAACTCAAAGCGTCTCCTCTAAAATCAGGAACAAGATAAGGCTGTCCACTCTCTCCATATCTCTTCAATATTGTACTTGAAGTTCTGGCTATAGCAATAAGACAAGAAAGGGGATCAAAGGGATACAAATTGGAAAGGATGAAGTAAAACTTTCACTATTTGCAGACGACATGATAGTCTACATTAGTGACCCGAAAAACTCTACCAGGGAACTCCTACGGCTGATAAACACCTTCAGCAAGGTAGCAGGATACAAAATTAACTCAAAAAAATCAGTAGCCCTACTATATACAGATGATAAATCCAATGAGAAAGAAATCAGGGAAACATCACCTTTCACAATATCCACAAGCAACATAAAATATCTTGGGGTAACACTAACCAAAAAAGTGAAAGATCTGTACAATAAGAACTTTGAGACTTTAAAGAAAGAAATTAAAGAAGATACCAGAAAATGGAAAGATCTCCCATGCTCTTGGATAGGTAGAATCAACATAGTAAAAATGGCAATCCTGCCAAAAGCAATCTACAGATTCAACGCAATCCCCATCAAAATCCCAACACAGTTTTTCACAGACATTGAAAGACAATACTCAACTTTATATGGAAAAATAAAAAGCCCAGGATAGCCAAAACAACTCTTTACAATAAAGGATCTTCTGGAGGCATCACCATCCCTAACTTCAAGCTCTACTATAGAGCCATAGTTCTGAAAACAGCTTGGTATTGGCACAAAAATAGACTGATAGACCAATGGAATCGAATTGAAAACCCTGATATTGACCCACGCACCTACGGATACCTTATTTTTGACAAAGGTGCTAAATCTATACAATGGAAAAAAGATAGCATCTTCAACAAATGGTGCGGTACAATTGGATTCGGACATGCAGAAAATTGCAGATAGATCCATACCTGTCACCATGCACAAAACTTAATTGCAAATGGATCAAAGATCTCAGCATAAATCCAGCCACACTGAATCTTCTAGAAGAGAAAGTGGGAACTACCCTTGAACAAATTGGCACAGGAGACTACTTCCTGAACATTACACCAGTAGCACAGACACTGAGGTCTGCAATTAATAAATGGGACCTCCTGAAACTGAGAAGCTTCTGCAAGGCAAAGGAAAGTCAGTAGGATAAAACGACCACCCACAGAATGGGAAAAGATCTTCACCGATCCCACATCTGACAGAGGACTGATTTCCAAAATATATAAGGAGCTCAAGAAGCTAGCCACCAAAACACCAAACAATGAAATTAAAAAGTGGGGTGCAGAACTAAATAGAGAATTCTCAACAGAGGAATCTGAAATGGCTGAAAGACACTTAAGAAAGTGCTCAAAATCATTGGCCATCAGAGAAATGCAACTCAAAACAACTCTGAGATACCACCTCACACCTGTCAGAATGGCTAAAATAAAAAATACCAATGACAATCTATGCTGGAGAGGATGTGGAGAAAAAGGAACACTCCTCCATTGCTGGTGGGAGTGCGAACTTGTAAGACCACTCTGGAAATCAGTATGGCGGTTGCTCAGAAAAATGGGAATCAGTCTACCTCAAGATCCAGCCATTCCTCTCTTGGGTATATACCCAAATAGGGCATGTACATACAACAAGGACATATGTTCAACCATGTTCATAGCAGCATTGTTTGTAATAGCCAGAACCTGGAAGCAACCTAGATGCCCCTCTACTGAAGAATGGATTGAGAAAATGTGGCATATCTATACAATGGAGTACTACTTAGCAGAAAAAAGCAATGGAATCTTGAAATTCGCAGGCAAATGGATGGAACTAGAGGAAACCATCCTGAGTGAGGTAATCCAGTCACAAAAAGACAAACACAGTATGTACTCACTGATTTATGAAGTTTAGACATAGAGCAAAGGATTACCAGTCTATAATGCTCTTCACCAAAGAAACTAGGAAACATGAAGGACTCTAAGTGATAAATGGTCCCCAGGAATGGAAGTGGTGTGACTCAGAATTCTATACTTTCCCATTCTTGCTCTTTCACTTTCTAACCTTCTGTCCCAAGAGTATACAATTATAAGAGCTTTTTGTCTGAGTCTTCCTCAACAGTGAGACAATCTACCATCCCCAACAATCTGTCTGTTCTACTTAACCATCCAGAAGTGGGGAAATAGAAAGCTGAACCAACATTTTCTCATGTTAGATCTCATGCTCATACTATTGTAATAAGGAGTTACAAGCTTTACTGTTAATTCTATTTAGGCCTTTTCCTTTAATTGGCTGCACCTGACACCTTGATGCTCAATGCTCCCTAGCTCATCTGAATTCTTGACATTCACTCTAGAGTACAATCTTGGCTGTAGGTTCTTTATTTGTTTGTTTGTTTTTGTCCTTTATGAGACTAAGGGCATTTACTTATATTCCTAGTTGTCTGAATTATTTTTTTCTAAACTATGACTAGATACTGAGTTTTCTCAAATATTTTTTTCTGTATCTGTTGGGTGACCTTTACACATTTATTCATTCCCTGTATTGAGATTGTTTCATGATCTACATTCATTATCCAGATTACTCTTTATAATATGGAATCCCTGATTCTGAAGGATTTTAGACAGTTAAGAACCACCTGAAACAAGGAGGTTGGTCCTTTTGTTTATTCTAATTGACATTCAAGTCTGAAGTCTCTTCTATAACAGTGATGGAGGTGAATAGTATGAAAGCTGCTAAGAACGGCAAGTACTTATAAGTGGCCTCTTTATTTTCTTAAAATAATATCTATTTTCCTAAATGAATAATGAACACAAAGATATGTAGTCATGCCATCATTTCTGTGCTGTTTTTTGGGAGAGGAAATAGGAAAATAAAATAGGTGCTTTGTGATTATTAACTTATTTAATGTTTAATTTCATTGTTTTAAAATTATGTAAGTACATCACATCCCTCTTTCCTTTCCCCCATCTAACACCTCTCACACACTTCCTTGGTTTCTCTCAAATCCATGGTATCTACTTCTTTAATTATTGTTACACACACTGAAAAATTTACTTATGACACATATGTATGAAGATTTCATAACAAATCCATTACTTTGCTGCTAGTCTATGAAAGTATTTTTAATCTATAGAAAATATGCTTTATTAGAAACCTGGCACTAGAGATCCACAAGGATGACCCCAACTAGGAACTTAAGCAATAGTGGACCGACTACCTTAAATGCCCTTCCCCTATAATGAGAATGATGACTACCTTAAATGCCATCCGAGAGCCTTCATCCAGTAGCTGATGGAAGCAGAAGCAGAAATCCACAGCTAATCACTGAGCCAAACTCCTGGAATCCAGTTTCAGAGAGGGAGGAGTGACCAACAAAAGGCCAAGACCACGCTGGTAAAACCTGTAGAGATAGCTGTCCTGAGAAAGTGGGAACTCCTGGACCCCAGTATGACAGCTGGGGAACCAACATAGGACCAAAAGCAGGCATCCTGAACAGCCTTCATACATTAGCTGATGGAAGCAGAAGCAGGTACCCACAGCGAAGCACTGAGCCATACTCCTGGAATCCAGTTGTAGAGAGGGAGGAGGGATAAGCAAAGCAGTCAAGACTGTGCTGGACAAACCTACAGAACCAGCTGACCTGACCTAGTGAGAGCATGCATACCCCAGTCATAAAGCTGGGGAACCAGCATTGGACTGAACCAAAACCTCTGAATGTGGGTGCCAGTTAGGAGGCCTGGGCAGGCTGTGGGTTCTCTAATAGTGAAACCAGTATTTATCCCTAGGGCACAAATGGACTTTGGGAGCCCATTCTGTTTGGATGGATACTATTTCAGCCCAGATACCCAGAGGAGGGACTAGGCCCTCCCCTCAAATGATGTGACAGATTTTATGATCCCCCACGGAAAGCCTCACCATCATTAGGGAGCAGGTTGGGGGGGTTGGAATGGGGCATGGGAGGATGGGAGGGAATGGGGAGATTAATATGTAAAGTGATTGTTTCTAAATAAAAGAGAAAATTATGCTTTATTGAGTAAAAATTTTAGTTCTAAGGGTAATATACCTCCTTACAAGTTATTAGGGTCCATGACATCCCCAGCTATGAGCTTTTGATCTTTTATTTGATAAAGGGCTTAAATTTCTTTCTGTGGAGCAGGCCTTAGATCCAGTCAGGAAGTAGATGGTTACCCCCATATCACTATAACACCAGTAAGCACACATTGCCTGATGTATCAATAGTGTATAATACAGGGTCTACAACTGAGTAAGACTGTTGATACTACTTTTCTACCCGCAGCCTACACGGTATCTTATGGCATGAAGAAAGCTATCCAGCAGGGATGAAATTTCCAGGTCAGTTACAGCTTAATTTCATATGTCCTGAACCTAAAATATTTTTGTGTCTTCAGCAATAGGGTTTCCCCATCTAGTTATGATTGGTAAATAAGAACAATGACAATAACCTGCAATGTTATGTGGGTATCTGAGAATTCCTGACTAATAACCTGTAAGGGCTATCTTACCTCTAGCACTAAAATTTTTACTCAATAAAGCATAATTCTCTAGATTTAACAATACTTTCATAGACTAGCAGCAAAACCATGGATTTGTTATAACATCTTTATACATACATGTCATAAATCACTCTCATTTGCATCTCTCATGCTGCCCTCTTCAATGCCCACCTCACCTCTTACTTTGGCTGGTTCCTTTCCTTCTGTATATTTTTGGTTGTGAGCCTAGCCTTTAATGGCTGAGACATTTCTCCTTTCTTCAGGTTATCTCTCATTCTACTTTCTTATCAAATGTATCCCATTATCTTTTCTCTTTTCTATCTCTGTTAAGATCTTTTCCTCCTTGCTCATGATCCCCAGTCTGGTTGTCTATAAACATGCATATATGAATATATAACATACACATATTATTTTAAATTTAAATTCCACATTTGAGAGAAAAATGCAGAATTTTGTCTTTCTGAATCTGGCTTGTTTCACTTAACATAATGATTTCCATTTGCATACATTTTCTTATGAATATCATGTTTTGAGTTTTCTTTCTTTAACACTTTTATTATTTTTATATAAGTGTTTATCAGACATGAGGGTTTACAAATACCATGTGCATGCAGTTGCCTGGGGAGGCCAGAGGGTGTTGGATCCCCTTGAAGTACAATGTTAGCTGGTAGTAAACTGTCAGATGTGACTGCTATGAACCAAACCCAGGTACTGTAGAAGAGTAGCACATCCTCTTAACCACTCTGCCAGCTCTCCAGTGTCAAGATTTGACTGGATATTCTTTATGGCAGCATAAATTCCATCGTATGTATTACCACATTTTCTTTTTCCATTATGTGTTGATATGTATCTAGACTGGTTCCATTTCATGGCTATTGTCAATAAAAGAATTTATTATCATGAGGGTGCAAATAACAAAGCAGGCACTTTCTTTTATGTTTGCCAATGCTAAGCTGATTATATTCCTGCAGTTATTACAGTTTTTTTGTGTGTACATAAACAATTCACTTGATGGTAAGAAGAGGGAGTGGTAGTCCTGTATGTGCATCATTCTGTCATCTGTGACATGAATTGATTGGCTGCATCTCTAACATCACTCTGCAAGAGAAGGACTCAGTTCTAAGGACTTCTTTCAGCATTTTGCCATTTTTAAGCTTGTGAGAATTTTAGCTCCGTCTTCTGCCTGGTGGCCTCATGCTTCTTTCCCATATTAATTTTTATTACATTGTACTGGTTCATAGAAAAAGTATTCACATAACCAATTCTGGCAGTACTTCTGTATTCTAGTTTCATATAACTTTTGAGGTCTAAGAACTTCTTCAACAATGTTTCTTGTCTGTTTTCTACCTGTTGATATCATGGTACCGTCTCTTAAAACTTTTGTGATCCCCTTTTCAGAAAATTTTTCTTCATCTGGCATTTTTTTGAGACAGGGTCTGAGAGTGCAGTCCTGGCTGTCCTGAAACTCACTCTGTAGACCAGGTTGGCCTCAAATATACAAAGATCCATCTGCTTGTGCCTCTCAAGTTCTGGGATTAAAGGGGTGCACTGTCATGTCTGGATCACCTTTTGTTCTAGGGCCAGGAATATATCAAGTTCCTCCTTTGATAGAGATTGGTAAGGGCTATTTTCCACTTATAAATGTCATATTCTCTTCAAGAGAGAGATTTTCTTTTCATGCACAATCCTTTTTTTATACCAATGTGGCTTCTCTTACTCCTGGAGGAAGAATAGATGTTTTTACATCAAGAATAGAGTTTTTATTAAATTTAGAAATGAAGAATTTAATAATTTTATCCCCAATAAAATATTTTTGCTTTGATCTTTGAAGTTTATGCTAAACTTGGTGGTAAATTAAATATGTGAATGGTATTTCACATATTTGTTATGTATTTAATATTTTCTTCTCTGAATGTTAAAATGTTTTTGGATAAAAGGAACAGAAACCCAACTTGAACTTGTTTCAAAAATCTGAACTAACTGAAAGAATTTTATGATGGTGGATAAAGAAAGGACAAGGGAAGACATGATTGACATGAATTTCCAGAATGGCTTTTACATTAGGGTCTTCTTTTTCATATCTTACCTCTCTTTTTGACTTCATACCATCTTTATCCAAATATGTCAAACCTAGCCACAGGTCATTTCACAGTTGTATGTTTCTTATAACTTCAGCTGCTAGAAAATGAAAGCTTTCCAATTACTATTCAAAAATTCAAAAGGGAATCATTCATTAATCAGTCCAGCTTTTGTCAGGCATCCTCTTCTGAACCAGTTAAATAGGGACAGAAGTTGGGATCACATGCTAATAAGTTATTAAATGGTTCTGAAGGTTCTAGTCCAAGATAAGGGAGTTAGAATGTTTTGTGCCTTTCGTGAGGGTTCTCAATGACAATGACAATGGAAAAACATGTGAAATAAACTTCACACATGATGACCCACAATGCAGAAACCATGCGTTCCTCCACCCCAAAAGATATGACTTTCTGATACTCTTCCCAATAGTCCCAACTTAGGGACCAAAATTTTTGAGACTTGGACCTTTGAGGACTTTCAACAACTAAATTAATGCATGGGTGTACAATGTGGTAGTTTAATACTTACTTATTTTGTGTAATAATTAAATCAGGGCAATTGGCATTGTATATTACCTAAAACATATATTTTGTATTTGTGGTAAACTCCTTCAAAAATAGCCTCATCTATCTAGTTGTATACATGTAATTTTGGCAAAGAAATTTCAGACAACTTCATTTTGAAAGTTTGGAATTCTAGGCAGTGTTATTTTTGTCTTTGAATCTAAAACATCTTCAGAAACAAAAAAGGAAAAAGCCCTGCTGAAATAAACTTTCACGCACACACCTTTTTACTTCTTAACAAACATTTTCTAGCTGCTTCTTGTTAAGACTCTCATATAGTTATGCTTAAAATTTAAGCAAGGACAATAATGCAGAATCATATTTCCTTATATTATCAATGCAATAGTAGCTGTTTTGGCTGAAGTAGAGTTATTGATTGATAAGGACCAAGGCCTATCACTTATTTGGGAGGGAGGTTTGTTGCTGTTGGAATTCTTCCTGTATGACCTAGGACTTAGTATTATGTTACCAGCATTCTTTCCTGCAAGCCTGGTCCCACAGCTGCATCAACCCCAAATGAACACACAGATGCTATATTAGTTATAATGTTGTTGGCTGGTTGCTAGGGCTTCTTATTGGCTAGCTCTGTCTTAATTATTAACCCATTTCTATTAATCTAAGTATTTCCATGTGGTCTTATCTTACAGGAGAAGGGTGCTGATCTCTTACCACTTTACAGTCTCCCATGGCGTTTGACTCTGCCTACATTTCCGAGAATCCTCCTTATCTCCTAGTCCCACCTATCTTCCTACCTCATTAGCCAAACAGTATTTTATTTATCAATCATTAAGAGGAACATATATAGAATAACATCTTCCATCAGAAATACATAGGGTAAACTAGAGTTATCTATGAAGAGAAGCCTGAAATTGAGGAAATGCCTCTATCAGACTGCCCTGTAGGTTACTATTAATCATGATAGATATAATGTCCCAGAACACCATGGATGGTGCCATGCCTGGGCAACTGGTTCTGAGTTGTATAAGAAAGTAGGCTGAGCAAGCCATGTGGAGCAAACTAGCAAGCAGTGGTCTGTGGTTGATGCTTCAGTTTCTGCTTCCAGGCTCTTGCCTTGAGTTTCTATACTGACTTCTATTCATTATAACTATAAGCTGTAGTACAAAATAAACCCTTTCTTCTCCAAGCTGGCTTTGATCATGATATCTATCAACAAATAGAAACTAAGCTAGGACAATAGGGTGTACGTATAACTTATGTATAACTTATAACTTATTTATCATGTTTCAAGTTGATTTACATGTAGCAGGCATTGTTCATAAGCTAGAGTAAGAAAATACACAAACTTTTAAACCAATTTCCAAAACCTTCATGAGGATGACATTTTCTAATAGGACTGTTGTTGAGGGTAATTTCTTTAAAACTAAATGCTTAAAATATGGGAAAGCCCTAAAGTCATATTAGCACTTTGGTAGATTTCTGGTTAAGTCAAATATCATGACCAATTGCCTTGTAGTTTCTTTTAAAGCCCTACTAGCTGAAGCTGGAGAAATTAAATTGAATTCATAGAGTTTTCCAAATTGGTTTGAAATTCATACACAAGCAGTGCAAATGCACAGGTTTTACCATCAAGGGAAATTTGGCCTTACACACTGAATTAGTAAGCACTTTTCTTCATATTTTTTCTGACTTTACATAAGATTTCTCTGATTCTTTCTGTAGTCTTTGATATCATATCAAAGAAAGCCTTCCCTTCAGTTTTCTATTTTGTCTGATACATGGGATGGAACCCAAGGCTTTATGTATTCTAGGCAAGCACTTACCACTGAGTCATACCCCTAGCCTTCAGTTCTCTTTGTAGTAAAGTTTAGAATTTACTTTTAAAAATGTAAATATATTTGTGCTGGAATTGACAATGCAAACTTCAATCACCAGAGAAGAGGGACTCTCAGTTGTAGAATTGCCTATATCAGATTGGCCTGTGGGAATGAATGTCTGTGGAGCATATATTTTTTATTAATAATTTATGGGGAGAATTGAGTCCACTGTAGGTAGTGCCACCACTGGGCAGGTGATCCTGGGTTATATAAGTTATATAAAAAGGCAAGCTGAGTAAGACAATAAGCATCAGTCTTCTATGGCACCTGTTTCAGTTCTTGCCTCCAGCTTCTGACATTGAGTTCCTGCCCTAAGTTTCCTTGATGGGGAACTGTGTTCTGTAAGCTGAAATAATACATTGCCTCACTAGGTTGCTTTGGTCAGTGTTTGATCATTGAAACAGAAAGCTAAGTAGAACACTATTCAGATTTTAAATTTCTATTAAGTTTCATGAATTGTAAATTATATTTTCAAGTGTTGTGTCTCATTTTATATAGTTCATTTTGTCAACATATATGTAATGTATTAACAGTTATTCAAATATTCCATTATTAGTTCTTTAATATCTGTAGTGATGGCATCACTTTTGTTCCTATAAATTATGTTGCATGGTGTGTGTGTGTGTGTGTGTGTGTGTGTGATGTTAATACAGTTTTCAGAGAGTATAGAAAAGGAAGTTGAGCCCTCTGAAACAGGAGTTACAGAGGATTGTGAGCCTCCATATGGGTTTTGGGAAATGAACCCTGGGTCCTTTGTAAAAGCACCAAGTGCTCATTATCCACTGAGCCATCTCTGAGCCTCTTAACTTTTGCTATTTTGTTTTCCATTACATTGCTTTTGTCTTTTTTTTTTGGTCTCCATCTTAAGTTTTAGGTTTTAATTCTATGTTAAGGTATGAGCTTTATAAAATTGCAAGTTTCCTTCTAAACACTGCTTTAGAGATATATATTTTAAAATATAGTTTTATTTTCATCATTTAATTCAGAGTCTTTTGTAATTTCTTTGAAAGTTTCTTCTTTAATAAAAGGTATATTTAGAAGTTATGTTTTAATTTTGAAATATGTATAGTTTTCTAGTATATCTTATTATTGATGTCCAAATAAATTTTCTTACAATCAGACAAAAATTTTGTCTGATTTCTAGGTTTTAACATATACTATGAGTCGCACATGTCCCAGGCTATCTTGAGAAATGTTACCTGTGTGCTTAACAAGAATGTTCTTTTCTGCCTTTGTTGGGTGCAAAATTGTATAAATGTTAATTAAGTCATTCATCATGGTGTATAGGTATTTAAATGTGCTGATAAATTCAGTTTGGTGTTTCAATGGATATTTTTGTATGCATATTTATCAGGTATTTTGTTTTGAATTTTTCTTCTAGTATCCTTATTTGTTTTGGATTAGAGTATAATTCTTTATTCCTAAAATATTTTAAGAATGTTCCCTCTGCTTCAAATTTTTAGAAAGCATTAGCCTCATCCATCTTTGCCTGATCATTTATATAAATGCATTATGATTAGCAGCTGACCTGATGGGTTCCTTTTACCTTGCTTTACTAAAACTGTTTTTAGTTTTCATTATTGATATTTATTTCAAAAGCATGAAGTATTACAAAAAGTATTATAAGAAGTATATATATATATATATATATATATAATATTTTTTGAAGAATTTAAACATGAAACTCTGCAATTTTTCCATTTTCATACACCAAAAATATGGAAGAATCTAGGAAAGTACATTGACACACTGATCTTTTGAATATATCCTGAGAAACTTGAGATATTGCTTGCAGTCAGTATTTGAGTGGAAGTTCACACCTAAGTACTATAAGAATATTTCAATGTTTGATAGAACTTTGAATAAGGAATCTCAGATTGGACTTTTATATTTTATTTTTATTAGTTCAAATTAGGAATAAGTTTGATTCACATGTCAATCCCTACTCCCTCTCCTCCCCCCCCCCCCGCAATCCCCACCAGAAAACTTCTCAAGACTAGGAAGCCAAAGAAAGCTAGATTTCAGACTTTATCTGTAGTGCCTACTGATTTGGGAATGACATTTTTTATAAATTTTATTTAAATTAGAAACAATCTTACATATCAATCCCAGTTCCTTTCCCTCCCATCTTTCCTTGCCCTCTACCAACCCCCCTTTCCCATTCCCCATGCACTCCCCAGGGGGTGAGGCCTTCCATGAGGATCATAAAAATCTGTCAAGTCATTTGGGGCAGGGCCTAGGCCCTCCCCTGTGTATCTAAGCTAAGGGAATATCCCTCCATGGGAAATGGGCTCTCTAAGGAGGCCCCATAGACTGCCCAGTGCTCCTAGCTGACACCCACATTCAGAGGGGCCTGGTTTGGTCCTGTGTTGGTTTCCCAGCTGTTAGACTGGGGTCCATGAGTTCCAAATTTCTCAGTTCAGATGTTTCTGTGGGTTTCTCCAGTCCGGCCTTGAACACTTTGCTCATCACTCCTCCCTCTCTGCAACTGGATTCCAGGAGTTTGGCTCAGTGCTTTGCTGTGGGTGTCTGCTTCTGCCTCCATCAGCTACTCGATGAAGGCTCTAGGATAGCATTTAAGGTAGTCATCAGGGAATGGCATTTTAAATCTTAAAAGCCTGAATCATATTACATTATTGAGTAGGATATCCCTGCTAAAAATTTTGATATTATATTGGTGAAACATCATGGATGTAGCTTTTCTGATATTTCTAGGAGACACAGTCTTATAGTAGAATTCATAGTCCTCTGCTTCTTACAGTCTTTCGGCCCTCTCTTCTGCAGTGCTCCTGATCCTTTCATGCAGAAGTTACATTGTATGTGTATTATATCTGTTGGGGCTGAGCATACTATAGTCAGTTCTCTGCATTTTTACTAGTTGCAGTTTTCTGTGATGATCCTCATCTGCTGGAAAAAGAAGCTTCTTTAATGAGGACCAAAGAATAAATTTTAGAATGCAGTTAGGAATTATGCTTGTCTAGTAATGTGCCAGTAGGAGGTTCTCATCCCTCTTTTGTTCCCCCAATTCATGCTCTCTTCTTTAGTATTTTTGTTGCATATATATACACATACATTCTATTACACATGCATGCACATACATACACACCTAAACACAAACTACATATATATAATCCTTATGTAATATATATGCATATATATACATACATATATATATATATATATATATATATATAGAGAGAGAGAGAGAGAGAGAGAGAGAGAGAGAGAAAGAGAGAGAGAGAGAGAGAGTTATGTGTGTAAACTACTGATTCCATCTTTGCACTTATGTACATGTGTCTGAGGCTGACCACCTACCTGGTATTGGAAAACCTACTTAGGAGTTCATCCTTGGAGGAAACTGATTCTCCCTCTCACGGATGCCATTGACTCCCTTTGTCTAGGGGTGGGACCATTTAGAATTTCCCCTATATCCTTAATGACATCTCAAATGATTCCGTTCTTATGATGATCTTGTTTTTGCAACTATATTGTTGTGAATTCATGAGTGCTGTTTAACAGCAGAAACTCTGGGCCTCTGGATCCTACAATCTCTCTGCCCCCCTTTCTGAGGGTATTTCCAATACCTTATGTGTAGGAGTTGTAGTTTAGGTGTACCATTTAAAGTTGGCCACCACAAGGTCACTTCATTGAAACCAGTTATGGATCTCTGTAATAGCTTCCATATGTTGCCAAAATGAGGCATCTTTGAAGAGGGCTGACAGTATACTTACATGTCGGTATACAGATAAATATTTAGAATATAGTTATAATTCGTATTGGCTTAGGAAAATTGCAATAGAAGCTTCTTGTTTTGGGTCTTTGACCTCTTCAGCCAAGGGTAGTTGGATAAGTTTATAGTACCAGGTAAAAATTCCCTCTTGTTGAGTGGGCCTTATTGTAGGGGAAGCTGTAGCCATGCCTACTTAGGGGCTGGCTACAGGTGTGCCTGACCACGCTTGCGAGGGCATTGTCAGGGTGACGTAGTGTGACTGCGTTTTCTCTTTCGGTTTCTCTTTTGGGCTTGCGTACAGACTGCTGCCACGCTGGCTGGGTAGGTCGCTCTGTAAGTAAGGCTTTTCCCTATTAAATAGCCTTATATTTCTACCTGACTTCGTATTGGTAATTTCCCACTATATCTGGTTGTCAGGAGCGGGATATTGGAAACCTACACTCCATTTGGGACAGGCTGTGGGTTCCACTAGGCCTGTGACCTAGGCCTGGAAAGCGCCCTCTCTCCACAGGTGCTCCTGGCTAGCAGCCGACCCACTGCAGCTGAGCTGCTCAGAACCATCCACCCAGCTTGGAGACAGTTTCTAGCTGCCTAGACTGGAGGTAGGCCTCGGCTTTCAGCAGAGGCTTCCCCTGGCCGCTGCTGCAGGAAAGCCGCATCTGTTTCAGTGGTTGTGGCAACAAGACCGTATACTCTCTAAGATAAGCACAGCAGCTTTTGTGACCTCTCTCCACCGCTGACCGACTGCTGCCAAACAAGTGGACTAACTGAACACCTGTGCCACCCACTGGTCAAAGATAGTTACTGCATCTAGAGTAGAAATCAGGTAAAATTATGGCAGAATGTTTATCATTTGCTAAAATTGGTAATATTTTTGCTTATTATGTGAATTCACTGTTTGAGTAGGATGCTAATCTACCAATTACCGGCCTATATACCGTAATGGCATTTAGCTTGCTGGTACAAATAATATTACTAGCCAGAGGACTCAGGAATAGGGATAAGGATAACCTCACCACCTACTTACAGGAAATAACAGCTTTACGCAATGAGGTTTTGGAGAACAGATTAGGTCAGACCACAATTGTGCAGCAAGTGGAACAGAAATTGGATGATAAGCTTGGCTCTGTGTCCAATACGCTAAAGACAGAGCTGTCTGTTACCCAAGATGAGATGCAGCGTATTTATGCCATATCTGAGACCTTAGAGGCTAGGCTGTCAGAAGACCATGATGAGCTAAAAAATATCTGTAGCCAGCTAGAAACTCAGATAGGCAATGTTACCCAGAAATTAGATGCAAAGGTGCAAGATACCCAGCATAGGGTTGAAGAATTGGACAATGCCATTCAATCAATTATTGAAGCATCCAAGGTAGCAGATCACAAATTTGAGTCTAGATTTGAATGTTTGGAAGATAATTTAGAGTACAGAGCTGACAGATTACATAGGTCCATACGGTCGATTGCTGAGGACTAAAAATCAGCAAATCATGACCTCAATCTAGACTCCAATACCTAGAAGGCAGTTTCCATGCCATCCAGATGCTGCCTAAGGATGATCATATTAAAGACCTAGAAAAACATGTAAATGAGCAGTTAGAGCAATTTACAGATTCACTAACATGCTTGGAATCTTTTATGATTAAGGAGATTGAAACTTTTCAAAAGGATATCATTACTAGGCTTAAAGATCATTGGGATGCCTCCAAAGCAGAATCACTCCAATTCCAGGCACCTACTTCACCCAGGTATCGTGACTATTCTTCTAAGGTTGTTACTCGTACACCATTAGTGTACCCAGCTACCATGGTAGAAAAGCCAGCTTCTAAGAAACACCCTCATGGACGGATGGCTTATGAATGGCAACCTATACAGCTGAAGGATCTTAAGAATATTAAAGAATCAGTTGTCTCATATGGTCTCCATAGCCCATACATAAAACAGCTATTACATTCATGGGCAACCTTTAACAGGGTGACACCCACAGATTGGGAACGATTGGCAGCAGCTGTACTTGAGAATTCATGCCAAATCCAATGGAAGGCATTAGTAAGGGAAGAGGCAAAGCTCCTTGAGCGTCAGGGCATAAAGGAAGGTTTTGAAGCCCCTCTAGATAAGCTTCTTGGTAAGGGTATTTATGATGACTCACAGGTTCAGGCTGAATATGATGACGATATACTGTCTCTATGCAGGAAAGCAGCATTAAATGCCTGGGATAAGGTTCGTGAGCCAGAAGAACGCCTAGAAGCTTATAGCAGAATAGAACAGGGACCTACAGAACAGTTTCAGGACTTCTTAGAAAGGTTAACTAGGGCAATAGAATTACAGGTAACAGATCCAGAAACAAGACAATCAATTATATATACAATAGCTTATGAAAATACAAACCTAATATGCAAAAGAATACCTTTGCCTTTAAATATCAGATCAGCTCCACTAGAAGAATTGGTTTTGTATGCAGCCAACATTGACTATAATGTGCAAGATAATGGAGCTTGGGTAGGAGAAGCCATCTCCAAAGGTTTAAAATGGCAACAGGAAATTAAAAGGTCTAGAGGTGAGGATGTAAGGGCTTGGCAAGGAGAAACACCTTACAGAGGTCAACATAGATACCAAGAGGCTAGAGGTTACTAATACTATAAACCAGAACCTTGGGTAGGAAGAGCCTTCCCCTGGAGACCACGAAGGCTCCAGGAACCTAGATGTTTCAACTGTGGTAAAATGGGACATACTAAGAGAAATGTAGACAAATGAATTCTAACAATGCCTCATATGGAAGGCCACTGCCTTCTGGATTGTGTAGAAGATGTGGTAAGGGCAGACACTGGACCAATGAATGAAGAGAGACCAGGGACATACAAGGAAACCCATTAAGGTGGGAAACCCCGAGGGGGCCTCAAGAAGGCCCCCCCCCCCCCCCCCCCCACACACACACACACACACACATCGAGAAAGTTTGGGTCATTCCAAGTAGCAGTGGGAGACAATCTCTCACAGGAACAATAGATAGTTCTTTGCCTATTGTGAAAAATGATTCTGCTCTAGATGGTAGTTTGAATAGTGATGAAGAATCAAGTGTGAATGGACAAAATGAGAAACGCATATTTTGATAAAGGGCCTCAGTTGAAAGTGAAAATTAATAATAAAGTTATTTCTGGCTTAGTGGACACTGGGGCGGATGTAACTATTATTACTCAAAAGTCTTGGCCTCAGAAATGGCCTCTTAGAGAGGCAAATGTACAATTTTTAGGAATTGGAACTCTATCTAGAGTTCAACAGACTGTTAACTCAGTGGTCTGCATTGGACCGGAAGGACAGAAAGGGATACTTAAACCATACGTGGCAGATATAGCTTTAAATCTCTGGGGTCATGATCTCTTACAGCAATGGAATACTCAGATTAATATTCCTCCAGTGTCAGATACAAATTATGTACAATCTTTAGATGATAGTAGAAAAGATCTGGTAAGACGCTATGGAAAACGTTTACCAACCATCCATGCTGTACAGAAACTAGGTACAAATGATGGACCTTCAGAGGAGCCAAAGGCTGTGCCATTGAAGTGGCTTACAGATGAACCAGTTTGGGTAGGACAATGGCCTATGACCTCTGAGAAGCTAGAGGCTTTAGAAAAGTTAGTACAGGAACAGCTAGATGCTGGACATAGAGAGGAATCTACCAGTCCTTGGAATTCCCCTGTATTTGTTACCAAAAAGAAGTCAGGTAAGTGGAGAATGCTGACAGACCTGAGAGCCATAAATAAGGTAATTCAACCATTGGGATCTCTGCAACCTGGAATGCCATTATTTTCCTTAATACATAAAGGATGGCCTATCATAGTCATTGATCTAAAAGACTGTTTCTTCACAATACCATTACAGGAAAATGATAGAGAAAAATTTGCATTTACTGTACCAACTCTTAATAATTCACAGCCAGTTAGGAGATATCAGTGGAGAGTTTTGCCACAAGGAATGCTAAATAGTCCTACTTTGTGTCAGCACTTTGTACAGCAACCTTTGGAAATAATTCGTAAGAAATTTTCACAATCTCTTGTTTATTATGGATGACATTCTTTTATCAGATTCTAATAAGGAAACTTTGGAACGTATGTTAGAAATGGTGAAGGAAGTTCTGAATCATTGGGGATTACAGATTGCCCCAGAAAAGATACAAAGAAGAGATTCTATTAACTATTTAGGTTACAAGATAGACTTACAAAGAATCAGACCTCAAAAAGTACAAATTAGGAGAGATCGATATCAAACTCAATTCTCTTCAGAAATTATTAGGGGAAATTTCTCAATTACAGACAATTATTGGTGTAGAAGGACATGACTTAAAGCATTTAAAAATGGCCCTTAAAGGTGATAAGGACCTAAACAGTCCGAGAATATTATCTGATGAGGCAGAAAAAGAGTTACAATGGGTAGAAAACAGAATATTGGATGCACATGTAGATCGGATAAACCTTGATTTAGACTGTATTCTGGTTATCTTGCCATCCAGAGAATACCCTTCTGGAATTCTGATGCAAAGGGAAGACACTATATTGGAATGGATATTTCTGCCACATAAACAGAATAAAAATTAAAGACATATATAGAAAAGATTTCTGATTTGATTTTAAAGGGTAAATTAAGACTTCGTCAGCTGACTGGAAAAGATCCAGCAGAAATTATAGTACCTTTAACTAATGAAGAAATTTCCTCCTTATGGAAGGATAATGAATATTGACAAATAGCTCTTACTGACTTTTTGGGGACAATTAGCAACAACTATCCCAAAACTGACAGAATTAAATTCATAAAAAAGACAGTCTGGGTTCTTCAACATATTGTAAGACAAACTCCCATTTCTGGAGTTCTTACCTTCTACACTGATGCCAACAAATCAGGTAAGGCAGGTTATAAAGCAGGTGAGGTAAGTAAAGTAGTTCAAAGTCCATATACATCTGTACAGAAGGCAGAATTATATGCAATTCTCATGGTACTTATGGATTTTACAGAACCTCTTAATGTAGTTACTGATTCTCAATATGCAGAGAGAGTCGTGTTACATATTGAGACTGCAGAATTTGTTCCTGATAATACAGAATTAACTTCTCTGTTTTTACAATTACAGGAAACTATCAGAAACAGAAGTAATCCTATATATATTACACATATCAGATCCCATACAGGTCTGCCTGGCCCACTAGCACAAGGCAATGATGAGATTGATTGCTTATTAATTGGAAGTGTGCTAGAAGCCTCAGAATTTCATAAGAAACATCATGTAAATAGCAAAGGTTTGAAAAAGGACTTCTCCATCACTTGGCAACAAGCCAAGGAGATAGTGAAAAACTGTTCTACTTGTTCCTTTTATAATCAAACTTCATTGCCAGCAGGTTGTAATCCTAAGGGCATTTGGAGAAATGAGATTTGGCAGATGGATGTCTTTCACTTTGCAGAGTTTGGAAATTTGAAATATTGCATCATACTATAGACACATTCTCAGGGTTCCAATGGGCTACTGCTCTTAACTCTAAAAAAGCTGATTCTGTTATTACACACATGCTAGAGGTGATGGCAGTTATGGGTGTTCCTGCACAAATAAAAACTGGCAATGCTCCAGCATATGTCTCTACAAAATTGGAACAATTTTTCAAATATTATAACATAAAGCATGTTACTGGTATACCACACAATCCTACAGGACAAGCAGTGGTTGAAAGATCTAATAGAACACTTAAGGAGATGCTCAACAAACAAGCTTGGAAGACTAAACCCCCCAAACATAGGTTGCATAATGCTTTATTAACACTAAACTTTCTTAATGCCAATGAAAAAGGACAAACAGCTGCAGAAAGACACTGGACTACGGAAAAAACTGCTGAACTCAATCAGCCGGTATACTTCAAAGATGTACTAACCTCTGTATGGAAACCAGGACATGTGTTACGTTGGGGCAGGGGTTTTGCATTGGTTTCTACAGGAGAAGAAAAACTTTGGATACCATCAAAGTTGATCAAGATTCGAGTGGAAAAGGAAAAACCTCTTGACAAGACAAATGACAGGTATTCTACTAAGGTACATCTTATAAACTAAATAAAAACCTCCCAAAGGAAAGGGAAGTGTTTTGCTTTTATCTTCACAGGAAAACTCATCTTCTGAAGGCAAAGGACACTGCATGGGTAGATTCTTAAAAAGAAAAGGTAGCTATAACCATCAAGCAAAAGGAACGTGCCATATGGTAAACTTTACAGCTGTCTCTCAAAAAACTCTATTTCTTTTTATTTCCTAGTCCCTATTCAATTAAACCAATGCTAGATTTAGAGGTGGATTTGGCTTTCCTCCTCTAAAATCCAAGCATGTTATTTAACTAAACTTTAGTGTTTTTGTATTGTATCAAGAAGCCAATTGATGTAATACAGAATAAAAGAAGAATTTGGGGACTGTCTTTGTCATTTCTTGGATCTTTCTCTCAAGGTATACACTCTCTCATAATTGTTATGCTCTCATGGTTGCATTCCCCAGAATGTTTACATACACAAGCAAACATTTCTCTGCTGTTTATGTTTGACTCCCACACAGCCAATGAAGACCTGCCTGACAGCAATCCCTGGACTCCCTGGAAAAAAATGGGCTACACATCCTCGAGTGCACTGGATCCAACTTGCTCCATTTTAACTGACACTCTGGCCAGAGGTTCGGGTACTGACTTCAATCAAGTTGATGATTTCAAGTGAGATCTTCAATCAAGAGAATCCCATCTAGCATGGACTGGATACAATCCATTCAAGACTTTCACTATACTAACATTTTCTTCCTACAGGACCCCACAAGGCTATCATCGTCCTATTTCAGCAGGAAGTAACTTGGAGGATGCTACGACCCCTTTCCCCATTGTTGTCACTTAGGACAGTGTATATACCTATTTAGGGATAGCTTCCTATTGTTTATGGTTGGGATTGGAAGGAGGTGTTCAGGCTTGGACACCTCTTTCAGATGACTTTAGGGTTTAGTTAAAATAGATAGTTAGGATGTGACATAAGCAGATTGTTGTATCTTCTTATATTTTACCTTTATGATGGTTAATTTTGGATACTTTACACTGTTAAGTTTTAATCCTCTTTTAGACTAAAAGGGGAATTGCAGGGGAAGCTGTAGCCACGCCTACTTAGGGGCTGGCTACAAGAGTGCCTGACCACGCTTGCGAGGGCATGGTCAGGGTGACGTAGTGTGACTGCGTTTTCACTTACGGTTTCTCTTTTGGGTTTGCGTACAGACTGCTGCCACACTGGCTGGCTAGGTTGCTCTGTAAGTAAGGCTTTTCCCTATTAAATAGCCTTATATTTCTACCTGACTCCGTATTGGTAATTTCCCACTATACCTTATGTCCAACTAGACTGTTGTCAGCCACCCCCAAGATAAAAGTGCCTCATAACACACACACACATAAATTAAAAATACAGTTTAAAAAATAAATTTACTCTTCAGTGAAATAGAAATTTCTCTATTTCATTTTCTATATTCATACTTTTACTTCATGAATAGTTATATTTGAACACATGGCATAGGCATTCAGCTCTGTATATATTCCATATTTTTAGCTTTTCTCTTGAGCAATTTATTTAAAAATTGGCTATTTCCCACTAATTGATGAGTCCGACCGGCACTTTAGCTGACTAAACTGTGGAGCCACCCATTGCCCATTTAATTAATTAATTAATTAATTAATTAATTGTTTTTTCGAGACAGGGTTTCTCTGTGTAGCTTTGGAGCCTATCCTGGCACTCGCTCTGGAGACCAGGCTGGCCTCGAACTCACAGAAATCTGCCTGCCTCTGCCTCCAGAGTGCTGGGATTAAAGGCATGTGCCACCAACGCTGGGCTGCCCATTTAATTTAAATTGTCACTTTTATCATGAATTGAACTTCACTGATAAACTAATACTTAAACTGATTACCTAATTCCAAAGAATACACTTTTGAACTATTTTCTGCTACTTCTGAATCAAAACAGATGGCTGGATGTTGTCTAAATATAATTCTCAACTATTTATTAAAAGTAACTTTCCTGTTATTATGTTTTACTCAAATTTTAATTTAGTACGCTAACAGTGGATTTCATGAAGTACCTTCACGCAAATGTGCTATTGAGCAACAATACATTAGTGTATTATATGTTGAGAAAGACATGAAACCATGTATCATTAAAAATCACTCAAATTTGGGGTCAGGAGATGTCTTCGTGGACAAAGGTGCTTGCTACAAAGACTGACAAACTGAATTTGATCCCCCAAATCCACAGGGTGGAAAGAGAGAACTGAATCTTTCTGCAAGTTGTTTTTTTGAGTGCCACATGCACATGCACACGTGTACAAACTAAATGTACAAAATATTAGCTTAGAACTCACCCTGTATCTTAGACTAGCATTGAGTTTGTAAATTTACTTGCCTCAGCTTCTCAGGTGTTAACATTATAGGTGTGAACTACCATACCTGGACTTAAATTTTATGCTCTTTTTATTGTTATTTACAATATTTTTATTTAGCTGTTTGACTAATAGCATCTCAAGGACTGGGGATGTAGCTCAGCTGGTAGAGTGGCTCACTTAGCACCCACTTAGAGCCTCAAACACTGAGAATGCAGTTGCATAGTGAGTTTGAGGCCAGCTGGGGCCTGTCACAGAAAAGTGTCATATATATTAAATTTCAGTTATTTTTCTTTTCTAATATGGTACTGGGATAGAAACCAGGTCCTTGTAATACTAAGCATGTGCTCTACTTATGAGCTAATTTTCTTGCCATGTCAGGGATTAAATCAGGACCTGGCATATGCTAGCCATTTGGCCTATCACTGAGCCATACCCTCAGCAACTCATCATTCATGTTTTAGCATAACAAAAAGTTTATCATTTTTCTAAATGTTTAAAAACTGTCTACAGGGCGAGGGAGGTGGCTTAGTCAGAAGGTGCTTGTTGCGCAACATGGATACCCGAGTTTGCATCTCCAACACCAGTATAAATGCTGGTCAGGCATGGAAGCCTACCTGCAATCTCAGTGCTTAGGAGCCAGAGATAAGATTCCTGGGGTATGCTGGTAGCTAGACTAGTTGAGTCTGTAAGCTATGGGTTCAAGTGAGAGACTATAACCCTACAAAAGAAGGTAATTAGCATTGACCTCTGGCCTCCAAACACATGCACACCTGTACACCCTAGTTCACACCTGTTCTCTCTCTCTCTCTCTCTCTCTCTCTCTCTCTCTCTCTCTCTCACACACACACACACACACACACACACACACACCATATAGACACATAGGGGGAAAATCCTCACTATAGATATAACTGATTCACTTAACCCTTAGCAATTTAATTTTTAAAACTTTTTTCTTTTGTATTTAATGGAAGCCAAGTATGTTTGTTTTTGCTGCCTCACACGTGCATCACTGACCTCATGATATCATAAGTGGCATTTTTGGCCAGAGTGCCATTTTGTAGTACAACAGGGTTTATTAACCCCTGCACTTCTGGACCACCTGGGGTGTATCTTCAGCCAAGACAAACTAAATCACCATCTCTGTGTATTGGGTTAAGTAGTTTTAAAAGTTAGCCAGAGGATTCTCTGATATGCAGAAAATATGGAGTGTTATTGAACTAAAGCAACTTCAAAATCATAAAGTGATCCAAAATTATTCTGTAAAAAGATATTGAAGTTAGTAAATTATGACTGGATATTTAAAGTGTGTTACAGTTCATTTTATAGGTGTGTTTTTGCTACTTTCCTGTGGCCATCTTGAAATTTGTTGGTAAAATTTGTGCAGGTATCTTTCATCTTTCCTTACTTCCATGCTGAGTACTTTGAAACTGTGCTGAGTAGGAAAATTGCTTCTGTATATTTGATACTCTGTTATATAATTAATAACAAAGTTACCAAAACTATGAATACCATAATCTCCACTCAAAATCTTTGTAGGGCTATTGATACAAAAATCTTTTTTGGAAAGTCATTCAATATTCAAGTACTCATCAATATCTATTCTTTTTAAAATACATGTCTAGATATGACTTCCCCTTACAAATCCTGGCACACATATTCAGTTTCCTATTAGTATTGCCTTTTGGTCATATAATGGGATTCTGTAACTTAATATGTACAAAAGAGAACTTTTGATTCATATGTCTAAATCCAATCTTCACTTAGTATTTTCAATTTCAGTAACTGGTACCTGTGCATAACTTTTCCTGGGAAGACACAAAGTAATGTCTATTCACTTCATATAGGGCACTGACAGACCAAAGAAATGGTTCTATCCAAGTCTATCTTGGTGAAACAGTGAGGGCTTCTCTTCTCTTCTCTTCTCTTCTCTTCTCTTCTCTTCTCTTCTCTTCTCTTCTCTTTTCTTTCCTTTTCTTTTTTTTTGGTTTCTACCAGGAGCATTAGGTTTGTAATTCTTGGGCAGCCACAATGCTGAAAAGCTGCACAAACGTAGCTTGGGAGACTCACGAAAGCTGCACCACTAGGGTGAGTCCCAACGCTAGTAAGTGTTCCACCTCTGATGTACTCTAGCACTTTGAACATTGCATGTGTGTGGGGCAGGT
Organism: Cricetulus griseus; assembly: GCF_003668045.3. Classification (NCBI taxonomy): domain Eukaryota; kingdom Metazoa; phylum Chordata; class Mammalia; order Rodentia; family Cricetidae; genus Cricetulus; species Cricetulus griseus. The sequence goes on from NC_048604.1 coordinate 90,953,830, forward strand.
TTCTGTGCAGTGGGAGACAGGCAGGAGGTGTTGGTAGCTGTAATTTCAGGTGACGGTCTGATGGACCTCTCCACCTCCCTGTATGTTGGAATATTAACAGAACTAATCTCATTAGCTCCTACTGAAGATGGTTCCTTGAATCAATTATTTCATTAGCATTTGTCTAATGATTTATTTGGTGAAATTCATACAGGAATAGGAGAAATCTACTGGAGCTACCTTTAGATAACTCTGAAGTATCATTTCTACTAGGAAGACAATTTAAGTTCTTATTTCTTTGGCTATACTTATGTATGTATTTATAGTTATTCTGTGGTCCTAAGGATAGAATCCAGGGCTCTGTGTATACTAGATAAGTATTATAACTCTTAAGTTTTTAAATTAATTTTTATTTAAAGTAAAAACAATCTCATTTTACATACCAATCCCAGTTCCCCCTCTCTGCTGTCCTCTCATTCTCTCCCCCCCCCCCCCCCGCCATCTCCCCATCCCAGCCCCATCCACCCATCAAGGAGGGTAAGGCTTCCCATGGGGGAAATCATCAAAGTCTGTCACGTTATTTGGGGCAGGGCCTAGGCCCTTCCCCTGTATCTAGGCTGACAGAGTATCCCTCCATAGGGAATGGGGTCCGAAAGTCCATTCCTGCACTAGAGATAAATACTGTTCCACTGTCAGAAGCCCTATAGATTGCCAAGCCCCCCCCCCGCAACTGACACCCACATTCAGGGGGTCTGGTTCAGTCTTATGCAACATTCCCAGATGTCATTCTGGAGTTCATGAGTTCCCCCTTGCTCAGGTCAGCTGTTTCTGTGGGTTTCCCAAGCACGATAATAACCCCTTTTCTCAGCACTCCTCCTTCTCTGCAATTGGATTCCAGGAGTTTGACTCAGTGCTTAGTTGTGAATCTTTGCTTCTGCTTCCATCAGCTACTGGATGAAGGCTCTATGACAACATTTAAGGTAGTCATCAATTTCATCATAGGGGAAGGGCATTTAGGGTAGCCTCTCTACTACTGCTTAGATTCTTAGTCGGAGTCTTCCTCGTAGATTCCTGGAAATTTTCCTAGTGCCAGATTTCTCCTAAGCTCATAATGGCTTGGCTTCCTCTATTAAGGTCTCTCTTTCATTTCCCTCCTTCTCTGTTCTTCCCCAACCTGATCTTCCTGATCCCTCATGTTCACCTCCACCCTCCCCCTTCCCCCCCCAGTTTCTCCCCTTCTCCCATTCTCTTTTGCCTAACTCCCTTCCTCCTCCCCCATGCTCCCAATTTACTTAGGAGATCTTGTCCATTTCCCTTTCTTGGGGATGGGGTAGAGTCCATGTATGTCTGTCTTAGGATCCTCCTAATTTCCTAGGTTCTCTTGGGGCTGTGGATTGTAGGTTGGTTATCCTTTGCTCTATTTCTAATATCTGCTTATGAGTGTCTGGGTTACCTCACTCAGGATGGTTTCTTCTAGTTCCATACATTTGCCTGTGAATTTCACCTCATGGTTTTTTTTGTTGTTGTTTTGTTTTTGTTTTTCTTTTTACCACTGAGTAGTATTCCATTGTGTAAATGTACCACATTTTCTTCATCCATTCTTCAGTTGAGGGGGATCTAGGTTGCTTCCAAGTTCTGGCTATTACAAATAATGCTGCTATGTAGATAGTTGAACAGATGCCCTTGTGGTATGAATGTGCTACTTTGGGTATATGCCTAAGAGTGGAATTGCTAGATCTTCAGTTAGATTGATTCCCATTTTCCTGAGAAACTGCCATACTGATTTCCAAAGTGGCTGTGTAACTTTACATTGCCACCAGCAATAGAGGAGTGTTCCTCTTTCTTTACATCTTCTTCATCATAAACTGTCATTGGTATTTTTGATTTTAGCCTTTCTGATAGGTGTGTTAGATCATAATTGCATTGATATACATTTCCCTGATGGCTAAGGAATTGAGCAATTTCTTAAGTACCTTTCTGTCATTTGAGATTCCTCCATTGAGAATTCTCTATTTAGGGCTGTGCCCCATTTTTAATTGGATTATTTGATGCTTTGGTGACTAGCTTCTTGAGATCTTTGTATATTTTGGAGATAAGCCCTCTGTTAGATGTAGGGTTGGTGAAGATCTTTTCCCATTCTGTAGGCTGCCATTTCATCTTTTTCAACGTGTCTTTTGCCTTACAGAAGCTTCTCAGTTTCAGGAGGTCCCATTTATTAATTATGGATCTCAATGTCTGTGCTACTGGTGTTATGTTCAGGAAGTGGTCTCCTGTGCCAATACATTCAAGGGTACTTCCTACTTTCTCTTCTAAGTGGTTCAGTGTAGCTGAATTTATGTTGAGGTCTTTGATCCATTTGGAATTAATTTTGTGCATGGCGATAGACATGGATCTATCTGCAGTATTCTAAATGCCAGCCTCCAGTTATGCCAGCAACATTTGGTGAAGATGTTTTCTTTATTTCATTGTATAATTTTAGCTTCTTTGTCAAAAATCAGTTCATCATAGGTTTGTGAATTAATATCAGGGTCTTTGATTCGATTCCATTTGCCTACCTGTCCGTTTTTTGTGCCAATACCAAGCTGTTTTCAGAACTATAGCTCTATAGTAGAGATTGAATTCAGGGATGGTGGTGCCTCCAGAAGTTCCTTTAATATACAGGGTTCTTTTGGCTATCCTGGGTCTTTTGTTTTTCCATATAAATTTGAGTATTATTCTTTCAAGGTCTGTGAAGAATTTTGCTGGGCTTTTGATTGGGATTGAATCGAATCTGTAGATTGCTTTTGGTAAGATTGCTATTTATACTATGTTGATCCTGCCTATCAAAGAGCATGGTAGATCTTTCTATTTTCTGATATCTTCTTTAATTTCTTTCTTTTAAGACTCAAAGTTCGCCGGGCACACACCTTTAATCCCAGCACTTGGGAGGCAGAGGCAGGTGGATTTCTGTGAGTTCAAGGCCAGCCTGGTCTCCAAAGTGAGTACCAGGATACGCTCCAAAGCTACACAGAGAAACCCTGTCTCGAAAAAAAACCAAAAAAAAAAAAAGACTCAAAGTTCTTGTCATACAGGTCTTAAACTCGTTTGGTTAGAGTTATCCCAATATATTTTATGTTATTTGTGGCTATTGTAAAGGGTGATGTTTCTCTGATTTCTTTCTCATCCCAATTATTGTCTGTATATAGTAGGGCTACTTTTTTTCCTTTTTTGTTTTTAGTTAATCTTGTATCCTGCCACTTTTCTGAGGGTGATTATCAGCTCTCGGAGTTCCCTGGTAGAATTTTTCAGATCCCTTATGTAAACTATCACATCGTCTGCCAATAGTGAACATTTAACTTCTTCCTTTCGAATTCGTATCCCCTTGTTCTCCTTTTCTTGTCTTATTGCTATAGCTAGAACTTCAAGTACAATATTGAAGACATATGGAAAGAGTGTACAGTCTTGTTTTGTTCCTGATTTTAGAGGAATCACTTTGAGTTTCTCTCCATTTACTTTGATGTTGGCTGTTGGCTTGCTGTATATTGCCTTTATTATGTTTATGTATGTTGCATTTATCCCTGATCTCTCCAAGACCTTTATCAGTAAGCAGTGTTGGATTTTGTCCAAGGATTTTTCAGCATCTAGTGAGATGATCATGCTGTTTTACTTTTTCAGTTTGTTTATATGGTGAATTGTCTCGACAGGTTTTCATATGTTGAACCACCCCTGCATCCCTGGGATGAAGCCTACTTGATCATGGTGGATGATTTTCTGATGTGTTCTTGGATTTGATTTGACAGCATTTTATTGAGTATTTTTGCATCAATCTTCATGAGGGAAATTGATCTATTGTTCTCATTCTTAGTTGTTTCTTTGTGTTGTTTGGGTACAAAGGTAATTATAGACTTGTAAAAAAGAGTTTGGCAATGACCCTTCTGCTTTTGTTGTGTGGAACAGTTTGAGAAGTATTGCTATTATCTTTTCTCTGAATTTTTGGTAGAATTCTGCCCTGAAACTATCTGGCCCTGGCCATTTTTTGGTTGGGAGACTTTTGATGGCTGCTTCTATTTCATTAGGGGTTATAGGTCTATTTAAATTGATTATCTATTCTTGATTTAAATTTGGTGAGTGATACCTATCCAGAAAATTATCCATTCCCTTTACATTTTTCAATTTTGTGGAGTACAGGTTTTCAAGTATGACCTGATCATTCGTTGCATTTCCTCAGTGTCCACTGTTATGGCTTCCTTTTCATTTCTGATTTTATTAATTTGGATATTCTCTCTCTGCCTTGTGGTTGGTTTGAATAAGGGTTGTCTGTCTTGTTCATTTTCTTGCAGAAGCAACTCTTTGTTTCATTGATTTTTTATATTGTTTTCTTTTTTCTATGTTATTGATTTCTGTCCATGGCTATGGAGATTATAGGCCCTAGATTGAACATGCTATTATTTTTTGGTAAGTGGTCATGCTGTAAAATTATCTTCCAAATACTTAAGTTTATTGCCATATACCTGGGCTGCTCTCATCCTTGTTCAGAGAATATTTTTTTTTATTTTTTCAATTAATGATATCTTCTAATTTTGGGAATCATTATCACATAATTTTCTGTTCCCCTTTCCTTCCTCCAAACACTCCCCTAAACCTCTCCTTGTTCTCTTTCAAATTCTTGGCCTTTACTTTTCATTAATTGTAGGCATATATTTATATGCATATACATATGTTATTAAAAATAACCTCAGTCTTCATAATAGTGCTGGTATGTATGTTTTAAGGGCTATACATTTGGTATTGGATAACCATTTGGTGTGCTTTTTCCTGGGTAAGACTATTTCTCTTGTTCTCTGCATTTCTTCATTTCTTGTAGTTTTTTCTTTAGGATTGAGGACTTTGTGGACTTTCCTACATTCACAATGGCATGTTTATTGCTATTGTCCTTGTTCAGCTCATGTTTAGGAAGTCATGTTGGTGAGATTTTGTGTGTGTGTTTGTGCTGTTAAGTTGCTAGTGTGAGTTTTATCCATGTTCTATTTATTTAATTTAATTTAATTATATATTGGATTTTAGAGACAGGGTTTCTTTTTTTCATTTTTTATTTGAATTAGAAACAAGATTGATTTACATGAGAATCCCAATTCCCTTCTCCCTCCAGTCCTCCCCTACCACCCCCAAAACTAAAACCTACCTATCACATACCCTTTCTTCTATTCTTTTTTTTTCAACAGATTTTAAATTTGAATTAGAAACAGGATTGATTTACATGGCAATCCCCGTTCCCTTCTCCTACCTGTCCTCTCCTACCACCAGCCCCCCAACTAAAACCCTATCTATCACATATCCTTTCTGCTCCCCCAGGATGGTGAGGCCTTCCATAGGGGGTCATCAGAGTCTGTCATATCCTTTGGGATAGGGCCTAGGCCCACCCCCATGTGTGTTAGCTCAGGAAGTATTCCTCTATATGGAATGGGCTCCCAAAGTCCACACCTATGCTAGGGATAAGTACTGAACTTCTACAGGAGGTCCCATAGATTTCCGAGGTTTCCTCACAGAAACCCATGTTCCTGGTATCTGGATCAGTCCCATGCTGATATCCCAGCTATCAGTCTGGGGAGCAAGAGTTCCCCGATGTTCAGGTCAGCTGTTTCTGTGGATTTCACCAGCCTGGTCTGGACCCCTTTACTCTTCACTCCTCCTTCTCTGAATCTGGGTTTCAGTTCAGTTCGGTGATTAGTTGGGCGTGTCTGCTTCTATTTCCACCAGCTGTTGGATGAAGGCTATAGGATGGCATATAAGTTAGTCATCAATCTCTTTATCAGGGGAGGGCATTTAAGTTAGCCTCTCCTCTGCTGCTTAGATTGTTAGCTGGTGTCATCTTTGTAGATCTCCAGACATTTCCCTAGTGTCTGATTACTCTGTAAACCAAAAGTGTCTACCTTTATTATATCTCCCTTCTTGTTATCATCTATTCTTCTCCTGACTCAACCTTTCTGCTCGCTCATGTCCTCTGTATCCCTCCTCTTCTCCCCTTTTCATTCTCCTAGCTCCCTACCCCCTTCCTGTGCTCCCAATTTGCTCAGCAGATTTTGACCCTTTCCCTTTCTCCAGGGGACCATGTATGTCTCCCTTAGGGTCCTCCTTGTTTATTAGCTTCTTTGGCAGTGTGGATTGTAGGCTGGTAATCCTTTATGTCTAAAATCCACATATGAGTGACTACATACCATGTTTGTCTTTTTGCAATTGAGTTACCTTGCTCAGAATGGTTTCTTCTAATTTCATCCATTTTTCTGCAAATTTCAAGACTTCATTGTTTTTTTTTCCACTGAGTAGTACTCCACTGTGTAAATGTACCACATTTTCTCTCTCCATTCTTCAGTTGAGGGGCATCTAGGCTAGTTCTAGGGTCATCTAGGCTGCTTCTAGTTTCTGGCTATTACAAATAGTGCTGCTATGAACATTGTTGAACAGATGTCCTTGTTGTATGAATGTGCTTCTTTTGGGTATATGCCTAAGAGTGGAATTGCTGGATCTTGTGGTAGACTCATTCCCATTTTCTTGAGGAGTCACCATACTGATTTCCAAAGTGGCTGTACAAGTTGGCACTCCCACCAGGAATGGAGAAGTGTTCCCTTTCTCCACATCCTCTCCAGCATGAACTGTCATTGGTGTTTTTGATTTTGGCCATTCTGACAGGAGTAAGATGGTATCTCAGAGTTGTTTTGATTTGCATTTCCCTGATGGCTAAGGATGTTGAACACTTTCTTATGTGTCTTTCAGCCATTTTAGATTCCTCTATTGAGAATTGTCTATTTAGTTCTGTACCCCACTTTTTAATTGGATTGTTTGCTGTTTTGGAGACTAGCTTCTTGTGTTCTTTGTATATTTTGGAGATCAGCCCTCTGTGAGATGTGGGGTTGGTGAATATTTTTTCCCAGTCTGTGGCCTGCTGTTTTGTCTTGCTGACTGTGTCCTTTGCCTTACAGAAGCTTCTCAGTTTCAGGAGGTCCCATTTATTAATTGTTGACCTCAGTGTCTGTGCTACTGGTGTTATGTTCAGGAAGCAGTCTCCTGTACCACTTAATTCAAGTGCATCTACTACTTTGTCTTCTAATTGGTTCAGTGTAGCTGGATTTATAATGAGGTCTTCGATCCATTTTGACTTACATTTTGTGCAAGGCGATAGGCTTGGGTCTAACTGCAGTCTTCTACATGTCTGTAACCAGTTATGCCAGTACCATTTGTTGAACATGTTCTCTTTGTTCTGTCATATAAATTTGAATTGTTTATCAAAAATCAGGTGTTCGTAGGTTTGTGGGTTAATATAAGGGTTTTCAACTCTATTCCATTGGTCTACCTGTCTATTTTTGTGCCGATACCAAGCTGTTTTCAGGACTATAGCTCTGTAATAGAGGTTGAAGTCAGGGATGGTGATGCCTCAGAAGTTCCTTTATTGTACAGGATCTTTTGGCTATCTTGGATCTTTTGTTTCTCCATATAAAATTGAGAATTGTTCTTTCAAGGTCTGTGAAGAATTGTGTTGGGATTTTGATGGGGATTGCATTGAATCTGTAGATTGCTTTGGCAAGATTGCCATTTTTACTATGTTGATCCTACCTATCCAAGAGCATGGGAGATCTTTCCATTTTCTTGTATCTTCTTTAATTTCTTTCTTTAGAGACTCAAAATTCTTATGGTGCAGGTCTTTCACATTTTTGGTTAGTGTTACTCCAAGGTATTTCATGTTGTTTGTGGCAATTGTAAACGGTGATGTTTCTCTGATTTCTTTTTCCATCAATGTGTCATTGGTGTATAGTAGGGCTATGGTTTTTTTGAGTTAATCTTGTATCCTTCCACTTTCCTCAAGGTGTTTATCAGCTGTAGGAGTTCCCTGGTAGAGTTTTTCGGGTCACTAATGTAGACTATCATATCATCTGCAAATAGTGGAGTTTGGCTTCTTCCTTTCTGATTTGTATTCCCTTGATCTCGTTTTGTTGTCTATTGCTCTAGCTAGAACTTCAAGGAAAATACTAAAGAGGTATGGAGAGATTGGGCAGCCTTTTCTTGTTCCTGATTTCAGAGGAATTGGTTTGAATTTCTCTCCATTTAATTTGATGTTGGCTGTTCACTTGCTATATATTGCTTTTATTATGAGACAGGGTTTCTCTGTGGCTTTGGAAGCTGACCTGGAACTATCTCTTGTAGACCAGGCTGGTCTTGAGCTCACAGAGATCCATCTGCCTCTGCCTCTGCCTCTGCCTCCTAAGTGCTGGGATTAATGGTGTGCGCTACCACTGCCTGGCTATTTTATTTAAATTCTTTAATTACTACTCATATTTGCATATCCATTGCTCCATTCCCTTGCCCTCCCATCCTTCCATTTTCCCCACCAACTCTCCCACCCCATCCCATAACTCCTCCCCAGACATAGTGAGGCCTTGTACAGGAGACATTCAAAGTCTGTCATATCATTTGGGGGAGGGCCTGGGCCCTCCTTGCTGTATCTGGGCTGAAACAGTATCACTCCATAGGGAATAGGCTCCCAAAGTCCGTTTGTGCTCTATGGATAAAGATTGGCATCACCGTTTGAGGTCCTACAGAACTCTTGGCCTCCTAGTTGGCACCCACATTCAGAGGGCTTGGTTCAGTCCCGTGCTGTTTCCCCAGCTTTATGACTAGTGTCTCCATGCTATCAGTAGGTCAGGTCAACTGATTCTGCAGATTTCTGCAGCACAGTCTTGGATCCTTTGCTCATCCTTCCTCCCTCTCCACAACTGATTACAGGAGTATGGTTCAGTGCTTAGCTGTGGGTGCCTGTTTCTGCTTCTAACAGCTACTGGATGAAGGCTCTAGGAATGGTAACCAAGGTAGACATCAATCTCATTATAGGGGAAGGGCATAAAGGGCGTCCTCTCCACCACTGCCTAGATTCTTAGTTGGGGTCATCCCTGTGGATTCCCTAACATTTCCCCTGCGCCAGACCTCTCTCCAAACCTGTACTGTCTCCCTCTATCAAGGCATCTCCTTTCTTGCCCTCCTCTATTCCTTCCCTGTCTCAGCCCTCTTGTTCTCCTCTCCTCCCCTTCTTCCCTTCCTACCTCCTTCCTCTCCCCCAAATTCTCCCACTTTGCTCAAAGGTTCTTGTCCACATCCCCTTCTTCTAGGGACTATGCAATCTTCTCTTGCTGTCCTCCTTGTTTGTTGGTGACATTTTAAGGGCTTATATTCTGACATTAATAGGGTACACAATCTCATAGCAAACTCCACTATTTTCTGGCTCTTACAATCTTTTCAGTCCCTCTTTTGCAATGATCCCTTAGCTTTGGTTGCAGGAGTTGTTTTGTAGCTATATCAGTTAGCACTGAGCTCCACAGCTCTGCATTTTGTGTGACTGTGTTTCTCTGTAGTAGTCTCTGTTGCAAAGAGAGGTTTCCTTGATGTGAGGTGAGAGCTATCCTTATCTGTGGGCATAAGAACAAACATTTAGTTTCGTTAGGGATCATGCTGGTTTTGTAAAGTGGCAGTTGTAGGTCCTCCAATGTTCATGACTTCACTAGCCCTGAGTAGCTGATTAGATTTCCAGTACCAGGAATGGTTTTCCTCTTGTTGTCCAGGTCTGAAGTTTAATTAGAGAAATGTTTGTTACTACCAGGTATGCTGACCACTGTTGAACCCTTAAAATTCTCATGCCATACTGGTTCTTGTTATGTTTTTTTTTTTTTTTTTGACATTATAGCTTGGTTGCACTGTTGTTCGTTTCTGTTCTTTCCTTTGGAATCTTGCAAGGGACCTTTTAGTAACATGAAAGGTAGTCCTAATGGATGAGGCTTTCAGGTCCATTTCACCTCTGGGGGTCTGGGCTCTGTGAAGTTCATGCTGTCTTCGGCAATAGAGGCTTACCTTCTACCAGTGTAGAGCAACTAAGTGCAATAACAATCACTTGCTACATTTTCAAAGACTATTGAATATCTTTGAGACATAGGGCTTTTCATAAGTGATACTGGAGTTCTTGTCAGATCATGCTTGGCCCTTACAGAGAACATAGGCAGCCCAGAATAAAGAATCTCATTTAAACTATGTTTCCACACAGCCTTATTTATATTATATGTGTTAAAGGTATATTGTTAATAGATACGTACTTAAGACTTTTTCAAACTTCCTTAATGTTATTTTACCTTCCTTTCTCCTTCTCTTTGTATTTCCCTTCTCTTCCCTAGGTAGAACACCTTCAATTTTCTATTTCTATGATAAGATAGATCACTTATACCCTGATATTCTCTTTTCTATTGCTTTTCCCTCACTTCCCACTATGGCTATGATTCCTTTTTACTTTCCTGGATTCTACAGTCATTCCAAGATATGTACTCACATCAGAAGATTTGGGACTAGGAGCCTCAAATTTGTGAAAACATACAGTGTTTGTATTCCCGGGTCTGAGTTACTTCACTGGGTATTATCTGGTCTAGTTTCATCCAGTTACCTGCAACTGGCCTGAGAGACTAGGAAGCCCATCATGGCTCTGTTTCTTTATATTTAGAACAATTTAAAAACTTTTCAGGTGTTATGTGGATCCATGACCCATATGTAAACAGAGGTTTCTCTGTCCTGTTCCATCCTTTAGCTTCTTCTAAATAATCACTCAGAGGCTTAATATTAATTACAGAATGTTTGGCCTGTAGTCCAGGCTTATTACTAACTAGCTCTTGCATTTAAATTAACCAATTTCTATTAATCTATGTTTTGCCACATGTCTCATGGCTTTACCTGTGCTCTAAGGTACTCTGGCAGCTGGGTGGCATCTCCCTTACCTCCACCCCTCTTCATTTGAGTCCTCAATTAGATTGTTCTGCCTAACCTAATCCTGCCTTGTCATAGGTACAACAGCTTTTATTATTTAACCAATGGAAGCAATACATATTCACAGCATACAGAAAGATCATATGTTATTTTCCTATATACATAGGCTACTTCAAAGATTTATGGTGGATATTTGGATATTTACTTTTTTTAAAGTTTTTTCAACCTATTGGTTACTTTCCTTAAGTGAACACCCGCATCCAAAACCACATAGATGTATGCACAGTTGAACACACACATAAGCTGGTAAAAGCTGCTTCCATTGGAAATCTACAGCATCCTAAGTTTGCTTACACTGTTTTCTTAAAGGCAAATTAAACTTAAACAGACTGAATGTACAATAGGGAAATAGATAAGGTATATAGTTTTGTTTTCTTTTTGAGACAGGGGTTTTGTGTATCCCTGACTGTCCTGGAACTTGCTCTGTAGACCAGGCTGGCCTAGAACTCAGAGATCTACCTGCCTGTTCCTACTGAGTGCTGGGTGATACATGCCACCTCCACCAGGTAGAGGTGCATAGTTTTAAATGGTCTCAAGACGTGCTATTAACTTAATTGTAAGATCTGGCAAAAGTTCAGTTGCTAAAGGCAAAAAGTATTTTCAAAAAATCCAAACAAACAAGAAGCACTCATCTTACTGAACACAGCATAGTTAGTTTTAGTTTTAGTTAGTTTTAGTTTTCATAACAGTCTTCTGACCTTTTAAATATTTCAATATTACTTCAATTCCTCATTTCAGAGAAGATGATTACCAATACTATAGTTAATCTTCCAGTATTTATATTTTAGTGAAGACCCCAAATTTATTTATGAGCTTAGGAGAATCACCTTTCTTTTTCAGTTGCCAATGTCTTTATAAGTCATATTTTAGATGAGATATGATTTGGGATGATGTGTACCATTTACATACTAGCCCTTATAATTTTATTTTATATGTTAGCCATTACCCAGTTATTTCACGGGACATATTTTCTAACCTTACTCCAAATTCAGGAGCAGATCTCTTGAGAATGTTCTTTCTTGTTTGTACTGGCAATGAATGACTTCCAAAAGGAGGTCTCTGACAGCTCAACAGATCAGAGCTTACAAAAGAAGTAACATCGAGCTCTCTTCTCTTAATGCATTTGGTAATTGCCCTTCACAGCTTTAGACGTTCGCAGGAAAGTGAATGCACAATCAGTCTTCATTATCTGAAGCTAGTTATTACCTCTATCAACTTTGCCCTGTCCTCTTTCTGTGCTCTCACCTGCTGATTGACCAGTTCACTGTCCATTAGCAGTTTTTCGAAGGGCAGAGAAGAAAAAGGTTGTTACAATTTAATCAGTCTACTTAGGTTAAAATATCAGTTCATGTAAAATGGCTTCATCAAAGTGGAAGAGACAGATGAAATTAAGAGAGAAAGCTAAAATTTTGCCAGGACATATTATGTATTTATTTGATATTTTTCACCCTAATGATCATGGCAAAATGGGGCACTGTCATTACATTTACTTTTAAAATGTCATATAAAATTGTCCTGCTTTTTCATGCATACTCTCCCTATTTCTCTCTCTCTCTCTCTCTCTCTCTCTCTCTCTCTCTCTCTCTCTCTGTGTGTGTGTGTGTGTGTGTGTGTGTGTGTGTGTGTGTGTGTGTGTGTCTATCTCTGTGTGTTTGGAGAGAGTGATGGGGCATAGAGAAAGTACACATGTTGGTGAAATATATGAAAACCTAATGGTGGACATGGAACATATTCCTCATTTCTCGCCTTCCAAGGTTCAGGGATCATTGTGGCAGAAGGGGCAGAAAGAGTATAAAAGCCAGAAGTGGTAGATGACTACAGGACAACAGTGCATCCTGGACACAAAAGGATGGGTACAGATATGAGGCAGATTCAAGAACACACTAGTAGAGAAGTAGGAAAATGAGTTGGGGACTAACTGGTTTGTTCTCAGGTTAGTATCTTTTGTAATTGAGGTACAGTTTTACTAGGAACACTGGTAGAATATTCTAGTGCAGACTGTGCTTCAAAGCTGTGCTACCTAGCAGTTGCTGAAAGCTGCTTTTGGTGGGACTCTGCCAAGTGGATTGTGATAGCCAGGAAAAGCACTTACATGGTAAGGTGCAGATGGTAGCTGTTAGCAGTGGGCAAGTTATTCATGATGTTAGCAAGGTCTGATGTACTATGGACAGATCCAGGTATAATTGCTACATTTCCCTTGTAAGAGGACATTGAATGTCACAGAAGTATTTGTATATTTCCTTGCTTGAAAATGAGACCTGTAAGTAGTATTTTTAAAGAAGTGTCAATAAAGAGTATACCTTTTGAGCCGATGGTTGTTGTGGGCAAGCAAATTCAATTGTTAGAGAAAGTGAGAGATAATATATACCATGCCTAAGATTATCTTACTCAAAGGGCAAGGGATCTGTTTTTTTTTTTTTTATATTCCAATTCTGTAATTTCTGCCTGAAAAATGCTCTTAAGGAGAATGACTCCCTGTATTTCCTACCTGATCTTGTATAGGCTGAGGGAAAGCTTTTCCATAGAAAATTGCCAGTGTTGGCATTAGGAGACTTAGGCATGTCCACAAATTGTGAGAGTCAGAGGTAATAGATCCAGGTTATTGGCTTCTATCTGATAAGCTTGGTGCAACATGGATAGCAAGGCATAGAAGTAGTAATGACATTCATCACTGTAGGAACAATGGATAGAAATGTACCTTTTGTTTGATTTCCAATGAACAGCAGGGACTAAGACCTGAATTCTAATGTCATTCATGAGTGAGTACCCACAGAAATTGTGCCAGAAGGGTTGCAGAGAACATCATTGCAGAGTTCAAAGGGGATGCTCCATGGAAAATCTAACCTTGGGGAAGACATTAGGCAGCTATATCACAATGATGTGGTCCACTTTATTGCACAATGTTTGTTGTGGCCTGGGCAATTCAGATTATAAGAGAACTTTAGGGCTGAAAGGATCATTAGAAAACAACTTGTCCATACATGGCTTTTGTAGTATGCATGTGGTTTTCATGTGCACCCAAATGAGTCATGTGTTGTAAACTTGATCCCAATTATGGTGATATTAAGAGGTGGTAGGACCTTTAGAAGCTGAGGCCTGAGGTAAAATAATCTGGATGTTTTAAAAAATGAAGACATTATGTCATTTAGAAAATTAGGTCATTCCTTACTTCAGAAAGAATTGATTTAGCTCCCATGGAATTTTAGTTCTTCAGTTCTCTCATAAGAGGTTGGTTAGAGAAAAGTGAGCTTGATTCCTGATTACTCCATGTATTTTTGTATTTTTACATGGCCTCTCCTAATCACAAGAACTACAACCATGATAACATGTTGTAGAAAAGGCAGCCCTTACTACAGGATGAGTCAATGAGACTGATTGTGAGTGTTAAACAACCCCCAAAGTGATCTAAGTAAATACATTTCCTGTATATTCCTGATAAGATGCTAAGCTTCAGGTCTCTGTCTCTCTCTCTCTCTCTCTCTCTCTCTCTCTCTCTCTCTCTCTCTCTCTCTGTGTGTGTGTGTGTGTGTGTATACTTGCTTATGTTTGTGCATGTGCATGGACCATAAAATGATCTAGATACAAGAGTTCTGCTGGTGTTTCTTTATCTGTTGAGAATGCTTGGAGTTGTTTAGGTCCATCTATTCTGTTAACAGATATTGAATGGTTCTGGCACAGGGACTTTGGATAGCCCAAGTGCTATTAAGAATTCTTACATAGTAAGGCATCTGTAAGACAATCAAATCTTTTACATTGCCAAGAATCACTCCCTCTAAAATTTCTGTGTGTCAGTGTGCTGGAAATATTCCTCCTGGGTATGTTCTACAGAGTATTTTTATACTTGTGTTAATTGCTGCTGCATGTTTCTTTATAATTTTTTGATTCCTCCATCTAGGAAGATTTAATCATCACTTCTGTCAACTTTCGGGGTATGCTTGAATCTGAAAATCCAAAGAAAGTTGAAAATTATTGTGAAATACAGAGGCAGAATAATGGGCAGGGTGTCTTCTGTTCATCTAGGCTACCAATATTTGGTACATTTTTTGAGGCAAACTAAAACATCTTGACTTAATTTCATTAATGTGTTTCAACACATGTTACATTTAATATTTTATTAGAAAACACAATCATTTCCTTTAGTGAGATTTAATTTTTTCTTCCAGTTTAAAAAATGTGTTTTTAGTATGTTTGTGGAAACAAAAATTCTTCCCCACACCCCCCAGAGGAACACAAATATTATTTTATAAGAACAACTATAATGCTAATTCTCCATACACACTATCAGTGAACTCTTCCATGATTCTTCTTTTTTAGTTCATTAATTGAGTGATTTTTAAATTCATTCTAATAACAAAGACACATAGAGCTCCTACTACCTGCCCATCAACATGCTCAACAACACATGACTGTAAAATGAATAAATATGCATGAGTTATATCCTCATGGAGAAGTGGGGGGGGCTGGCTGTAGTTCCTGTCTTGCAGATGCAGCCCTCATGGGAATTTAAATGACAATGATGCAGCTGATTGAGTTCCATGCCTATTTTTTCAGTCCCTGCTTCAGTCCCCACTCCTTTATTTTGTTTTCTGTTTTCCCTCCATATGTCTGGAAGGGATTTGCTGGACTGCCTCTTATTTCTAATGGCTGGGTTCCCCTGGTGCTAGCTCTTGTCACATAGCCAGCTCTTGAAGGTTGTTGAGAGAATGTCACCTTGTTTTTCCCTTAAATTCTTCTTATATATTTAGAAATCCAATGTAATTTACAGCAATGATTCATACCCTGCAGTTCTGGGATTGAATGGCTGAACCTCAGGAGCATAACAGCAAGGAATGTCCTGATTCCCTTAAATTCAGATGTTTAGTTGCTTTAAGCATTTGGGAATTATACATTCAAATAGCTCTGCCTTTTTCTCACATCTTACTTGGTGTGTGAGAAGGTGGGAGAAAGCCTGGTAGGTGTCATGGGCTAGAAAATGCCATGAAGATTTGCTAGTAGCTCCTGCCTGAGCCTTCTCATACTGAAGTGGCTTTGTAGCTGAACCTGTAGTCTTATGGATGTTTGATGCATTAAGTATGTGATTATTTATTTCACCCTTTACACATGGTTCATTTCTGGCTTTGAATTTGCTCTCTTCCCTACAGAATAGATTTGGCTATTTTTAACTAGTTGGCACCAAACACACTGTTGTTTCTCTCTAAGTTTGTTGGTTGTGTAATTAATTTAGAAAAGCTGTTGAAGTAAACATTTTAAGATATTTTTCTTATGTGGAGAGAGCTAGGACTTGAGTAACTGCTTATATAGGCTGCAAAAGCAAATGAATTTCTTGTAATCTCATTCCTGAGTTTGTCTCTTTCCTGTCAATACAATGTTTAGCATAGTTGCTCCAAAATCAGTGAGAAAAGAATGCTTGCTCATAGCAAAGAATATTGAAGCATATTAAGACTAAAACAGCCTTAGATCATGGTAGGGGAAAATAAAGACATTTGCTAGGTGACCAGTTTATATCCTCACAGTTATACAATTGATCTCCTAGCCTTTTATATTATTATTCCAGGTGATTAACTACAACAAAAGACATATCCCAGAATCATTCAGAGTGCCTTGCTTATGGGAAGAAAATGAGGAACACACTTACCAATTAAAGTGTTGTTTTAAATATTAGTTTTCCCACAAGGGTTTTATTTTCAAGCAGGATATATTTGAGACCAAGAACTCAAATGAAATAAACATGAAATGGTGCTTGGTGCTATCATGCTCCTAGGAGCTTGGTCTATCTGCTTCACATGAAAGGTTTGGTGTCATGGAAACAGCTTGTTCACTTGGAAAGGCAGAGGACCAGTATGTACAAGTGTGTATGTGTTTAACATTCCCTCTCATCCCTTAGCAAAAGAAATACCCATTCCTGCCAGAAAGTATGGAATTAGATGGGAGGGTTAGACTTCTCTTTTACTTTTGGCACCAGATTTTTAGAACAGAGCTTATGAATCATCTGGAGAATAACGTGCAAGGGAAGAGCCCAGTTCCATGAGATTTAGCATTTCAAAGGAGTTCTCAGATACTGATGCTGTTGTTCAGGGGATTATCCTCAGAAACCACTGTGCTGGAGCTATTAATTTGGTTGAAAATTCAAATCACTCTCCTCTTTGGTTCATGTGAATTAGTGTTTGGCCATAGGGGAAAAATCTTGCTGTTTTCTACGTCAATTTCAAGTCTGGAGGTAAGGTATATACAACAAGGTAAAGACTATATGCATGTTTAATTCACTGTTGAATTGGGCTTTGATTTTATTGTTGTTTCTTTTATTTTTGTTTATTTTTGAGATTATAATTTAATTACAACATTTCCCCCTTCCCTTTCCTCTCTTTAAGCCCTTCCATATACCCCTCCAACCTCTCCTTCAAATTTATGGCCTTTTTTTTCTTTTAAACTAATTGTAATTGCAGAACTCAACCCTACACAAAAGCTAAAGACAACTGAGGAAATCTAGGAATAGGAGACTGTGGCTTTTCCCAGGGAAGAGCATATCAAATGGGCATTAAAAAAACTGAACTGTTAAATTACACTGGAGTTTGAATTCCTGGAAGGAAAACAGTTTTTGTCTTCTACGCTTACATGAAAAAAATAAGCCTTTTATAGATTATCAGTCTGTTAAGAGCCATGATGCTGGGCACCATGGTAAAATAAGAATGGTTACTAAAGTGTGTTGAGTAGTATTCATCAAACAATAAAATCAAATCATGCCAACCTAAACCTAAGAATATGTCCAATGAAGATCTTGTCACAAATAATCAAGATAAAGGTATACTAGTTTAAGTAAGGGTGTGGTCTGTATTAAATTCAAATGAAGGATACCTTCATAAGGAGAGTGAAAACACCCACAGCGGGGGGTAAGGCATATGACAATAGAGACCAAGAATGGAGTGATGCAACTGAAGTGTTAAGTTTTGTAAGGATTATCAAAAGCATCCAGAAGTTAGGAAGAGGCCAAGAAGGATTACTAGAAGCTTCTAGAAGAGGCAAAGAAGTAGATGTCCAGGTGTAATGTGAAACATGGTTGTACTCACCTCTTGGTTTTAGGCTTCTTGACCTGAGAATAGTGAGAATAAACCTTGGCAGATTTAAGGAAGCAAGTTTGTGGTAATTTGTATGGCAGTCTAAAGATACCAATATACATATACTGTATTGAGCTATACTGAAGTTTGATCTAATCAGAATTGAATAAAATATGATTTCCTTTCCTTCCTTGGGATACACAAGTACTTTATTTTCTAAGGGAGGTAAATGATTTTTATTCTACTGATCCATACACTTAAATCCATCAGTGAATTCAGAGATCATCTATTACCCTTTGATTTTAATATCTAATGGTTCAGTACATTGTCCCAGATAAAGAATGGCAGTATCGATGGGCGGTGATGGTGCACGCCTTTAATCCAGCACTTGGGAGGCAGAGGCAGGAGGATTTTTGTGAGTTTGAGACCAGCCTGGTCTACAGAGCAAGTTCCAGGATAGCCTCCAAAGCCACAGAGAAACCCTGTCTCAAAAAAAAAGAATGGCAGCATAGTGTATCTTTCATCCAGGTAAAGCACCTGTAAACTATACTAGAGGAATTTTATTTAGCTTCAACATCCCTTATTCATACTGTTGGAACGTTCAGATTTTGAAATATTTATATAGAGAGAATGAAGCATCTTGGGTATACAAACAAATTATAAACAAAACCTCATGTTTGTTTCATATGCATATATGATGTAGATTGTATAGAATGCACTAGCATTTTTAACTATGGCATATACCACGAAAATAAGTGTAGAATTTTTCTACTTGTTGCCTCATGTCAGATTTTATATTTTCAGATTAGTGATTCTCAATCTGTAGTATTTTCATGTGGCTGATTCCTGTGTGATTCACTGTAAGTGTTTCAAATGCTCATGGGCATCATAGGTTTGATTTGATAAAAGTTAGCTTTGTTATAGTTCTTGGCCATATACTGCTCTTTTAACCCTGGCTACTGTCCTTGAAAATATTTGTTGGAAATATAACTGAGTGAAGATGTCTGGAGTAATTTCAACGTTTTAAAAGATGAAACATTTCAAGGACAGAGCCTAATAAATGTGCAACAGGCAGGAGAACATGCAAAGGACAAGTTTATAATGGTGTGCATGATAGTTAATATGCAGAATGTTTAGGTCAGTATTTTCACTCTCAGTTGTGTGATTTTGGGGGAAGACATAAACAAATACCTGTATAGTTCAGATAAGGCATGGAAAACAGATCAAAGAAACGATTCAGCCCATCTAGTTACCTCTTTGGAAAATGTACTCCAGAATAAGTGATGACTCATGAAAGCTGCTTCCCTAGACCTGAAGAGTCTTGTAACTTTCTGAGCTTTCAACGTCTTGTAAGTTTCAGTAGCTTCCTGATCCCTATGAATCTCCCTTCTCCCTTCAGGGAAAAATGTCCCAGTTTAGGAAGAAATAGTTACAAAACACACTTTATTAGAGTTTAGTTCATATTTGGAAAATTGAACCCAAGTTGGGTCCCTGTGTTAGTTGGGAGGCAAATAGAGATGGCTGTGGAATCTATCTATCTATCTATCTATCTATCTATCTATCTATCTATCTATCTATCTATCTATCTTTGCAGTTGGTTTCATATTAAAGCTGAAATTAACTGTATTTGGTAGTTGCTTCAGATAGAGCTTAGTGAGTTCCAGGGAGAGTTTGAAAATATTCATGTTAATTTATTTTAGATCTAAGAATTCTATGCCAAATCTGACAAATTTGATCAGGGTTTTATGGCAATTCCTAGTTTAGAGTAAGCAATGTAACCTCCATAATATTTGTATCAGTGCATATTTG
This sequence comes from Cricetulus griseus, assembly GCF_003668045.3. Taxonomy (NCBI): domain Eukaryota; kingdom Metazoa; phylum Chordata; class Mammalia; order Rodentia; family Cricetidae; genus Cricetulus; species Cricetulus griseus. Next base: position 90,973,497 of record NC_048604.1, read on the forward strand.
CTGTTGTGATTTGAATTTTTATAAAATTGTATTTGAAAATCCATGTCCAATAAAAAACCAAATAAATGCAAGATCATAAAATGTAAAATTTTATGTGACCATCTATAATCCAAATAACATGATTTTAAAAAGTATTTTATTGTAAATATTCATTGTGAATGATACTATGTTATATAAAGATATTTTGTATACTGATCATATTAGCCTTCAGACCCCACATTCTTTTCCCCCTCCTCATATTAATACTCTTTGCTTCCTAAATAGTTTCATTTCCACTTTATCACCATATATACATATGTAATTTTATATATATATCTATATAAAATCTAGGAAGCTTATATGACAAAAAATACAATATTTGTCTTTGTGAGACTGTCTTAATTTGCTTAATATGATTATCTCCAGTTACATAAGTTTTCCTGCAAGTGATAGCACTTCATTCTCTAAGGGTGGAAAAGTCTGTTGTCTACATTTATATAGAGGGTTTTCTTTATCCATTCCTCTCCTGTTGGACATCTATGTTGCTTCTATCACGTAACTATTGTGAATAGCACTGCAATAAGCTTGGATTTGCAAGCATTTCTGTGATTGTTGGACTTGGCATCCTTTGTGTGCCAGGAGTAGTAGTACAACTGTGTCATATGCTAGTGTTTTGAGGAACCTCCATGCTAATTTACATAGTGGCTGGACTACTTTACATTCCAATCAGAAGGCATAAATTTAGGTTCTTTTCTGGTCATATCTGCACCATCACATTCTAACAGATCTTTATTATTTTATTTTATTTTATTTTGGGGGGTTTCTTTATTCATTTTTTGGTTTTTCGAGACAGAGTTTCTCTGTGTAGCTTTGGAGCCTATCCTGGCACTCGCTCTGGAGACCAGGCTGGCTGGGCAGTTTTTCAAGACAGGGTTTCTCCGTGGCTTTGGAGGTTGTCCTGGAACTAACTCTTGTAGACCAGGCTGGTCTCGACCTCACAGAGATCCACCTGCCTCTGCCTCCCGAATGCTGGGATGTGCTCCACCACGACCCAGCTCTAGATTATTTTTAGAAAAGATCTTTGATGTTGTTTTCTTTATGGCAAGATATTATACTCTTTTTCAGATTGTTTTTATTTGAATTAGAAACAAGATGGTTTTACATGACAATCCCAGTTCCCTTCTCCCTCCCATCCTCCCCTACCACCACCCCCCACCTAAAACCCTACCTATCACATATCCTTTCTTCTCTTCACTGACTCAACCTTTTCCTCATGACCTCTACATCCTTCCTCTTCTTCCCTTCTCATTCTCCTAGCTCCCTCTGCCCTCTTCCCATGCTCTTAATTTGTTCAGGGGTTCTTGACCCTTTCCCCTTCTCCAGGGGACCAAGTATATCTCTCTGAGGGTCCTCCTTGTTTACTAGCTTCTTTTGCAGTGTGGATTGTAGGCTGGTAATCCTTTACTCTATATCTAAAATCCACATATGAGTGAGTACATACCTTGTTTGTCTTTTTGTGATCTTTCCATTTTCTGGTATCTTCTTTAATTTCTTTCTTTAGAGACTCAAAATTCTTATGGTACAGGTCTTTAACTTTTTCAGTTAATTTTGCCCTATGGTAGTTTATGTTGTTTGTTGCAATTGTAAAGGGTGATGTTTCTCTGATTTCTTTCTCCACCAGTGTGTCATTGGTATATAGTAGGGCTATAGATTTTTTTGAGTTAATCTTGTATCCTGCCACTTTGCTGAGGGTGTTTATCAGCTGTAAGAGTTCCCTGGTAGAGTTTTTTGGGTCACTTATGTAGACTATCATATCATCTGCAAATAGTGAGAGTTTGACTTCTTCCATTCTGATTTGTATTCCCTTGGTCTCCTTTTGTTGTCTTACTGCTCTAGCTAGAACTTCAAGGACAATATTGAAGAGGTATGGAGAGAGTGGACAGCTTTGTCTTGTCCCTGATTTTAAGATATTGTACTCTTAAGAAAACAGTTTAGAGCTGACATGAACAAGGGGGTGTTCATGGACCCTAGACTGATATCTGGGAAACCAGCATAGGATTGATCCAGACCCCCTGAACATGGGTGTCAGTGAGGAGGCCTCAGAAATCTATGGGACCTCTGGTAGTATATAGTATTTATCCCTAGCATAAGAATGGACTTCGAGAGCCCATTCCACAAAGAGGGATACTTTCTTAGGCTAGACACATGGGGGAGGGCCTATGCCATATCCTAAAGGATATGACAGACTCTGAAGATCCCTCCCATGGACGGCCACATCCTCCCTGGGGAGCAGAAAGGAGTTGGGATAGGGAATTAGTGGGGGTCAGGGGAGGAGGGGAGGGAGAAGGAACTGGGATTGGCATGTAAAACTATCTAGTTTCTAATTTAATTTAAAAAATGGAGAAAAAAAGAAAAGTTTAGTTTCCTTAAGTGTAGTTCTACAATAAGTTCATTATTTACAGTAAACATTAATTATGAAGTTTATTAGTAGAGGCCTGGGACAAAGAGATAAAACCATGCCTTTCTGAGGCTTGAATGACTATATTACCCAAAGATGAAAGAAAGAAGTAGATTTGTCTTAAAGCATTTGAGATTTGAATGAAACATTTTTAAATGCTTTATCATTGTGTAGCATTTCACAGATTCTCAGAGGTTAAGTAAGCTTTGCTTTAGGTTTAGCCAGAGAAAGAAGTTGGCAGATTTCCAACTGATTATATCAATGAGATACTCTGCCTGCCCAGCTTGTCTTAGTTACTGTCATTTGTTACAAGTATGGGTGCCTCCCTCAACATTGAGTGCCAGTTCACCTGTCCAGTAGCCTTCTGACACAGGACTTCAAATTTTCATTTCAGTCTTAAGAAACTGAGGCTTAATGACATAATGAAGTTTTCCCTGAGCCACACATCAATTAAAAGGGGATATATGTAGACTAAATTTTCTTCAGTTAACCATTGTTAGCTTTTAAAAGAAAATAAATAGAATATTAAGTTCTACCTCCATTGGGTACTTAACTTTTACCTACTGAGAAGTGCTCATGCATGTTCAGGCTTGGTGCCATCCTGGGAGTTCAGTATGCCCTGGGAGTGATTCATTTTTAAAGTATTTATTTATTTATTTATTTATTTATTTATTTAATTGTATTTGAACCTACTTAGCAGGGTTGTGATGAAACCCAAAAATTTCTGCTTGATATTTGGTGGGTGAAATTCGTGTTCCTCGCTGAGCTCTGTATAGACACATTTAATAAGCTTAGAAAATTACCAATCAGGCCTGCAGTGGACTAGAAGGCATGGAGAAGTAGAGCTGCAACAGGTTTTGAGCCCAGTTGGATGCTAAACCCCGGGTTCTTTCCAGGGGATATAACATAACCTTATGAGTACCTTCAATACTTGTGCAGTCTCTCAGCGGCAGAGAAACACATACAACTATTCTCTGGGATATACAAATCCCAATAGCTGTAATAACAGGGTTCTGGTTCCCAGATGTGGCTCAGGAAACAAGTAGGCCTTCATGTCTTCCTCATTCTGTTTCTTCCCTTAAAATATAGAATCACTGCTGTATGATATGTTTTCTCTCACCCCGTGTGCTCCCCCACATCTAGAATTGTCATCTGTTGTCTCCTTTAGAGCTAATTCTCAAGATGCTTGGTCGTCAAAGGCTTGGAGAAGACGGCTTTACTATTGCATGCCAAGCCCCTTCTAACTGTTGATTCTAATGTGAATGTATAGCTGGGATGATGTAAGGGAATACTTTCCAAGTTCAAATTCTGGAGCAAATGAATGCCTCCAAAGCAGTGCTCAGCTAATGACAGATTGAGACGTTGGATTAAAAAAAAAACCCATGGCTTTCTTACCTTTCAGTAGAATATCTTTGAGACACATTCTACAAGGCATGCCAGAGTTCCTCCATGGGCATAAACCTCAACTGCTCACAACAGTAGCCCGTTTAATAAGGCACTTGAAGTCAGCTTACTTTCCTTCTGTGACTTAACTCTGTCTCTCCTGGCAAAGCATCCTGAGATCATTTCTTTACTGAAGACTTGCACTCAGATTCTTTTATAAAGGTCTGCTTATGTGAGAATCTAACACAAGACACTTTTTATATTAAGCAGTTTTAGAATGGATTATTTTCCCCAAAATTTTTGTTATTTTTAGTAGAGTCACAGGGGAAAATGATCCTTCTCAGATTCAACAATATTTATGGACCACTTGCTGAATGTAACACATTGCATAGCATTAAGAATGGAATGTCTTGATTCTTTTCAGGTCTTATTCAGGCACTCACAGACATTGTGTATTCATAAATTCAACAATCCTGTTGTATCCATTCAACACTTTTTGTAGCAGTAGTGTGAGTCTTTTATTACTTCTGCCCTTGTACTCTTTCCTCCCTATTTTCATTAATCATCCCTAAACCTTGGGGTGGGAAGGGTGTGACACAAATGTCCCATTTAGACCTGGGTACTCCACAGTCCCCTATTCTTTACAGAGTGACAGAATGATCACTGATAAGTCTCTGATAATTGCCATTTACTGCAAAACTAAGCTCTGATGAGGGTTAAGAGCTGCACTCATCTGTGGGTATCCCAGCATGGGTGTTGGAGGGGCTCACAAGTCCCATCCCTGACTGATGATTGCTGGAGGAGGGAGAATGTCAGTTTTCATCAGGAACGTGGCTCCTGAAAGGCTACGTATGTTCCAGTGGATGGTCCAACCCTCATGCACGTACATGTAGTCCTATGTAGACTTAGTCAGTTTAAGAAGGAGTACATGAAGTTGAGATGGAAAAGTGGTGGTGGGTATGAGAGTAGTTGGAGGGGATAAAGTCAGGGGTGGATTTGATCAAAGCACATTATATGCATGTATGAAATTCTCAAGCAAAAAATGAAAAACATTAAATGACATAGTTCTTGACCTTGAGAAATTCTGCTGTGAAGATGGATTTTAAAACAGAAGGCTCCAAGTTCCCTTACAATTTCTTTCTGTTGTTTTTAAATTGCTTTAAATTGTTTTAAATTGAAATAAAAGAAATGCTTTTACTGCAACCAAGATTCAGAGATGATGTTATCATTGATGCTTCAGTTTTAGCAGTATTAGGTGGTCTTCTGAATAAAAATCTATAATCCTACAGGACTCATACATCATATGTCAGATTATCTCAATTTCTTTGCCAATTTCTATCTATATCCATACATATTGTAACAGATGGCAATCAGAGCATAGATACAATTTTAAGTTCTACTTGAAAAATCGTATAACTCTCCTATATATATTTCTACTTTAAAAACAATACTCATAATTATTGTCAGTTAAGAGTGTTGAAATGGGATAATATGTCAGAAATTACAAAATAGTTTTTGTGGTTTTTTATATTAAGATTTTAAAAATTATTTTAATTTTAACATTATTCTATGACTGCATCATTTTATTCTTCCATTTCCTTATTCCAAATGTTCCCATATAGATCTCCTTGATCTCTTTCAAGTTCATGGTCTCTTCTTTCATTTATTGTTGTTACATGCATATGCACATATACATATATATTCTGAGATATAACTTGCTCAGTTTATATGTTACATGTATGTATGTTTTCAGGATGACCATTTGGTGTTAGAAAATGAATGTATGTGTCCTTTGGGGGAAAGTGTATTTCTTCTCCTCTCTTATTAATTTTGAGTGTTTCACTTATTTTTTATGTGTATGGGAGTTTTGGCTGTGCACTACATGCATGCTAGGCTAATGCAGACCAGAAGAGGTCACGGACCCACCATAACTGAAATTTAGACAGTTCTGAATTGCCATATGGAAGAACAGTCAGTGCTCTTACCACTGAGCCATCTCTCCAGCTCTTTGCTTTGTTGAGACAAGTTCTCTCTTTATATCCTAGACAGACCTTAAACTAATAGTGTTCCTGCTGACTTAGCCTTCCAAGTGCTAGAATCACAGGAGTGAGCTATGAGGAATGGACAGGGATACTTTATTTCTAGATCCAAATAGTCTAAATATTTTTGTAGCTCTTCTTGTCTCTGATTCCTCTGCAGTATATGCTGCCTATATTAGATACAACTCTTTAAATCTAAATCCTTGCTTTGTATGGTGATGTGACAGGTCTGTAACATCAGTATTTGGGAGGCTGAGGCAGGAGGATTACAAGTTGAGGGACAGTCTGGTCAGCTTGGCAAGTTTAAGTATATCTTAAGATACTTATTGAGACCCTGTCTCAAAAAAATCAAGAAAATATTCTAAAAGTTAGCCCTGAGGTGGTAGTGCACACCTTTAATCCCAGCACTTAGGAGGCAGAGGCAGGCGGATCTCTGAGTTTGAGGTCAGCCTGGTCTAAAGAGTGAGTTCCAGAACAGCCAGGGCTGTTAAACAGAAAAACACTGTCTCAAAAAACAAACAAACAAACAAAATCTAAATGTTTGGGGAAGTGGGGAGATAGAAGAAAAGATATAGGTGTATTGAGACCCTGTCTCAGAAAACCAAGAAACCATCAAACAAAAAATGTATATATATATATATATATATATATATATATATATGTTGGGGATGGTGAAGAGATAGAAAAAAATGAAAGATAGGTGTACCTTAAACTTTTATCCAAATGACTTAGTCTAAGATAATAGTTAATGATCATGTTGTCAGTCACTAAGTCTGGCCTCACAGGGTCAACACACAGAGCATCTGAGCAAGACCACACTGGATCTCAAAGCAATAGTCCCATTGTACTTGGTCATGAGATGTGTAGAGTGCTACAAATAGCATTAAGCAAACAGATGGGAAAACTGTTGGCAGGCTTTGGCTAAGGCTGCTCTTGGCTGCTTGTGTCTAGAGGACTTAACTCAGGCCAGCAGGAACTCATAGCAGCTGCTGCTTGCCTAGAAATGGGCTGTTATTTGAACTGTCACCACCTGTTCCATTGGTTCCCATTCACCTGTCGTTTGTACTAATTGCTGGCAAAAGGAGAAATTCTGGGTTCCTTTTGCCTCGTGGGATTCTGATGAAGACTGGTTTGCTCTGAAAATTTCATAACACTTAAGTTTATTATTTTAACTTCAATAATGCAGAGGGGAAAAGTGCCAGATAACTTCTATATAACTATTTATTACCCCACTTCTGATTCCATTAATTATTAGTTAATAAACAAAAGAAGCATCTTTTTCTGGGGGTTTATTATGCACTACCCATTGTACCAGGTGCTAGAAACATAAAGATCAGTAAGACTTTGGGGAAATACCATGTGATGCAATAATAAGTTACAGTAGTACCTACCACGGAAATCCAGAATAAGAGGAAGGGGAAGTTAAAATTCCAAATTAGTTTTATAGTTCATACTCGAGAGTTTCAAAAATAATTTTAGGGTCATAACTAATGCCATAACATGACTAGTAATCTTATCTATAAGCTATTTCTCTGTTGGTGAGCATTTATTTAGTATCCCAAACATCCTACTGAAGTTTATTCCAGCAGCTTGACTCAAAACTAAGTAACCTTGAGATATCTTTCTTTTGAGATGTATTCTCATTATGTAACCTTGGGTTGGCTGGCCTGGAACTCATTATGCAGACCAGGTTGGCTGCTTAAAGATCTGTGTCTATATATTATTTCTTTAATGTTTCATTTCCTCATCTAAAGTTTTCCTATGCACATGGGAGGTAGTAGGTGACATTGAAACAAACGAGGAAACAATTGTGAAGAAATGTCTAGAGAGTATTCTACTATAGACCAATTCTGAAGTAAGAGTTCTCTCAAGTCTCCTCTGATGTGAATCGTCAATAAAACAGGTCTGCTTACACACAGTTTTATGTACATTTCATATAATTTTTGCTTTAAAACTAAAAATATAGCTACAGTCTTTTTTAAGCAACTTAACCTAAATACAACATCAGTGGTAGTGCCTCTCTCCTTGTCTCAAGTGCTTATGCCACTAATCAGAGGCAAAAAGTCACAGTCATGCTCAGGATTTTGTTTCAATTTGGAGCATAAATTAGCAACAGATAGATTAGGCCTTTAAGGCAAAATGGACTGCAAACAGTTAATTTGAGCACCTAAACATGAATTTTTTTTTTCTTGTAAAAGAATATCGAACTGACAATATATTTTAAAAGACTAATAAATATTAAAACACGGTATATTAAATTCAGGAGCATAGCTAAATTGCTTTGTGTCACCGTTGTCACTTTTGAGGGGCTATTCACTCCACATTAATCTTAAGACAAATAGCACATTGCACTCTTAATTCTCAGATCATACACAATTATAGTTAAGAGCATAGGCACTATATTCAGATTGTCTAAATTCAATGCCCTCTATGTAAATGCTATTTATCATTAATCTCTGTATTTCTCTTGCTTAATCCCACCAAAATCAAATAAAGTATAGCCAAAGGGTACTTTATTTTGATATTTCAGTCTTTGCATTCTTAAAAGTTTTAGGCTATTTGTTTATTGGCCATTGCAATAATCATTGCTTGATTGTGTTTAATGGCATACATGATATTTAATGTAACTATAGTCAGAAAATGCTCAGTATAAGGTGAAAGAAGCATTAACACTGCAGAACCACAGAGAATATATTCTTGCATGAAGGTCATTATTACTCGGAGAAGGAAAGTGGAAAATATGCAGCAAAGGCAAGAACTCCATCTATGACAGGTCCCTGTATATTTCTACAGACTGTAAAAGCTGGAGAAGGTAACATAGTGCTAAACTGGGGGATATTATCTCCCTAGCACAAAGGAATTACTTGAGGAGTGTTCAGAGCAGTGTTGCTTACTTAAGATGTTTTGTAGAGACATGGGTGGGGCCCACACATTGGAATTTTAACCAAACTTTCCAGGAATTCAAAAACAGAGTCAGGGTTGAAAACCACAGGTATGAACTAACTATATCCTGAACGTCATGGTGGGGCTGACTGTAGGCCTTGTGTTTTTATTATTATGTTATGCTTACTGCTCCATCAACTTTGCAAATTATATTCCTAATATCCCCATACACAGCCCTACAATATTATCAGACAAGAACATAACAGTTTTCTGGTGTGAAATGGTATGTTTTGGCTTTAAGAGGCAAATTATTTCCTATGGACAAACATTTTTTCCCTCAAGGGGAGCATATTTTATTTGACATACTTCACAGCACAAAGGATTCCCTGAAGCAGCTGAAGCAGAGGAAATTCTTTGGGGGATAAAGAAGACATTGTAATAAAAGAGCAAGAAAGCTCTTTAGAACTAATAAAAGGTGGGAAACAGGCTTGGAGTCTCCTGCATCTTGTACCTTTGAGTTTGGAAATGAATTCTGAGGTCTTTTTTTTTCTGGAACATATGATTTATTAATAAAATAAACGTCATTTTAAAAAACAAAATCCAGTTACTAGAACACATTGTCCTCTGTTGAGCCTTTAATGAACAGTATTCCAGAGTTACTGGTGAGAAACTGGTAAGGATCACATGAAAAATGTGCAAGATTGCTAATAAATCCCATTTTCCTTTTTAAAATTAAATAGTATGTCAATCATAGAAGAAAATAGAGAAAATTTTATTGTGTATTTATAGCTATTATTTTATGACTGATGACATTTTAAGATAAAACTCTGTATTGTGGCATATAAAAGATTATTAAAATTCTACCACAGCAATTTATGTAGTATCATAAATATTCACACAGTTAAAATTACATTATATTACATAATATACATATATTATATATGCATACACATATATGTATACATAATATACATAATATTACATTATATTACATAATATACATTATATTACATAATTACATAATATAAATACATTATATTATGTATTTATCATGTGTGTCTATGTCTGTGTGGATGTCAAGGGATAACTTTTAGGAGTCAGCTTTCTCCTTTCTCCATTATCTGGGTCCTCAGGATTGAACTCAGATCATTAGGTGTGGAGAAAGGTACCTTTACAGACTGAGTCATCCTCCTGGCTCCTCATGTGGATTTTATTGAGTTTTGAAGATTAACAGTATTTTGCCTTCTAACTTTCATCTCTCCTTCCTACTTGCCTTTTAAATTGTGTTGGAGTATTTTTTTATTTTTTAAAACATCAGTTGTCTCAAAGTTTGTTCTTTTATATTGTTTCTTTTTTGGTATGGCAACTTCACCCTCAAAAATTAAAGACAAGCTAAAATCAAGAGAATAAACTAAAGCAACTAACAACCACAACAATTTGTGCACCACTTGTTCTTATATTTTGTTTGTTTCATTTCTGGACATGTTTGAAATTATTTTAAAGAATGTCAGCAATATATAGTGTGAACAGCATGTGATATTGTTTGCATATTTTGAGCCTTATTTGAATACTATACCTATTTAGCAATGTGTCCTTACATAGTGTAGTGCATTTTTTAAGGTTATCTTAACTCTCCTTCTTTTATTACTAATCTTTACTGCATTATTCCGATTTGATTTGTTCTTTTTCTAACTGCTTTGGCAATGACTATCTTTAGTTTGTTTGATTGGAGTCTTTAGTGTTATTTATACTTTTGAAAAAGATTTATTTATTTATTATGTGTACAGTATTCTGCCTGCATGTATTCCTGGTATCGAGAAGAGGGCACCAGATCTTATTATAGATGATTGTGAGCCATCATGTAGTTGTTGGGAATTGAACGTAGGACCTCTGGAAGAGCAGCCAGTTCTCTTAACCTATGAGCCATGTCTCAAGTCCCAATGTATACTTTTTAATTAGTTTTTGGAGATAGGATCTCACTATGTAGCCTAGGCTAGCCTGAAACTTTCTATATACCAGTGGATGATCCATAATTCTGGTAATCCTTGTGCTTCAGCCTCCTGATGCTGGGATTGCAGGGATTAGTTATTAGTCCCAGAAGGGATATTTATTCTTCTTGGTGTAGACCTTTATTGCTATTGGCTTCCATCTTAGAATGCTTTTGCTGCATTCATAAATTTGGTTATATTATCTTTCCTTTTGAGTTTATCTCAAGACATTTTATAATTCTCATTTTAATTTCATTATTGATCAATTGTTGCCAACAAACACATTATTTAATGTCCTTCTGTTTATGATTTTTCCAATTTATTTTCTGATATCGATGTCTACTTTTATAATATTGTGCCATGAAATATATCTAGTATGGTTTGGGTGTCTTTAAATTTATTAAGAATTATTTTGCAACTAAGATATACTTTGTCCTGAAGAATGTTTTGTGTCTGTTTGAGACAAAAATTTATATTTTTGTTGCTTTTATTTAGAATGTTCTCTACATGTCTGTTGTGTACATGTGCTCTAAATTTTACTTTAAGTGTGTCGTTTCCCTAACTGCACTACCCAGGTAATGGTCCCATTTTACTTTCCTGTTTCTGTAGTTACTACAGGCTACATTCTCACATCTGAAGATTTGTAGTTAGGAGCCTCCAATGAGAGAGAACATGCAACATTTATGTTCTTAGGTTTTGGTTGCCTCGTTCAAGAAGATATTTTCTAGTTCTATGTATTTACCTGAAAACTTCATGATTTCAGTTTTCTTTACAGCTGTATAGTTTTCCATTGTGAATATGCATACAATTTTAATTATCCATTTGTTGGTTAAAGGGCATTTAGGTTGTTTCCATTTCCTAGCCTCTATGAATCAAGAACAATAAATGTGGCTGAGAAAGATTCTATGGAATATGATGTTTAGCCATTTTGACATATGTCAAGGTGTGGTATAGCTGGGAGGACAGATTTAATTTTAGCTTTTGAGAGTTCTTCACATCTCTTTCCATAGTAGCTACACCAGTTTTCAATCCCAGCATTTGTTGTCCATTTTTCTGTTTATCTGTGACATTCTCACTGGGATAAAATTAAATATCAAAGTTATGTTGATTTGTATTTTCCATTTTACTTGGGATGACAGATGAACTTTTTTGAGATATTTCTTAGCCACTTTCCCCCTTGTCATTTGACAACTCTCTGATCAGATCTAAGGCCGATTTTTCAAAAGGGTCCTTTGTTCTTTTTGTTTGTTGGATTTTTGACTCCTTTTTAATGGAATTTTTTGAATATTCTACTTATTATACCTCTGCCAGGTATGTAGATATATGCTGTGGTTCCTAGATCTATATCTTTAGATGTGACTATATATCTTGGAGTAACACAGAAACAGGCATGTAAGAAGTGAATAAATGCAATGGGGAGAAAGAACTGTAGAGAGAGGATAATAGGACACAGGTGCTATGAATGGGAAAATGAGAACAAATGGGGGGTTGGGTCTTACCTGAGGCTGGAGGGAAACACTGAGGGACAGGAAGGAAAGAGGTATAAGGAAAACATAGGATGATTTAAAAAGCCATAAGGATCATATTAATTTATGTTTACTTATAAATATAATGTATGTACACATACCTGAAAGATAATTTAAATAATGCTATTCAACTTAGGGTGACAATGTTCCCCAAATAAGCCATAGACTGTCTAGCAAAACCCCTAGTGTCGAGTCTTGGCCCCCTATGCCTTCTGCTTGAGGTGAGTGTGGGGCTTGCTCAGGCCCAACTCCCCCATCCTCTCCTTGGAACTTCCTGGGTCTGCTCCGTAAGTAGTGGACCTGCCCCAGAACACTGGACCATACAGCACCTGCCCTCATCACAGCCTTGGCCCCCTTACCTGAGGAGACTGTGGGGCCCACTCAGGCCCAAATCCCCCCTCCTCCCTTGGAACTTCCTGGGTCGGCTCCACGGTTAGTGGACTTGCCCTGAAAAGGCAGACCATCTGGAGTCTGCCCCTCATCACAGTCTTGGCCCACCTGTGCATGCTGCTTGACAAAACGAAGAGAGACTGGACCATCCTGAGTTGCTGCCATCAAAGACTTAACCCACCTACACCAACCAGGAGATAAGAGAAGAGAGAGAAACCCCACCGGCACCCACTGGAAGAAAGGATGGGAAGATGACAGTATAAGAACACATTCAACCACAGAAAGACCAATATGACACTACCATAATCAAGGGACTCTACACCAACAAGATCTAAACATCCCAACTCAGATGAAAAAGAAGAGAAGGACCTAAAAACAACTTTATGAAGATGATAGAGACCCTCAAAAAGGAAATGAGAAAATCCCTTAAAGAAATAGAAGAAAAAACAAACAAAAAATACAGGAAGTGGAGGAAAAGACAAACCAAAAAAAATTCAAGAAATTAGCAAATATCTTAAGGAAAGCCAAGAAAAACAACCAAACAAGTGAAGGAAGCAATTCAAACAGTTCAAGGCTTGAAAGCTGAAATAGAAACCATAAAGAAAACAGAGAATGTGGGAATACTGGAAATAGAAAATCTGGGTAAATGATCAGGAACTACAGATTTAAGTATAATCAATAGAATACAGAGATAGAAGACAGAATTTCAGGTGTTGAAGACTCACTTAAGGGAATAGAGTCATCCACCAAAGAAAATCTTAAATCCAACATATCCCTAACACAAAATATCCAGGAAATAAGGGACACTGTGAAAAGGCCAAACCTAAGAATAATAGGTCTAGAAGAAGGCAAAAAAAAGAACAGTTCCAGGTTACAGAAAACATATTCAACAAAATCATAGAAGAAAACTTTCCCAACTTAAAGAAGGACATGCCTATGAATGTACAAGAAGCTTACTGAACACCAAATAGACTGCACTACAAAAAATATTCCATTGCTGCATAATAACCAAAACATCAAAATAACAGAATAACGAAATAATATTGAGAGCAACAAAGGAAAAAGGCCAAGTAAAATATAAAGGCAAACCTATCAGAATTACACCTGATTTCTCTATGGAAGCCCTGAAAGCTAGAAGGTCCTGGGTAGATATTCTACCAACACTAAGAGACCACAGATGCCAGCCCAAACAAAGCCCAGTAAAGCTTTCAATAGCTATAGATGAAGAAAACAAGATATTTCTTGACAAAACCAGATTTAAATAATACATATCCACTAATCCACCCTACAGAAAGTACTGGAAGGAAAACTCTAATAGAAGGATGTGAACTACACTCCCAAAAACATAGGCAATAGATATTCCCTCTTTCTCAACAGCCAAAAGAAAAAAAGGGGGGTAACCACACACAATACCACCACCACCAAAAAATCTAAAACAAACAAGAATTAACAATCAATAGTCATTAGTATTCCTCAATATTAATGGTCTTAACTCACCTATAAAAAGACACAGGCTAAGAGAATGGATATGAAGACAGAATCCATCCTTCTGCTGCATACAAGAAACACACCTCAACTTTAAAGACAGATGGTACATCAGAGTTAAGGTTTGGGAAAATATTTTCCAATCAAGTGGACCCAAGGAACAAGTTGGTGTGGCAATAATAATATCTAACATATTAGACTTCAAACTGAAATGAATGAAAAGAGATGAAGAAAGTCATTTCATATTCACCACAGGAAAAATCCATCTAAATGAAGTCTCAAATCTGAACATCTATGCCCCAAATACAAAGGCATCCATATTCCTTAAAGAAACATTACTTAAACACAAGTCAAATGTAAAACCTCTCAAAATTATAGTGGGAGACTTCAACACCCCACTACCAGCACTAGACGGGACCACCAGACAGAAACTTAACAAAGAAACAAAGGAACTAATAGAAGTGAGTTTGACCCAATTGGGTTTAACAAACATCTATAGAACATTCCATCCAAACACAAAAGAATGTAACTTCTCAGGCCACTTGGAACTTTCTCTAAAATTGACCACAAACTCAGAAACATAGCAAACCTCAACAGGTACAAAAAATTGGAATAACCCCCTGTATCTTATCAGACCACCATGCTTTAATGTTAGAATTCAGCAACAACACAAATTGCACAAGCCCTAACAAACTCATGGGAATTGAACAATGCACAATTGCACCATTCCTTGGCCAAGGAAGAAATAAATTAAAGACTTTCTAGAACTCAGTGAGAATGGAAATACAACACACTCAAAGTTATGGGGCACTTTGAAAGCTGTGCTAAGAGGAAAAACTTGAGAATAGTTACACTAGAGAACAAAAAGAAGAAAGCTCTAGAACAAAAAGAAGCAAACTCACCCAGGAGGGAATGACACCAGGAAATAATCAAATTGAGGGGTGAAATCAATAAATAGAAACAAAGAAAACAATACAAAGAAACAAGGAAACAGACAGTTGTTTCTTCCATATAATCAACAAACTAACCAAACGGCAGAGAGAAAACACACATATTAACAAAATCAGAAATGAAAAGGGGGATACAAAAATGGACACTGAGGAAATCTAGAAAATCATCAGGTCATAGTTTGAAAACCTGTATTGCACAAAATTCAAAAATTTAAAGGAAAAGGACAATTTTTTAAGGCACAAATGCTGCTTGGCCAATGACTAGGATTATCATTTGCTAGCTCAGTCTTAATTATCATAAATCTATATATTTTATAAGACTTATCTTATCAGACATCTTCCATTGGTGTCCTCCCTTGCCAGTGGATCACATGGCACCACTGGAGGATGTGAAGGGGAAAAAGGGGCCACTTCCGGTTTGTCCTTCCTTAAATATGAGTCTCCTTGCTATGTCACTTCCTGCCTGGATCACCACTTCTCTACTACATTTTCCAGAATCCTCTTTGACTCCTATTCCTGTCTAACTTGCTGCCTCAATGGCCAAACAGTGCTTTATTCAACAATCAATAAGATGAACATACACAGAAATACATTCCCCATCATCTCCTCTTTTCTGTCTAAATAAAAAGAAGGATAACTTTATTATTATGTATACAGTCTTCTGCCTGTAGGCAGCAGAGGGCACCAGATCTCATTCAAGGTGGTTGCTGGGAGCTGAACTCAGGACCTCTGGAAGAACAGTCAGTGCTCTTAACTGCTGAGCCATCTCGCCAGCCCCCATGCTGGTTGGTGGTGGTGCATGCCTTTAATCCCAGCACTCAGGAGGCAGAGGCAGGCGGATCTCTGTGAGTTCCAGACCAGCCTGGTCTACAAAAGCTAGTTCCAGGACAGGCTCCAAAGCCACAGAGAAACCCTGTCTCAAAAAACAAAGAAAAAAAAGGAAAAGGACAGTTTTCTGGATGGATAAACACTTAACAAAATTAAATCAAGAACAGATAAGCAATTTAAACAGATGTATAACAGTTAATGAAATAGAACCAGTCATCAAAGGACTCCCAACCAAAAAATATCCCAGGGCCAGATGATTTCAGTGCAGACTTCTACCTGAAATTCAAAGAAGACCTAACACCAATACTCCTCAAAGTGTTACACACAATAGAAGCAGGGACAAAATCTCCTGAGCAAATTGGAAGCATGGGGGAGGGAAGAGGCATTTAGGAGATAGAGGAGGGGAGAAGAGGAGTGGAGATGAGAAGATGAGGGATCAGGAAGAATGAATCAGGGGAGGAATAGAGAGCAAGAAGAGAGATCCCTTAATAAAGGGAGCCATTATAGGTTTAAATAGAAATCTGGCACTAGGGGAGTATTCAGAGATCCACAAGAATGACCCCAGCTAAGAGTCTAGGCAGTATTGGAGAGGCTGCCTTTGATGCCCTTCCCTTTTAAGGAGACTGATGACTACCTTATATGCCATCCTAGAGCCTTCATCCAGTAGCTGATGGAAACAGAAGCAGACACCCACAGTTAAGCACTGAGCCAAACTCCTAGAATCCAGTTGTTGAGAGGGTAGGAGGATGAGCAAAGTAGTCAAGATTGTGCTGGAGAAATCTACAGAAACAGCTGACCTGACCTAGTGAGAGCCCATGGACCCCAGTCGTAAAGCTAGGGAACCAGCATTGGACTCAACCAAACTCTCTGAATGTGGGTGCCAGCTAGGGTCCTAGACAGTTTATGGGACCTCTAACATTGAGCCAGTGTTTATCCCTAGTGCACAAATGGACTTTGGGAGCCTAATCCCTATGGAGCGAGAGTATTTCAGATACATGGAGAAGGGCCTAGGCCCTCCCCCAAATGATGACATACTTCTGATGATCCTCCGTGACAGGCCTCACTATCCTTAGGGAGTGGGTGGGGTGAGTTAGGGGTTTGGTGGGGAGCATGGGAGGATGGGAAGGAGAGGGAACAGAGGGATTTATATGTAAAAAAGAGTTGTTTCTAAATAAAAAGTATAAAAAAATTTATAATTTCAAAATTAAAAAAAAAAAACCCTAGTGTCAGACATGTGAAACCTCCGTTTAAATTGTTGTTCAGGGGAGTTCCAGCCACTGGCAAACAATACAGGCTATTTCCTGTGCACTTGATTGCCTTTTAGAACTTTATTTTTTCTCTTTCAATTTATTAAAAATTTGCAAAAGAAGTTTGAATAAACATTTTTCTGAAGGTAGTATACAAATGAACAATAGGTGCATGAAAAGATGTTCAACATCACCATAGTGAGGAAAAAAATAATGCAAAGGACAATGAAATACCAATCTGCACCCATTTAATAATAATTTGTGTTTAGTGTTTTGGGGAAGTCATTATCATATTTTATAGCAGAGTTACAATATGTTATATTTCCATGAGCAATGTCCAAGGATTCCTGTTCTCTACATACTTTCTCGTTTTCTGAACTTTGTCTTTATATAAAGAAAACTTGTTTTAAACCTTCCTTTTAATAGACATTCTAATGACTACATATTAGTATTTCATTGTGCTGTGCATTTTTCTCCTAATTATTGGTGATGCAGAACATTTTTTCATGCACCTGTCAAACATCTGTATACTACACTTAGAGAAATGTCTTTCAAACTTTTGTGCATTATTAATGGTTTTGTATTTTATTGCCTGTTTCTATGTACAGAAATAGGCAATAATATATAAAATAGGAATCACAGAGGGTTATATTTTGTTGTGGAGTAGAACTATATTTTTAATTTTAATCTTTTTCTTCGAAAATTTTTTGTGAAATATATTCTGATCATGGTTCCCCTCCCTCATATCCTTGCGGATTCTCCACATTTCCCCATCACATCCATCTCTATGCCTTCTTTCTTTCTCTATTTAGAAAATAAAAGAGACAAAACAAATCAGAATAAAAACAAAACAAAACAAACAAGCAAGGGGAAGAAAGCATGAATCACATACATATTCCAAGACACATGTGTATATACATGAAACCTATAAAAACCCTAAATTAAAACTAGTATATAAGCAAAGACCAGTAAAGTAAAAAATTCCCAAACAAGGCAATATAAGACAAAAAGCATGGAAGTAACCTCATTCTCCAATAACAATTGTTTGACAAATAATGTAGAATAAAGATTCAGAAGGCCATTATCTCACCTTAGTAAATAAAACCTGAGACATTTAACAAAAGGATGAAATGTGTATATATCACCTAATACAATAAGTCATTCATTAAAAATATAATTATGCCGGAAAACCGAGTCATGCGGGCCAATCAAATAGAGAGATACTGGAGGATCTAATGAAGCCTTGATAGAACAGGGAGGAACAATCACTGAGGACTGAACCGTAAGCAGTCTTGCATAAGTGTTTTTATTGTTTGTTAAACAAAAGGTATTGTTTTGCAAGTCAATTTATGCATACAAGAACCTTTGATGTGATATAGGAGTTGTTTGAAGGAACACATTTACCAAGCATTTCTCAGCCATTACAAGATTTCCTAATTTGCCAGGAATGTCTTGGGACTAAAATCATGCAAAGGATTTGAAGCTGCTATGGGAAAACAACTCCCCTAATCTCAGATAACAGTTACTGATTATTTACACAGATTACTTCAAAGCCTAGATACACCATCACTCCAGAGTTTATGTCAGGTACAATGGCTCTACTAAATTTCCCAGTACAATATTACTCTGTGCTTGAACTTATAATGAAGTTTCTAAAATTAGCCAAACTCATAAACAATAGAGAATATTGGGGTTTCCAGCGTTGATGAGAAGAGGACAATGGGAAGTCACTAATCAACAAATTAATGCAAGATACAAAAGTAGAGTTTTGCTGCACAGTGTTTCCTTGGTGTTCCCTACTTAAAAGTTTATTCAGAGTTCTTATAATAAATTTTCTTACTACAATACAATTTAATTAAAAAGTAGGCTAGTATGGTGATGCATACTTCTATTCCCAGTGCTGAATAGGTAGAGACAGATGTGGTGATATATTATTTATCATTTAATAAAGCTTGCCTCAAGGATCAGAATTCAAAGCCAGCCATAGCCACTTGGCAAGAAAATGCCCTTGCCTCAACTACTGACAAGCAGAATCCAAAAGAGAGTGATTGAAAAACCTTGCCTAGACAAGGCAGGATAGTCCTTCAAAAATCCTGCTTCACAGAAAAGTCTGTCAGATATGCTAGACCTATAGGCCAAAGATGGAGGCCCCAACATTGCAGAAGAACCTTGGGTGACTGTCCAGACAGCCAGATGTTTTTGTCATGTTTCACATTTTTGTAAGTTGCTCGCACATCCTGCTTACTCAGTTAATATTCCTTTCTCTTGTCTCTGAGGGAGTTGAAAACTAAATAGTTATAGTTATAGTTTTTCTTGTTTACCAGGCTCAGAAAAAATTCACTGAAGAGGTGTTAAGTGTAGAAGTTTGAGACACATTTAAAGACACCTTGATAATGCAAATTAGTATAGGATGTGAATTGGGTACAATCTTTTGGACTCACCAGTATCAGATGAATATGAAGTATTTTCTCAGAATTTGTCAAATCCAAATGGACTAGACATTGTTGATGTACTTATTGCCTGTATATAATGCAAATATTTATTGTACTTATTGTACATGATTTTTCTTATACTAGTTATAGCTTTCTTTTTTATATTAGACAATGAAGTGGAATTGGGGTGATATATTATTTATGGTTTAATAAAGCTTGCCTGAATGATCAGAATGCAAAGCTAGCCACAGCCATCGAAGTTTGGCAGTGGTGACACACCCCTTTAATTCCAGGACTCAGGAGACAGCAGCAGATGGATCTCTGTGAGTTCAAGGTCACCCAAGGGCTACATGACAGTGAATCAGTCTAAATGAGAAACAGAGCTCACTCTTTTACTCCCAGCACTAGAGAGTATATAAAGAGCTCAGTGCAGTCTCAGAGAGAAGTCTAGGATTCTGAGGCTCGGTGGAGAGCAGTGCAGTCTGGAGATGCAATCTGAGGTTCAGTGGATCGCCCCTTAGGTCTGAGCATTAGCAGAGGTAAGAACTCTCTAGTTGCTGGCTGATTTGCTTCTCTGATCTTTAGTTTGAACCCCAATATCTGTCTCTGAGTTTTTATTATTCATGCTACAGACATAATGACTGGGAGTTGAAGGCCATTCTTGCCTACATAGTGAGTGCAAAGTCAACTAGGGATACATAAGTCCTCATCTCAAAAAATATGAATATAAATATAAAGCCAAAATTTGGAAGTTAACTAAGTAGAGGAGAAAGACATTGGAGTTTTTATCTTTCAGTAATAATATACAATATAATTATATATGTTAATAGTAATGGATTATAGAAAATACCCTGACTTTGAAGATCCTATGCCGAGTTGCTTCTAATACTAGTATTAAGCTTTCAAACCTGTACTATAATCTCCTTTTTAAAAATGTCTGCATAAATATATGAAATATGCTTATGTTGTCATGCATGTATGCGGTTATTACCGAATGTGTGGTGCACACATGTGGCAGCCTAAAGTTGACATTGGGAGTCTTTCTGTGTCACTCTATCATACTCTGTTTTCAGTGTCAGCTAGTAATTCTAAAAATTCACAAGAGGGAACTAATTAATGGGGGTAGGCCAAAGACCAGTCAGTCTGATATTTAAAAGAATGTGAAGAAACTGACAATAAAACTGATATACAATGAGACCATTTCAAAGATGGGAAAAAATCTCTAGCAACATGGTAATTGATTTGTGGTTGATCTCCATTAAGTGCTGTTAATTGAACTTATGTAGCTTTTTTGAATTATTTTGGTGCTTTATATATAGGCAACCTATGCAATGTTCCTTCTAAAATGGTTTGTAGTATCTGTCTCACTGATTTTTCACATGATAGATAGATAAACAGACAGACAGACAGATGGACAGATAGATTACAAGCACTCCCTTTTTCATAACCTGCTCTGTTTTTATTTGATTCACTGCTTTTGTATCCAGAGCCAAGTTTTGGGTGTTTCAAAAGATCACCATGTGCCCTGAGGTTTTTTTTTTCCTGGAAATAGTACAGCACTGGCCGTGGAATATTTTCCCCTTTACTGTAGTTCTGTTTTGAACTGAGTCAAGTGTTCCACAAGTCTGTTTGGGTTCCATTTCAACATCCATTATTCTGTGGGTACATACTTTATAGCCTTTTTCCATTTAGAGGGTTTCTATGAGTATAAGAACAAAGGACCCTTTAGATGTTTTCTGTCTACTCAGTTGCTTTCAATGTGATTTTGGCTGCAGACCAAATCATTAAATCATCATCAGTGCTTGGATTTTCCATTGCTCTACTTCTGGTCCTGTTTCTAGTCCTACTTCTCCACAGAGTTAATTTTTTCCATACCAATTCTTGTGTAGAGCATTTCAGTGTGTATAGTAGGAGCAGTGAAAGATAGCCAAGGTCTTATACTTGTAATACTAAAATTTTTATTGAGCTCCTGAATAACAGCAAGATAAAAATGTACTTTTTGATGTGGCAAGTAAGTCTGTAGTTTATGGCCCTAGTGTGATTTTTAGAGTATAGTGTCATAGGTTACTTGTCTATGTCGTAACAGCCATCACTCCATAGAAATAAGAGATAGGCTTCAGGATTCTCCACAGATACCCAAATCTGCAGATGCTCAAATGCCCTATATAAAAAGATAAAAAAGGAGTCGGCCATTGGTGATGCACAACTTTAGTCCCAGCACTCGGGAGGCAGAGGCAGGTGGATCTCTATGAGTTCGAGATCAGCCTGGTCTACAAGAGTTAGTTCCAGGACAGGCTCCAAAGTCACAGAGAAAGCCTGTCTCAGAAAACCAAAAAAAAAAAAAAGATAAAAAGGGTTGAAGGATGGTTTACTGATTAAAAGTGCTTACTACACAACTATGAAAGCCTGAGTTTGGATCCCAGTACCACTTAGCAAGCTGCATGTGGCTTCACATGTGCCTGTAACGCTAGCACTGTGGGGAGGCAGAGACAAGAAGATTTGTGCATTTAGCTTAATGCTGTTCTAGCTGGGAAAAAAAAAACATTTCCTCCAGATTCAGAGAGACTTCCTTCCTCAAAAGACTAAGATGGAGGATCATAGAAAAACACATTCAGTATCCTACTCTGGCCTCTCCACACATGAACAGACTTTTGCATCCCTACAAATGTGAATCCACCACATACATGTATATCAGATTCATACACATATATACAGAATGAAGTATTTGTATAATACCAATGCACAAGAATTATTTCATTTGCCCTCATCTACACACACACACACACACACACACACACACACACACTATATATATATATATATATATATATTATATATATATATATATATATATATGATATGGGAGGGCATTTGAAGACAGGTGCCCATGGAAGCCAGAGGTACTGGATATCCTGAAGCTGTATAGTAGGAATTGAATTTGTATCCTCTGAAAGAGCAGTCTCCACTCTCAACCACTGAATCTTCTTTCTAGCCACTTATATTTTAAATTATCTCAACATTGTAATACCTAAATAAAGTATAAATGCTGTAGAAATATACTATGTTACTTATAGGATAACATTAAGAAAAACAATAGGTAAGTACATATACAATTTCCTCCAATATTTTTAACTTAGTGTTAGTTGAGTTCATGGATACAGAGTTCATCCATAGATATGGAAGATAAACTATAAACACCTTTATGAACCATCAGGTCTTTGCTGGTACTAGAACTTCTGCTATGAAAACCATTTCTTTATGTACTCTTAATTAACTTTCAAGTTGTGACTCAATATTTTATATCCTCTATAACTTGAATTTGTATATCATTTTAACTCATAATCACCTCAAGTAGCAAGTGATTTCTAAATCTCAGTTTCTTAAGTTTATTTCATTTATAGTGTTACTGTTTGGGTATAGAACATACCTTAGGAATGGCTCATGTGCTGAAAACTTTGTCTTCAGATGGCAAATCAAGTCATTAAGAGATGGCACCTCTGAACTTAATAGATGGATTAATCCCTTGCTTGATTGTAGTGAGTCTTTCTCTGTCCCACTAGCCAGTCCCCAAATCATGACACAAAGAGTTATTATTAATCATGAAAGCTCAACCAATAGCTTAGGCTTGTTTTTAACTAGTTCTTATAAATTAAATTAACACATTTCTACTAATTTACTTTCTGCCTCATGGTTTTGTGTCCTCATCTTTGTAGTGCCCATCCTGCTTGATCTGTGTCCTCTTATGTCTCTGCCTTCTTTCCAGCCTTTTCTCTGTCCTGAAAATCCTTCCAAGCTATTGGCTGTTCAGCTTTTTATTAAACTAAGCTGAATGATACATCTTCACAGTGTACAAAGATTATTCCACACCAGATGATGCATAGAATGATGACTTATTGGGAGACTGATCTAATTAAAAGGACTGTCACAGGGGGCAGGCCATAGAAAAACACAATTTGCCCTTAGCCCCCTTTATATATCTGTCTGCTTCCTGCCTCTATAAGGTGAGCAGATATATCCTAGTGCACATCTCTTACATGATATTCTATTTCACCATGGGACTAGAAACATGGTTCCAAGTGACTCAAACTGATTAAATAATGTAACAGTCATCACTTAAGTTGTTCATAGCATGTCTTTTAGTAGAGCTATGAATATCTGAGTAATAAAAATGGTAATAAGAATTAGTTGCATCTTGTGACAGAAAATAACCATGTGGTTTAGATGTCATTGGAACTTGTTTATGGGAGGAATTTGGAGAAAACTGGAGAAGCTGGACAAATGAGACTACAAGTACTGTAAAATGAGCTTAATGGAAATTTTAGTATGACCCCAGAAGACAAGAATTCCATCAATAATATAGTAAATAGACATTGTTAATAAGGTGTCAGGTGGAAATAAGGACTTTATTGGATATTTGTTACTTGCATGCTGTATTCTGGCAAAGAATTTGCTCATGTATTATCCATGGTCTGAGACTTTCCAGGAGACTGGGTTTAAAGGTTGTCTTAGTGTTGCTGTTGCTCTTAAGAGACAGCATGATCACATCATCTGTTATAGAAGAAACCATTTTAATTGAAACTTGCTTACAGATCAGAAATTAAGTTCATCATTTTCATGTTGGGAAGCATGACAGCATGCAGGCAGACATGGTGCTGGAGAGGTAGCTGTGATCTCTACATCTGGATCCACAAGGAGTAGGAAGAGAAGTAAGCCAAACTGTGCCTGGCTTGAGCATCTGATACCCCCAAGCCTTCCCCCAGTGACACCATTCCTCTAACAAGGTCACACCTACTCCAACAAGGCCACATCTCCTAATAGTGCCACTTCCTACGTCCTATGGGGGCCATTTTCTTTCAAACCACCACAAAGGTAATAAATTAGTTAATCTGGTGGAAGAAATTTCAAGACTGTCCAGCATTCAGATTGTGGCATGGGTTTTATTCAGATCACATTGAGGCTTATGAACCAAAAGTAGAATGGAAAAAAATTAAAACCTCACAGATTAATCAGAACCAACAAACATATAAATTTGGAGTCAAGGAAAGCATAGCTAGTAGAGACTAGCACTGTTGAAAACAAACCAAAGCATTTTGCATTTCTGTAATAAGAAAAATGCTTTAGCTCTGTGTGGTGGCATACATATCTAATATCAGCACTTGAGAAGCAGGCAAGAGGATCTCTGTGAGTCTGAGGATGGTCTTGTCTACATAGTGAGTCCAGGCCAGCAAAGGCTACATAGTGAGACACTGTCTCAAGAAAAAAAAAGGAAAGGAAACAAAGATGTTTTAAAAGTGCTTCAGGAATTGGTGAGTGCCAACCCATTTCAGGGTCAAAAGCATACAAGTGTCAATTTGTATGCTTTTCTCTTTGGATTGAGTTTCTTTAGAAAACCCTGCTCATACAAGTCCACTCTGGGGATGTTTCCCTGTATTTAGATGCCTGGCACTCAGACACCAATTCAGTGTCTAAAGTGGCCCAGCTATTGCTTTAATTAGCAGTAAAACTCAGCATTTAGTGTTCAGGTTGTGCTAGTTTTGCAGGCATGAAAAATGCAAGTCATATCATTCCAACCAGATTTCAAAGAAAAGCTTGGAAAGCTGGGAAATGTGCAGCAGGGTCAGATTCCTTGTAGGCAGCTTCTGTAAGATTGGTGCATGAAGCTCTGAGGGTGAAGCCTAAGCTATAGAGAAGAGCCAAAGAAGTTATAGATGATAGAAATGTGCATCAGAGACAGCTCAAGAAAGAAGCTATGTAGACCACATCTGGAAACATGATAGGGGCAGGGCAAGCCCATTGGAGCTCATACCATTACACCATGTATCCCAGAAATGGTGCCCAGACTTACAACATTTAAGGTTTGTCTTGGTGAGTTTTTGTATTGCTTTGGTTCCATTCCACATTTTTATGCCCTCATTCTTCCTGTTTGGAATGGAATATGCAGTACCCAGCATGACTTGGTCCTATGAACCTGATAGGGGTGATCATGGAATGAAGAAAGGTGGATATAAGTACAGAATAGGGAATCAGGTGGACAAATGCTACTTTTGGTGGAATGGCATCAACTATATAGCAACCAGAAACCTCAGTGTATCTATTATGTTTAGCATGAGAAAGAGAGGTTAGCTCATATCCACGGAAGGACTCTGTTCTAGCTTCAGGCATTTGGAGAAATCATTTTTTAAAAGCTGAATGATAAGTTATAGAGCTTACACTTCAGTGGCAGCATGTGACAAAAATACAGATTATAAAGGAAAATATTTATAAAATTTGCTAATGAAACAACACAATACTAATGATAAATACTGTGGAGGGATGAGAATTTGATGTCTGGAGTTGATATATAACATCATCCAACATATTCTATATTCAGTAAAATATAACATATCATACATACCAACAAAGAAAAAATGACACAATGAAGTAAAAATAAGTCTATATTAATAATAGAGACTCTAATATCCCAATTTTAAGAATTAGTTGTTTGAGAATTCCATTCAGAGTGTTTTCATTGTATCAACCCCACTCCACTCCAACTCTTTCCAGACCCACTCTCCCTTTCCTATCCACCCAATTTCATGTCCTTTTTTCACCTATAATGTCTAATTTGTGTTGTCTATATATTCTTGCCTATGTGACCATCCATTGGAGGGTGGTGGACTTACCAGGCCTGCATTCTTAAAGAAAACTGCCTTTCCCCCTCCCAGCAACTATTGGTTGCTAATAGTTCATCAGCTAGGTGTGGACTCAGCAGGCAACTCCTACGGGGAGGTAAGGAAACTCCAGAAAGGAGAGAGATATAGGTAAGTGTCTTAGAGAGCCTTTCTCACATGTTGGGGCTCCAGAGGGTTCAGGAAGCTTGAGAAGCCTATGTGGTTGGTGCCCCAGCATAGGTGACTCTAAGAGCCAGAGAGAGGACACTTACCAAGTAGATGAGGAAAGACAGATGGTTAGAGCAGGTCATAGAAAGAAGTGACTGAAGAATCAGACTCGAGAATTTGGAGTCAAATATGATGGGTGGCAGAAGCCAACAGAAACAAATGAGCCACACATACCTTAGGAGAGTCAAATCAACAGCTTGGTTCAGATAGACCAAAACCCTTAGAAGGGAACTCCTATATGCCACTCCAGGTTTTCAGCACCACATGAATGAAAAAAATGAGGACATGACTACTCTCAGGTCTAGGTAAGTAGAAGGTTTATTATAAATACCAGGGAAAAACAGCTAGAGGCTTCTGGAAGGGTACAGACTGAACAGGGCCATTAGAGGAGGGGGGAGCAAGTGATGAAGGTCTGGCATGCAGACCAAGAGAAATCCAAAAGCAGAGCCAACCATGAGCCAAGAGAACACAACCAAAATGGCTGAGGTATATAGGGTCAGAGACTGCAGGATACAGAAGCCCAGCCCCTGGGAGGGAGATGTTTAAGGTAAGGAATGGTATGAGAAGTTCTGGGAGGAGCCGCAATTACTTAGTTATGTTGGGAAAGAAGGAAGGCGTTACAGGTACCAAATGATGCTGGAAGAGCTGCCCAGCTTGTGCTTTGATATGTTAATAGGCAACTCAGTTAACCATTTGTCCTAGATATCTTTGAGAACTAACAATAATGAATTACCAAAAGTAAACTCTTTCAAGTTAAAATTACAATGCCATGAAAGTTACTTAGAAATAAGTTTATGGATATGAAAGACTGAAAGCTTTAAAGTGTTATTAAGAGAAATTAAAGAACAATGAAATAAATGAAAAGGTATCCTGTGCTCATGAATTAGAAGAGTTAAAAATGTGAGGCTGGAAAAACCTATCAAAACAGTTTATAGATTTAGTGAAATCTCTATTGAAATACAAATGTAGTATTTTTCCAAAACTAAAAGCAAAAATATCTAGAAATTATGTGGAATTTCAAGACACCTCCAAGTAACTAAAACAATTTTGAAAATAAAAGTTGGAGGACTCTTCCTTATTTCAAAACTTCTAAATTGCAGCAATGAAAACAGAGTGGAACTGGCATAAGGATAAATGTAGTAGTATAGATCAGTGGATAAACTTATATTTTAATTTAACTTGATTAGCATGTAAAGACCTATGAAAAAAGAATATTATTATTCTGGGACAAGTGTCTTTTTTGTTTGTTTGTTTTCTGTTTGTTTGTTTTGAGCAAAGGCCTCATTGGGTAACCTAGGCTGGCCATGAACTCAGTATACCTCTGCCTCAGACTTCAAGCATGATTTGAGGAATGAGCCATCATGATTAGCAACAACTGGAAATTTATCTGCAAATGAATAAAAATAGATCCATAAATCCTTACCTCATGCCATAAATTATTTTCCCTACCTCCCTCTAAACTCTCTCATGTCCTCTTGCTTTTTTTCAAATGTAACACCTCGTTAGAGACACACACACACACACACACACACTCCTAAATAAATAAATAAACAAATAAATAAATAAGTAAATAAATAAATAAATAAATACTTCCTGAACTCTTCGTATAATGTCATTGGATGTTCATGTTTTCAGGACTGACCATTTAGAATTGGATTGCCAACTCATGTGCTCTTCTCTGGGGAAGACTCTTGCTTCCACTCTTAGCACTCTTAAGTTGTCTGTAGTTATTTATATAGGACTGTGGCCTTGTGAGTTTTCCTTATTTCATATTAACATGCATATTCTTTTAGTCTTTGCTCAGGTCATGTTTAGGTAGCTATGATGGTGATACCTCAGGAGTGTAGCTTCTGACATTTCTAGGAGACACAAATTAACAGCAGTATCTATGTTCATCTGGCCCTTACAATCTTTCTGCTCCCCACCTCTGCCATGAATCCCAAGGTTTAGGTGCAGGGATTTTTTTGTAGGTTTATCAGTTGGGACTGGGCTTCACAACTCTGTATTTTGATTGCTTGTGCTTTCCTGAAATGGTTTCCATCCTTTGCAAAGTGAACAGAAGGCATTATATAAGTTTCCAAAGGATGAAGGCAAACAGCAGTCCTATGCAGCTTTGATGCCTATGGACCATAACAAAGACCAGTATGGCACCATAACCCCAAGAGTGCAATAGTGCTACACATAGCTTGACAGTAAGCAACAGCACTCTAATCAGATTTAAGGCCTGCTTCATGAGAGAGAAATTGTGCCTGGTACTGGAAAACTAAATAACTGCACAGAACTTGTGAATTCGGGGATCTTGGAGGAAAACCAACAACCACCATCACTTTACTAAATCAGCATAATCCCTAACTACACTCAAATTATTTGTCTTCCTACCCACAGGTAAGTGTAGCTTTTGCTTTTCTTTGGTGCAAATTTGGCTTTTGGAAATTGCTTTGGAGTTTATTATCACTATAACCACTAGGCTGCTCACTGTCTATTGTCCTAACCAATGCACTTTTTTGTTACATGTCACAATCTGCTTGAGAAGCAGTTCATTATTGCTGTGTAAAATAGTATTGGATGACAATTCAAATAATGCTTTTTGTTTATGTGTTTGATTTGAAATTTTCAGTCATCTCATAAGGTACCCAATTATTGAGATGCTTATAATTTGTCTCAAATGCCAAATAATCCATGTGAGTTCCTTGGCAAGTTCTAATGTAGTGTGAAGGATCAGCTTTGATGATTTCTTTCCATCAGTTAGCATCAGCTTCCTGATGTTAAGCCACTATGATCCTCATCTCCAAGGCTCTCATCTACTCTGCAAAACTTGTTGAAACCACACTGTTCTATACATTTTTTAACAGTTCCAAATGTGTTTTTGATGATACAGGTTCTCTCCATTATAGTATTACCTATTTTTAATATGAAAAAGTAAATTGCTTGAATTTGCTTTTTGTCTCACATCATTTCCATACTATACACTAAACAAAGTAAATATCAAGTAATAAGTCATTAGAAAACATAAGGTGAGATGTGCATATCAAATGATGTGTAATATTATCACTTTTATTTAAGAATGCATTCCAATATAAGACAGCTAACTTGAACAATGCCAAAATTGCAATTAATTTTACATTAACCTTCCTCCCAAACTTGTTCATAAAACTATCTATATCATTTTTCTTTCTTTTTAATTTTTATTTAAATTAGAAGCAAGCCTGCTTCACATGTCAATACTACCTTCCTCTCCCTCCCCTCTTCCCCTGCCGCCCACCAATACCCTACCCCATCCCCTTTCTGCTACCCAGGAGGAAATTCCCCTCCATGGGGGATTTCCAAAGTCTGTCATATCATTGGCGGCATGGCCTAGGCCCTCCTCCATGTGTCCAGGCTGAGAGAGCATCCCTCCACATGGACTGAGCTCCCGAAGTCCATTCATACTCCAGGGATAATTATTGGTCTACTACCAGAGGTCCCCTATATTCCTGAGGCCTCCCCACTGACACCCACATTCAGGGGGGCCTGCATCAGTCCCATGCTGGCCTCCCAGCCATTAGTCTGGGGTCCATGAGTTCCCCTTTGCTCAGGTCAGCTGTTTCTGTGGGTTTCACAAGCTGGGTCATGACACCTTTGCTCTTCACTCCAACCTCTTTGCAAACTGGATTCTAGGAGTTCAGTTCAGTATTTAGCTGTGGGTGTCTGCCTTTGCTTACATCAGCTACTGGAGAGACATGAATGGTACCCCCCAATAGAGGAAGAGGATTGGATCTCCTGAGCCTATTGGGAACATGGGGGTAGGGGAAAGGGAACTGGGAGAGAGGGAGGGGGAGAAGAGCAAGGGAGAGGAGGAAATGGGGGAGCAGGAAGGTTGAGTTGGGGGAAGAATAGAGGAGAGCAGGATGAGAGATATCATAATAGAGGGAGCCATTATAAATTTGAGGAGAGATTCAGCACCAGGAAGAATTCCAGAGATCTACAAGGATAACACCAACTAGCAATCTA
Source organism: Cricetulus griseus (assembly GCF_003668045.3). Lineage (NCBI taxonomy): Eukaryota > Metazoa > Chordata > Mammalia > Rodentia > Cricetidae > Cricetulus > Cricetulus griseus. The sequence goes on from NC_048604.1 coordinate 91,003,953, forward strand.
AAACTATCTATATCTTGATTGCTTTAATCAATCTACTATTTTCTGCCCTTACCTAGACAATCAATAGAACTTGGGTGAAAAACTTAATCAATTTATACATTCAGTGTAGTTTATTGATACTCTCACTTTCCTACTTAGATTTTCCATTCTTTGTATTATTGTATAGGTTTGTATACTTCTTCCTAGTGACCATTTGCATTCTCAGATAATTTTATTTTTAAGTTATTTTTTAATTTTTGAAACTAAAATATAATCCATCGTTTCCCCCATCCCATTTTTCCCTCCAAACATTCCCATATACCCTTCCTTGCCCTTTTACTCTTTTTCAAATTCTTGGCCATTTTTTTGGTATTTCGAGACAGGGTTTCTCTGTGTAGCTTTGGAGCCTATCCTGGCACTCGCTCTGGAGACCAGGCTGGCCTCGAACGCACAGAGATCCGCCTGCCTCTGCATCCTGAGTGCTGGCATTAAAGGTGTGAGCCACCAACACCCAGCTTTCATGGCCTGTTTTTAAAATTAGTTATTCATACACAGAATTTCCTGCCTTAAATAGTGAGTAAGTATTTGTGATCTAGATCTAACAGTCCAGATAATCAAACTTAACCCATAGCCAATGTTCAGGTACTCCCTAGTGCTATTGTATTAAATTAAATGGCCAATTTTGAATGCAATTTTGTCACTTACCAAATATTCTAAGTGTATGCAGACATTGTCTCTAGGTGTACTTCTGCAGGCCTCAGCACAATGATGAGATCAAATTAGAGACTGATTTTTTTAGTAGTCTAGAAGGATATACAATTGCAAAATAAATTTCCCCAAACAAAATAAGCTTTCATACATTTAAGAGGTAAAAGGCCTAAAACTATGTTGAAAAACATCCTGCCATTCTAGCCCAGAATATAGAGCTATGGTTTTCTTTGACATTGGCCAAAGGAAATTTATTATGTCCTCACTAATTATGTACATAAACATGACTCCTATTGTTGTCATCTCTTTAAACCCATACTCAATTTAAATCTGTAGAATTATAGTTATTAATATAAAAATATTTCTTCATACATCAGAAAAGATAGTAAATCTAAAAAAGACTAAAACACAGCACTCCAGATTTCCATAGTGCAGATCTTTCTTAAATGAACTTCCATTATATTGTTGGAATATACAATGTAAGAACAGCTTACTGAAGTACAGAAAAACTAAAAAAAAACACTTATTTCTTGTTAGGGTGACTGATTAAGACATTTAATGAAGCCTGTTTTCTATAAATCAATTAAATGCTATTAAATTTTGCTAAGGACCAGTAACTATTTTGACTATGAGCCATTTTATTTATCAAGCTGCTGCAGCCAGACCATATACAGACCTGAATGACACATACTACTACTCAGTGTCATGGTGACATCTGAGTGAGGGCTGCAGCCAGGTGCCACATCTGAATCTGTGGGCCTAATGCAAGCAAGGTCTGTGTGGATGTTTCTGTTGCCATTGAGGGCTACAGCTATTTCCCAGAGTCTGGGACACCACCTGGAGCTGTGTTGGTGACCACAACACTGGGGCCATGCTGATCTGGGTGGCCTTCCCAACCACCTGGTACCATAGTGACATCCAGACCTGGGCTGCTGCTGAGGACCATGTGGGATTCATGGTTCTACCTTAGCCAGAGTCTGTGTTGAAGTCCATGGGCCATGTTGCCACCATGGCTCATGAGGAGGTCCAGGGTCTGTACAACAACTTGTGGCCTTGTTAGAGTCTGGGCATTATGCTACAGCCTGGGCCATACAGATCTGAGTGGCCTGCACTGCTACTCAATGCCATGATGATATCTGGGCCAGAGATGTAGCCAAGGCCAGTGTGTGGGTCTGTGGCCCTACTGCAGTAAGGGTCTGTGCTGATTTCCGAGGCTCCTGTTACCATCGAAGATCATGTGGATGCCTGAAATCTTGGGCCATGTTAGTGTCCAAAGGCCATGCTGCCTTTGGCTATCTGATCGGCTTGCACTGCCACCTGATGCAGTGGTGACATACAGATCAGCTGCTATTGAGGACCTTGTCTGGGTCTGAGGTCCTACCTGGCCCAGATTGCAACCAAAGGTCAAACAGAACCCTGGGAATCAGGTTGCAACCTATGTCTTTGTTCACGTCCGGATATCATTCCTCTGCCAGAGCCCTCACAATCTGAGTGGACAGTGCTTCTCCCTGGAACCAGGATGTCACCTGGGCCCAAGCTGCTGACATGGGCCATGTCTGGGTCCTGGTACAGCTGCAGATGGGTACTGTGTTAATTCAGTCTGTGGCCTGTGTCACCTCAGGTGGCCATAGCAACCATGTGTGGTGAAATCAGAGGGCCATACTGAGTAATAGCTGCACATCACTGACCCTGGGAAAGCTGGACCTGCCTATCACTGGACACTGCATCAAGAGAACTGGTACTGACCCTCACAGGAGAGCTGGGTCCCCATCCCCCACACTCAGGAGAGATGGTTTCCCCCATCACCATATTGACATAGAGGGGCTGACTCAACACTTAGCCTGAGGTGGTAGGCCTCAGTGGCCCAAACTAACTAGCTCAGCTACTACCTAGGCCCATAGCTGGGCCTTGGGTTGGCCCACCCTAACATCTACTCCATTTGGACTTGCTGGAGCTCATGAAGGGACTGGTCCTGTGGAATGTTACAGGCAGAATTTTCATGACACAGGTCAGACCTGGAATTTTCCAGAGGAATTTTGGTTAGGATCCAGTGATGATGGTGTACCAGAAATTAGAGGCATTGAACCACACCAATGACTCATTACAATAAATATTTGCTGCTAAAGCTGATTGGACAAAAGGATATACTATGTGACACACCATTCCCAATACCACCAGGACAAATTAGCAGGAATGGACCCAGCAGAAATAGTGATAGCTTTTACTAATTCTGATTTCCTTATTATAGACAGAAAATGAACATTGGCAGAGATTGCAATATTTGGGGGGAAGAGACTAGCAACAAATATCCCCAAAGCAAGGGACTTCAGTTTATAAATAGAACTAATTGGATCCTTCTTTACATTGTATGGGGAACATCAATTCCTGGAGACTCTACATTCTATACAGATGCATTTTAGCACTCGATTGAATTTTTCTCTCCTTTGAAGAATCACCAGAACTACCACAGTACTAGAAAGGGAATGTTATCTGACTGCTAGACTGAGTTTCATGTACCCTAAAACCTGCATGCCTGAACACTGGATTTTGACTGCTTAAGTCTTTAGTTTAGACTATTTTTGTTACCTGAAATTTAATTGATCCTAATACTACAATGAATTAGATATGATTTGAAATGGTGGTTAACTACCAACCATTTTCCATCATATATCCTAACTATCTTAGGAGTCCTTTCAGAGGTGATGGAGTTTCAAAGTGTGTAGAAGAGCTTTCAGGCAAAAGGGAGTCTTTTGAATAACAATAATGCTGCCATTAGAGTCTTTTTCTGACTGTCCACTGGGCCCCCAGTAACCTAACTTTCTGCCATGGTTGGTTAAAACTGCATAGGTATGAAATAGCTATTATGTGTATGAAACCAATAATATACGACTGAGAAAGCAGGTGTATTGCTTCTATTTGTTGTCTGGTTGATTTATTAGTGTAATGAAGAAGTCCTACTTCCATCCTAAACCATTAGACTTTTTTGATGGTGAGTAGATCTTGGGGATAATGGATACTGTGGGGGATACTGGAAACTGCTTTAGAGCAGAAGAAAAGCAGGCAGTATAAAATAAGACTAGTTTTTAATGCAGTTTCCTCTGCAATGTTGTGTGTGGCACCCTCTTATCCTCCTTAGTTTATTTGAAAGCTACAGTGAACTCTATATTTTTCATTGTCATTTTCATTATATATTTATAATTCCACAATGAGTGTGTGTATCAAGGAAAGTCTACCAGGTTGGTTGAGAAGAAACAAAAATAAGAATCTGGTAGCATAAATACTTGCTGATGTGTAGTGACTGGGATTTATTTCTCTTGGGGAATGAAGTCCTATATTGCCCTTCACACCTTATTGTCCCTACAATGAGTCTGGTCATAATTCATGCCTTCCACAATGGAATGTAGTATCTGGTTTTAGAACAAATTCTACAGTTGACATCTCAGTGAATGCTGCAGTGAATATAAAGTATTTTATGAAGCAATCAGGTGAGTTTTAATATATAGGGCATTCATAAAATCTGTGTGCCTCAAATTTTTGATAAATTTACCTATCCACAAGATATATTATATGTGGAATGTAGCAAATAAAGTATTAACACAATATTTAAATTAAATTTGAATGTTTTATTTGTTCTCATTTATACTCAGTAGTTACATATAGATATATAAGAAATGATAACAATCAAATAAACTAAAAATCAAGAGACATTTTCAAATAGTAGTCATAGTATGAAGATATCCTTTTCTGCAAGATATCAAAATTTCTTCAGGTTCAGAAATTGTTTCTCATTTGGAAGCCACTATGGCAGAAGAACTATTAAAACCCTGCCCAATATCCGATTCCTTTCTTCACATGTCTGATTAAGTTCTTGATCTTCATTTTCTTACCAGTAAAGAAATAATTTTGTATATTGAATCTTTATTTTTGGTGATATATGTTGAGATACCATTTAGCCAAGAGGTATTCTGAATTTGTTGTTTCCTTTGTACATTAAGGAAATTATTTGGCAATTATTAGCTAAAATATTTGTGGTCAAAACAATTGAAGCTGAAGTGTAACTTAATTGGAAATTGATTAGAAACCAGGAAATATTTTCTGGGGAGACAAAATCAGTAAAGTTTCAACAGAAATATAAATCTGATATTTTTAGAAAGAGGTATATTTCAGCATTTACGAATTCTAGCATAGTTATAAATGACAACTCCCAGCTTCCAAATTTCTTCTAAGAAAAAATACTGTGTTAAAGAAATAAAGTTTAATTAAATAGAGATTAGGAATTCTAGTCTATGATCTTACCATCCTGAATGTGCCTGATCGCTTCTGATCTTGTAAGCTAAGCAGAGTTGGGCGTGGTTAGTACTTAAATTGGGAGACATATTAGGAATTCCACTTTTTGCTTTCTTTCCCAACCCCTATCTTATCTTATTGACACCCAAATCCCATAATGATGATTAAGTGTAGGCTACCATCTTGAATCTTATCACTATCCATGGAGCTAAGATTATTGTTGATTGAATAATGGGGCTTAAAAATATGCCCTTAGGACTTAAGATCCTGGGATATGTTAAAGGTGACACATTCTTAATTCCCAGAAAAGAGTGTATTCTAGGGAAAAATGCATCAGGAGGTGATTCTAAGTTGCTTCATGGTTAGTTAATTTTATCTGATTATTTCTTCAGTTAGTAAAAGTACTATTTGGCTACTGTGGGTAGAAAAGTAGGATGGACTATAGTATAAATCCAAATACTGTGTATATTACAATTTATCCATAGGAAAATCTGTCAGGAAATGGCAAAGAAATGTTTCATTTTCAATAGCTCTTGAAGAAACCTTAGAAATTCACTGAAAAGTTCTTGTTAGCCATGCTGTTATTTTCTGCTACTGGTCTTCAGATGAGAGCATGAAGTTATACAAAGGAGTTTGAAATCACAGCCTTTATCAGAGCCAAAGGGTGGTTATTATGAAAAGAAGCCCTAGAAAGGCAGTGAATTGCAAGCCACTGGGTAGTTTCTTTTGTCAAACCTTCCTTGAGATGCTTTCTAAATAGGAGAACTTTTGTACATGAACAAATAATTAAAACCTTATATTCTTTTTCACTTGCATTCTCAAATTAACATCATTAAGAAATTCTTGGGCATAAAATATGGGCACAGAAAAACTAAATTCAAGTTTGCCACCTTAGTATCAAAGAAGGCAGCAAAGTATATATGAAATGAAATCAGATGAGTACATGAAGTATGTCTTTGAAATTATTATATTTATTGTGTCTTTGTACAAGCATACACACACACACACACACACACACACACACACACACACACACACTCAAGTGCTACAACATACACTTGGAGGTCAGAGGCCAATTGGTAGGAGTTAGTCCTCTCCTTTTACCGAGTGCATTCCAGGCATGGAGCTCAGGTTGTCAGACTTAGCCGCAAACCTGAGAACTCAATGAGACATTTCACTGGCCCAGTGCCTTGGAAACTTTAAATTCATGCAAGATTAAAGAAAGATGAGGTAAACTTGTGTGTGGCTATCAGGAAGGTTATACAAATGTAGCACTCAGTGATTAAAGCATCACAAGTTTTAGGTGATTCAAATCCCTTTTTCTGGGAAGCAATAACAATTTTTAAATATGAAGGTCATAGCAAATATCAGTTCATGGTTTGAGCTCATGCTTATAGAAACAGAGTAGCTTCCTTTTTTATTTTAGAATCACTCTTATTTACATATTAATCCCCTGATTCTCTTGGCATCCCATCCTCCCATGCTCCCCACTGACCCCTCACCACCTCACTCCCCAAGGACAGTGAGGTCCTCCACAAGGGACCATCAACAGAAGAATCTAAAATGGCTGAAAGACACTTAAGAAAGTGCTCAACAACCTTAGCCATCAGGGAAATGCAATTCAAAACAATTCCAAAATAACATCTTATACTGGCCAGAATGGCTAAAATCAAAAACACCAATGAGGTCTATGCTGGAGAGGATGTTGAGAAAGAGGAACACTCCTCCACTGCTGGTGGGAGTGCAAACTCGTACAGCCACTTTGGAAATCAGTATGGCTGTTCCTCAGGAAAATGGGAATCAGTCTACCTCAAGATCCAGCAATTCTTCTCTTGGGCATATACCCAAAGAATGAACATTCATACAACAAGGACATATGTTCAACTATGTGCATAGCAGCATTGTTTGTAATAGCCAGAACCTGGAAAAAACCTAGATGCCCCTCAACCAAAGAATGGATGGAGAAAATGTGTTTATCCCTAGAGCACAAATGAACTTTGAGAGCCCATTCCCTATGGAGGGATACTATTGCAGCCCAGATCCAAGAAAGAGGGTCTAAGCCCTCCCCTAACTTATGTGACGGTAGCTTCCTTTTTGTCTTTACTTTTTAACTTTTGGGATTATAATTTGATTGTAACAGTTCTTGCTTTCCTTTCTTCCTTCCAAATTTTTCCATATACCTCTTCTCTACTCTCCACCAAATTTAAGTCCTCTTTTTAAAACAAAAGAAAATGTTTATATGAGTACATATATATTTCTAAATAAAACCTGATAAGTCCATATAATGCCACCAGTTTGTATGTTTTGAGGGCTGACTGCTTGGCATTGGACAATTAATTGGTGTGGTACTCCTTGGTGAAGGCTTCTTCTCCTGTTCCTGTCTTTCATCAGTTGCCTATAGTTCTTAGGGTAGGGATGAGGCCTTGTGGGCTTTTCTCTGTCTATTATGGCCTGTTTATTGATGTTACAGATTGGTTTATTGTGACTAGGTCAACGGGGACATCTCTTTAGATTCTATAGGGGAAATACAGGCATTTCTGAACTCTGGGTGGGGAGGAATGCAAATGTGTGAACTGAACATAGCTGCTGAATTGCATGTGATTTGTATTCATGGTTCAGGAAGACATTCTTAATTCAATATGATATTGGAAAGAAGGTTTAATATAGGGCTGGGCCATAATGAGTATGTTAGCTGATATATTCATGACAGCTATGGGATTTTTTTTGATTGTGGATATGAATGTAGTTTGTTTTTCCTTATAATCACCTTGAACAAATATTAATGAATAAGTCATTGGAATTCACACATTATAGATGCCAGAGTGGAACTGAGATAAATAACTGCTAAAACCTGACCCAGAGGAACTGGATCCAGAGATTCACGATTCACATCAGCATGTCCTCCATCCATCCACAATCTGACACACACACAATAACACACACACACACACACACACACACACACACACACACACACACACACACACACACACGCACACACACACTTCCTGAGAGCTACTTGATAAACTTTGTCACCTTATCCTTGGACATGTAGTTTCTTGTACGTGCAAAGGTAAGCTTATAATTAGAGTTCTTCTTCATCCTGACGCAGATTCTGATTTTTCTTCAGTCATCTGATTACTTCATCTTGTTCTTATCTCAAAATTACCTTCATTTCTGAGTGCCAGATGAACCAAAATCTTTCTTTGTGTTGACCATATATATAGCCTCTAATTATTTGGTATCTTCAATGGTTTCTTCTTCTTTTGGTGGTATTATTCTGGTGGCAACCTTAACTAGGTTTAACTTGTCTGCTTTTATTACTGGCCCTTGCTAGGCACAACAAAAAATACTTATGGATCCAGAGAGATAATCACAGATTTGTTCAGTGTCTGTATGGATCTGCAAGGATATTTCTAATTCTATCAGACACCATTGGTGCTCTCTTAGTGCCTTGCAGCACGAGTCATTTTAGTATGCCTCTCCTGCCATCACCTGAATTCTTCTGACAACTATCTTTCAGGCTATGGGTGGAGCAAGCAGGAGGTGATTTATTGATTGCATACAGATGAGCTAATAAGGAGTGGTTTATACAGTATATGTATGATAGCAGCTGAAGTTACTCTACACAGCTTTGTGTTCTCAAGTGTAATAACTCTGAAGGACGTTCTGCAACCATTTACAGAAAGTTGCCAGTTGGATTTTGTTTCATAGAAGTACTTACCCATGGACATAGTATTTGATTGTTTTCAGCCCAAATCACTTTTTGTCTCTTCTGCAGGTACTTCTGGAAATCCCCTCCTAAATAAACCACTGGCATATGTGTCTTTCTTCTGAGTCTGATTTTGGGAAAGACTTAACCTGAGACACTCATTCTCTTGCCAGTTTCTCAGTAACAGATTGTAAACTATTATGAACTAGATTCTGAAAAGCACTTGAGTTGTAATACCCAGGTAAGAAGATTCTTGGCTAGAAGATGACACATTTGTAATTGTTCAACTCAGTGGCTGCTTTATTTTTAATGCTGTATGGTGGCCAAATATCTTGCAGTGGTTCTTGTGTTTTCTCGTTGCCATGTCACAGTAAGGTATAAGTGAAACTTACATACTTTATTTGAGTTGGAAATCTCTCAATAAACACAAAATGACAGTACACTTGATGTGACTTGCAGTCTGTAGCTGTACATACATACTTCTATAATTTTGGAATAGAATTTATCTAGAAGATTTATCAACCACCGTTTACTGTGACCCAGAAATGTTTACAAATGCAGGTTCAATCAGATGGGTTTCAGTTTGCTGGGGCCTTCCTAGCAGGCAAGAAGAAAACCACCTCAGGTCCTTAAGCTCAGACCAGCAGGAAGACAGCCAGGGGCTCTCCTGGTGTCATGCAGGCCCTCTCATTTTAAGGAAATATAGAGTGGAGAAAGGGGAGAGTTAGAGAATCGGAATGGTTTGTATACCATGGAAAAACAAATAAATGAGGAAATGTAGTTGAAGAAGAGTGAGCAGATGTTGGAAGCCAGCTTGACACATGGGTCCATGGTAATGGCAGTGAAGAGTAGACTGAGGAGGGACGTCTGCTTGCCACCCGGGACCATGGTGATGTCCAAATCAGGCTGCTATCAAGGGACTTTTGTGGGTCTCTCGTCCTACAGTAGCCAGAGTTGGTGTTGATATCCATGGCCCTTGTTACTGTATAGTTCCATGCTCACTGGGGTGCATCCTGGGGCCAAGTTCAGGTCCACAAGCCATGCTGCTGCTGGAGCCATATTGTCTGGGTTGTCCTTTGCTACCACCTGGGGACATGGTGACAGCCAGGGCTACACTACTGCCCATGGTTCTACCACAGCTGAGGTCTATGTTGATACCTATGTCCCCCACATTGCCAGTCCCTCCACCCAGAGCCAGGATGTCGCTCAGGCCTAAGCTCCTACCTAGGACAATGTCTGGGTCCATGGTCCAGCCTTAGCTGGGGTCTGTGTTGCTATCTGCTGCAAAGTGTGTAGGGCTGGCATCTTGACTCATGAATTAGCTTGAGAAATTTTAGTTTCCTTGTCCTTCACTCATTGCTATATATAAATTTATTGTTTTAAATTTCATTTTACATCCCAACCAAAGTTCTCCCTCCCAACACTCCTCCCATACCCCTCCCCTCTGCCCCACCCACCAGCCACTCCTCCCAATGGGTAAGAGCTTCCACGGGGAGTTGAAGAAGTCTGGTGCATTAAGTTGGGGCAGGACCAGACCCCTCCAATAAGGCTAAGCATGGCATCCCCTCATAGGAAATGGGCTCCAACAAGCTAGATCATGTACCACAGATAGATCCTGGTTTTACTGCCAGGGTCCCCTCAGATAACCCAAGATTCACAACTGTCTCCCACATATGGAGGACCAAGTTAGGTCCCATGGAGGGGAATTAGATGAGATCTGCTGAGTAAACTGGAGGCGAGGGTGTCAGCAAATGGGGGTGGGGTGGGGATGAGAACATGAGGGAATTGGATGGTGGAGGAAGGGAGGGATGGAGAGGGAGAACAAAGAAAGAGTTATCTTGATTAGGAAGCCACTATGGGGTTAGGGAGAAACCTGATGCTAAGGAAATTCCCAAGAACCCACAAGGATGACCCCAGCAAAAACTCCTAGCAATAGGGGACAGGGTACCTGAACTGATCTTCCCCTGTAATCAGATTGCTGAATATCCCAACTATCATTGTAGAGCAGTCATCCAGTAATTACTGGAATCAGATGCAAAGATCCACAACCAAGGACCAGGCCGAGCCCCGATAATCCAGTCAAAGAGAGGGAGGAAGGAATACATGATCAAGGGAGGTCAAGATCATGATGGAGAAATCTACAAAGACAGCTGAACCAAGCTTGTGGAAACTCATGGACTCTTGACCAGCAGCTCTGGGGCTATTTATTAACTTTTAATCCTAAGAAGCGACTTTTAAATTTTTACAGAGATCATTGACTCCCCATCTCCGATGGCTTGGAATTGTATCCTTTCTCAATTTTCTGATTGAATACATACTATCATCATTGTCATTCCTTTATAAGAATAACCACTTATGTGTCATGGCCAAATGAAAATACCCTACAATCAAACTGAATAACTGTTCTGTTCTTTAGATCAAGCCCTGTTGTCTTGTTGATCAATGCCCATTATTTGCAGCCCTTCATTCTGGGTGTATTCCAGCCAGAGCTAAATACTTCATGAGTTGTAACAGTCACAATTTTATAAAGGAGCGTGATTAAAAAGAACCCTATTCAATACTCAAATCATCTACAATCCATTTTGAGGCAGAAGATTATTTTAAAGAAATGTTGCTTTTTGTCATTACTCATGGATAAAGGGGGACAGAAATGAGAAATAAAATTGCCATGAACTGTTCATGTACAGAAGGCATCCAGTTTGCTTGATGACCTCATTGTAGATACATGCCAAAAGCTGGTATTCATTCCAACATGATTGTGTTTTTAATGTGTCCCCTTTTAAGGTAGCAACCTAATTACTGTCCCATCTATAAATCTGGGTCATGTGAATTATTTTGCCATTTAGGATGGAAATACAACCAAGTATATGATGAACGTTTAAAGTGAATTCATTCATTTTCTCTTTTCTTTTATCCCTTATTTTCCAGACTATTTAGAGAAATGTCAGTCCTTCAGAGTAAAACAAAATAGGCAAAACTCCAAGAGGTTAAATTTAGTTCTTGTGAATGTCTTCCCAACATAAAATACTTCCAAGTTAGTCAACTAATTGAGTGTACAACTATGAAATGCCCCTAGCAATTGGTAGTAGAGGCCTAGTGTGAAATAGCGTTCTAACTTGAATTTTTTTAAAATCCTGTTACAAGTTTGGCTTCTTTAAAAAGAAATAAGCCTGGTGTACCTTTTTCCATTTGGTGGAGAGTTACAACTGGTAAATGAATGTCCGTGCATAAATGATCATGTAGATGCTTACACATGTAGTTCAACCTCAGACTCTAAACAGATTCCCTCATGGATGGGGCAGGGGGAGAACAAGACGGAGGGATAAAAAAAGGGAGAGAGGGGAATCTGATTTTAGTTTCCATGGAAATAGGCTAAATAAGGACTTTAACAGACAGGAGTATGGCAGTTCCCAGCTGCTGAGTTTTAGCACAGTACTATTGAGACAAAATCTGAATGCATCCCAATCCTCTCTATCACAAGATCAATATTATAATTTGGTACCTGAAACATATCATTTTGAATTCAAACTTTTTTGTGACAGTTATAATCACTCATTCATTCAGTTAGCCTTTTGAAAAGAACTCAAACATAAAACTCACCCAAAACAATTGCTTCTTTTACCTCATATATTGCTTTATTACTTTTGTAAGATTTTTTAACCCCACTTTATGTAAATTTTTACCTATAAACAAACACACTCAGAATTTTCTCTCTCCCACCATCTAAATGTCAAGGAAAATTCTACAGAAAAGAGAGGTGAAACTTTTCCTAGGCTTCTATTGACTATATAAAGGGTCTGTGAGTTTGTATGCTTGATGCTCTAATTTTATTGGTCCACTTGCTTTAGTGCATTAAAATACAGCCAGGAAATGGAGTTTTCTTTCTTTAGAGATAGAGGTATACTATTGTGAACATTAAGCTAAAGAAGGAACCATATGAAAGTTTTATTTTTTAAAAAAGGTATTAGCTGTTAAACAAATAAAACCCCCAAAGTACAGTCTGTAGGGTGTTGAGTCATATGCATTTTTGGTGGTTCATTTGGTAAACATAAAATAAAACAGCAGCAAAAATGCATACTAATTTATGTCAAAGAGCATTTAAATATCTGGATGTGGAGAAAGTAAGAAAATAAAGATTCCAACTCATTTTTTTCTGGCCTGCTGCCATTTCACTCTTTGGTGTGAATCTATAAGGAGATTTGACATGTGCATAAAAATGTGAAAGCAAAAGGAATAAAAAAGGATAAGTGTGTGAGGCTTTGGATTTACGATTTTGTTTGGTTTTATCATTCCACAATGCATACAGATATTGAAGCATCACATTGAATCTCACAAACATATATGATTCTGAAATGTCAATAAAATAGCTAAAAAGAAAGGTGAAAGCACAAAGTTTAAAATCTTTTACACTTGGAATTTTAAAAATTATGTTTGTGTATGTATGTATATGCACACTGGTGCTTGTAGGAGACAGAGCAGGTGTGCCTTGGATGTCTATGCATGGGGGATGGAAGACAACCTAATGTGTCTGTTCTCAACTTCCATCCTTCTGCCTTGTTTGAGACAGTCTCTTTTTATATACTGCTGGATATGGCAGATGAGCTGAGCAGTGAGCCTGAGGATTTTCTTGTCACTACCTTCCTTCTTGCCATAGGAATAAAAATGCATGACACTTTGTCCATTTTTACCTGGGTTCTGGGGATCTGAATCCATCTTCTTTTTCTATCTTTTATTGAAAATAGATTCTCCTCTCATAATATACCAACCACAGTTTTCCCTCCTAACTCTCCTCCAAGCTCCCCCTGATCTTCCCTCTCCCCCAGGTCCATCCCACTCTGTTTCCCCTCAGAAAAGAGTGTTCTCCAAGAGACAACAACCAAACACAACAAAACAAGATACAATAAGACAAGGAAAAAAATCTCACATTGTGGCAGGACAAGGCAACCTAAAGAGAGGAAAAGAATAGGCAAAAGAGTCAGACACACACCTGCCCCCACTGTTGGGAATTGACCAAAACACCAAGCTAATAGCCACATGCTTGTGTAGCAAGCACTTTATCCACTGAACCATCTCCCTAGCCTCTACACTTGGGATTTGATACCTAGATTGAAAATGTAAAGGTCTATTGGGAGATGTGATTTTAATATGAATAGACCGTCAATGAAGACTCACTGTGTTTTGCATGAGTCATTTCCTAGAGTTTGTGTACTAAATGGTTTGGAGGCTTCTACAGTCTATAAACTCTATGTGCAAGCAGAAAATATGTCTCTTTGCTGAAAGCTAGTCAGGTGGAGAGGAACTGTGAGATTGCCAGTCATCAGTGGGATGGTTTTCCCTGTTGATTTTATTTCTGTGTTTGTAGGTGTGGAACAATGTAAATACATGTTTTGAGGCACCAAGGAAATTCAAGTAGTATAAATATGGGACAATTGCTTCTGAAAATAATGAGCCATTTTTATTATGCTGATTTTTATTGAACTTATTTAAAAGAGAAAAACATTGGTGAAGTTGTCCTCATGTCTTTTAGCCTCATTGGTATAAGTGCATGACTTCTTTAGACCAACTCTTTCTGTTTAAATCTAGGAGTTGTTCATCTGTGTATAGACAAATTAGCGCAGAAACATCTAGGCATGTTGATGTACAGAAGGCCTTAGCTATCATGAAGCAACAGGACACACACACACACACACACACACACACACACACACACACACACACACACACACACACACACACACACCACACACACACACTCCTTGTACCAAAATTAAATTTATTTTGTTTTGATTTTCAAGACAGACTATCAAAATAGCCCAGGCTGGCCTTGAATTCACAGGGATTCTTAGCCTCCCTAATGCTGAGATTATGGGTGTGTGCCTGTATACCTGAATAAGATGATAGGTATTTTTCTATCTATCTTATGTATGTCTGTCTATTTTGATTATATTTGTCCTTGTTGTTGAGAATTTAATACCTGTATACAACAGAATATGATCATACCCACCTCTGCTTTCCCCTTCAGGACCTCCCTGTTACCCCAACACCCACCCACCCCTAACATCTTGTAATATTTTTTGATAACCCACTAAGTTCAATTAGTCCTGCCCATATGTACATGGAAGTGGGGAATCCACTGGAGCATTTATAATCTTGTCAGTGATCACATCCTCAATAAATAACCATTCTTTCTCCTTAGCAGCTATCAGCTGACAATAAATAGCTCCTTAGTAAGGAATTTATTAATGTTTTTTGCTAAAAAGTATTTCAACTTCTTGTGGAAAATTGTTCTAGGTAAATTTTCTACTCAGTCTCATCTGAAGAAATGCTGTCTGCCATAGATAAAAGTGATATGACTCCAAAAAGACAAAAAATGGTATGTATTCACTCATATATGGATTTTACACATAGAGCAAAGGATTATCAGCCTATAATCCATACCGCCAGAGAAGCTAAGAAACAAGGAAGACCCTAAGAAAGATATCCATGGTCCCCTGGAGAGGGGGGAAAGGACAAGATCTCTTGAGCTAATTGTGAGCATGAGGGAAGGGGAGAGGCACCTAGAAGAAAGAAGAGGGAGAAGAGGAGGGGAAAAGAGTACATGAAAGAGCAGGAAGCTCTAGTCAGGGGAAGAATAGAGGAGAGCAAGAAAACAAGACTCCATAATAGAGGGAGTCATTATAGGTTTAAAGAGAATTATGGCACTAGGGAAATGTCCAGAGATCTACAAGTTTGATTGCCAACAAATAATCTAAGCAATAGTGGAGAGGGTACTTTAAATGCCCTTTTCTGATAATGAGATTGATGACTACCTTAGATGCCATCCTAGAGCCTACATCCAGTAGCTGATGGAAGCAGAAGCAGACACCTACAGCTAAACACTGAGCTGAATTCTGGAATCCAGTTGCAGAGAGGGAGGAGTGATGAGCAAAGGGGTCAAGACCAGGCTGGAGAGACCCACAGAAACAGCTGACCTGAACATGGAGTTGCTGATGGACCCCAGACTGATAGCTGAGAAACCAGGATAGGACTGTTCCAGATCCCCTGAAGGAACATGTCAGTTTGGAAGTCTGGGAAATCCATGGGACCTCTAGTAGTGGATCAGTATTTATCCCTAGTACACAAATGGACTTGGGGAGTCCACTCCACATAGAGGGATACCTGCTCAGCCTAGACACACTGAGGAGTACATCCCCCATGGAAGGCTCACTCTCCCTGGGGAGCAGAAAGGGGTTGGGATACGGGGTCTGTGGGGGGCAGAGGAGGAGGGTAGGGAGAGTGAACTGGGATTGACATGTAAAACAAGCTTGTTTCTAATTTAAATTTGGTCTAATTACAACTATAAAAATAAAAAAGTGATGTGACTCACACATTGTTAAGTTGGAGGGGCAACTACACTGTTTGCTACAGCATGATTTTGTGCTTATCTGTCTCAGAACTGACTAAGCTTACCTAATAATGTTTTCTAGTGTTTGGATATGGTTTCCTAGTTAAAAATAATCTAACAGAATCTTCTATTTGCCTAGTTTAAAGAAATGCAACTGGAAATTTGACAAAACTGTGGTATTTCCAGAAAAGCATATATAAGTTTTCTGAGCAGTGCATATGTGTTTACTCTGAGATGGATGGTCTCATAATCTACTGATGGGGAAACAACTTAAAAAGTTTAATCTATGTTACTTGGCCTTCTTCCTTTGCTGCTCTTAATATTCTTTCTTTATTCTGTATGTTTGGTGTTTTAATTATCATGTGACATGTGATGAGGGGACAATTTTTTGTGGTCCCCCCTGGTGTTCTATAGGCTTCTCGTACTTTTATTGGCATATCTTTCTTTAGGTTGGGAAAGTTTTCTTCTATGATTTTGTTGAATATGTTTTCTGCACCTTTGAGTTGGGTTTCTTCACCTTCTTCTATACCTGTTATTCTTAGGTTTGGCCTTTTCACGGTGTCCCATATTTTCTGGATATTTTGTGTTAGGGATTTGTTGGACTTAAGATTTTCTTCGGTTGATGAATATATTTCTCCTGTCTTCAACGTCTGAGATTCTCTCTTCCATCTGTTGTATTCTGTTGGTTATGCTTGCATCTGCAGTTCTTGATCATTTACCCATCTTTTCTAATTCCTGCAGTCCAGAACTAGAATCCAGTTGCAGAGAAGGAGGAGTGATGAGCAAAGGGGTAAAGACTAGGCTGGTGAAACCCACAGAAACAGCTGACCTGAACAAGGGGGAGCTCTTCATACCCATAGTGATAGCTGGGAAACCAGCATGGAACTGATCCAGACCCCATGAATATGGGTGTCAGTGTGGAGGCCTCAGAAATCTGTTGGGCCTCTTGTAGTAGATCAGTATTTATCTCTAGCATAGGAATGGACTTTGGGAGCCCATTTTACATAGAGGGATACTACCTGAGCCTAGACATACAGGAGAGGGCCTAGGCCCTATCCCAAAAGATATGATAGACTCTGAAGACCCCCCATGGAGGGCCTCACCCTCCCTGGGGAGCGGAAAGGGGATGAGATAGGTAGGATGCTAGTGGGGGGCAGGGGAGGAGTGGAGGGAGAGGGGACTGGGATTGACATGTAAAACAATCTTGTTTCTAATTTAAATAAAAATGAAAAAATAATAGAACCAGGAAAAAAGTGTCATTTAACCCCAAACTTCATAAACTAATATGCAATTTCAGGAGCTTCTTTCCTAAGGGATGGTAGTAAAAGAATTTTGATAGTTAAAAATTCTTATGTCTGGGGTGGAGATCTTTTTCAACATAAAAAATATTTGGTATGGTTTCTTCTGCTTTTTTTCACATGTCAAAATTGCATTAGGTTTTTGTTTGTTTGTTTGTGTTTTCAAAAAATCTCTTAAAGTTAGGAGGGTAAGGAGGGGGAGAGGACCTGAAGAACATGGGGGAGAGGAAGAAAATGCTTAAAATATATTCAAATTTAAAATTACTTTAAATAATAAAATATAACAAAATGCTTTGTTATTGAAAAATAAAAGAAATTATACTGCCAAAGAAACATTTAATAATTTTGGTTATTTTGTTGTTTATAATTATCAACAAATGTTACCTTTATTGTTAAAAAGTAAATGTACCATGTAGAGATAGTTTTCTAAAGCTCTGAAACACTAGTATATTTAAATGAATAAGAGAAAGTTGTGTGTGTGTGTGTGTGTGTGTGTGTGTGTGTGTGTGTGTGTGTGTGTGTGTGTATAGCTTGGTTTACTTGTGAGACTTCTAGTGGCAGAAGCAGGGCTTGTGCCTAATACTTCTTTTGGCACTTGGGAACCTATTTCTCATACTGTTTAGAGGAAGAGCTAAGTCCTACCTCAACTTGATATGCCATACTTGGTTGACATCCACAGGAGGCCTGTCCCTTTCTGAACAGAAGCAGAGAAGGAGTTGATTGGTGGTGGGATGGGGAAGGGAATAGGAGGAGAGGAGGGAGGGGAAACTGAGGTCAGGATGTAAAATAAAAGAATATATTTAATTAATAATAAAAAAGAGAAATTTGATGGTATGAGGACTAAAACAAAGGTGGCATTTTTCTTGTTTATCCTATCCATTAAGTAATTCAGTTCACATATTTTAAGTTACAGAATGAATCCAGGATAGTGGGTAAATTATAGGATCAGATACCGTAAGACAAGAGCCTGACTGCATTCTGTATTAAATTATTGAAGAGGAATTATTGGTCAATAAATAACTTAAAGGAAATGCAAGGTCCTTTTAGTTCATTTTAAAAGTATAGATTAATTCATTTCATTTTGTTTTATCTTATTTTATTATATTTTCTTATCCCTTAGATGCCTGTTTATTTTCTAAGGAGAGACGAAAGGGTTGTGGATCTGGATGGGAGTAGAATCGTGGAGGAACTGAGAGAAGAGGGAGGGGAGGCGAAACCATAATCAGAATATATCGTATGAAAAAGGTCTCTTTTCAGTCAAAGAAAAATGTAGAAAGTACAGATTGAGGCTTTAATATCTTTCCAGTTTTGTTTTTCATTGATTTGTCTTGTTTGGGGGAGCACACATGGCATGGTGCATGCGTGGGGGTAGAAGACAACTTTATGGAGTCGGTTATCTCTTTATGCTCTGTAGGTCCTTGGGGAGCAAAGCTCAGACCTCCAGTCTTGCAGCAAGCACCTTTATCCACTGAGCTGTCTTGACCGTTTGAGTCTTTCTACCTATCCTGTAGCGAAGCATGAAATTTTTCACTACTGTTAAGTCACATAATCTGTCATTTCCTACAAATAGGAAATCTGTCATTTCCTACACATAGGCTTTGGCTTCCCAATAGTTGCCTTTTCCCGTGCTATAGCCAAATAAACAGGTGATACACACCGGTCCCACATTGTAAGTCAAGAGGCTGAAGTAGGAAGACTGCTGTGAGTTTGGGTTTAGCCTAAGCTACATAGTACAAATATACTTCAAATTGTTGTCTGTGTATGTGTTTTGTGAGGGAGACACTACACCAGGGACCCTCTTAATGTCCACTTCCCCAACTGTCTTGGTTAGTTAGAATTTTCTAATCCTAGGTAACTGTGTTGCATGTGCTGTTTCTCTTAAATAAAAATTTTCACCTTCAATTTTTATGATTATTGCATTTTATATATTTTTGAGAATTTTATACACGAGTACTCTGTATTTGCATAATTTCTTCCCATCTCTCTTCCTCAACTCCTCTTAGTTCTTCTCGAATTTTTCATATATATAAACACATATATGTGCATATATATGAAGAATATATATATATGTATATATGTGCACACACAACCTAACATGCCCAATTATCATTTCCCATTAGTGCATGTGTTTAAGGCTGGCCATTTAGTATTGAGTGTTTGACCCTGAACAAAACTAGTTTTCCTCCCTCAGCAGCCATTGACTGCCTATGACTCTTCATCTAGGGGAGGACCTTGAGAAATATTCTTCCATCCATGTTTGGCATCTCAATTGGTATGGTTTGAGTACTCTTTTACAGGCAACCATATTGAGATTTCATGGGTGCAGCATCCCAGTCATGTCCAGAAGATATGGTCTTGCAGCAGTTCTCCAGGTCCTCTAGCTCTTACAATCTCTCTTCCATGATGCCCCCCTGCGCTTTAGGTGTTGAGGCTGTGTTTGGGACATATAAACTCATTTTTTAATGACCAGGCTTCTTTGATGATGTCTCCTTTCCTTGAGATATATGGCATTCACTGATTTTTCCACCAATAATGTTATAGATAAATGGAAAATATTCCCTCTTTTCCAAAACTGTAAGTTGGTAAGATAGAGTGACCACCCCCTCACTATGTTCTTATTTTATTTCTCTCCTCTTTTCCCATTCTCTGGACCACCAATCAGTGATTGTAGATAAATTTTCACAATTTTAGACCTTGGAAGAAATTTCTGTCACTTTGGGTTTCTGCTATTATTACTCATGACTGGGAAAATTTCATCAAATGCAGTTTTCAACCATGGAACTATTCATTAGCAATTTGTAAATTACATGTTCAGATTTCTTGTCTTTAAAGTGTATTGTTTGGCTGCTCTCAGATGTGTTAATATATAGGGAACACATAGAAGGTGAAAATACCTGGGCCTTGGTGGCACACGCCTTTAATCCCAGCACTCGGGAGGCAGAGGCAGCCGGATCTTCAGTGAGTTTGGGGCCAGCCTGGTTTACCGAGCGAGTTCCAGGACAGGCTCCAAAACAATACAGAGAAACCCTGTCTCGAAAAAACCAAAAAAAAGAAGGAGGTGAAAATAACATTTTTTATTTTTTTTTATGTACATATAAAGCTCTTGGCCTACCTTTATAAAACACAAAGGGCCAGGCTGTCAAGGTATTTTAATACCCTCACATTTGCTAAGCATATTGTAAAAAGTGATATGCAAATGTATGTACATACATGCACTAATTGTGCACACATATGTATAGTACAATCATGTACCCTTAAATACTTGCTAGGCTGTTCTATACCTGTGTATGCACTTATGTTCTATGTAATATATACTCATATGTATCTGTATATGTACCGTGCCTGTCTGTGTGTATGTGGAGCAGAGCCAAAGGGCTATTTCCAGTTTTGCTTAGTCATCTACACTTCTTTGGAGGCAACATGGCAATTATCTTGGTGACTCTGTTAATTTGGCAATTTGGAAAAGGCATGTTAATTGAGAGAATATTGGGAAAAGCTGAGAGAAACACATTTCAGGAGTCATAACAGAGAAATCAAGAGTATTATTTTTGACCAAGAAAATTTCTATGAATTTCTCTCAGGAATAAACCTGGAATGGGTTGCGAGATGGGCTGTCAGAGCCATTTCTGTAGGAATTAGAGAAAGCACTTTGTAGATCCCAACAAATATATAGCCCTTGAACCTCATAGTAGATGCTACAAAGTAGGGCTAGTCTTCCTCCACCTCAGAAGTCCTACCTTTCCATGGCTTGACAGAGTGTTCTGTTTGTGGCATGGATGAGTTTTCAGTGATTTGTGTTCAGGGAAAGTTAACCTGTGATTGTCTCAACATTACCAACTAGCAAGTCAGCTAACAGGTGCTTCCTCAATAATCAATAAACCTATACTATGTCTAGCTTCTGTCTAGTAGTCAAGAGATTTAGACTTTTATTTTCTTTGTCTGCAAGGCACCTATCTTTGAATGTACTTCTCTGTCCATGGTAAGAATTTCTGATTTTCTACTCTCAGTATATTCAAGGTGATCAAGACTCCTTTTCTATTTTTGTTGTTAGGTCAGTTTACACAAGTATGTGCAAATAAGCTTGGTATACATTTTGAGATAGGACTCCCTTGGGAGCAGACTCTTCTGGGATATAATACGATGTTGCCTGGAGTGTGTAACCAAGTAGCCTGGAAATAGGCTTCTTTTTTCCTGCTTGATAGGGCACACATGTACATGTATGCTTTGCCAGTTTTTCTACTCTGTGTATGTCTGCCAATTCTGTTTTCTTTAATTTTGAGGCTATGTAGACAAGTGGTTCTCAAACTGTGGGTTGCAGTCCCTCCAGGGACAAATGACATTTCACGGGGGTTGTCTAAGACCATCAGAAAACACAGATGTGTACATTACAATTCTTAACAGTAGCAAGATTACAGTTATGAAGTAGCAATGAGAATAATTTTGTGGTTGGGGGTCACCACAACATGAGGAACTGCATTAAAAGTTCACAGCCTTAGGAAGGTTGAGAACCACTGATAGAGACTGCCACAACAATGAAAGTATTGTAGTACTTTGGAGTTCCTCCTGGCAACTAGGGTATAGTGCAGAGATTTTTCCTGGTTCTTCTTGGGGGGCTATGTTTAACTGGTACTAGAACATAAATTAACACTGAAAATGTGTTTCCAGGATGAAAATTAATGAGTGAAAAGATGAATAAAGAATAAGGGAACAGAAGTGGGCACTAGGTTTGGCATCAAGAAATCAGTATTTGAAAGCATCTTTGACTCCTTAGAGAAAAAATAATTGAGAATTTCTTGACCATCCATTAGCCAAAATGAGGACACCAGGATCGCACTCCCACTGAGATCTTTATTAATTTAGGACAGTGCAGTGGGGCATGGAGAATTTGTTCTAGACTCTGTTGACAACTGTGAACCATCTCTTTAGTAAAATGTACATATTGAACATATACATGTTTTGCATATAATTTAATCTTAGGGAGAGTTCTTTTTAAATTTGTTTCATGCCAGTCCAGGAGAAAACAAAGAGGGAAGCGAATGAGCTAGAATCCGTTCACCTGATTAGTCAGTGTTAGTATGTTCCCCCATCCTGCCTCTCAAATTTAAAGAGTTAAAAACTCAAATGTAAAGAGTTCTTTTTCTCCTCCAGCTCATCCATGATCCCTGCAACGAGAACCCATAATTTAGATACGGTATTTGGAAGTAAAGTGGCAGAATGGGGAGTAAACTGAAGCTTAGAAAGTACAGTTCAATTTTAGCCCTGTATCTTCTTCCAACTAGTTTGTGAATATTTCACTTCTCCAGGTTTTGGTTTTCTCGTGTTTTATTTGTACTCTGAAAAGAAACCTCTGTTCTCTACTAAGTAGGTTTCTCTGAAGCCTTGTGGTGCTAATTTGATTCTAATGCAAAATGTTCTATGTGGTGGCTACAGCTATCTGGCATCTCATTTCCTTTTTCTTGTATAGCCCTCTCATAGATATTAAAGGGAGCTTCAGAAAGATCACTTGGGAAAGGGAGGGAACATATGAGAGGCAGGATGGGGGAACATACTAACACTGACTAATCAGTGAACAGATTCTAGCTCATTCGCTTCCCTCTTTGTTTTCTCCTGGACTGGCATGAAACAAAAATAAACAGTTGTAGCCACCACAGGGAGGGAATCTGCCATGTGTTGGCTCTAGCATTATCAGTTTTTTGCCAGTATAGTACTAATATATTTTACCTTGCACAATACATGCTTGGAAAAAGGGAGTTTTGTTTTCTAATACCTGGTACTTTTCATTTAACATTAACTTGAAAGCAAATCACCCCAAAGCAATGTTCAAATGTCGTCAGACAAACCAGACATAGATAGTAAGAGGTGTTACCCTCTCCATCCCCAAAAATTATTTATGTCCCATTCTTAGGTTTATAGTCCAACCCCAATATCCAGGTTTGTACCTTCTTTACAGTTGTCCTAGCATGTGGTAATCCAGCTTAGTTTTTTTTTTTATTCTAACTAATAATTAATATCATTCTGTGGTAACCCATTGCATTTTTATATAGCTTTAATCTTAGGCAAAGATATACTTTGGCAGTTTATATCCTGAGCCATAGTGCTACTGTGTGAACTTGGTGAGTCAAGTACAAAGCCTTGAATTATTTTCTTTTTGCCCCAAGTGCTTCCCAAACACCATCTCAATCTTCACAGTCAACTCACAACATCACTCAAACTTAAGCTTTCCAAGGAAAGATCATGCTTTATCTGATTTGTTTACTTGTGTGAAGTCAGTCTTTAGAGCAATGTATGGGTAACATTAGACACTCAAAATTTGTTTCTTTTAAAGATATTTTACTGTTGTTATCCCCATTGTACAGATGAAGAAACAGAGATTCACAGAGGTCAAACACTGCTACAAGCTGCAGGGATACTTTAATAGGATCCAAAGGAATAAAGCCATTATGAAGAGGGTACCATTTATGTTCAAGAGGCTTTGCCTCATACCATACTACACCCAGAAGGCAACTCTCCATTCGACCTGTTCTCATGAGGGACACAGCCAAGGTCTGTTGCTGGGGCTGAAGGAAGGTAGTCTCATAGTCTTAGAATGCCACAGACAATTGGGCAGTGGTTATTCAAAATAAACAGTTTCTCAGGGGTCTTTTAGAGCAGTAGGTTGCATGAAAAACTGTGGCCATGGAGGAGGCCTCTAATTATCTCACTTCTAACTGAAAATGGTCAAAGTGTTAGGAGAAGCAGAAGCCACATGAACAAAAACCACAAACTAAACAAAAGCAAATTGAAGACAATGCCAATTCCCAATAAAAATAAAACCCAGCCAACCCATTAATCAAACAACCAAAACCAACCCAACCCAAAACAAACAAATAAAAAAAGTTACTAGCAGGAACAATGAACAGAAATTTTCATGAGGGTTTGTTTTACATTTCTCTGGAACAACCTGTACTGTTCGCCTATGTGTCCCTCATGGTACTTGTTGGAACATTACTGTATGTCTGAATAATAATGTCCAATTTCAATTATTGTTTTTATCTTGCAAACCTCATTTTCCTTGTAAATTCTCATCTTTTGCTGAACTCCACTGAATGAGACAATATCATTCCTCTTACTTTGGTTTTTCTTATTTTCCTTCTGAAGTCCCAAGTATCACAGTATTTTAGTTGACCAGAAGAAATATTTCTGATGAATGGAACATTTTTCTTTGGTAAATGGACACCAAACACCAACTTAAAACTAGCCAAATAAGTTTCTTTGGTAAAGTGAACATTAATGTCTTGGTTGGAATTAATTAAAAGGAAAAATCAATTTTTTTGCTGAGATCATTCCTTCCCTTTTAGCAATTTAAAAAACAAAACTTTATGAAGATGTAAAAATTTTGAGATATTTCTAAAGTGTCTTCTCCATGGTGGGGTTAGACCAGTGTTGTCAGAGCATAATCAATAATAAATATCAACATATACATAATCATTGCCTAACAAGAAATAAATCTTGGCATGCAGTCCTCCAATAGAAAAGTTCATTTCACAGTCAGAAGTCAGAATTTCATAACCCTTGATTTCAAGTGCTGAAAAGAGAAGCAGACAAGTTTGAAAGTGCCCTTCATGTAAAAATACAACATCTCAACATATACAGAGACTCAAGTTGGAAAACTACTATCTGTCATAAAACAAAGTGCCACAGTAAGTCATTCTGGTTGACCAAATTGATGATTAAATTCCCAACAAAATCCATTTAATTGGTGCATGTGTTGTGTCAGTTTTGTGAATTCACTAAGCTGAGGTGTTTCATGTGGTTGACACTAAATCAATGGCAGATTTAGAACACACTGTTCAGAAAATAGCTTAGCAGCATATAATTTAAGAATAAAACCAATCCCTTCTTCGGTTGCATTTTATAAATAATAGCCTAGTTGCAGGCCCATAAGAGAACATTTATTGAGAGAACATCTAATATGCAAACTTGCCCCTTTGTGAAGAATATACTTGTCTTTAGATGTAAGCTCCCATCTTCTTGTTCAGTGAACAACACATTGGTATGTCTGATTAGTGTGTCTGCAGGGGAGACTGAGCGTGTGTGTGTGATGCACTAGCTATAATCCCTAGCATATCTGTTAGAAATAGACAAAAGCACATGAGAGCGAAAGCACAGATTTTCACTTAGTGTAGTTACATCACAATCATTTTGGCTTTTTTTTTTTTTTTTTTTTTTGCTGTTTAGAATGAGAGTAGCCAACCTAAATCCAAAGAGTTTTCATTCCAGACATTAAAAATACGTTTGTTCCATGCCCAACGAAGCCTTATGTTCCTACCTTACATATGTATTTGGAAGGGGTAGTAGCTGCCTTATGAGAAAATCTGCAATTGCCTTCCCCCCATATTAGCCATGCTGAAATGATGGAACTCCACTAGTAGTGCAACCTGGGTAAGTTACTTCAGTTTTCAAGGCCCGCTTCCCCCAGTCATGCAATATATCTGCTAAGGTCCTGAAAGGTAACATTCCTTTTGGAAATGCTTACCATTATAGATGGCAAGGACGCTACATCTCTAAAAAGGAAAGGCATTATAGCTGTTTGCTTCAAATGTAACCCAGGGTTTGCCTTTATTTTATGGATTTAAAGAAATACAGGGTTCTGAGGGCAGCATACATATCCCCTTCAGATGAAACTGTCTTTGTTTGGATCTATGAATCATTGCCCTTGTAGATACAACTGTTGGACTGTATAAATATCTTGGCATGTTAGTGTATAGAGGGTCATATGATGAAGTAGAGAGATAGCAAAAGGGCATTTTAGGAAGGTGAGGTACAGCCAGTTTAGCAGGGAAGTTTGGCTGCTGTTGTGGATAGGTTTGTACTGGTGATTACTGTTATCCAGAAATTTCCAGCTACTTGCCTTTGAGCCCTTTATCTCCCAGAACTTTTATAAAGTGGCTCATTGCCAGGACTTAGACTTACCAAAGATATTCCTCTTCTCTACTAAATTAAGTAGAAGTCATCATTCTGGCACTTTTTGACCAATAATGATTTTAGTGTTTATTTTCTTTTCCTCAGATACATGGGCAGATGTTGTTTCTGGGCATGCATGCAAAAATGCGCATAGGGCCAAACCACCAACATCTGTACCAGACAGCTCTTTCTTTTTTTAATATTGAGTTACTCTGTAGTTTCATATAGATGACTGCTTTTCCTCCAACATGCCAGCCATTTGGACTTGACTCTGTGGCTTTGCACCCTTGGAAGTTCCTGACAAGAGCTGTAACTTATGAAGTAGACCCATCTGATGACAAGTAACAAGATATTCTAAAATAGAATTGCCCTAATTCTGTAGTGCTAGAGCTGTCAATGATTCCTGGGTGCATTAACTAAACCATACAGGTGTTAAAAGTGTATCAGCGGAGGAATATGACAAGTTCATTCACGGAAAAAAAAAAACTGGCTCACTTAAGTGAATTTGGGGTGACTCAATTTTAATTTGTGTATGATGTTCAGTCTACCACATCTGCTTCAGAGGTTCTGGCTTCCTTTTGCTGATGAGAACTTTTACAGAATCTCCTTGAGTGTTGAGGTGCTAAATCAGACAATGAAGATCTTAAACCACAGAACCTAAGTAGAGTTACAGCTCTGCAGAAGTGTAGGTAGCCTTGTTCTTTTGAACAATGCCTAAAGATATTTTTGTCATGGCCACTGACCTTGA
This sequence comes from Cricetulus griseus, assembly GCF_003668045.3. Taxonomy (NCBI): domain Eukaryota; kingdom Metazoa; phylum Chordata; class Mammalia; order Rodentia; family Cricetidae; genus Cricetulus; species Cricetulus griseus. The sequence continues at coordinate 91,031,012 of NC_048604.1, forward strand.
AATCAGTTGCATTTTATTATAATACCAGTAACTAGTACAGTGTTGGTAAAATGGGATCCTTCTTATTAATCAACTTTCCTCTGTTTGATCTTATTTAAAACACTGAGTCCAGTGTGTGTGTGTGTGACTGTGTGTGTGTGTGTGTGTGTGTGTGTGACTGTGTGTGTGTGTAAGTAAATTCCTTTTCATAAGAACCCTTTGCTTTAATGATTTTAAAGATGCCATTCCTGTTATACTCATCTTTTACTTTTATATTTTTCAGTGTCTGTTTTTTTTTGTCTTTTTGAAAACAGAGCAACTTTGACTATGCTTCACCAACATAAGCCTTTGTTCTTAGTAAGACCTAGGGTGAAAATATATGAAGCAGATACTATCACACTGTGGTAATCTGGTCAACAACTCGGGTACTATCAATATCCACCATTTCCACACACTCAATTTCCTCCCGGTTTTCAGGATTTTTCTTCTCTTTCCTTTTTTTCTTAGAGGGTGGCAGGAAAGTCAGTATCACAGGTAAAATGGCAAAGCAGTGAAAGAAGGTGACAAATGCTATTAAAAACAAGCACCTGAACAGTGTACAGGTCAGATTTGAAGGCACAGCTGCAAGAGGAAATAGACCAACAATATAACAGAGGTAACTCTGTAAAATAGCTACCCCATGCACTTCCAGGGCATTTTTTACCCATTTAGTTCTTGTAAAATCCTTGCCCAGGACAAATGTGGATAACAGTGGAGCACAATTGTCAATTGTGTAGTTAATACCATAGATTAAGCATAGCACAGAGATGCAGTCCAGTTCTACTTTCCATAATGTCATGAAGCCTATCACTCCAAACTCCACAGACACAACTGTTAGAGTGATCCAGACATTAATCATTGAATCTGCCACCAGGAATGCCGAGAAGAAGAGCAGGAACAAAGCACTGATGCAGGAGTTGTGCAGGGGGGCTCCCAGAGAGGAGGCATATCGATCCATAAACACAAAAGACGGATTAAAGACAATGAACTTCACCTTGGAGGTGACTGAAAGCCTCCTCAGGGTCTCCAAGAGATCATAGAGTTCTTCTCTGTTTGTGTCCATGGTCTTGGCCACCAAAAACATTCTAGAGGCCACTACATCAAACTCATCATTGTACTTTTTAGAGAAGATTATGTCCTCTTGAAAATGTGAAAACTGAGGAGCTTTTAGGAAAGAATTCCTCAACATGTCTGTGAAATTTTTCTTAGGCAAGTCAGTGGATATATTGAGTTTCCGAAGATAATTTAAGTAGCTTTCGAACCAGGATATCCGCACAAACCCCTTAGTGTACTCTAGAACATCTTCTTGGACGCTAGAGTTCCAATATTCTATGGACTCATATATGTAAAACCCAATAACAGGACTGTAGTTGCTAAAGTACTTTTGCTGGGCAGTAGTGTACTCAATGGTTTGTGTTGCAGTTGCTACGATGTTACTAAGGTCTGACCCTTCACTGACCTGCAGATAGCCCATTAAGGCAAAGGAAATATAAATAAGGTAAAAGAGGACTACAAAAGGCTTGACATAGGTGTTGGTTATCCAGTCACAGTAATACCGCTTGAGGAAACATACCAATAGGTGACTCTCATAAGTGTTTGCTTCCTCGCCTTCAGCTGTATCCTCACTGAATCTAGCTGTCAGAAGAAACCTATACCATGCTGGCTTCTCCTGCAATACCTCAGGCTTTGGAACTTTTCTACAGAATATACTATGCTGGTAATTGTTTTCTATGTAGCCAGTGAACACAAGGCTGGAACCATAAAATGAGAGTACATAGAGGTAGTTGAAGAGGATTGCAATACAGGAATTGCAGCAGAAAATCCTGGCTGCCTCGATGTTCGTGAAAGGGCTGGCCCCTATACCAAAGGTGACCAAGTACATGGCAGTGGTGAGAGAGAAGGAGAGCATGGAGTCTGCATAGACTTCTGCAGTTCGCTCTTTAACATGTTGGTCCTCTCTAGTTTTCCTCCACGAGGATAACATTTCAAAAGTCCCGTATAATCCATGACCTGAAGAGGCAGAAAAAGATGAGAGCAAAAGTTTTAAGGAACAAATCTTAGTAAACAAGGGTATAAATTTGATCACAAAAGCTTAATGGATCATAGTAAATATAACCAGCTTTAGTGGTAATAGGTTTGGAAAAGTCAGGGACTTTTCCTGTGGGAAGGAGACCTGTATTTTAAAGAATCCTAAGTGTTCACTGATAGTATCTTCTAGAATAGCTAGAAGAACAGAGGTCTTCATGGTTTCTACTAGTCTAAGAAAGCTGGAAAACTTTTTGCTAGCAAAAATCTGAGTAGACTTGGGCCTATACCTTTTAAAAGTTATATACATCAATAACTTATGGTTGTTGGTACAATTTGGCTGGTGGAACACTCCAGAGAATATTGCAGATACTGATCATTTTGCTTTATATTCCCATAGGCTCAAGAGGAAAGCAATGGGTAGAGTATTCCCAATCAGTGTCCAATACATTGTTTTAAAATTGGTCAAGCAGAGGGCTTTAGTGATAAAGAGACACTGTAATTAGTTTGAGTACTGACAGAAAACTAATTCACAGCCTCTTTTGTCTTTACTAAATATCACAACAGAAATTAATACATCTGAGAAACAGAGGAAAGCAAAATAAGTAGGAACAAGTTTGAGTGGAGAATAAAGAAAGAAGAAAAATAAAGACAAAGCAAAACAAGATTCATGTGAACCCTCACTGTTATTGCTAAAAGTGAAATTGGATTCAAGATTTATGACCTGAATTTGTCTTTAGGATTTTTTTTCACCAACTCTAGTTGTTCACAGATCACATATCAAGTATACAGTGACTCTGCTATCTTCATGATACTAGTTGGCAGTGGCACTTTGATAACAACTTCCCTTAACTGATTAAGAATCTCAGCTCCCTATTTAGGATTCCAGCAACATTGGGGTGGCATAGGTACAGTGACTGCCCATGTTGTGATTGCATGCTGCTTCTCAGAAGTTTGAGCATGCCTTCTTCACCTCTTGTGGTTGGAACTAAACACTTCCTTGCTGTACTTCCCTGAACATCGAAGGCACATTAAAAAAAAAAAAACTTGCCAAAATGACACATGGTGGCTTCTGATAAACCCTGTCTTGGCACTGGGATAGAAGATCTAATTGTCTTTGTCTATACCTTGGCAAATTCAGTTCCATTACCGAGGATAATACCTTATTCTGATGTGATATACTTGTTTTGTAAAGAAGGAATTTAAAATAGGCAGCCGTGTATAATGTGAACGAAGTGAGTCACCATTATCTTGTATGCAAAATAACTGAGCATATGTCTCACCTTGCACCCAGCCTGGTATTTATATCCTTATTGTAAAGCCCTGACCTCAAACCTGAGTACAGATTATATGGTAATGATACAGGCAGGCCTGTTTCCTCCGAAGGGTTTGGCATTCATCTTAATTTATTAGACATCATTTTACAGCTGCTTTTAGAGGTCAAACCAAGACTTTTGATTTGATTACTAGTACCATGGCCCCTATTAAATTGGAGCACCTAAATTCCCCAGATATGAAGTGAAAGTGTATTGTTGACTGGCATTCTGCTGTTAATTATGTTTTAGGCAGTTAACAATGTCTAGTCTCAAAAGGGAAATCTAGTTATTAAAACTGTTTTCAGTTTTCTCTGGATGGACTGACCAACCTTTGATTAAAAGCAAACTAATCCTTGTCAGTAGGTAATAAGAAGACTAATGCCTAGGAGACATCGGTGCCCTGGGGAAATAATACTGACCAATTTATCTGGGACCAAGAAGAACAAGTAAGCTTTGGAAGGTAAGCACATCTCGAGAATTGCTGGAAAGTACAAATAGTATTTAGATTATTTACTTCCTGCAAGCAAAACTACTTCAAAATAAGACTTTAGTATGGAGTATTTAAATATGTCAGGAAATAAAAAAACATGTAGCAGAATCAGAGCTACTCCTATAGTAGAATTTTAGTGAAAATTAAATATGAAACTGAATATGAAATTAAATTCAAATTTAAACATAAAATTAGTGTGATATTTTATAACGGTATTATCTGGCCCTGATACTTGTTGGACAATACAATAGGAATCCATTTCTTAGTGTACTGTTGAATAATCATAGGAGGTGAATGAGAAAAGCAATTTGAATTAACAGAACAAAAAGGTGATAAGTAAGGTTCCAAGATGAAAATAATCACACTCAAGAGAAGATGAAAATACATGAGTTCCTTTGCTGTCTTTTAAATATCCCTTGTATATAGTTGGATCCTTTGCATTGAGTTCTGAGTCTTTTTGCATATGGTATTGCCTCAAGGGGCGCTTCTGAAGAGAATTTTAATTTTATTCTCAAGAGCTCTTGGAAACCCTCCCCTCTTTTTCCCTTCCTCCTCCCCACTCCTCCTTTCTCTGTGTATGAAGGTCCTCACAGATGTTAGAAGATGCAATGAGAAACAATCTATTCTATCTGATCACTCATTTGTTGCTAGTAATCAATGGCCTTTTCTGTCACTACTCCTGGTATGCTAGAACCTTGTTTCTCCACCCACACCTGTCAATCAGATTCCTGGACTCTTAACTCCAAATTTTAATTGTATAATATCTTAAAAGGGTCCTTGAATTTCTGTGATAATTGCTGATGCCATAACTCTTTTCTACACTTCAGTCAGTCAAGGGATAGATGAGTGCCAAGAAAGTTACAGGCAACTCTTAGGGATTTGTTAGCAGCCTAGAGTGCCTGGCTGGCACTAGACTCAGGTTACAGCTTCATGTTTATGCTTAAGAGGTTGGCTTATTATCTTAAAGGGAAGATAAATTGTGGGAACCCTGTTTCCTGGCTTGTGCTCAAGGAGAAACACACTCTAAGAGCCCATAAAACACCCCCCTCCTACAAATTCCTTCTATGTCTGGAATTTACAGTTGTATTTCCTTTAGTTTTGACATTTAAAGGTATAGTCTTAATTACAAACTGCTTTGGGACAATGGTCTATGAAAACAGCTTCCCTTAGATTGGGGAAACTAGGACAGAAATTGGGGCTGTCTGAAGAGTAATTAGGAGCATTTCACCACACAGTGGCATCCTTTCCTTCTGCTGCTAGCCAGCTCTGGCTTTATTTTGTACTGCTACTCTAGCAGTAAATTGGGCAAGTTAGAGTTAGGGCAATGTGGAGGTGTGAGGGGTAGTTTTTTCATAAGATCCCTTCCATTCCACTTTCCGCAAACATAGGGTGAGTCCATTCTTTAGTTCTCTTAGGAACCTTGGAGGCCAAATCTTACAGGGTGCAGTCTAATGTACTGCCTGTGGGCTGAAGCCAATTTTCTGAGATTTGAGTATTATTTTCTTCTTTTTAGAAAAGATGTTTTAAGAGTAAATGGTACTGTTGTTTGCTTTGTGTCTAATTTAAAGCTGTGTCTGGGGCTGGCAAGGTCTCTAGTTAATAACAGTGTCCACCATCGAGCCTGATGACCAAGTTCAAACTCCAGAACTCATGTGGTAGAAAAAGAGAACTGAGTGACACAAGTAGTCTTCAGACTTGCACATGCTTGCTATAGCTGCCTTAGAGATTACAAACAACCCGGAAGGCTTTGGAGAGAGCCCAGACAGGTGGAATTTAATTTGTAAGTATGCCTGAAAGTCACCTTAAATGACTGGAAGATGTGTGTGTGTGTGTGTGTGTGTGTGTGTGTGTGTGTGAGAGAGAGAGAGAGAGAGAGAGAGAGAGAGAGAGAGAGAGAGAGAGAGAGAGAGAGAGAGAGAACTTCCAGGGGTTTGGAACTAATGAAGAGAAACAGCAGCACAGATGATAAATAACACTAATGGTAGAAGAAACTCAGCTAGCTAATCCTCCAGTCACTTAGGATGACTTTCAGGCATACTCACAGATTAAATCACACTTTCACCCAAGCTCTTTTCTGGGGTACAGCCAAAGCCTTCAGGGTTGTTTATAATTTACCAAGGAAGGAATTCACTAGCAAATAGTGGAGAGTTAACTCTACCCAATAGATATACTTCTAGAAACTTGTTCATAAAGTGAATCATGTTTTGAATTTATTTAATGGTTTTCTATGAGAGACCTTCTAGGAGATTTGGTTTTGCCTACATGATTTGTCAAAGACTAACCATGAGGACTGATTCCTTTACATTGCTGGATTCAGTAAGTTTTGTTTTTTCCCAGTTACATATTTCCCTACTTTCCCCAGTTCTCACAGGCACATGAGAGGCATGGACTGATGCCTTTGGATGTTACTCGTGTTTTAATTCTTTCCCTATTAGTAGCATTTCCTCAGCTTGGGATTCTTGGGGAATTACTAAGAAGATAAGTTACTTGGGTGGCTTACTGGTAGATCATCTTTATGTTCTAATATGAAAACATTAACATCAGGAGCAAATGAAGTCACTTATAATGCACATGTGTAATGCCAGCTTTCGTATATGGAAACAGAACAAGTACATTAACGTAAAAACATTTCCATAGATTACAATGGATGAAGAAATTCTATGTAAACATATTTTACTCTTAGATGAATTTCATGAAGTAGTTCGTGTTTACAAAATGCTTTTCTTCAAGGTATCTGCATAAATTCATTATTTTTGTTGTATCAAAAAGAAATTTCAAGCATATATATTTCTGGATTGACTAACACCTATTCTCAGGGAGCAGTTCACTAATGGGGTTACATTTAAACTTTGTCAGTTATAAACATTTACTTTACAGTATGAATTGTTAGGCTTTTTTCAGCCTGTTTTGTCTCACAGTTAAGAGTAAGAGTAAAAGTGTACTCTACTTAAGTAAAGACAGATGCTTATGTCAGGGAGGGATATATACATCTTAGTCTTTCTACTATAGAATTGACACATATTGGTTGTTCTAATCTCAACATAGGGTTTGAATCTGAAAAATGCTATTCCTTTGCTAGATACTGCATACAAATGTCCAATAAATTTTTTGCTAATAGATTTTATTAAAGATAGAGTATTTAGATAATATATGTAAATATATTACATGAAACCAGAATATATAAATAAGGTCAATAATATATACTATGGCCATTATGTAATAACTATTCACATGAAGACATATGTAATATATAAACACAAGTATTTATGGTATATCCTGTTCAAGCATATTTTATATATTTACATATAAAATATTTGAATATATGCAAAGCAATATACATGTGCTTAAATATTCAAAAATAAGCACTGTTAAATAATATTAATGTTAATTAATTCTAATATATATAACATAAAGTAATTCTATACTACAATCATACCTTCTATAGCTAATGCTATTTATATTATGCACACAAATTACACCTTCATACTCATATAAAGTAAACAGTTGGATGATGAGGAATTTATTTACCAATGAGGCAGAGAAATGTTAGTGCTGGTATACTGATCAATGAAGAGAACATGCTAGAAAGCTAGCTACATTTTGTTGTTAGCTAATAATGTAGTAAAGTTTAAGTGAACAGCAAGTGTTCTTTTACAATGACTGTGACTCAACTTGCATAGTGAGCTCCTTTAGACCTATTTGGGTCATTTTGCAATTTTCTGATACTCTAGTCCAAACAGATACTAGGTGTTTTTCCTTATGTTGGCTGTTCTCCCATTCCTGGGAAGAGACTAAGTCAGCAGACTATGTAGAGATTACCTAGGAGACCTTTATCAAAGACATAGCTCCCTTAGTCAAGTGAGTTCATCCTTCTCCAATCTGTGTGCCCCTAGTTGTAGGGGAAGCTGTTGCCACGCCTACTTAGGGAGTACATCGATAAATTTGTTCTACTTCCACTTTAAGCTATTTTCTACCTTCCCTTTACAATGATATGACTCCTAAGAACTAATGACAAAATTAGATTTCATGTCTCTTTATAAATTATACAACTATAGAACATTATTTAAAAGGTAAAAATGAACCTGGAAAATATTATATGGAATTACTCTTGTTTTTTAAAAAAAGTTTCATTATTATCAGTGTGTGTGTGTGTGTGTGTGTGTGTGTGTGTAAAATTCAGAAGAAAGCATCATTGGTTGTAGCTATCCAATTTGTGTGCTGAGAGCTGAATTTCTGTCCTCTGCAAGAACATCAAGAGCTCTTAACTATTTCATTTCTTCAGGCCTAGAATTTAAAATCATACAGACTAAAGAAATATGAGAAACAAAATCTTGATAAGCAGTTTGTTTTAGGAACTATTAAAACTATTAACTGTTTTATGTCTAAATTAAGTATTTCCATCTTGCTCTATATTTCTAGTCTATCATGTAGATTGCCATATTGCTGCAAATGGCATATTTCTACTATAATGTATTAAGTTGAGCAATATGAAATTACCATTTTTATCATTCAGATATTATTTTGGTATTAGTATCAATTTTCTAGGTAAAAGATGGGTGAATATTGATAATTTCAGCTAAACCTTTCTTACTGACTGGATGATTTTTAACATCATGTTACTAATGACTTAGGAATATAAAACCATTTCAAGTTTGTTTAAACTGAGAGTGAGAATAATTAAGGAATACATTTTTCAGTTGTTACTATCCTTCTTAATGTAACCCTTTTGATGAGCCACATACATTGTTATCACACTTCAAGTGGTATCAGTGAGAACAAACCCTTAAAGAACAGAAGTTAATTTTTGGTTCCTGCTAAAAATTCAGATGATCCTAGAATATACCACGGTAAGAAGACAGATTTTCTGATATTATCCATTTCCTAGCACCTAATATACATTCTGTTTCCCGTTCACGTCTCCTAAACTGTGAAGTCTGGTTAGGTAAGTTATATAAGTGCTGTGTGTTCCACTGGTTAGATAATTCATAAGTAAGCAGCCTGGACTTGACATCTGACCTCTTCAAAACTGAAGAGTGTTTTTCATCTCATCTAATCTCCAGGTCTCTTGAATATCAACAAAGGCAAAGTGACCCTTGCAAGTTAAAATGCTACACAGAAACTGACATCCAAACTATCTCCCACAATGACTTCAATTCTCTCTTTTATGTGCATGGAATGTATATGAGAAACAAACTTCTCATTTGGATAAGGAGTAAAATCTTCCTCTGCTCCTTCCATATTCTCCAACATCCTACTCCATTCCTCACTTGGGTATGATAAGAGAAGCTGCATAAATAAATACCACATCTGTAAGGAGAATTTGCACATGCAAAACTGATGCCAATTTCCAAAATCATACTCATCTGCACATCCATGTTGTAAATCTTCATTCCTTAGAGGACATCTTCTAATAGATTAAAATAATGCTTACATATATTAATACCTCACTCCATGACATTAATATAACCATCTAAGTTCTCTAAATTCTAGCAACTAAAAAATGAATATAAACATTTATGATACTGTGGACCTTTAAGGATTTCAGCTCTACAAACCACCCTGACTAATCTGGATAGAGGTTATGGCAGAATTGGAAGTGTCTAATATGCAGACACTGATGAAAAACATTCTAAATCATGTGGTATTTATGTTTACATCATTGCCAAGCTGATTCATCTGTGTAGGATATATTCTTTTTGCCAGCGATATCATGTATCAGCTTAGCTAGAAACACACAATCATATCCCATTATGACAAACTCTCAGGGCTTATTCAAATTCCTTCCTCTTGTGGAATCTTGTCAAGATATTACTGCTTAACACATGTGGTCTTGAAATTTTCCATTGTAAATCAACTGCCATCTTGGCATTTGGTTGGATCTAGCCTTACATGACTGCAATCACACTAAGAATGTTGAGATAGTTGAATTTGAAATGTACAGTACTTGGCACATTAGAGATTTTATGAACACATGTGTAGTGATTTGATACAGTTTTACATGCCAAACTAAATCAAGAAGATTTTTAATAACCTGTTTTGGTTAAGTATAAATATGTATTTTATTATACAACAAATTTCTAGACAGCTAATTTATGTGTCGTACAAAGCTCTTAGCACTGTATTTCTTTTTGGTCTTCTGAAATGTTTACTCTTAATTTAGGACTAGTCGTCAATAAACAGAACTAAACATTGGTCTTGAATAAATTCATGAATCTGCTCTTGCTTATATTTCATTTTACAATCATACTCTAAGGATGAAGAGTTTATCTAAGAAATCCAGAAGGGCAAGCATCCTAAATCCAGGCATTGTTAGCTTTATGGGCATATTAAACACCCATTACATTGTGCAATGCCTTTATTTCAAATCGGCCTTAGCCACTAAAATGTCTAGTTTCCTTTCATGTCATGAATAAGTAATTTGAAAACCATACAGGCTGAAAATGTACAGAAAGGTTGCATGCTGATTGTTAGCAGGAAAAGCCACAATCAAATCAATGCAGGGACCATTCCTCACAATTCCCAAACAAGGAAGGGAGAAATGGGCACCTGTCTTGCTTGTTCTCTTTTACTGCAAATACTTGTTTGTTTACCTTTGTGGTGCTTGTTTTGTTTTCTGAATTGAATTCTGAGGTAAAGTTCACTGATACTTAATCAGTGGAACTTAGTTAAGGAGCTGTGGAACTACTTAACCATTTCTGGAATCACTTTTTAAAGACAATCCTCTGTAAGGGCATCATTCTGTCTTAACATCGCTCACATCCCCCACTGACCAATATTGTCTGATATATTACTTTCTGGTGTTTATACATATACATATACATATACATATATATGTATATATATATATGTGTGTGTGTGTGCGTATATAATATATATTATATTTACTTAGAATAAATACCTAAACTATCTTTAAAAATAAAGGATAAATTTGAGGAAAATTTAAAGATTCTAATTAATTTTATTTTGCACAGTTTTAAGAAAATCAGTTTTGGATTTGTTACTTTAAGTTTAATTTTAAGAAGTTTTAAACATTGTAATGTTCTTTGTGACCACTGGTAATAGGTTGGAGTGTCATAAAACCAAACTGTCAGTCCTTTCCCAGGCTTTCACATCCCTTTTTTGTCATCTTAAGAACCTTTGTATCTCCCTTCAGTTCCCAACCAATTTCTTATCCTTGTTTATCTTCGTCTTGCAAAAGCAACAACAGAAGCACTATTTTGAAAATGAAAAGTTAAAAAAGAATCCAAGTGCTCGAGCATGTGACTAATCATGAGCAACACATCTTAATTTAAACCTTGACTCAACTCTCTGAGGAAGTTACTAATACTCAGTCCTCCCCACTCTTTCAGGATTCTTGGAGTCAGTTTAAAGGGGGAGGTTGCGCTGGCTGCCTTCTTATCAGACTGGATGCAGACTGTCCTAAGTTGTTTTCAAGAGTGACAACTAAATTGATCTAGCAGATTCTCTGACTGCCTGGTCTCTCCACTGTGCCTTGATTTCCACAGAAGCATACATTTATTGACTAGGTCTCAATTCGCATAGGTCACAAAGCATCGAGGGCACAGTGTAGCTTCATCAACCCTGCTTATTATTTAACTGTAATTCAGCAGCGATTGCTTAAGAAAATTCCATTATTCCTGCTACTCTAAAACATGGCATAAGGCCTACCAGTGAAATAAATTGTGGTGACTTCCCAGTCAAGAACAACAGAAAACCACAACTGTCTTGTATCTTCGGTATCTGATCCCAGGTGACATTTTAATTTTGCTAGAGGAATTGATGAGCAGTTGCCACAGAAAAGGGAGGCAGGGAAGCTAACCTAACCTCATTGAATCTTTGGCTCACAGGAACGTTACCTCTGAATGTACTAGACATATTATCTTAAATAGTAGGAAGGCAGAAGAGCTAATGATATAACACCGTGACTTTGTTTCGAGCATTAATTCTGTTTCCAGCAGGAATTCCTGATGATTTCCCCAGTTAAAAACTCCAGAAGAACCCCACGACCACCGCTCTAAGGTGTTCATATCAAGATTAATGAAAAAGATACTGTGCTACTGATATTTCACAGGATGCTTTCCAAGTTCTTGTTTACTTATCACATCCTTTTGTGTGATGCTCACATCTACTCAATTCATTAATAGATGGAGAAAGGAAGCAGGGTAGCAGAACTGGTTTGCCCTTCCATTTGAAATTCTAAAACTCCCTGAAAGCTTCTCACCAAAGTCACCTTGGGAGTTTCCACAGCTGCAGGGGGAAAGTGCAGAGGGGTTAACTAGGCAGGGGAGCAGCCCTCAGTGAATCTCACACAGGGCTTCTGTGTTAATAGCTCAGCTTCTTCATCCTTCAGGGAGAACTTTTCTGAGGAGTGGTCTACCTAATCTTTTAAAAGTCTCCAGGGGAACTGACCAGTACTGACAGCAGTACCCTAAAATACTCAGGGCTGTCTGCCTTCCTGACTCACCTCTTTCATTCCCATACTGGTGCTCCTAGAGTTTTCTCCTAAATAAACTACTTGCATCTGTGTCCACTACTCAGGTCTGATTTGAAGAAACACATCCCAACACACTAGAGCGCAGATAACGTTGCTATTTTCCAAATACTACAGAATTATTAAATATAGAAACATGGCTACAGCCTAAGCCTTTGACTTTCCAGAATTTGTGGAACATTAGGTTGCTTCTTAGTGATGACTACTAATTGACAGAACTCCTTCCAGGCCTTCTCAGCCAAGTGAAAACACTATAACTGAAAGAAAATGTTAAATGGCTCTTTGAGAAAACTAGTTACTACCATCAGCAGGAAATAAACAACACAAACAAGAAAAATGAAAGGCAGTAATTACCTAGCATGACGAAAGGGACTCCCAGGAAGGTGGAATTGTATTTCCCACCAGTAAGATTGATGATTCCAGCTGCAGTGAGAGTGGCTAGGCTTATGGTCACCAATCCAAGAAGGCCTAACCAGGGTTTGCTGCGGACACAGTCCTGCATAGAGCAGCAGAGGATGGCCATGGTGACTACCAGGATCAGGCTGGTGACCAGGTAACGCTCTGATACACGGCTGGTCTTCTGGAAATCTTCCCTCAATGAGGAGGATGTGTACGGGTATATTTTGACTTTGCTGTTTGATTTCTGGAATAGTTTGACAGTGTCGCAGAAGCTGGACTCCCACCTCTCAGCTACCATGTCATTGAGACTGTTGATTGACTGCAGATAGTAAGTGAGCTGAATGGCCTCTGCAGATTTCACCCGGTCCTTGCTGTGTACAGTGACACCTCCAAGTTGGTGCCCATTATAGACAGCCCTTCCATCCTTTAAGTGAGTGATCGGATATGTGATAGCGAAATTGGTCCGATTGGTGGCCCGGGCATTCTTTAGCTCTTCCAGGACGTGTACTATGTCATCCACAATGCAAGTCTTGTCATTATTCAGGACACATATGTGGGCAAACGTATAGTTAAAGCCAGGTCTTGGAACCTGGATCTTGGTTACAGCAGTATGCAACTATGGGGGAGAAAAACAACAGTTAGTTTATTTTTAATGAACAAGTAGAAACATTAGCACCAGACATTTAAAATATTTCCTCTTTTTTTGTCGGAGGAGAGAAAGTCATTAGTTCCATCTCTAAGACAGAGAGTTTAAATAAAATGTTTTGCCCATAAATCACAAATATGTAGTAGAGATGCAAGACAGACATACATTGGATAAGTAGTTTTCGTGGCTCCCAGTCTAGCAGTGTCAACCCAACAGCTTGTCAAAAATGCAAATTCTTAGGTCCCATTCCAGACCCCAAAAAATCAGATTCTCTGGAGTACAACCTATATAGACCTTCTGGGGGATTCTGATGGTGCTAACATTTGAGAAGTCATTACACTCCAGTACCATTTTTACTTGTAGGTTTTTTTATTTGTGACCAAAATGGTTTATAATGTTTACAAACCTTATTTAGGTCTCTTGTTTATTATTTTTCTTGGAAACACAACATAACAAATCAATGAAGGTACAGCTCTGAATGCAGAGGTATTCTGAAGGCTAGTCCTTTACTGCCAATTTGCAGGGCACTTAATAAGCTTATCCAATTACTTTACTATAAAAGTTTAAGAAGTTTACCTTGACAGCTGTGCTGACTAGCTTTCTGTCAACTTGACATAAGTGAGGGTTATCAGAGAGGAGGGAACGTCAATTGAGAAAATGCCTCCATAACAGCAGACTATAAGGCAGACAAGCCTAGAGGACATTTTCTTAATTAGTGATCGATAGGGGAGGGCCTTGCTGATTGTAGATGGTGCTATCCCTAGGCTTGCAATCCTGAGTTCTTTTAGAAAGCAGGCTGAGAAAGGCACGAGGAGCAATCCACTAAGCAGAACCCTTCCATGGCCTCTATACCAGCTCCTGCCTCCAGATTTCTGCCCTGTTTGAGTTCCTGCCCTGATTTCCTTCAATAATGAACAGTGAGGTGGAAGTATAAACTAAATGAACCCTTTCCTCACCAATGTGTTTAAGTCACGGTGTTTTAACACAGCAACAGTATTACTAACTAAGACATTATCCCTTGTCTTCTCAGTTGTTCCTTGTCTGAATAGACGGGAAAGGGCACTAAATGATAAGAGTCTACTAACTAAGACAAATTGAAATCATACTAAAGGAGCACAATGTGACTTCTATACACTTTAAGGCCTGGAGTGTGCTCAGTGGTAGAGTACTTGCCTATTATATACAAGACCCTGGTTTCTATCCCCAGTACTACAAGAAGCATTCTACACACCTTGACTAGTATCAGACTGTGGTTGTGTCAAGTTACTTTACACTTGCCACTAAATTGTATACAAGAAGATAAATAACATCTACTACTCCATGCCAAGAACAATTACTAGGCATTAGCACAGATTAGTTGACTTAGAACTTACATAGGATCATAAAGTAGGTATGAACACTAGCCTTATCTCACAAGTGAGGCAAATGAGATGTGAAGAACTTAAATCATTTGTCCGAGATCATGTGCATCATAAAAGGCACAACTGGGTTATACCTAGCATTCTGAACAGGGTCTGTGTTCTTAGGCTTTCGTCATATATACCTCTAGGCACCAGAACTGCAATGAGGATTCCTACCAGCAGCTGATTTCTGAGTTTGTGCTTTGTTTTTTACCCTGCTCCTAAACTTCACATGTAGGTGTGCATAGAATCTAATATCTAAAGTAAGAAAAGAGGTAGTAAGTTGTGAAGGGATTATGGGATTTAAATAAACTACTACTGTGTGCCAGGATATCACACTTGGCCTCCTCTCAGCAAGTCAGTTTTTAATGAGCATACAAAGGCTCATGGAAGCCTTGCAGATAGGGTTAATTAGCATTTTCAAATGGCATCATCTTCTGCTTCAACTATGCATACACAGGCCCCCAATTTAACTGTTTCAACTACACAGTCATTTATTGTCATGATGTCTTATATGTGTAAATGTAGCTGGTCTGCAAAAATGAGGCCAGTGAGAGACATGTGTTGGTGTGTTAAATAAAAAGGTGTATCTATGGCTGTGCCTAACACAGAGTGGACTCTCCCACAAGTGTCCACATGACTCTGCTATATCTTCTCTCAATCTGTGCTAAATGGATTATTGGTTAAGATGTTTTGCCATGCACGTTTCTGAGTGAGTGGGATAGTATGCTTTTTTGAAAATGTCTGAGAAGCATCAGCTGTTAAAGTACTTTACTTAGCCCAGAGATGGAGTTGTTCATCCTAAATCCCAGTGTCCCCTTCCCCCGTATCTCTTCATGAACACAAACCCTTAGGCTCAGAAAATACTTAGTTGTATTATGTTTGGCTAAAATATTTTCATTTCTTTTGCATACACAGAGAGTCTTCCAGATATACCTAGACAGCAATTTTTATAGTTTGAACCATATGCTAAATTTTTGTATTGGTGTTTTGGGAATAATGGCCAGAAAAATATCTTTCAATGGTTTTAAGCTCTGAAAGTTTCTTTCTTTCCACTCTTGTCTAAGCACAGACCACAGAATGTTGGCTAGGATTATTCCTAATCAATGAAAGTTTCCAAATGTAAAAGGATATTTTGGAAGATGAAAAAATAAAGAAAAATATAAAGATGAGAGAATTTTGATAAGAGTCAAAGACTTTGCAGGAAAAAACCAGAATAGACCAAGGAAGTGATATTGGCAGCATGTATACACATGTAGTATTTAGTGCATTGTTTGTTTCCATAAGGAGTGTAATAAATCTCCCTTAGAGTGATTACCAAATATGTCAAGAGGAAAAGATTGCCAAATAAGATGGTGTTAAGCCACAGGGCTGAACCCAATTACAGCAGGGGATATTTTTTTACATCCATTCCCTACAATGAACATGCTCTGCTTGTTTTGGAGGTATAAACTATTTAACAATCTGCCAACTTTGCAGATCTATGGCAATGACCTCTGGGATTACACATGGAAGGAAGGAGATACTATATTAACTCTTGTACTAGCAGACAATTGCTGAGATTCTTTGAAAATGGGAAGTAATATTACTGGCTTGAGACCAGAAGATTTCTTAACTCCGCAGTAGAGCTGCTGTGAGAAGCAGTTGCCTTGAATTTCTGATGGCGTGGTGGGTAGCACATGTGTCACTCTTGTTTCTGAGTGGTATGGTGACATAGAATGAATGACAAAGCAGGGAGGTGATGCCTGAGGCCACCCACCTGGCAGGGAGAATCTGTGGGATTGTGCTGTGGAATAAGAGGTGAGAAGATAGAATAGAAACTGAAAGATGAGACTCCTCTTTGTGACTTTTGAAACAACTCACCTCTCATCATTGATTCTAATGACCACATGTCAAAGATAAACACATTTCACTTTTGGACACTCACATAGACAAAGTCAGACATCTTGCACATAATACTTGGGTATCTACATGCATGCATGGTTTTAGAATGCTTTGATTTACTTTTCTGAAGGAGCCCCAAGTAGAGAAGTAGAACCATGACTTTATAAGTTGTGGTACAATGTATATTTACATGCTTTAAAAACAGAAAAAGGAAAAACCAGAGATGGAATCTCTGCTTCAGCTAGTCTACAATATAAAAAGCAGCAGTCCACATGAGTGTAGTAATAAATTAGTTTAAAATCTTTAAGAAAAGAAAAGGAAGAGAAAATAAGACAAATTAGTAGCCCTGACCCTTAACATAGTCTTAATCTGTCACATGGGTCAGTGGGAAAATCTGTGTTTATATGGCCATGTATAGATGCCATTAAATCAACACATACTCAATAAATACTCATCAAATCTACTGTGTTGTCAGTAATACGATAATTTTCTTGAATTTAGTGTGCTTGCATTCATGCAAGCAAAATTACATGAAATGCAGTATACAAAATGAAAAGATTCTAACAATAAACAACACCAAGTACTTTGCATTAGTAAAGCCTGAGCATATATAAATCTTGATCATGATATTTTGATTATTATGTGTTTGCTTCTAAAGGATTGGATGTTAAATTGAAATTCATTCCAAGTCTTTGAACATATCATTTAATCTATCAGCTTTTTTTTGCTTTTTTCACTCTTCATGTTAAGAATGATAATAGTACTAATGACTAGTTGGCTAAACATTTTCAACACATTTAAAACCCTTATTCAAGATAAAGACTTATAAATGCTTAAATTATTATTCCCATTTTGCTGTTGGAGCAACTGAGGCTCAATGAATCACCTAAGATGACTTGAAAAGTAAAGTTCAGATACAGGACTCTGAATCAGGCGTAACTTTAGAGCAGAACACAGCCTAAGATGCACAGAAGTTCAGAAGAAAGGACAGAGAAGAATCAAAGATGGAGAATTGTCATGCCACCTGGTTCAGAGAGCTGCCAGTGAAACTGAGCTATGGAATGAACATGACCATACATCGAGGTCCAGTAACAGAGATCAGAGATGATGCAGACAGCTAAACCTCATCTTTAGACATTCCCATCACATGTCAATATGAACAAATAATGAATTGGATGGGTTTGGAATTCATACTTTTCCATTCTTCCTACAGTGTCTTGCATTGTCAGATAAAGCTTCTTGGAGAAGAGCTTAGTAAGAATCTCTCCTTTCAGTCAGGAGCCACAAGAGAATCTGGTAATAAAATGTGTGGGCTTCCAACATGGATTCTCTGCTTACCTCAAAGTTGCTGGAGATCCTAGACATGTCACTCTACTTCTTCAGGTCCCAGACTTCAGATTTCACACTTTCAGTAATAAGAAGGGTATTGGCTTAGATGATTTGTTTTGTAGTTATTACTGAAAATAGACTCTTCTCTCATACAGTACATCCTAGCCACAGGCTTTTCTCCCTTCACTTCTGTTGGCTACCCCCACCTCCTCTTTATCCCCAGATCCACTACCCCTCCTTTTTCCTTCAGAAAAGAGCAGGATTACAAGAGTGGATAGTCAAATAGAACAAAATAAGACACAATAAGAGAAGGCCAAAGCCCTCATATTGAGGCTGGACAAGGTAACCCAATAGGAGAAAAAGAGTTCCAAGAGGAGGAAAAAGAGTCAGAGACACACCCACTCCCACTGTTAGGAGTCTCACAAGAACATCAAGCTAACTGGTGTAACATATACACAGAGGACATGATGCAGATTCTCTTGAGAACCCACCACTGTACTTGTAAATGCCACATTATTCTAAGATAAATGACATCTGTAAACTATACAATCAGATACTAGATGAAAGAAAGTTAACATAATAAATAACAATTGAGATTTATTAGAGCTACTTGAGGTACACTTTCCAACACAGTGAAGCTCCTTTTAAGGTAATGACAGATCTGAAACTAGATGAAGAACAGAATGAAAACAGGACAAAGAAAATGAATATACTTAAAAGATTCTATTCTCTGAGTGATTTCTCATTCTGGGGGAGAACTGGCCTTTCTAATTCCCTTCTGCCAGAGTCTGGGACAAAGCCAGGATGGGCTGCCGGTCACCACAGGCCAGAGTCTAATTTCCTTTCTGCCTTTCCTTGGCTCACTTGAACCTTCCTCAGAAGACAGCAGGGACACCTTGTAGAGGAGGATACAGAAAGGATGTGGAAGGAAGTATTTGCTTCTTGCTGTTGATAGCACAGGAAAAATACCTGTGGGATATGAGATCTGATGCAATGTATTTCACTACACACACACATACATACATACACACACACACACACACACACACACACACACACACACACTCTATATGATTTTGCTATAAAGAGAGAATTAAAGGCAGGATGTTGACTCTGACCATGTAGGGGATTTAACATGCTTTAGAAGCATGTTGTCACTTAGCAATCCCAACTGTGAGTAAACACTTGCAGGAGATGTATATTCCCCAGTCTCTGGCAGGATGCATTTCAAGTCACTCCAGTGGGACTTGGCATAGAATCTCATTTTTTCAGCTATCTTCTCTTCCTTTTCTCATGTCCCAACCCCATTTTCTGCTGCCACTGCAGAATTAGTTGCACACATTAAAAAAAATAAAACAAGAGAAATCGTTGGTTTGTTTTCCTAACATACATAGATTGCCCTCAGATATTACCATCAAAATGACATTAAATCAAATTTGCTTAGAAATACTTTCAAGGATTAGGTTGTTTTTCCCTTACTTCAAATGGCCTCTGCATTGAATCTCTCCAAATCCCAGGTCTTATTTAGGTTCTATATTCTGCCACGATACGTGGCCAGGTAGTATCTGGCAGGATATCCTCACCCATGTCACATGAAAACACCTTCAAGTGGATGAATCTGGTCTCTGTAGTTCATAAATTACGCTAGCTCACTGTGTGTTACGCTCTGTCTTTGCATGAGCTCACTCTCACCCACTCTCTTTCCTCTTCTTTTAATAGCCACACATTACATCAGAACACCAGAAGTCCAAAGTTGGGGACTGTTACTGTGATTCATTTGTAGAGCAGCCAAAAGCAAGTTAGTCATCCCTTAATAAGTGAACAGAAATAATCATTCTGCCTTTGAAACATTACATTTTTCAGAGGACACAAAATTTAAGCTCTGGATGAAGCCAAACAAGTGACTATTCACACATTTCCCTTTGCACATGCATGCCTGGAATCATGCATATCAAATCATTTGTTGCCTCTACCAATACTGCAATGGCAGTACAGGTCTGGGAGAGCCCATTGTGCATGTTTTGAACTTTACTTCTCTAGAGTGAATTCTCAGACTGTGGGGGTTGATACTGAAAAGCAGCCTAAACAACTCCATTTTGTGAATTTCCCAAACAAGCCAAGTTTGTCTTCCAAGTCTTAGCTAGGAAAACAGATCCACTTTCAATTTGAAAGAACTGAACCTGATGTTTGAGAAACAAAACTAATAAAAATAGTCTTGGTGAGGGTAAAAAGAAGATGCAGTATACCATTGCAGCTTTTGCCTGATTTCATGTTGATCAGAATGAGAAGATAATGTAATGTAACTTCAATAATGTGGGAGAATTTTTCACTTAGTTAATTAAAAAAAGAATCCCAATATCTGAAGATTCCTAGAAATCTTTGAACTTAAACTTTCTAATCAGAGCTACTATTCTTCATTCCCTTATGTCCTGACATTACTTAAATGCTTGCTGAGCAAGTTCATGGGTAATGAATCTTGTTTAATAGCTGTAACAGGAGCAATGCTCATAGAAATAGGAGGCTGCTAAAGCTGGTTGGCCAAATGGCAAAGTGGTCAAATGAATAGAACGGGCAACAATTGTTCTAAGATTTAGGAAGACCATTGCCAAAAATGCAAAGCATAGTAAAATCCAGAAGCCAAGGATGTTTAGGTTTAGAGAATATGGACCCAAGTAGGAAGAACACTACATTAGGAGTCAGATGGCTGCCATTCCTGATTTTTCTGGCAGTTTAAGATGAAGAAAAATGAACCTATGAAAAATGCCACCTTACTTGTTCGAAATCCCCTTAGGGTTTCCCATCATGTTTAGAGTAAAACCACAAGTTCTTATTGTGAACAACTACATGGGGCTTTGTCCATGCTAACTTCTATAGACTCATATTTTGCTGTGCTCTTACTATAGTGCTCTTCTTACTCTTGAGTCTCACTGGAAAGTACTTCTGGGACCTATTAAACCTGTGTACTCACTTCTTCCTCCACTTCTCTTTAATCATATGCCCTCATAACATCTTCAATTGAAGAACCATCACCATCATTGACATCTCATTTTAACTTTGTCATAGCACTGATTATGATATACCATTGTCTCTTTGTTTCCATATTCTTCTGTCTCCATTGGAATACAAATTTTGCCATGCTAAAGTGCATGTGTGGTTTACTACTACATTTGTTTTTTACTTAGAAGGGTGCCTGAAGCATATACTGCATAGATGTGGAAAAAAACACATAGATTGAATAATCTGGAGATAGGATGAACGTGTGTGTGTGTGTGTGTGTGTGTGTGTGTGTGTGTGTGTGTGTGTGTGTGTGTGTGTACATGTGTACATTTATGTGGAAGCCAGAAGTTAAGCTTTGGTGTCATTTCCCAAGAGTCATCTACCCATTTTTGAGACAGGGTCTCACTGTAACCTCTGGCTGTCCTGGAACTCACAGAAATCCACCTGCATCTGACTTCTAAGTACTGAGATTAAAGGTCATCTTGTCTTTTAAAACAAAGTATTGCTGGGTGTCCTGGTGCACACCTTTAGTCCCAGAACTCACTCAGGAGGCAGAGGCAGGTAGATCTCTAGGAGTTCCAGGACAGCTAGAGCTATGTAGAAAGACCCTGTTTCAAACAAACAAACAAACAAAAAAAGCAAGGCAAAACAAAAAGCTATCGTTGGCTTATAGCACACTTGATTAGGCTAAACTGACTCAAAAATTGAACCTGAATCCTCCGAAAGAACAACCTATGCTAGTAACAATTGAAACATGTCTCCAGCCTAGGAAGTATATGGATACTGAATTCCAGGCCAAGTGCATTTTACATGTTATCACCATGACCCTTAGAGGGAATGATTATCTCTTTCTTTCAGATAATGAATCTGAATTAAATTAGATGCCTAAAGTCATAGTCTTTGTTTGGGTTCCCAGAGAAGCTTGTTTGGAGGTCAGGACACCATGTATGTAAGACATTTGGAAGACAATCCCTGATGACACTAAGGAAAGAATTACAATGTAAGACTGGGTTTGAGCTTCAATGAGTATTTGTTTTCCCCCTTCCAGTGTCTTCCTCTCTACCCAGGGTCCTATCAGATTCCAAGCTTATGAAAATTTGTTTGTAGTTTAATGGTACTAAGTCAGGATTTTAGGGGAAAAGCAACTACATTAGGAATGATATTACACATTCATTCATGTAATTGTTCTTTTTCTCCCAAAAGTAAAGATGCACACATTCTGAGCATAAGCCTCTGAATTCCCGCAGAATCCACACTTTTAGTACTTTTATCCCATGGAAAAGCTCAAAGCACTATATAACCCACATCCATAAAATATTTGAAATTGCAAATAATAGCCTTAATTTATACTTCATGAAAAACATCTCCATCAGATGAGTTCTTTCTTATGTTACATTTTTCTTCAAATGGGCATTAAGGAGGAGAACAATGAAAATTAAGGCTGATGACTGAAGAAACAATGAAAACAGAGTGTTCTACCTGATGACATGCTAACACCTCTCCTGGATGATGGACCGGTGGACCTTAGAATGAATACCTGATGTAAGGCATAAAAGAGTTTTACCAGATAATACATTTTTCACTGCAAAGAATTTTTTTCTCAAGGTGCTCACCCAAAACTAAACTCTGAGTGTCTCAGCTGCTGCTCTTGTTTTCTTGATCTGGCAGTAAGTGGCTAAGGCTATGATTATTTCTGTGACTGGGATTGCTAAGGCTTTAACTCTTCTGAAAGGTGTTGGTATTGGTGGCATAGTGTATCTTGTTGGAAACATGCTGCCTGGCTTCAAATATCAGTGTTGGCACTGGTACATGTATTCCTCAGGTATTCATCTGTAACAAAGGGATGATGATAAGGAGGATTCCTATCTCATTAGGACTGTTAGAAAATAAATTAAAAATCAATATCAGCTTGTGAACAGTTTCTGACACAGTAGTGTAATCTGGAAAATGTCTGAGAACCAAAACAAAATGAACAAGCACAGTACTCCATCTGTATCTTCTGGTTTGCCTTGCTGCTCTCATTTTGTCCTTTAAATAAGCATCTTCCTCAGTTGTTTTAGACAAGTATATCCAATGAAATGAAAAGGTGACAAATTTTTGTCAGTAGATTATGGGGCAAGTGGAGTTGTTGGTACATACCAGAATAAATAGTTTAAGAGAATATCTGAACAACATGTGTTTGAAAGTTGGCACCTGGAGAGATGGCTCAGCAGTCAAAAGCACTGGCTACTCTTCCAGAGGACCCAGGTTCTAGTCCTAGATGCCACATAGCAGCTCCTAACTATCTGTAACACCATTCCCAGGGAATCCAATGCCCTCTTCTGGCCTCTGTAGGAGCTAGGCATGCACATAGTGCATAACTGTGTGTGCAGGCAAAACATCCATATGCATAAAACATTAAAGAATAAAAGAAACTTGGCACTTGTTAATTGCAGCACAGGCTCCCAGTCTAAAAACGATCCCAGGTTCTTTGCATTAGTTCCCTAGTGAGACTATTGTGTGCATTAATTAAAGATATATAGACCAATCAGGGAAAGGTAGTAGGTGTAAAGGAAGCAATGTAAAAGAAACCAAGTTACTATTGTCATGGTGTAAAGAATGCTATATATATTAACTCATTTAATACTCACACCAGAGGAAGTAGAGACTACAATCTCCATTTGCAGGCGAGAAAACTGTGTCTCAAGGAATTTAAACAGATTGTTTCAGATCTCAAATTTAGTATGTAGACCAGCCCAGATTTAAATATTGGGCTCACCATTCCCTGTGGTGGGATGCCTTGCTTAGCTTTGATGCAGGGGGTAGGGACTTGGTCCCGACTGAACTAGATGGCCAGGTTTTTTTGATTCCTCATGGGAGACTTACCCTTTCTGGGGAGTGGAAGGGGTCGGGGTGGAAGGGGAACTGTGGTGGGTTTGTAAAATGAGTAAATAATTTAAAATAAAATAAACATTTTGCCCAGAATATTGCCTTCTATTGGGAGTTTCTTTAGCTATCTCTGCTTTTAACATTTGGATATTAATTTCTTTTCTGCATTAGACTTAATCATAATTGATCACAACACTGAGGACACTGGCATAGCAAAGTCAAAGAGTCAAACATGAAAAAAAACAGCACAACAGAAGCAACTACATTCTGTCCTACATTGAATACTGATGCCCTGTAAACACTAGATACTCCAACAGGAACTTCAAAGAGAACACATAACTCCACTACCAGTGACAAGTATGTTTACCCAACCAGACAGAAGAAAATGTGGGAAGAGAGGATACTTTCCATGGTTTAAAATGTATCCTTTGCATCATGCTTGTTTCCTATTGATAAACCAGCTTGCTTCCACCTTGGACTTGAAAGCCAAACTAGGTTCAATCTTGTTTATGATTAAACCTGTTTCTAAACATACCCAGCTGTAACCTTAGCTACAAATAGCTCTATACTGCCTCTTCCAGGAAATTGCAACCATGCCTATGTTTCAAAAGGTTATGACCACATTGTTATGACTACCTTGCAACCATGCTTTGTTTCATGAGTTTGTTATGACCAACTTGTTATGGTTATGTTATGCTTCTGTGACCCTTGCTTATTTGTCTACCCGATCCCCCCATATGGATATCTGAGCCATAAAACCCCTATCTTCCCCATATCCAGCGTTGATCTCTTGAACCTTGCCTTAGGGGGAGACACCCCCATAAATACAATGCTTATATTCCAAATAAAAATTAATTTAATTAATTTGGCCAGGACTTTGGTCAGTGGTCTTTCTCCTTGCATCTGTGGGATTAACACTATGTTACCAACAACTGGTGGGGAAGACAGGCAGACAAACAAAGAAGAAAGCCTTTGTTGGTAGCAGCTATAGATTTGCTGCAAAACATCAGATGGAAGTTATAGGTATTAGGGTACTTGAGTATCATTCTTTCCCACAAAACAGTATACCAATAGGATATATATTCTTTCTGAGGTAGAGATTTTGGTTCATTTAATCCTGTATATCCTAGGGATATAGAATAGTGCCTGGTACACAAGAGCCCAAAGATGTGCTGATTGGACCTTCAGAGTTTATTCTTCCTTGCTGAATTAAACTTCCTCTGGTGACAGTGAATGATAACTAATTTGTATCCATAGACTTACTGTGCTACACGTACATCATTTACATCTTAAATAAACAGATGACATTGAATTTGATCCTATTGCTCACATGCTGGAGACAAGTGATTGATCTCATTAGATCAACAGCTAGCCTTAGACTATATCCCCAACACACACACACACACACACACACACACATACACACACACACCAAATTTGACATAACGGTATTATGCTTAATTTTATAAGACAGTTTAACTTTCTTGTGTATATTGGATTGTTTTAGAAGAAAAATAAAAATACAAAAATCTGCATACTCATAGAAAACTTTGTGCCTATTACCCAAAAATCCATGCCTATTTGAAGATTGTGTCTATACTATTAATATATTTGATGGATATTATGATCATGAAATTTATCATACAAATGGGAACATTGTTTTCATATTTTGTGCTACTTTTAGTGATACAAAGGGCGCAGGAGTAAAAACCTGAAAGTTCACTTATATAGCATAACATGATGACCAAGCTGGGCATGGATAGAACAAACCACTTTACTTACTTTTCTGTGACATTTTCTACAATCAGATTTATGTATTCCAACACATCTGAGGTATAGTACACAAGCAAAACTATTGCAAGTACAAAAATGCACTGTTCATCTCATAGGAACAACTCTAAAGAGAGCACATCAGAGTTAACGTAGGCTGCCTTTCAATGTCCCAGTATTGTTGGGAACCTGAAGTATTTCATGTAATGCAATGGTACCACAGTAAAGACATTAAGGAAGCCGGGCGTTGGTGGCACGCGCCTTTAATCCCAGCACTTGGGAGGCAGAGGCAGGTGGATCTCTGTGAGTTTGAGGCCAGCCTGGTCTCCAGAGCGAGTGCCAGGATAGGCTCCAAAGCTACACAGAGAAAACCTGTCTCGAAAAACCAAAAAAAAAAATACATTAAGGAATGAAATTTGGAAAGTCCTTCCATCTCTAACCAAACCCACCACTTCTCTATTTCAATTTCAAGCATAATGCTATGACTTGTGAGATTCATCAGATCAGTTTTTCTTGCTACCCCATAGATAGTGGGCATCCCCAGAAACCTCAAAACATTTAAGCTCTCTTTCCTGAGCACATCAACTCTCCTATAATTGACAAATGACTTCCATTGAGCCATCTCACTGACAAAGGGCCTTTGGGGGTAGTTTACCTTGCCAGGAGAGACAAGTTCCTTTAATGACCAAAGATATCACTGTATGTGATTACATCTTTAAGGTTTGCAATGCTTGCTGATTTTCAGGCTCACAGATGTGAAGTTTGTGATGGGCTTTTGATACTGGACAGGTGGTCTGGCAGTGTCTCTTTGCTTTGTTGAGAAGTAGAGGTCATGCAGAGAATTTATGTTGTATCTCATCATCAGTTATAGCAAAGACCCATTTATTCAACAGGTATTAAGTGACTATACTATGTTGGGAATTATGTAAACCATGGGAAGATAAAGGACATTAAATCATGACTTTATTCTCTGTATTGGTTGGCACAGGTAAACCACAAAGTGAGGTGCCATGTTGCTGCGACAGGAGGAGGTAAAACAGTACAGTGGGATACAGGGAATCAGGCTACTATGTTAGTGTGTAGGGGAGAGTGAAGGACAGATAAGTGGACATGTATATGGTAGTGGGGTGCAATGCAATACATGAATGGAGAAGAAACAGGCTAGATGAAGGACAGTCTTCTCATTTATGAAGTATAAGGAAAAATTGTTTGCAACTTTGAGTAAATCTTAACTCAGGTCATGTGAACATCACCAATACAGTTTTTCCCTCCTAGAGCATTCTGAAAAAATGACAAATGACACAATTACAAAACATTTGGATTTCTAAGAAGACAGAAGTTTGAGATATCAAGGGAAGAATTCTTGGAGGAGTTAACCTCTAAATTAGAGGCTCAGAATGTTAAAGAATTCATCATGGGCAGAGGCTTGGCCATGAGTTTGGAAGTGGTGAGGAGAGCATAGCAGGTGGGAATTGTGACCATAAATTTTGCATACAAATTGTTTCTTTTTTCCTATTTGTTCTCCTTACTTTCTGTTAAAGAATGTGGGGGGAATGAAAGAGACTAAAGCTGTTGAGAAACCATAGTGGAAAATTAAGGAGCCAAGAAAAGACCTGCTGAAGTTGAAAGACAAACTTTTTCCTGAAGGCAACTGGAAACCAAGGAATAGTTTCAAACAGAGGACTAGCTGACCAGAATAGTTTCACTCTGCCTGAAATGTGGTATCTGGATTGGGAAATGCTGGAGCCTTGAGGCAAACAGAGATGGTAAAACACCAGTGCATTATCTACTACAATTCTGAAAGGTCAGAACCCAAGTGCTCATACTGCCTTGAAGAAGTTGTCTCTATCTGTGTTTTTACAGACCTGGACAGCTTATGCCAAGAAGTAAACTAGGTAGTAAAACTGGAAAACAACTTTCAGGCCTAAGGTACTGATGAACTATTTGTACTGTATTTCTCTGGTTTATGTGTTAATGGGTCACCTAGTAATTAAAGATTTACAAATGTGCAGATTTAGTTGGTGTGGCCTTTAAGTTTTCTGTACACTTCTAAAAGGCAGACATAGATCACACAAGCACAGAAATTCTTGGCCAATTGTTTGAAGTTATTTGGTAGCAGATGTGTTTGGTACCCTGTTAAAATCCTCTCTAGCCCTTATCTCTTGAGAGCACACCTGCCCAACTTCAGATGCCAGCATACACACTTCCTTGTCAAAGAGCCCACTTTGCCATCTGCTTGGCAAGTCAGAAGTGCTGGGAAATTAACATTCTTTGGGAGCAGTCCTCAACCAATGACAGATGGGAGTTGATGTTTTAAAATCTAGCTCTCTTTCCATGGGAGGGCTAACTCTGTGGTGTGTTTTAAACTGGGTTCCCAGAGCTTCCCTAGTGATGTTATGATCCAGATGCCTGCAGCAATCGCCTGCTGAATTGCACATCCTTTTAGGATTTCCCCCATTTCTGGCTTACTTCTCTGTTCCTCTTCTAATGACCTTTCAAATAAACTGTCTTTATCTGATTTCTTGTTTCAGGGTTGGCTTGTAGGGGAACATAAACTCAAACAATGTTCAGTAGTGCCTAATGCCTCTGGAATGTGGTTCTTGGTGTCCTCAAAACACTACTATTCTGAAACCACTACCCCAAGTCATGGATATTCAAATATGGTTATGTAGTAAAGAAACTCAGCACTGAGAGTAAACTTAAAAATCACATGAGCTTCTCATCTCCAATCTTTGCATGGGGGCACGTTTTTCCTCTGATGATACACATAGTAGATATGTGATTAATACTTCTCCAAGTAGCATTAAGAAGTTCATGGATACACATGGCGAGATGCTACCACCTGTACATCTTCCTCCTTTGGGGGATACTCTGATTTCTTTCATTAAGGAAACAATATGGTAGGTCTGGGGTATATTGATGGCATTGCTGTACCATAACTCCTCAAGAAGGGCTTAGTCTGCATCCTACCTGGAGTAGAAAACAGTAGGATGACATGGCTCTCATTTTCTTCTTGCTCATGATAGAGGAAGTGGCCATCTCTTTGAATTTTACATAATTTGAAGAAATAGATCCCTCAAGATTAGCAATATAGTTAGAAGCTTCTTTGCACCATTCCAGAACATCTCAGTAGGTGAGGTCTTAGGCTTCAGTATTCTCTGTTGACAGCAAATGCAGGCATGTTGCCCAAGTTGGATAAGAGTCCCTATCTTTACATTTCTGCATTTCTTCTGTTATGGCAGTAGGTGTGTGGGAGAGACAACTGATGTGTTCACTGGATCCTTTCCCA
The DNA here is from genome assembly GCF_003668045.3 of Cricetulus griseus. NCBI lineage: Eukaryota > Metazoa > Chordata > Mammalia > Rodentia > Cricetidae > Cricetulus > Cricetulus griseus. The sequence goes on from NC_048604.1 coordinate 91,059,934, forward strand.
GGCAGTGATGTGCCTGGGGAGCATGTGCTGGTGGAGACAAATTCTCCATGCATCAGTTGTGATGCCAGTACAGGTGTCGAAAGTCTCCATGGTGGCAGTGTGTTGGACTTCAGTAAAACTGACTGGGTTTGTCTGCCAAGATTTGGGCTGCCTTTCTTCTTGTTGGTACTCACCATTGTTGGATGCCTTGTACTCTTCCACCTCACTGACAGGGTCACTGGCTAGAGGGTATGTGCATGTGCACACGCTCTTTACTGAGCTATAACTTGTACACGGTAAATTATACATGTCTTGAATTTACAGTTTATGTATTATCTACTCACATACCCATAACAGTGTTGTTCACATCAAGAGAGAATATCTATAGCACCAAAATGACTCCGTATGTCCTTTTCCAGTTAATACTGCCACCAATCCCAGAGAAAAAAACTGTTCTAACATCTATTAATTTTATTTGTTTTGTCTTGAGCTTCCTATAAATAGAATAGGAAGTAGTATGTACATGCATGCATAGTGCACTTGTTACTCATGAAATAGCCTTCATGATCTATCTGTCTTATGATTTTAAAGTAGTTTTTGTTTGTATTCAGTGTATTAGTAATCTGTTGTGAGAAGGTACTGCATTTTATTGTTACATTCTATGTTTATGGACCTTTAAGGTAATTTCCATTTTGTTGTTTTTGTAAGTAAAAATTGCACGGACAAAGGCTTTGGATGACATATGTAATTATTGCTTTCAGGTATATAGTGATGTGTTGGTAATTCTCTAATAAAAATAGCTCTATCTGAGATTTGTAAACATCTTCACAATTTTCAATTGTAAGTTATTCTGGCCATATGAAGTAGGAAAATATGTGGCCAGTGAGAATTCAGGAGCCAATGCTTGTATAACCACTGGACATATAGATTTTGGGGTGAAATATTAAGATCACAGAGCAAGCATATATTTATGTTGTTTTCTAAAGTGATTAGGTCCATTTACATGCCTATGAGCAATATGTTAGAGTTGAGGTTGCTCCATATTCTCAGCAATAGTTGGCATTATTTATGACTTTTACCATTCTGGTGTGTGTCCACTGGTATTTGGCTTTAATTTCCATCACTATGGTGACTGAAGCTAACTTAGCACCTTTCTATGTGCTTATTATCTATGTGACTTTTTCTTGTTCAAAATGCCCATTCAAGTCTTTTTCCCTTTGTGTTATTGGGTTGTTATGTCTTTTCTATATTGATTTGTAGGAGAGAAAATTGAAGTTCAAGATTAGTGAGTATTTTGTGATACAGCGAAAGAAAGGATAGCTTCAGAGGCAGTATGACATTCTAGAAACAATAATCTGACAGAGGATTCATACAGACTCATAGCCAACTAAATAACTTTTTGATGACCTTGAGCAAATGATCCATCTGGGCCTTTAGCTTCCTTATTGTCAAAACAGGATTCCTATCATATAGTGTTGCTGGTTCTTGAATGAGACAATATAAAACACCCATCAGAAATACACATTAGAGATGCCCAGTTATTCATTTGTGTACTGAGAAGCCTTTTCTTATCTCAATCAGAAAAGGAGCTGGCACCTTTGCCTAGCAGTGCTATTCATGAGGCAGATGATGCCCTAATTGAATGCTCAGAAATTTCATATTCTTGACTGGCTGGTGATGTTATTGTCATAGAGCAACTGCTTCTCTCATAGTGTGAAGATTATATTATTTGTAAGGAAAATTTTATTTTGTGGAAAAGTTTAGAAACATAGTATTCTTTAGGAATGTATTTGATATGGTTCAGAAAGTGTCTATATAGCATTTTTTAGAGTCCTGTATCTTCTATTTAGGGGGAGATGCCTCCATGAATCAGCATTATTAAGAATCTTGGATTGTTTCTAGAAGGGTAGTGTAGTGAGTAGACAAGTTATAGTCCTCTCCTTGTCTTTCCAGTCTGGGTTTGTGAGAAGCCTCAGCTCAGATGTTATCTCCTCCAGGAAGACAGCATTGCAAATGCAAATAAGGTCCTTGATACTCTGTGTATAGACTCATCTACTTCATCACTTACCATATTTTAAGGGCCATATTCTCTTATCTTTCTAAGAAATAGCTGAGCTTCAGTCTTTATTATATTCCTCCTCCCAGCACACTGTGTGAAAGTGAAGGTATATGATAGTTAAGACAAGCTTTACAGGCAAGTAGGCACACTCTTATATGGTCTCCTTGGCATCACTAGAGGATATCCATTAAGCAGTCTCTCCTGAAATCTACTTAAATACTGAGAGGTGATTAAGTAAAAAGCACTGCCTAGTTCTCAAAGGCTAAGGAGGTAAAAAAAAGCCAAATGAGTAGAATTTCAAGCAACAAGCCAAAAAGAACCAGAACATAAATTAAATTGAGTACATATTCTCATATGTTTGTACAAGCTATTGTGGCAGTTTAAAAGAAATAAACAAGTATACTACTACTTTTCTATCCCAGTCCTCAAGAGAGTATACAGGAAGATATTAATGTATGTGTTTCTAGAAATAATAGCAAACAGAAATGAAGAACAAAGAAGTTTAAACATTGTCATTTTTCTTTCCAGGTAGAAGTAATTTTCCCCCAATCAATATAAAGCAGCCTATGAACCTCAAATAAGCTTTCAGTTCATTTAAGAAGTGAGTGAGTTTAGGTGTTACTTTTGCTAATGCTGAGACATCATGTAATAGAAGAACTGAGAACATGGCACAGTATTCTTTTAAATCATTTTCCATGTCAAGTTAACCACTTCAACAACTGCTAAACTCTGGGATGTGTTTAGCGCATATTACAGAGTGCTTCTGTATTGTTATAGTAAGTAGTAGCAGGCTTTGTAACTTTTCTTTTTAAGGAATGAGATAGGAAAACTGAAATGTTAAAGAGCAGACCATTCTGAAATGGAAACATTTTCACATGTTTTGCAAATAACTTTTGAAAAGGAGACTCCCAGTGGGAAGTGAAGATGTCAGGTGTCGTGCTTTTATCATTCTCTGCCTTATGCCTCTGATACCTGGTTTCTCACTGAACCTGGAACTAGACTGGCAGTCAGAAAGTCCCAGTGATTCTCCTGTGACTGCCTCTTACAGTTCTTGGCTGATAGGTGTGTATGTGGCCATACTCAGCTTTTTACAAGGGTGTTGGGGAATTCTAACTCAGGCATTCATGCTTGCACAGCAAGTGCTATTACCCACTGAGACATCTTCCCAGTCTAACTCAAAGTTTTATCTTTTTTTTTTCTGGGACTGATAGTACAGAATTGTAGTCACAACTACTAGGGAAGCTAAAGCAGGGGGATCAGAAATTCAAGAGCAATGTGGGCTACAGAACAATTTCAAGGCCAGCTTGGGACTGTGCAATGAGACCATCTCTCTTAATAAAAAAAAATGAAGATATAACTGGGGATTTGGTTCAGTGGTGGAGCACATGCCAAGCCATTGCCCCCAAAATGTTTTACTCTTTTGATAAAAATCTCAAGGACAGTCCTCCTAACTTGGTTTTACCTTTGCTGCTGCATCCTCCTTTACTGGGTTAACACTTGGAAAACCTATGAGCTGGAAGTCTTCAATGTCTCCCTTCCAATGAACGATGGAGTCTATTCCATTCTTAGCTAATGATAACAGTTTGTCTCATGCTAGATATGATCTCTTCTCACTTAAAATTCTTTCTTTTCTTTCAAACAAGGAGAAAGTAACAAGAGTCACAAAAAGAGGTCAGAGTTCCCACATATAGCCCACCCAGATTCCTGTAATGATAATATCTTCTATAACTACAGTATACTATCAAAACCATGGGACTTTCTTTGGTATGATGGTATTAACTCCAGGCATCATTTGGGTGTTACCAGTTTTTACAGATACATTTTTGGTATGTATGTGAAATGATGTGAACATTTATCACAAGAACTTAAGGAAATTTTAAAATGATCTTTTCTCTTAGGAGGGATGGTCTCAACTCTTATTGCACATTAGAATCTTACAGGTGTGCTTCAAAAAGTGGGCATGTGTGGGCCCCACTCTAGACTATGCTTTTCAGTCCAGCACTTTAAGCTTTATTGTATGCACAAATCAATGTATATTAGGGGCTTGTTAAAATGCCTACTCTGGCTGGGCGGTGGTGGCACATGCCTTTAATACCAGCACTTGGGAGGCAGAGGCAGGCAGATCAATGTGAGTTTGAGGCCAGCCTGGTCTACAGAGTGAGTGCCAGGTCAGGCTCCAATGATACACAGAGAAACCCTGTCTCAAAAAAACCAAACAAAGAATGCCTACTCTGAGTTAATAGTGTAAATGGGACCAAGAGTTTTCATTACAAACAAAGTCTTCCAAGATGGAGATGCTGCCAGTCTGTGGACCATATTTGGAGTAGGTCACCCTAGTTTTAGGCCACTGAGATGAAAATAGTGGGTATGATGTCTTAGGTAATATATTTGAATTACTCTAGTGATTCTAACTTGCAACCACAGTTAACAACTAGACATGTGATAGAATTGGAAGGTCACCATTCTATCTTCTATTTAAATTATTCTCGGTCCTTGTAGTCTCTTCTGGTGAGTTTCAACTACAAAAAAATCTTGAATAAATCCTTCTCTAACTGTAAATCATATTCTCCTGAAAATTAAACATATCCTATGTGAGCTCTCTTAACTTGCCCCTCTGTCACTTCAATTTCTGTTCTATATGTAAAAGCTCACTTTGAGACTAAATAAGGAGACACTATACTATTGCTTTTGTGCTCAAACTCTTTGAAATAGATTGCTTTTGTTTAGTACTTAGTCTCCTCTCATTCCATTGTCATTTGTTTGCCAAGACCACATATAATAGAATGTTCTTTCTTTGGCACTTGACAAGATTCACTTCAGCTCCCATTCTGGTAGTTTTATGGCTTGAATTTTACCAACATGCCGCTACTAAATCCACAATGATAGCTGCATTTGCACCCATCATTCTCCTTTGAGAAAATCAAAGTCATGACCTTCCCTCTCTATAAGGACAATCTATTTCATTGATTTACATTTTTCCTTTTTTCTTTCTTAGAGTAGTTTATTCTCTCCTCTACTACATTCTCAAATTCTACAAATTCCTTCTCATGAGCTTTGTAATAGTCTGATGTCTTTCCCATGTATAAAAAAAGCCACATTAACCTCATGTGCTTTCTAACTTCAGCCACATCTTCCATCTATAAATAGTTCTTTATATTTATTTTCCCCAAGCAACAGTTGGAAAAATTAACTCATGCTGTACATGGTAGCACATGTTTATAATACTGGGGAGGCTGTGAGTTTGAGGCCAGTCTGGACTACATAGCAAGTGAGATCATGTTGACACCCAAAAGTAATTGATGCTTGCTACCTTCACCTCTGTCCTTCCCACTCCCTTATAAAGACACACCAGGGTATATTCCATCCATATACTTATCTAAAATTCAACCATGATTTCTAAGGACACAAATTTATGGCTAATTTTCAGTCTTCATTTTCTTAAACTCTTAGCATATATCCATAGTTTAATGCTATTAATGCAAAGTCAAAAAATGACTTCGAATATCTGAAATGGTTCAGCATATAGAAATTTCCATCGAGTTTTTGTAGGTTCTGTCAAGGTCTTGTCATGTTTTATTCACTGCCATACTCCCTAGTGTGTTCTAGGCCAACAACTGCATTCAGCAGACTTCTTTGAGATGCCACTGAAACTCTCTCACTTCTATAATGAATTCTGTGACTCAACACTTTCGCCATCCTCTTACCTGTCCACCTAGCTTTTTTTCTCGCCAAGTAAATCCACATTTGTTGATTTACAGATTTGGTTGTATTGAAAACACTAACTCCGTAACCTCTGATCTTGTTATTGACCACTAACTTCTTCATGATTATAAATTTGATTTCCACAGTTTGACGTTTAACATTTAGTCTAACCAACCTCCAGTTCACATCAGTATCTGTCTTCCAATCTGAATCTAAATTTCCATCAATCTCTTGAAAATTTGTAGATACATGCTATGAAAATTTTAACTGGACCATACCCAAGGGCTACACCTTTCCTTCCAAATTGGTTATAGCACAGCCTCCTTTTCCTCCTTTCTTTCTTTCTTTCTTTCTTTCTTTCTTTCTTTCTTTCTTTCTTTCTTTCTTTCTTTCTTTCTTTTGGTTTTCTGAGACAGGGATTCTCTGTGTAGCCATGGCTGTCCTGGAACTAGCTCTGTAGATGAGGTTGGCCTTGAACTCACAGAGATCCAGCAGCCTCTGGTTCCCAATTTCTGGGATTAAAGGCATGTGCTACCACAGGCCAGCTCTTTCTCTCTTTCTATTCACCCTAGCAGGATACTTGCCAACTCAAATCATCCCTTTCTCTTGATTTACTCCAAGGTCCAGTGATATGCAAGACTCATTGATTCTACCTGCCAATTATGGGCCTAATATATGTAGAGTCTATTCTGAAGTCATTAGTTCCAAGTGATGTCAATAGTGTCACAAAAAGGGTCCCAAAAAGCAAAAACCAAAAAAAAAACAGCAACAAAAAACCCAGAAAGTGTCCATATGAAACAAGTTTTAGAAATGCTTAGCTGAACAGATTTAAATTGTTTTGTTGTTGTTGTTGGATTTTTTATTGCTGCTTTGCTTTATTATTTTTTTTAACAGAAGAACTTTTTTCTAGAGTGGGTCTCCTTATGTCCAATATTTTGATTATCCAGTTTAACCTGTACCCATATATAAAAGTTGTCTTTATAAAAGTCTGACCCTGTACTTCCAAGAGCTGTATAAATACTGCCACTTACTTTGTCCAGGTCATTTATATCCATATTTTCTACCTGTTTATTCTATCTATCACTGACAGAATGAAGTTGTGGTTTCTAAGTATAATAATGAATTTATCTGCTTCTCCTTTCAGTTCTATCATTTCTTGAGGTATTATTTTGATGCCCTGTTGTTAGGTGTGTACATATGTAGGAGTTTAGCATTTTCTTTAGAAGTTATTCCTTATTCACTATGCAATGTCCCTCTTTATTCTTGGTAATTTTACCTAGTTCTGAAGTACTTTGTCTGAAATTCATAAACCTACTTGAGCTCTCTTTAGATTAGTATTGACATCATATATCTTTTTCTACCTCTTTACTTCTACCCTATATGAATCTTTATGTTTAAGGCAGGTATACTATAGACCACATAGAGTTTGTTGGTTCTTTCTTTTTCATAATACCCTGATAGTCACTTTCTCCTCTCTCTCTCTCTCTCTCTCTCTCTATATATATATATATATATATATATATATATATACATATATATATATATATGTGTGTGTGTGTGTGTGTGTGTGTGTGTGTGTGTGTGTGTATTTATATGTCACATTTATGGTGATTATTGATATGGTTGCACTAATATCTACAGCAATTGCAATTGTTCTATTACATTTTGCTTTTCTTTTTCTACCTTCTTTGGTTTTAACAGAACATGTTATCTTCTCTCTTAATCAACAATATTTCTTAAAAATATAGTAGTTACTCTAACACTCACAATGCGCATTTACATTTAACCTAAGTTCACCTTTAAATAAAACTACACTAACTCACATGTACTGCAGTTAACATAAGGTGCTCCCGTTTCCTCCTTAATCTCTCTGTGACGCAGTTGCCTTTCACTTCTCTGTTATAATCACTCAAAACATTATTTTAAATGAAAAACATGTAAAGATCCATAATACTAAGAAAACTGAAATATTTTTAGTTATTTTACTTATTCCTTAACTCTTTTCTACGTGAAAATCTGAGTTTCTGGTGTATATTATTTTCCTTCAGTTTGAACAACTTTTAACTTCTTGCAGGGCAGGTCTGTAGGCACTGAATTTGCTCAGGTTTTCTCTGAGAAAGCCTCTATATCTCTTTCACCTTGAAGTATGATTTTGCTAGACATAAAATTTTAAGCAGGTGGGCTTTTGTTTTTCCCTTCAATATTTTAAATAGTTTACTATGTTCTCAAGTTGCTTGTATCTTTATATGATAACTAGTGCCATTATTTTTGTTCCTTTTTGGTTTTCTGTAGTTTTGCATAAGTGTGATTTGATGAATAGTTATTTTTCTTGGTGTTCTCTGAGCCATATGGATCAGTGGTTTAGTGTACAACATTAATTTTGGCAGGGCTTTTAGCCATGGCTACTTCATTATGGCCACTGCTTCATTCTACACTCTCTACTGGTATTCCAAATATATCTTTTGACATTGTTCTGCAGTTAGAAATTCTGTTAGGAACTTTAGTCTTTTTTCTTTAACTCCATGTTTCAATTTGTGGTATTTCTACTGAGAGAATTCAAGTTCAGTGATTGTGTTTGTTACTGATGATTTCATGACATTCTTCAATTCTGTCCCAGTGTTTCTTTTTTTTTCTAGCATTTCTTTTTTTACTCAGAGAGTCCCCCACTAGCATTTTTTTGATTCATCTACAGAATTTCCATCTCTGATCATATTACCCATCTGTTCTTGAGTTTGTCTTTTCCTACTAAAGTCTTTAACATATTAATCATAGTTATTGTAATTTTATGATAATTCTAACTTATGTGTTATGCTAGTTTGGTTCTGATATTTCCTTTTTTCACTGCTGGATATTATCAACTAATATTATCTGAGCTAATAGGCCTCCATAGTGAGAATTTATATTAAGCTAGTTGCCAGGAGACATGTTAATGTTCATTATTGTTTGGGTCCCCAAAGTTTTAAATTCTCTGATGACTGTCTTTGATTGTTGACTCTGTTGACTTTCATCTTTCTTACATACATAACCTAAGACAGTTTGTGTCTTTTTTATATTTGAAGTACAATATATTGCTATTATACTGTAGCATTGTCATATACTGGTAAAATATGAGAAGGAGAAATGCTTTGTAATCTTCCAAGGAGATCTCAGTCTTTTAGTGGACTTGTGCCTGTGATCATTACAGGTATTTCTCCAGCGGTATAGATGATTTTATGTATCCCTGACTCATGTTGATTTGCATCATTCTGTTAAGTAGCCTAAGAGAAGGCTTTGAAGGGAAATGTGTTCTATTAATTTTTGCCCTGGGGAAGAGGCCTTTCCTAAGGCCAAGAGTAAATGTATGTCTTGGTCCAATTTTACAGGGAACAAAATAGAGACTCCCAGAGATTTTAAGCAACTTGATCAAGGACCCTTCAATACTTGACACCCTTAAAACACATGCCTATAGGGTTTTGAAGCACTGCTTATTCTGCTCTGCCCAAATTGGAGCTTACTCCACTCCATCTGTCTTTAATAGCACAAAACTCTGATAGTAGTTAAGACTGAACATTCATTGTTAGAGCCCTCTATGTGGACATCTTACTTCTGGAAACTGACAAAGACTCTCCTTTACCAAACTCCAGCCAAGCTCCTGAGCTTTCTTCCCAACTAGATGATGGCTTTGAGAGACTTCATATTTCTGTGTATCAGATAATTTGAGCAAGAGTCCTGCCAAACCAGAACCCCCTTCCCTCCTCTGTATTACACTAGTCATCTGACTTAATTCTTCATTTCTTGAATGCCCCAGGTAATATCAAATCACTCTGGCCTCCTTCATCAAGAATCATGTCAGGTTGATAGCTAGAATCTCTTCTTTCCTGATGCTTCTTAATACATTTCCATCTACCATTCCCCACTCTGTTCCTTGACTATAAATTACCACTTTCCCTTGTATTAATAATGGATCCTGATTTCTGTCTTCTGCCACAGAATACTATACTAATCATCATCAGCATCCCTGGGAGTTTATGCAACTACAGATTCCCAAGGACTTCCAAAGCACATTCAAACGTAAGAAGCACCATTGACCCTCATTTAACAATGAAGATGGTTTTGCTTCAGAGCATTAGGCAGAGAAAACCAGGTAAGCAGATGAATATTCACTGGTGGATATATTTTGAGCCTAATTATTTCTTTCTTTTAGAACCTATAAAAATGAATGTTAAAAAGGAGTGGGTGGGGAAGTACATTGACCTAAATGATAAAAATCTCCAGTCAGCAAAATTTTCCAACAGTTTAGTTTCAAAAGAATGTTCAATCATAATTTGCCTGACTCTTCTGATCTAGGGCAATTCTAAAAACTCTCTTTTGAAGTGCTTGCAGACCTACTTTTGTGGGCAAGATTTCCCAGGGAAACACTGTAGTCATGTAAATTAATCGAGAGAGAAGAGTTAGGGACTCTCTCATATAAATTCCTGGAGAATCCCTTTCTTTGGCAGGGTGCTCAGAATTGGAAAGAGAGGCTTGAAAACAGAACCCACTGCCTCCTGGAGACTGTGATGTCAATGATATCTCCCCGGGTAGGAACTGAAGGCTTCCTTTGTGCGCAAAGCTTCTAGCAAGCCTAAAGATGGGGGTGTTGAGCCCAGAGAAACTACATGGATGACTTTGGAATTCCAAGCACCCAACCCCATCTACAGCCCTGTCTGCTTAAGGACTGTGGGCAGAAGTTGCTGCTTGCTCAGCAATAGTATGAATCCAATCATCTGTAATGCTCCAAAGGGAGTCATGAAAGACCAATACAATGTCAATCTGAGTATCGGGGATGTAGATCCAGCACCAATTCATTGCTTGTTGGATCAGAGAAAAACTACGCAATATGTATTTACTCAATAGGCAATAATGATGCTCAAAGAGCTGGCACATATGAGGAAATAAATAACAGTCATTTTAAAAGCAAATAGTATTAAAAGCACACAACCTATAGGGGGATATTTTTACACAATGTTTTCACATATTTATTTTCATTGTAGCCTTACCTGAAATGGGTCAAAAAGATACCATTGCACCCAGTGCAAATGAAAGGAAGTTCAGTCTCTCTCTCTCTCTCTCTCTCTCTCTCTCTCTCTCTCTCTCTCTCTCTCTCTCTCTCACACACACACACACACACACACACATGCTGTTAGAAGAATAGGAGCTTGAGATTGGCTTTCTTGATTCAAAAGCTAAATCTAAGCCTTATTCCTCAAACTATGGTCTTCTGACCAACAGCATCAGCATTGCCTGAGACTTTAATGGAGATGTCAACTAAGGTCGACATGGTGGCTCAGACCTGTAATAGCAGCATGTATGAGGCTGAGCTAGAAAAATTCCCTAGGGTTTGAAGTAACCTGGGATAAAGTGAGAGACCTCTAAAAAATAAAATCCCCCAGAAAAAAGAAAACAACAAAAATTAATGCAGATTGGCAAGTCCCACTCCAGAAATCACTGAATCAGAATAGTTTAAACCTATAGTTTAAAAATCCTAGGTGATATGTGTATGCAGGTTAAAAAATCCAAGTGCTATAAAGTAAACTTTACAAAGTGTATAACTTACCCATATGCAATACAATCACAAGAGCCAAAACCAAAGGCCAACAATTCAAACCTTGCAAAATTAAGGGATTAAATTCAGTTTGTTTGAATGCTTATATTGATAGCCATGGAACAGAGAAGGTTTATTTTTTTCTTGAGACATTTGGAGAGAATTGAAAAAGCTTTGGTTGTAGTAATGCCAAGACAGCATTATGGATTAGGCAAAAGTATTTACTTCCAAAGATGAAAAATTGAAAGTCCTACAGATTTTATTCAATTCACAGAATACATGTTGATTTTTGTAACTGTATTATTTCTTTCAAGTTCATCTCTGTTATCAATATTTTCCTTTGTCCTGATTCACTTTTAGGAGGTGTAAGAAGAAGGCACATAGAAGTGAAGATCTCTGTAATAGCAATGCTATAACTAGGAAAAATCACTTGTGTAATATTTTGGAAAAAAACTATCTCATGTTTGCATTTGAGTATGGGAGTGGCCAGTATTTTGAGACTTACTGCAAACAAACAAAGGACATGTGAAGAGTGAAGAGTTGACTTCCAGAATATTTGATGAGAATTGCAGAGTGTTCTACCTCTTCCATGGGAATAAATTGTTCAGTGTGGAAGTTTATACCTTTCCAAACTGAACACAAACTAGAGGAGGTTGGTATGTTGTTTGATTTTCTAAAGATTTCCCCTCGACATTCAGGAAGTGGAATGGATTATTATCATGAAGTTTGTCAAAGATGAAAAATGAAGAGACATCTAAAAGAATCATGTGAAAAAAAACTATTTTACCTAAACAAATGAAGAGGGAAAAAGATTCCGTTTTCCATCCTCTAAGTCAAAAATTGCCAATAACTTATGTTTTAAGTACTTGATTGACATGACACATTTTGCTAGGATCAAGGAGATATTTATCAACATCCTAGAGAAAGTATCATGAAAATACAAAAAAAATGTAATGTTCTCTACTTAGCATTGATGACATGTGGATGCCTGTACAAATCAAGAAGATTTCAGGACAAGAAGGAGCCATAAATCTGAGAAAGTCTCATAAGTAGAAGGTATGGTAACTGGGTCTTAAAAGGAGAAGGACAATTCTAGAGAGAACAATAATAGATGTGTTAAAATGGTGGATATGGGATGGAGACTTGCAGACTTTAGAGTTTATAATGAGTGGCAGGACGTGAGCTACTTAGATATGGAGGCTCAGCAATTAAAACCACATTATCTGGTTGTGTCTAAGCCCTGTCTGAAATCATCTATTCAAAATCTGGTGGTTCTTGGAAAACTAAAGAATAAACAGATATGGTGTCTCAAGACTTTAAGCTTCATGAAGATGAGATCACAGCCATCTAGTTGAGAGAAAAGACGGGTATCACATAGGAACTGAACCCTAAATCCCTAAATGCATAACTCTGGCTAGATATAAGACCTTAAGACAGATATTCTTATGGCCCCCCAGACATGTTCTGTAGACTTACAGTTGTTTCTACCTATCAAAGTCAATTAGTGCAAACACCTATAGTGCTTTATTGAGGCTTTAAAATATCTACAAGTGGGGACAAATTCTACATGTAAAAATACCTAAAACTCATTCCCATATACAGGTGCATTAGCTGAAACTGGAAGATAAATAGTCTATTTCTCACACACTTATTTTTCAGGGTCTCCCTGACTTTGCTAGTGAGAATTTGATCTGGGTACTTATAGCAGACATTTTTTTGATAATGTCCTCCTGGCTGGATTCCTGCTACTCTCTATATTTTGGTATTCCTCCCCCATTGACATTTTCTAATTTCACTTCTCAAGATAAGTAGCTTTAAACTAAAATAAAATTTCATCTTGACTATTGTGAGAGCCAACAGTTAAAATCTAAAGTGTACAATTGAATACTTAGACTTTTGTTTTGTTTTGAGACAGGGTTTCTCTGTGTAGCCCTGGATATCCTAGTACTCACTATGTAGACCAGGCTGTCCTTGAACTCACAGCATGCAGCTGCCTCTGCCTCTGAGTGTTGGGTTAAAGGCATGGGCCAACACACCTGGATGAGCAATTGGATTTTTTAAAATGCCAAAAAGCAACCTTTGCTAGAGGATTTCGTAGAGAACACTAATATAAAAATTAGTTTCTCTAGTCCCTCATTGCCCCCTTTTGTTCAAAATATGAATTGTGGACTCAAAGGCACAACATTTATGATATATTATTCAGGGAATCTCATATGAAATAAGAACTGTGTTGGTTTCCATTTTGTTTTGTTTTGTTTTGTTTTTTAAAGGTTAGAAATTACTCACCTCCCCTGCTGGTCATTAAATCAGTCTGGCAGGATACCTCCGTAGTTCTGTGGCCTTCCGGGTATGTGGCAGAGACACAGGCAGTGCTGCAGACAAGCCTGCTGGCTGTGATATACTACCAAGCAGGTGACATCAAAGGTCTACTTTAAGCCTATCTCAGTTCTCAGTCAGGGCTCATACTGAGCCCCCAAATCAGGTACCAGATGGCACATCCCACCAAGTCAAACTTTATCAGCTCATGTTTCCTTAGCTTCTGTTCCAAGGGATGCTGCAACCTCAAGAAGAAACTAAATTGTTTCATTTGACTCCCTTCTTATTTATCATAAGGGCTTGCCAGCTAAATGCTTAATAGTTCTGTGAAGGTTGTAGTCTACCTTGGGAATCCTTAAAGGTTCAGTTTAGGCAGTTATTGAAAAATAAATCCATCCTTCCTTGTGGAATTTACTTAGATTCTAGGAGTCATTAAAAAAAATAGGTTTTGTGTTAGGGATTTGTATTAAAATGTCAATTTAAGTTCATATAACTGATGTTGGTTCAAAAATGATTACCTGCAAGAGGAGAGCAAATGATTGCTCTTAAAATCTCTGTTGGTTTCTAGAGAAAGGGTTTCAAATTCACTGGACTGGCCTTCAACTAACTCACCATGAGGCTGAGAACGACCTTCAATTCCTTAACCTCCAGCCTCCACCTCCCACATAGTAGAATTGCAGGCATGTACCACCTTGTCTTTTTAAGTTCCTCAAATTGAAATGAAATAAAGTAGGGTGGGTCCTTGACATACTAACTATTCAAATGCAGTTTACTAAAAATCAGACAACACGGAATGAGACTGTACTAAGGCTATTTGAGTGTACCATGAAATGAGAATCAAGTGTCTTTGGTCTCTTTCCCATAGTACAAAAATAACATGTAGAAGGCAATTTACTGACTGGACAAATGCAAAAATGCTGCTGCTCTTTCATGCTTGGACTCAGTTTTTTTCTTAAAATATGCAAAAATGCTGCTCTTTTGGGCTTTTGGCAATTATTTTTCTTAGAATGTCTGCCACCTGGATAATTCACAGTAGAAACTGTACTACCCAGGGTGTCACAGTACCTGTCACATAAACAAGACCCCCGGAGATGCTAAGAGCAGATCCCTGAATCAGAGTCTGTTGAGATGACCTTTACAGAGCCTTCCAAACTCAAGCTTCTTTGATTGTGTGTTCCTTGGATGAAGCTCTGCTTTTGTAGTTTTTGCAGAACAGCTGGAATAGGCAGCAAAGTGCTGCCTTCTTGTCTTCTCGACAGATTAACACTCACAGTGGGGTCTTATACACAGTCAGAAAAATCCTGTTCTAAGTGGGCAAGTGCTATAGATTGAAGCTTCAGGCACACTGATAATAGGCACTTTACTATGTGCCAAGTCTCAAAGGCTGGTATCAAGTCAGCAGCTTTGCCACTCAAGAAGTTAGACTACATTCAGTTTCTCGGTACTTCTTCAGCCGATATGGTTAGACTCTAAGGAATAAAATTATGGGAGAAGGCAGGATAGCCACATCTTAGGAAGATTACACTGAAAAATCTGGTGTCTTCCCATTGGTCCTCAATGTAAAGTAAGAATTTTGGGTATGAACATCTCTTTGATTTTTTCCACACTAAGCAGTATAGCTGAAAAAAGTCCCAATAAATACAAATATACAAAGACTAAGATTTTTCTAACTTGATTGTCATTTGCAGCTAGATAAAACTGGTGCTTTTTAGAATGCTCAGCAGTGTCTCTGGCCTCTTCCCACTATCAGTAGCACAATGTCTTCACTACCATTATGCCAATAGCAACAACAATAATAATACTAGTATCACTAGATTTTGCTGTCCACTGGTTGGGCCACAGTCATCTCCAGTTAAGAAATACTGTTTTATGAGTTATTTTAATAGTACTGATGTCATGAATTGATCCCAAAGCTGGACTTTTAGAATACCATGTAGGAACTTTATATGTAAAGAATCAGATGGTAAATATTTTAAGCATAACAGGCTACACACAGTCCCTGGTGTATATTTTATTTTTGCTTTGTTTTTCAAGTGTAAAAAATATTTAGCTAAAATAGATGATTATTTCTTCTGGTAATTTCTATAAGCTGGAATCTTCATCTAGCTACTGGGTTTTTATTACTTTAACCTAGCAGTTGTGTTGCCCTTCTCAGAATGCCAGAATCAAATACCTCTAAGTAAAATTCTATTAGTCTTGTTTGCAATTTAATTCTATCAAATGTACTTAAACAAGAACAGCTTAAATAAAATGGAAACTCAATATCTGAGCCAAATGAGATTCTATAGTAAATGAAAAACCACATCCTTAGTGAGAATATGTCCTTTTTCTGGTATGGAATTAAATATCCCATGTGGTTTCTTTGAAGATGTAGACATGATATATAGTACAAAGGAAGATCTCCTATCAACTTGAAAGCCAAAATACATTTTGATATGACTCAGAGGTTAGTAAGGAAGAAAAGTTGATGTTGGCTTGGGAACTGCCTATAAACTTATAAAATATTGAAACATCATTTTGAAGTTACATTTCAAGGTAGACTCTATGGATTCTTCTTTACCCATTGCATAAATGCTTTACTAAGCAAAGAAGGGTCTATTCTCCAAGAATTTATTGAGTATCAAGTATTTGACAGGGGCTTTTGGTGACCTAGGATAGAATGTGCTTGGACCCGATCAGAGAACAAACACTTTATCGGGAAAATAGCCATGTTTATCTTTCATGTTTTAATATATTGATAATTAAAACTAGTGTTTTGCTTTGGATATCTATCTATCTATCTGTCTATCTATCTATCTATCTACATATATATATATATATATATATATATAATTATCAGAGAAAATTAAGCAAGAAAATAACCTTATTATCCAATTAGGGCAGTAGGATAAGCAGGGATATAAATAAGACTTTGGTCAAATATATTTCATTTGGATAATTTAAAAATGTTCACTTAAACTCATTTAAGTAATTTATCATATGAAAGACAGTTGAATGGAAGGCAATATCATGAAAAGAACATTAGGATATAGGTTCAAATCTGTGTTCCAGTTCTGTCCTTGTGGCCTTTTTTTCATGGATAAGTCAGCTAACTTCTAAAGAGTGCCCTTTCTTTCCGTGAAATGGGGTAGTGGCACTATCTCAATATATCTAAACACAGTATGCTTATACATTGTAAGTGGGGCAAAGATAATAAGAACATCCTAAGGACTCAGCTATACCAATTCTTCTTTTTACATGGATGATTCCAGGATAAATCCAGTATTTTATTGGCTATAGCCTGGATTAATTAATAATGGGGTGTTCTTAAATATCTTCTTATATAATCATGAAAATATTTATCCTAAAGCCCATGAGACCCTACTTTGAAACTCACTGATATTAGCATCGTTGTTTTTCTGTTAAAATTATAAGGAGTTAAATGTAATTGTGTAGTAAAATAAAGACTTTTGAAGATTAGTGTTTATTTAAAGGGGTGAAACTGCTGAGGCCTCCTTAATATCATTAGACCCTATCCACTTCTACCAAAAATTATAACCTTTCCTTGTAGCCTTGGGAGGCAACTATTGCGTGGGAAAATCACCTCCTACACAGTGTGGGGTTGATTTCTTTACTACAGTGTCAGAGTAACATAATCACATCATTTGCACAAATTTGAGAAAGCACCTTTGAACCAGGATCAATGAAATTTTCAAACAGACTTTTCCTTGTTATTCTCTTAATTACATTTTAAAACGTCAACCTTTTGTCTGAACTACCTTCCGTTTGTTTATTTCCATTCTTTCTTCTTCTTCTTCTTCTTCTTCTTCTTCTTCTTCTTCTTCTTCTTCTTCTTCTTCTTCCTCTCTCTCTCTCTCTCTCTCTCTCTCTCTCTCTCTCTCTCTCTCTCTGTTCAGCAAGTAGGTGTCCTCATACATGAAGAACAATATCCTTCATCAAATAGTATTATTCAGAGAGAAACATTATGCCTGAAGTGCTTTATGCAGCCCTACAAGTTGCTTCCTGCAGTTTGGCAGTACCCAAAAAACTCGAGCCCTGCTCAAGCTCTGCCCACTCATTTAACTTCAAATGAGATGCTATAAAATGCACAGGGGCTGTTAGGTGTAGTGTACACTGTTAAATGCCTGTGCTGCTGTCCTTGATGATAATACAAAATATGAGAATTATACTAGCAGTGACAGTAACAATAACACTTTGACTCCCAATACCTTTTGGAAAGGACAAGTCATCATGTCTCTAAGTGGGAAAAAAGAGGGTGGGGGGAGTGCTCACTCCCACACTTTACATTGCCATGACTACTGAAGAGCCATTTTCCTATCCCCCTGCTCCATACCTACCAAAAATAGGGGTTGAGTTGAGTGCATAAAGAATAAAATGGATATTCATTTTAAAATCAAAGGCAATTCCCTATGTTTCGTAAGTATGCATTGTTAGATGCTGTATGAACTGATTTGCCTAGAGAGCCATCATCTGGAAATGAGTTTCTGATCACTATTTGGCTTTGCTTTGTTTTTACCCAGACTCCTAAACCATGAAAAATCATCCCAATTTTTAGAATCAGTCCAGTGATTTCAAGACTGTCCTTTGACATGTAGGAAAAGCCAGCCTCTTTCTCTCCAATCCCAGCCTTCTTATGATATGCTTTTTTGTTGTTGTTTTAAACCGATCAAAAGCAAACAGAAAGAATATACTTGCAAAATATCTGATGTGCCTGTTGATGATGTTTCATTAACCTTGACACTGAATGTAACTGGTTACTGCCTGTCACAGTGGCCTTGGTGGTTTGTTAGAGAGGGAGATAAACACCAATGAAAATAGCTCAGTGTGTGTGTGGGGAATCCAAGGAGAAACATAACTTAGTAGATCATGTACAAAAAAAGAAAAAAAATGAAGCATTCTCAACTGGCCAGGCTTGCTACATTCTAGTTTCCTTAAGCTTGTGATAGATCTACTACACACATTCTTGAGAAAGCATTCCTAACAGTATTTACCTGTATCACAATATACGCTCCGAAGTATCAAAGTGGAAAGCCCACTTTGATGTTGAAAGACAACCTCAGAGAAAAGCAAACATCTCAAGACTAATGTTAATAAGGTTCTGCAATAACTGAATATGTGCGGTGATTTGTGTGCTATTAGCAATACCACAGGCCACTTGATGTGAGAATCTTCAAATTCCAGTCAGTCCCCAGCCAGATTCTCCTCTTCACTAATTGCTGGTGGATAGTGTGTCAACAAACAGAGAGGGAAATTATAGAGAAAATGAGCCTGTCTCTAGAGACACATGGTAACCTGGAGAGGAAGAGACAGAGTAAAGAGTTCCCCAAGCTCACTAGCAGACTCCCTTTGGCAGAAGGAGGAATCTAACCTTCCACTATGCCCAGAGACCCCACAGGAAATCAGCACTTTCCATCATCTCTCTGGCATCTCAGCTGGGACTGGTTCCTGTCTGCCCTCCCCAGAGCAGAAGCTGAAGTAAACAAAGCTCATAGTCTCCACCTAGATTCAGATGGAACATTCTCACTTTTGTGTTATTTTTTTTTTCTTTCATGGTCTCACCACTCTTGCATTTCTAGTCATCACTCCTCAGCTTTCCTTAGGAACTTCTTGAAAGTTATCACGATTAATCCCACTTTTCACATCAAATTCCCACCTCAGGCTGATGGCACAACCAGTTTCTGTTCTGCGTTCCTGTGATGTTCTCAGGGCCATATCTGGGCTCCTGATCTGCCTCTGGATCTGCCCCTCACCCACGCATTCTAATAAGCCCCGATGAAAGTATATCCACCAGTTCTCTCTTTTCCCAAAGAAGTTGCATTTAAGTGGAATGAAAGTACTAGGAAAGATTAAATAAACTGAATTGCAAGCACCATTTCCTACTGTCAAATGCAGACATGGCTACCTTTCTCAGGGAGGAGTGGGCTGGTGGCTGCCCGGTCCTCACCAGGGACTACACTCTTGGTTGGGTGTTGGTGGCTGTTATTTTCCTTACCATGCTAACTCACATTCTTCTGACCCCTACCTGCAGCCCACACCAACCTTTCCCAAAAGACTTTGGGTAGGGGGACTAGAGGAAGGGAGGTGAAAAAATGGGGAGAGGGGAATGTTGTCTCTGATCCTCACTTCCCTCTTCCTGCATAGTATTTTGTTCTCGAGTAGCAGGACTTTCTTGAATATATTCTAATGTTCCGCTTCTTCTTGGCCCAGTTATCCCAAAGCTTCCCTGCCCCCAAGCCCACTGCGACCAAAACAAGCGCACTGACTAAAGCACGGTGGCCGCCGCCGCCCCAACTGTTGCAGCAGCTGTGGGGTGACACCAGAGGCTGTAAGGGCAGGGCCCGGCTGGGACCCGGACCGGACCTGGACGCTCCCTGTTTAGGAGCCTGAGAGACTCAGGGGCGCACCGTGCAGGGAAAAACCCTGCAACAGCCGCCTCTTGGGATAGCAGAAGCAGCTTTCTCAGCCGGGACCCCGCGCGGAGCCAGCCCGGCCACCGCAGCAGAGCCTCCAGGGGCTGCCCGCACCCTCCCCACTCTCACCTTTAAGATCAGGTCCGTGTGGTGCTGGTCCAGCATGTTAGCTTTCTGGAAGGAGGTGACGATGACCCGGCCGTAGCGTCCAGGGGTCTGCAGGTCTGAGTAGAGCCGGTGCTTGGAGCGGTTGACCGGGAAGAGGCTGTTGACTAGGTTGCGCTCGATCTTGGCTAGGCTGTGCTGGGGCGCCAGCAGGTGCTCCACGCTCTCTTCGACCTGGTAGCGGCTGAAGCTGGCGCCGAGCAGGATGGAGATGAGCACCGGCGCCGAAGCGAAGAAGACCGGATGACTGGCAATGAAGTGCCCAAGCCGGGAGAAACACGTCCTCAAGCCCCTGTGCAGAACCTGCCGCAGCATCCTAGAGCAGAGCGGGCGCGGGAGGAGGGCGAGGCGCACGCTCGGCGCGGGCTCGGGCGACGGCGGCGGCGGCGGCGGCGGTGGTGGTGGTGGCGCCCGCGGCGGCGGCGGCGACGGCGGCGGTGGCGGAGGCAAGACCCTGAGCTCTCCTGGAGTCGCGGCACCACCATCGGGGAGTCCCGCGCCTCGCCTCGGGAGGGTCCCCTCCGGCTGGAGACACGCCCTCCTGCCCGCAGCCGCGCCTGCCCGGAGAGCCCCCCAGCTTGGCGGTCTCCGCGCCGCCCCCACCCCGCCCTACCCGGGGCGCCCTCCCTACCCCCCGCTGCCTCCCGGCCCGGGGGGCAACACGCGACACTGCCGCGTCCCTACTCAGCGCAGGCGGGGCTGGGAGCGGCCCCCGCGGCGCGTCATGACCCCACTCACCCGATCCCCGAAGCCAACGACGGGATGGCGCGGGGAGCGGCGGCGGCGGTGGCGCTAGCGCCAGGAGACTCTGTGCGCCAGCCTGGAACACGAGGACGGAGAATTCCAGGCTACACCCAGTCCCCTCCTTTCAGCGCGCTCTCCCTCCTCCGGCTTGGCAGGTCAAGCGTACCCCCCCACCGCCTCCTCCCGGGAGACTCAGAGATAAATAAAGAGACTGCCCGAATTTTTCAAGCAAAAAAAAGTAAAAGAGTTCTCCCGTTAGGGGGTAGAATGGGGGCGTCGGGCAGACCCGCTTCCAGCCAAGTCTCTCCAGACACGGAAAGAAGCAGGCAGAGGACTGCGTGCGCCCCAGCTCTTGCCAGGCTCAGGTGGTGGCGCGCACTGGCTGTTGCCGAGAGGGGGTGGGGAACCGAGACGCTCGAGCGTGGAAATCACGCCTCCTCCCAAGTAAGAGCCATTTAAGATCGCCCCAACACTGCAGCTCCTAGGGCATCACAGGGGACCGACCGGTGTGCGTCTGGAGCCAGTCCACCCCAAATGTGGCCAAGGACAATCTTTCTCCCGAGCCCCAAATTGGGTCTGGGTCTTTCCAGAGTGGATTGAACTGGACAGTTCTGCTGCACATCCCTCCACCACCCTCCCCACCCCGTCCCCCAATTAAAAAAAAAGTGCTGATAATGACGCTCAGTCAGTCCGTGGAGTCTGTCGCCAGGCTCCCTTATTCTTATCCCGATCCTGCCTCTTATTTCTCCTTCTCTTCCTCCTCTCTCTGTTGTCACTGTCAGGTCCGGGGGATCTGGTGTGGCAGAGCTGGTGCGGGCGCCCCTAAGTGTGTAGATTGTTTAGGAAAAGCTGGTCAGGAGTCAGTAATTAACCCCCTTCTCTCCCTCATTCCGCCTGCTCTTCCTCCAAACCCGACAATGTGAGAGTAGGGGGACCCTTATCTCAGATCAGGAAATGTTCTGGTCTCTGAGTAAGTCGAGCCACAGGGGGCGCGGGGGAGCCTGAGGGGCTCTGAAGGCTTGGCAAAGTTAGCTTGTGCGTGTGCGCGCCAGCTATGAGCTAGTTGGCAGCCACTGTGGTTCCCTTGCACTTCCCCTCGGGAGATTTCCCCGAGAAGGCGGGCGCCGGCTTCGGCCTGGGATAGACCTGCGGCGGCAGGAGCGGCCACGCACAGGTACAATTTAGCGCATTTCTTTGCGCTCTCTGAGCCCCGGGTCGTCCATGCAGACTGAGTGGGATCCACCAAGTCTTGCTCACTGAGGCGCCCTGTCCCGCCAGGTTGGGGGTGCAAACCAGAGCACAAAGAGGGGTCTTCAGGTTCACAGCTCCAACAGCTTTGTCTGCCCACCCCACCACACCTCTGGTCGGTCTGCTCGACCTCTAAGTGCCAAGGGTCGAATGGGAAGTGTCGGTGGCGGGAGGCGCGGTCCCTTGAGTATGGCACATACTACTAAGCATGGGCATGCATATTAATCAAACCTGGGGGAAGAGGGAATAGTGGGGGAGGAGGCGGGAGATTGAGCAAGGAAGGGAGGGAGGGAGAGAGGGAGGGAGGGAGGGAGGGAGGAGGAGAGAGAGAGAGAGAGAGAGAGAGAGAGAGAGAGAGAGAGACAGAGACAGAGACAGAGACAGAGACAGAGACAGAGACAGAGACAGACACAAGAGCACAAGAGCGAGCTCCGCAGGAGTAGGAGAACACAACTGAAAGAGGCATTTCCTAATATTCCCATCCTCCTAGATTCTCTAACACCAATAGGTCCTCTACTTCTCAAACTGAACTTGAGAACTTGCACGTTGGAGACAGGAAGTCGTGGACCTAAAAATCCTTTTCTAAATTTTCCCGTTCCTTTCCCTATACCACATCTACAATCCTTCAGCAATGACTGCAACGGCTGATCTGTCCAGCCTGGGGACGCACTTGTCCAGTGCAGCCTGAGCTTGCTTCCTGGGTCCTTCCACCTGTCTACTGCTGGTTTCTCTCTGGTGGTCCCCGCTTTTTGCCATCCAGCTCTTATGGAAGGCTCCGCGGAGTCCCGCAGCATCCAACCCACACCCACCTCGCACACTATATTGCCCTTCTTAGGAAGGACATACAGAGCCAGGCTAGAAATTCCCCTGCTACATTCCCTTTGTGCCCTTCCCCCAGCATCTTAATTTCTGCTCCCTGAGATGCTGCTGCTCTGCAGCGCTTTGCTGATTCACGATGATCGCTGAGGGAAAAGCCTCATTGACTTGTGCCCCTGCAAGCGCTGAGGTAGCAGGAGTTGCAGCAAGGGCACCAGGGTTGGGACCCCCCTCACCACACACACATATATACACTAAGCAGTGGAGGTGCTAAAAGGCAGAGTGGCTGCTCTGAGTACTTAGTCCAGCAAAGAAAGAGAGAAGGGCGCGCAGGGTGGGGGTGGCAGTGGAAAAAATTGAGAACCCAGCTCATTTCCACTAAGCTACTCGCAGGTGGTGGGTGGGCACCTGTCAGGAGGCCTAACATCTGTCTCCGTTTCACAAATCCTGGTGTCAGCCCTGGAACAAAACTAAGAGAACAGAAATCAACATGCAGGTCGACTTGGGAACCTTTAACATTTGGGCTAAGCTCTTCTCATTCTGAAATCTTTGTCTTTCCAAATAGTTCACTCACAACCTTGGTTAACTTTCATCCCTAGAATTCCCTAGAATTCCTTGCTTTTTATGTCAGCCTTTATGCAGACTAAAGATCCCGGTGCGCTCTCTCTGTCTCTGTCTCTGTCTATGTCTCTGTCTCTGTCTCTGTCTCTCTCTCCCTCTCTCTCTCCCTCCCTCCCTCCCTCCCTTACCCCTCCCTCCCTCCCTCCCTCCCCCTCCCTCTCTCGCTCTCTCTCTCTCTCTCTGTCTCTCTCGCGTGTGCGCTCTCTCTCTCTCTCTGCAGTTCCAGGGCTGAATCTTATAGCAGGAGACACTGCATTGCCCAGCCGTTCTAGGTGGGAGTGCTGCCCTCCCACACAGATCAGTTTCTTTGCGACCAAGGCATTGCATTCCCATTCTTCCAACTCTGTGTATCCCTGGCCCAGGGCTGGGGGAGGGGATGCGGGGGGGGCAGGGCGTCGGACTTCTACCTTGCTCACTTTGATGCAGAATCAAAACCTGATAGTGAAACTTCACCAATCTTTTATTGTATGCAATAGTTAGTATTGCCTAAATCAAGCTGAAAGAAATGCAAAGAGCTAAAGAGGAAAGGAGAGAGAAAGGTGTGTGTGTGTGTGTGTGTGTGTGTGTGTGTGTGTGTGTGTGTGTGTGTGTGTGTGTTGTACAGTGTTTTTCTTATTTTACACTTCGAGGGAAGCACTGCTTCTTCCCAAGACTTTAGTTTGGATTTGGGACAGTAACACTGGGAACAGAGCTTCCATCAGTCCATTCATGATTTCTTTATCTGATTAAATATTAATGCATATTAATACTGTAAAATTTAGAAAAGAAGGGAAGATGCCTGTATCCCTTTTTGCCAACCACCTTATAAATGTAAACTCTTTTAAAAATTCCTTGGAAGTGAATTAAGGCTGTAGCATTTGTACTGTTCCACTACTTACTACCTACCATTTATCAACTGAATAAATTTACACTTTATTTCAATTCTTTTTTTCTGGGAAATGGGAATATTAATAGTATCTACTCCGTGGAGTTCCTGTAATGATTTAAATAGTTTGGAAGGATGTAAAACACTTAAAATAGTACTTACAATCTCACAAACACCCAAGAAATGATAATAATTATAATTATAGTCTTTTGTGTGAGAGGGAGAAGAGACTCAGTCTCTGACATCCAGGATCTGTCCTAGTGTTGTCAGCTGGCCTTGGCGTTGCTAGGAATTGGCCTGGCGCTACCTACTGTCTAAGCGGTAGTGTTCTTTTGAGAACATAAACCATTTTCCAAAACACTGATGCCAAATAAGAGCATTGTGTAATTGTAATGGATTAAGACCAAATGAGGACAACTCCATAATCATGTCTGAACACAAGACAAAACATGAATCTTTTCCAACTCAAAATAAGTGACCAAATAGGTCACTATCCTAACTAACCAAATTGACTATTGTGGTCTTTCCAAAAAAGAAAAAAAGAGTGAAAACATTGTTCTAAACCTCTCTTTTTTCAAATAAGGATTTATTAAGACACCCACTCATAAAACTATCCCTGCTTGCTGAATGACTTTAAACTGTCAAACCACAGAATAAAACACATTTTCTATGCAATAATCTTTTATTGAAATGTCCCCTAGATCTCCATGATACAATGCAGCTTTTACTAGTGTTGGCATTTGGCATTGAAATATATGTATATGTTTATATTTTACTTTTCAAAAATTGAGGATATCAAGTATGAGTCCCCATTTTTTCATTAAAATCATGAACAATTTCTCATGTCAATTAATATTGAGAAAGAAGATTTTAATAGCTCTATAGGATGCCTTTATATGACTGAACCTTTATCAGAATATTTTAAAAACAATTCTGGTATTATAAGTAATACTGAACTGAAAATCTGAAGATTATGTGTATAGTCTATAGTCTCTGACTGACCTCTATTTAGTTTTAGGATCAAATCTTCCTTCCTTCCCTTTCTTTCTTTCTTTCTTTCTTTCTTTCTTTCTTTCTTTCTTTCTCTCTCTCTCTCTCTCTCTCTCTCTCTCTCTCTTTCTTTCTTTCTTTCTTTCTTTCTTTCTTTCTTTTTCTTAGACAGGATCTCGCTGTATAGTTCAGACTGTCCTGGAACTCACTCTGTAGACCATGCTGATGTCAGACTCAGAGACCCTCCTTCCTGCATGATGGGATTAAAGACCTGTGCCACCACATCTGGCCAAATAGAAACCTTTCTAATTAATGTTACGTTAAAATAGGTAATGACATACCTTCACATGTGTAAAAATTGTCTTTAATACAATACTGAATTATGAAACATTACAGAGAATTCTGTCATCTTTTGAAATCAGTCTCTTGACTCATGCTTGTTCAGAGATGCCCAGAGTAATTGATTATGGTGTGGAGTTGGGCTTGAAAAGGAGATGTTACTTGGCTTGGTGAGGTTAGAAAGAAAAATGTGCTCTTGTCCTGTAAACTATTACTATCAGCCTTCAGACATAATGCCATTTTCTGAGTTAAAGACAATAAATTTAATAAATATGCATAGCAACCCCACCAATCTGAGTGAGACACCAGTCTATAGGTATAACAGGGGAGAGAGATTCTTATATGTAGATGGTTCTAGTGAAAATGTTTGCTGATTATACATCCAGGTTTTTAAAGATGTTCTGCTAACTTATCAGCATCTCAAGTGTCATCATGAGTCTTTGAGAGTGACCCATGACATAAGGAAAACTTTTATATCATATAATTTTCCTGGATAAACACAGGATTCAGTATTAAGAGGGGTCTCTTTCCTGTATTGGTTCATTGATAAGAATATTTTGCTAAGATTATTTGAGTGTATAACTGTGCTTAAAATTCAGCTAGTTGTTTCAGGTGGCTAGGCCAAAACCTTTAGCTTTTATCTCCTAATAGAGAGTGTAGTATTACATGCTTCCCACCTTCCAAACTCCCCTATTTTTTCAAAATTCTCCTAAAATCTAGGCTCATATATCTAATAAACTTTCTCAGAACACCACACCAAGATCAATTAATTTAACTCTTGAATAATTTTATGCAAATTATGTCAGCAAGAAAGGCACTATTATGATTGGCAATTGGGACAACAGAGAGAACTTCCTTTCTCTTGATGAGTTTGTAGTCTAATTGGGTTGAGTAAATACAAAGAATTAAAAATATAAACTGCTATAAAGTAATAGCAGAGAAGAATTTCCACTCCACTAATGTGTATGGGCTCATAGGTGAGACTGAAGATATAGCTCAGCACAATTGCACACACAGAAGCATATATGATACTTGGTTTGTTTCTGGCATTAGAATACCTTTACCCAAGAGTTAGCATCTTGCTTGCTATTTTGAGTTTCTTGCATATTTAATGTGACACAAATGGTTTTATATAATATTCCTGTCCTCTTAACATAGTTTTAATTTCCTAATGTCCCAGAATCTTACCTTGAACTTTTAAATTCTACTTTCATATCGTCAGTGGAAGGACTTGGCACAGAGAAGGCTTGAGTAAAAACACATTGGTGGCCTATTACAGAGAAATACATGAATTGGCCATGTAATTTGAGCATATTGTCACATTTAGACAAATGTTTTCTGAACTTTCTTTACTGGATCAAGCGATGGATGATTTTTTTTTAAAAGGAAAATTTAACGATTCTGACTTTACGTGTTCAAAATATATGTTGATCTGCATGAGAAATTTTGGCTTTAAATAATATGAATAGGGGTGCTGATTTAAAAGAATCCACTTAAATTGAATGAACACATTTTAATATGCACATAAATGTTGTCAATAAAAATGAGTATCTTTCCCCTAATTATTGATGAATGTAGGGTGAATGAATATTCAATGGTGAATGGTGAATGGACAATGATTTAGGCACGTTTTACAAAGAGCAGTCAGAAGCACTGAGCATATTGAAAACAGAAAAGTGTACATACATTTCAAAACTAATCTTGAAAAAGTGTACATATATTTAAAAACTAATCTTGAACTCAAGTGAGTGAGCAGAAAATTGAATTTAGTGCACATAGCTTTTGATAGTCTTTTGGTCATTGGATTGAACTATTTGAAGTCTCCTCTCTCATTTCTGGAGTAGTTCTAAATTTTTGAGCTTGGTCAAAAATTTAGCATCCCTTATTCTTGGGGTATCAGAATAATATCACTTTCCTAATAACAGAAAAATTGCAATTCAGGCTTTTTATTACAACAACCTTATTTCCTTTCATTGAATCAGAGGAACATTTAGGTGCATTACTCACTTTCAGAACTGGGATTGATCTGGCTACCTTTACCCTTTTCAACTTCAATCACTTCTAAGCCACTTTCATAGAATATTCAGAGCTGAAGATTTCTGTAAATTACTGTAACCCAAGAGTTGATCACCTTTTGTAATCTAGGTCAATTAAATTGGAAATGAATTTAAATTAATTAATTTCCTATATGTTGTTTAAACTTATGCCTTATACTTTATGCTTTGGGAATGTGTTTGTCTCAGAAGGAAAACATTTCAAAAAGAACTTTTGAAATGACTAAAGAATAATCTTTTGTGTTTTAGGAATAAATGTGTAGAAAATTTATCAGAGTAAAAGAAAAGTGAGAAGGAATATTTTATGTACTAAATTTAGCCCCACATACTTTCAAGTATCTTCTCAGCCTATATAATTTGCAAAATTATTCTATGGATTATTAATAATTGTCAAACACATTTTTAAAATGAGGAAATTGAGGATTAAGGATATTAACTATCTTGTCCAGGGTTACACACCAATAGAAATATAAATGGAACCCAGAACTATCTTGATGTTAAAATTCATGCATTTTTTTCTGTTTTGTAATTCTGTTTTTAAATAGAAAACTCTTGACTCCTTTTCTAAAATGCCTTGCCTGGCCATCATAATGTGTCAAAAACATCTTAGTCAGATAACACAATCTTCTATGAATATCATAAAGAATTTAATGTAATTTCTCTGTTTGCTAATCAGGTAATAGCATTGCAAAGTGGCAGTATTGTCGCCTTTCCATTAATTTTCCAGTGTTTGGATTCATTTCTGATGTTGCTATTCCTTAGAGGAGATCTGTGGACCAACACAAATATTGTTATGGAACCTAAAGTGTTTGCAGATGGCAAAACTTCTGCAGTTCTTGACTGTGCTCTACCAAGGAAAATCCCTTAAAATGTTAAAATGGAAAACTGTCAAGCAGTTCTAAAATACATAACAGAAAAAACAACCAAATAGACTATGACCTTACACATGTTGAAATGTTTCCTTTTCTTGGTGGTTCCCTGGTAGTCATTATATTGCTAGGGGAATGTTTCTTTATTTCTCTTTCTTTGCTTTATTGCACAAAGTAAACAGAGACTATTCCAATCACCAGATCCATTGTCTTACATTTGAACATAAGGGACATAACAAAGCAGGGGATTTTTTGATACAACTCTTAGCTTCAGGGCAGTCTTCCTTTGATGTTCATATATTTAATCCTTTCAAAAATTGTACTCTAGAGCACAACCTAAGAACAAAGCACTTCATCCCTTATGTATCAGAATTATGCTGCTTCTTGCTTTTACTTTAAAAAAATGACAAAGTTATAAAGCATCCTGTTCCCAGTTGCTGATCACTTCTTTATAGTGAGTGTCATTATGTCATTGAATTAATTAATGGTAAAATATTATTTGCATATTAAAAATTATACTTGTAGAAAAGCTAAATTAGGAGGCAGCTACTAGGAGAAGTGAGGTTTGGCAAGAAAAACACAGATCAATAGTTTCTACTGCAGACACAGTACAAGACTTGGCATTCCAGGTCTACTTAGATTCTATCTTCAGGCATTCCATGATTATTCTAGATGTGGAAAATGTTGTCCTCCTATCCACTGAAATGTTTATTCTATATTGAATACCACTACACCCTATAGTGTGTGAAACTGAAGGAAATAAAGTAGCTTGGATACACCCACCCATGTGGTTTTTCTAACTGCTACATCACAATATTTCAGAGTTTTGGTATTAAATTGATTATTGTATTCCTGAATCTGATGGATCTAAGTCACTTTATTAAATATATAGAATGAAACAGATACAAAGACTTTGTCCTCAAGGTGTCCATTCACTACCAGACTGAGGCTAAATGAAACAAGAAAACTTGGGGACAAAGAAAGCTTTGGCTTCAGTGAGCTATGGGACTTTAAAGAGTGTCATTTTATTCCTACCTGAAAAACCAGAGAGGGGGGTTGAGAAGGCTTTCAAGAGGGTGTGAACAGATGCTTTCTTGTTTCCACTATCATTCTTGTGGACTGTCATGAGATGTTTACTTCTGATAACTCTCATATATGTTGGTGGATTCCTATCTCTTTCTGTTTGAAATATTCTTCAGCTGTGGGACAGGCAGAACATGCCAGAAACATATTACCCTTAGGACCAATTATGAATGAAAGATGGAAACATCAGATAAAGAGCCAGTATTCATCACCTGTTGCATAGAGAGCATGAAACTATCTAAAGATGCATTTCCTACAAGTCTTTAAAGAATTCTCAGCATAGTGAATCTCTAGTTTCCTACATCATTAAGGCACATATTTATCACTTTCACTGCCATTATTGGCTTTTCTGTTTTCTTTACTTTCCCACTTTCTTTTCTTGGAATTGTACATCTAAAATAACAAAGAAGAGAGAAGGAAAACCTGCCTACATCCTCCTCTTTGTTTTGTGAACTGACTTGGGGGGTACCCAACTAAAAATAAGAGATGGCATCGAAATAGAGTTTCAAAGATTAGCAGTTAGTCAACTCTAGTGAACTTAGTGCAATGTAAGTTATAGCTCAGTGAGCAAGTATAGAAAGCACAATAATTATGAGAAAAGGGGATTGGGATTGTAGCAAAAGATGAATTGGGATTCTTGGGATTGGGATGGAGAGCAAAAGATGAATACGTATGTTTGGGGGCATAGAATTGGTAGGACTTACATGATTGAAAATGAAGGTAAAATATTGCATTGTAGTTTCTGATGACACATTATCATTTTAGACATAACCAACCCCATGGTACTAGTTTATTCTTGCAACATTTCTCTCTTGAATTTCTTGTTATTATGAGGAAGCAATAGTCTCTGTGTTAAGCTATAACCTATGGCATGACACATGTGATATGAGTGAAATGGTGTGGATATGAAAAGTAGCCATAGAGTTTAATGGCTTGATGAATCCCACAAGGCAGCTGTGCTAACATCCATCAGGTCAAATTCATAATGTGGATATACACATTTATTAATTCCAATGCAATTTCATCAGATTTTATATCTAGTTGCTTAGGTGAGGAAACTTCATTTGGAGAAGAGAAGACAGCAGATGAAGAAAACAAGGAAAAGAAAGAGGGAGAATGTATAATTCTAGTGGATGAGATTTTTTTGAAAATTCCCTACTTTTGATTCATTTCAACTTCCTTCATTCCTGAGAAAGTTCATTTTGTTGACTTGAAAAAATCTATTCCTAAAGTGGACAAAGACTATAACTTCTACACAAAAACCATACCATAACGCTGCTGCATTCCTTAGTGGCAGCTTTTATTTATGTTGGGAACACACACACACACACACACACACACACACACACACACACACACACACACACTTAGATTTGTCTAGTATTCAAATGAAGAAAATAAAAGCAACATTTTACAGTGCGAGACAGTTTTGTTGACGCCTGTATGGAACACTGTAAGTATAAGACCATATTAACAAAGTAGTTTTATTCCTATTATAAAGCACTGTTAGTATTTTTGTACTAATTTTTGAGCAATGTAACTTTTCATTTTAATGTTTGTTTCATATAGCAACTTGAACCATTTTACATTATCACAGCAATGTTCATGGTTAGTTTCAATGGAAGTTTTAAATAATTATTTTGGGTTTGAGAAAGAATCATGCTATGTAGCCTAGGATGTCCTTTAACTAACAATGCAACCCAGGATGTCCTGGAACTCATGGTCATCCTGTCTTAACTTTCTAAGTACTGGGATTACAGGTATATGACACAGGGCCTGGGTGTTCCTTTTTTTTGTTTTTGGAGCTGGGGTCATATTATGTCTCTGGCTGGCCTAGAAATCATTGGAGAAATCTTTATACTTCAGACTTTCAACAAGTACTGAGATTTCAGTTATGAGCCACCATACCTAGCTTACAGTCTGATTCTTGACATGTAGTATTTTAAATTCTCTTTAGTGATGGAAAGGAGTTTTTAATATCTTAAAATATTACTTGGAAAATCTCATAATGTCATAAAATAAGGGAGAGTATCTAGAGGCTCTATTAAATTTTAAAAATGTGTTACTTATGTAGATATATGAAGACCTTTGTCTGAGAATCCTAAGTTTCAGACAGCTATGTCCACATCTTGCTGTGACTTCCCAAACCTTCTATTGAATCTGCAATTTGGAAACATTCTTTTAGGCCAAGAGTCATCAATGATGGAATGTAGGTACCACGATGACAGTCTCTTATTTTACATCAAGAAGGGGAAATGGTCAGAAGAAAAGGAAAGAATCAGAGAAATCTCTGAGAAGGCAGCAGTCATTACTTACAAGTTTGATAGCAGTCAGAAACCCAGTGCTTGAGAAGTAGCAGTAGGTGTGATTTGGACTCAATTGGAAGCCTGTCCAAAGCTGTGGTTTCGATGATAAATGCCCTCAAAAGGCCTATGTTTTAATGATTTGGTCTTAAGGCTGGAGAGATGGCTCAATAGTGAAGAGCACTGGTTGGTCTTTCACAGGATCTGGGATTGATTCCCAGCACACATACATGGTGACTCACAACCATCTCTAACTTCAGTTACAGGGAGATCAGATGCTCTCTGCTTTAGTCAGTGTTCTATTGCTGTGAAGACAGACCATGACCAAGGCAACTCTTATAAAAGAAATAATTTAATTTAGAGTTGGCTTACACTTGCAGAGTCTTGGTCCATTATCTTCATGCCAAGGAACACGAAAACATTCATGTTGCTGGAGCAGTAGCTGAGAGCAATATCCTAATCTGCACATGGCAAGAAGAAAGAAAACAGAGCCTGGTACCAGTTTTTGAAAGTTCAAAGCTCACCCCTGGTAACATACTTTCTCCAACAAGGCCACAACCCTTAATTCTTCTGAAGTAGTGCCACTCCCTAATGACTAAGCACTCAAATATATGAGCCTATAGGGGCCATTCTCATTGAAACAACCACAGCCTCTTCTGGCTTTCTTCGGGTGCCAGCACACAAGTGGTACTCAGATATACATTCAGGCAAAACACACAATTCACAAAAACTAAAATTAATTAGAAACAAAAATATTTGGTCCTCAAAATATGGCTTTAGAAGATGCTGGACCTTTGAAAGGCTAGATCTAAGCCTGGTGGTAGGTGGCACATACTTTTTAACCGAGCACTTGGAAGGCAGAGGCAGGTGAATTTATTTGAGTTTGAAGCCAACCTGGTCTGCAGAGTGAGTTCCAGGACATCCAGGAATACACACAGAGAAACCCTGTCTCAAAAAACCCAAAACCAAACCAAACCAAGCAAGCAAGCAAGCAAGCAAGCAAGCAAGCAAGCAAACAAGCAAGCAAACAAACAAAAACCCAAAGAGGCCTGGTCTAGTGGGAAGTCCCTAGGGAACAACAGGAGTGTGTTCTTGAGGTGGATTATGGTGCCTTATCCTCTTTCCCACTAGCCTTTGCTCTCTTGCCAAAAGGTGGGCAGTATTCTCTGCTCTGTATTCCATGCTGTTTCAATCTAGCATGCATGTCAGAAGTCCAAAGCATAGATCTACCCAACCTTGAACTAGAATCTCCAAATTGGTGAGCCCAGATAAACTTTCTCTCTTTTTTATCATTTTTTATTTGAATTAGAAACAAGATTGATTTACATAACAATCCCAGTTCCCTTCTCCCTCCCTTCCTCCCCTACCAACCCCCCCAACTAAAACCCTACCTATCACATACCCTTTCTTCTATTCTTCACCTGACTCAACTTTTCTGTTCCCTCATGACCTCTGCATCCTTCCTCTTCTTCCCTTCTCATTCTCGTAGCTCCCTCCCCCCTCTTCCCAGGCTCTCAATTTGCTCAGGGGATCCTGACCCTTTCCTCTTCTCCAGGGGACAATGTTAGTCTCTTTTAGGGTTCTCCGTGTTTACTAGTTTCTCTGGCAGTGTGGATTGTAGGCTGGTAATCCTTTGCTCTATGTCTAGAATCCACATGTGAGTGAGTACATATCATGTTTGTCTTTTTGTGATTGGGTTACCTTGCTCAGAATGGTTTCTTCTAGTTCCATCCATTTTCCTGCAAATTTCAAGATTCCATTGTTTTTTTTATCCACTGAGTAGTACTCCATTGTGTAAATGTACCACATTTTCTCTATCCATTCTTTGGTAGAGGGACATCTAGGCTGCTTCCAACTTTGCCTCTTGTAACTTAATCACTTCAGGTATTTCATTATAGTGGCAGCTAATTAACATATCAAATTCACATTTTCCTTTTTCCTCACTTCAAGCTATCCTCTTCATCTTATTCCATCTCATTCTACCCTACATCTCTTCATTCAGTTGCCATGACATTGACCGGTGGGTGGTAAACAAAATTAGGGGATGGGGAAATGTGAAAAATGATATCATACACATGTACTCATTCCCCTTCCCCTATTTCTTGCCTACTCTCCCCTACTTATTTTTAGCACCATAGGTGTATTGGTTAGTTTGCTTCACCTAAAATATTAATACTTTGATCTCTTTAAAGCAGCATCACCTAAGTCACAATAATTAACTTCCCAAAAGAACAATAGAGGTGAAATAAGGTGGTGAAAAAAATCCCACAGGAAGGACTATTAACTAATATTATTAAGTGATTCTTCCTAAACGGAACATTTCCTGCACTATGATATTTTATTATTAATAATCAATGAGAGCTTAAAGAAAGGAAAGACCTTTTTATTTGTCTGGCTTGCTCTCCTGATAATCATAAAGGAATCCAAGCTATGCTTCATGGTGCCAAAACCCAGTGGTCAATCCAGTCAGTCCGCTCATAGAACAACAATATACTACAACGTTGCATGTATCATCATATCAACAAAACAGAGAGTAGTTTGAAATATTCACATCCAGAATCAGTTATTTTGACATTATATGGACATCATCCAAGTCAACATTTAAATAGTAATTTAGCGTCATTTATTGGAACCATGTTTGCTGATTATCTCATATATGCAGGAATATTTTTCATTGAACAGATGGCTTTACATCAATATCATCTTAGAAATTAGTAAACACAGATTTTTCTAACTGTGGAAAGGAAGTAAATACATAAGAAAGGGCGAAAGGCAAAAGGCAACCTATATAAGAAACTCTGAAAACTGAGGCAGTGGTAATTCATTATTGGTGTTAAAACTATCTGTGAAAGAGACAGCACTTGAAAATATATGTATGAGAGTTTTTTTTGATTGTTTTAAAATTTTATTTATTATTCTCTCATATATTACATCCTGAATGCAGTCCCCCCCTTTCTCCCAGTCTCTCCCACACTTCCCCTCTCCCCCAGATCCACTGCTTCTTCATTTCACTTCAGAAAAGAGCAGGTC
Source organism: Cricetulus griseus (assembly GCF_003668045.3). NCBI lineage: Eukaryota > Metazoa > Chordata > Mammalia > Rodentia > Cricetidae > Cricetulus > Cricetulus griseus. The sequence goes on from NC_048604.1 coordinate 91,095,090, forward strand.
CCCCAGGGATATTAACCCAACACTGTGTAACAAGTTACAGTGTGACTAGGCACTAACATTCATATCTTGACTGGACGAGGCAACCTAATAGGAGGAGACGAATTTGAAGGACAGGCAAAAGAGTCAGAGACAGGTCCTGCTTCAAGTTTTGTTTATCCATCTAGTGTGATGAAAACATAGGGCTCGCATAACAAAGACCGAACCTAGGCAGCTGAGCAGCATCCATCCACATTTTTACAGATTAGAAGTCTGAGATGTGAGGAAGAACATGAGTAGCGTCAGTTGCTTCTTCTTTTTTTTTTTCCTTCTTTGTTTTTATTCCTTTCTTCTTCTTTTTCCTTTTTTAATTTAAATTAGAAACAAGCTTGTTTTACTGTCAATCTCAGTTCCCTCTCCCTCCCCTCCTCCCCTGACCCCAAAATCTCCCTATCCCATCCTCTTTCTGCTCCCCAGGGAGGGTGAGGTCTTCTATGGGGGATCTTCAAGGTCTGCCATATCTTTTGGAGCAGGGCCTAGACCCTCCCCCTCCCCCGTGGGTCTAGACTGAGAGAGTATCCCTTTTTGTGGAGTGGGCTCCCAAAGTCCATTTGTATACTAGGGATAAATACTGATCCACTATCAGAGGCCCCATAGATTAACCAGTCTTCCAAACTGACACCCACCTTCAGGTGCTTGGGAACAGTCCTATGCTGGTTTCCCAGCTATCAGTCTGGGGTCAATGAGCTCCCCCCTTGTTCAGGTAAGGTGTTTCTGTGGGTTTGTTCAGCCTGGTCTTGACCCCTTTGCTCATCACTCCTACCTCTCTGCAACTGGATTCCAGAGTTCAGCTCAGGGTTTAGCTGTGGGTGTCTGCTTCTGCTTCCATCAGCTACTGGATGAAGGCTCTAGGATGGCATGTAAGGTAGCCATCAATCTCATTATCAGGGAAGAGCATTTAAGGTAGCCACTGCACTATTGCTTAGATTGTTAGTTGGGGTCAACCTTGTAGATCTCTGGATTTTTAAGGGCACTGAGAGGGTATATCTTTCTGGACTTTGAACTAACTTCAATCTTGGACTTTCTTTGGCTGATAGGTGTGTCATGCCAACCTTGGCTTTGATATTTACATTGTATTTTCTTTCCATATGTAATATACATGTGCATGTGCATATCCATATGCAAATTTTTCATTTAAGGACACAAGTCATACTGGACTAGGGCATGCAGAACTATAATATGACATCACCTTATCTAAGTATGTCTACATTGACCCTATTTCCAAATACCACATTCTGAAATATATAAAGTTAAAACTTTAACATAGGAATGTTATGGGGATATAATTCAACCTATGAAATCTCAAAAGAGATCTATATGACCTACCAAAGTCTGGAAGCTTTTGGAAAAAGCACTTTGGATTTGGTGTTGGTGGGTAGAGATACATCAAAGTAGAAAGAATAATCCAATTTTCATAAACTTGCTGTCAACTGAATGCTAGGAACATATAATCATATTTTTAAAAAATGAATGTCTTTTTGATTCATGCTTCTTTTAACATTTTGAAGGACAGATACTAAAAATTGCTTTACAATTTGGGGTCAAAGAGGAGCATTGAGTTGTGGTTAAAAAAACCCTCTCATGTCTTGGAAGAAGGAGAGGTACAGAGTTTCATTATGAAGCCCAAGATGGCCTCTAACTCTCAGTCATCCTTGTCATCCTTGAAGCCTCCAGAGCTCTTGAATTGCAAGTGTGTGCCACCATTCCTGGATGAACATATATAAATGATGCTTTGGGTCTCTTTGGGCTTGAAGATTATAATTTGGAAGTTGTCCCTTTTGTGGATGTTTTAAATGGTTTTCAGTCTATCCATGAAGCTCCTTCTCCTCCTTCTTTTTCTTCTTCTAATTCCTCCTCACCCTCCCTCTTCTTCTCATTCTCATTCTTATTGTTTCACACAGGCACTATGCCTATCACTTCTAACAATTTTCAGAAGCCCTTTCAGAATCACCCTTCCTGATTTGATTGAAGTACACACTGCTTTAGTTGTCTGGCTTATTTGCTGTATCTTCTCCCATGTGTTACAGTTATCTCCACCCTATCTCCTCCATTACATGACTTCCTCCTTGGGTTTGAGACTTTTATGTAGCTACCATATTTTATCTGGAAGAAAGAAGAGTGATGTCTTCCTCTTAATTATATCTTGAATACTTGGGTTGTAACATAATCTTGTTGTAAATAATGAATTGTGCTTTGCAAGCCTATTCCCACTCTTTAAAAATGCATTTATTTAATGTGTATGGGTATTTTGCCTGCATGTATGTATGTACACAATGTGCATGTAGTGCTCACAAGAGCCAGAAGAGGGCAACATATTTTGCAGAACTGGTGTTACAAACAGTTGTGAGCCACCATACAGGTGCTGAGAACTGGAACCAGATTCTCTGCAGGAGGAGCCAATGCTCTTAATCACTGAGCCATCTTTCTAGCCCCCCCATCCCTGTCTTGAGCATCAGTGTCTTTCTGGCTATAGTCTTTTTGTGCAAAGCATCATAGTATCTGTTTATCACAATACACCTGACTTTTGTAAACTATTTGCTGTTAATTGTGGTAAGGCCTTGCCATCTTTCTCTGATTAAGCAAATTGTGTCTTCAGAAGTGGCTTCTTTTAAAAATATTTATTTATTTATTTATTTATTTATTTATTCTCTCTCTGTGTGTGTGTGCGTGCGTGCGTGCGTGCGTGCGTGCGTGTGTGTGTGTGTGTGTGTGTGTGTGTGTGTGTGTGTTCAAGTGTCTGTGCCATGCAGATGTGTGGAAGTTAGAGGATAACTTTGTGAATTGGTTAGCTAGTCATTTCCTCTTGTTTTTATGGTAGTTCAGGAATTGAACTCAGGTCACCTATCTTGCAGTTTAAATGTGTTTACCTGCTGAGCCATTTTGCAAGCCTTATTTCTTTTCTTTATTTTTAAAAATTGCTTTATTTTTTATGTGATGGGTATTTTATTTTCATGCATGTCTGTGTACCATGTCTATGCAGTGTCTGTGGAGACCAGAAGTTGGAGTCACATATCCTGGGACTAGAGATACAGATGCCTGTGACTTGCCATGTGGGTGCTGGAATAGAACCCAGGTATTTTAGAAGAGCAGAAAGTGCTTTTAACTACTGAGCCATGTCTTTTGACCCTCTTAATTGTCAATGATTTCTAGAAAATTTTCATGAGACAATAATTGAAAGTATGTCTGCATGATTCAGGAATAATCAGAGTGTTGAATTCCTACCTGGAAGTTTGATGTGGAAAATTTGTCAGAACAAGCTTTTATTTGACACCACTTGACTTAATATTGTATGCATTTATACATGGGTATTTCATCATGGGTATTTCATTTATGCTTAGATATTCACATACATATATACAAAAATCATTTCCTAAATTGCTGGTCGGAGTTTCTTGAAGTAAAACATATTTTATTACTGATACAAATCATTAAATGTTATAAATTCACTATGGGTATCAGTTGGTGATTGCAAGGTGATGAAAGACTCAAGTCCTGATGTCAAGGAGCTTGCTATCCTGAGGTGGGACATAAGCAGATGTTTATTAAACAACTAATATGTGTTTGGCCTGTTTGATAACTGATCAGTGCATAAGTAAATCACCTTTGTTATCCCAAAAGGGATCACTGGGGAAATACAGCAATTGACAGTATGTGATTAAAGATAAAGAAGTCTTCACTTGCATTCTAACAGCTAATATTAGGTGTTTCCACCTCAGGCTGAAAATCAAAGAGGCTTCGTGGATGTAAAAGATCACTAACAGCAATGCATATCAATGCCATAAGTGCTCAGCAGTAGCACAGTGGTAGAGCAGCAGTGAAATTCACAGATGGAGGGAGAATACACCTAGTGCTGGTTAAAGAAAGAGATTGTGGTATTTAGAGTGTGAAACTTGATGTACAAAACTGTATAGATCAGAGTACTTTGTGTCTGTGTACCATAGAGACTTTCTGTAAGGAGTTAGGGTGTTGTAACAAGCCTGGGATCCAGGATGATGGGGATTAGATACCAGCAATCAGAAGAGAATAGCTTGCCATTAAGTCTGAGCCCATCTAGCATGGATATGCAAAGGGTGTCTGTCACCTGGGTTGCTGGTACATGTGTGGGGTAAAGAGTTGATAGCTGAGGGGTGGGCCTCACAAAATATGCAGCTGAGAACAGAGTCATAAAGTTATTTTAAGTTAATAAAGACATACAGGGTAGAAGGGGCTATCTTCATATGAGTTAAGAAGATTTTTGTCTGCAGATAATGACACTTAACGAAGAGTGGACTGGACAAACAGATATCCCTTTTCCTCTTCTACAACACAAAGGTAGCCCCTGCTATTACCTTAGTGTCTAACATTGTCAGGGTAAGAATTTTCACTCCTTTCTTGTCTTTTCATCATTCTCATAGTTGTTAGTCAAAATATGGTCACAATTCTACATATCAGGTTCACATTTCATACCTAGAGAAGGTGGTAGTTATATTTCTTTCTTAATAAAGAAAGCAATTATTTCTTCATAATCACCCAAGACTTCCTTTCACACAATTTCCTTTCATTTCCTCTTTTATTTTATCGTATTTGACTTTTTGTGTATGTGATATGTGTATGCACATGCGTGTGTATGTGAAGGCCAGTGGTTGATATCAACTGTCTTTCTCGAGTAAGTTCCACCTTGCTTTTTGATACAGGTCCTCTCACTGAACCCCATAGCTCATCAATTCAGCTCGAGTAGGTGTCACAGGAGCTCTAGGCATCTTCTCATGCTGCTATTACAGGAGAAAACCATCACATATGGCTTTTTAAAATGTGAGTGCTGAGGATTGGAACTTTGTGCTTGCACTATAAGCAGTTTACTGACATAGATCATCTCCCAAGCTCTCATTTCTTAATGGTACATGCCCACTCATAAATTTAGAAGAGGTTGGGAAAGATAATATTTTTTGATTCCCCAAAAAATCAGCAAGGAGGTTGGAAATGAGTGTTAGGAGGATCAGGAAGGAGCTAGGTTGTCTATATGAGTGTGCTTCTGCTCCTGTAGGAATGCTGGGATTACTTGTGATCAAGTTTTAGGGATAGACGCAGTACCAGGAATAGCCTCAAGGGGGAACCAAAGAGAAGGGCACTCAGCTGGGAGACACACAAGTATTCATTTTCAGACAGTTGGGAGTAGCTACTGCACAGCATCACTCCTTCTCTGTCTTCTACTGTACACTTTATATTTTTCCTGCTTCTCGGAATCAGTGCCTTCTCTGGGATGCTGCCATTGGCGTCTTCTCACTTTGGTCACACTTGGAGAAAACTCAGGAAGCCTTGAGCTACTGCTATGTCTGGCAGCTGTGGTAACCAGTAACTAGGTCCCTCGGGCTAGGGTTCAAAGTGACCAGCCCCATGCCCTAGCTAGACAAAGAGGAGGAAGGCAAAGGGGCTCCAGTAGCCAGCCATCGGTCCCAGATGAGCCACTGTGAAGTCATACAGAAGAAACTGTAGAATGAAAACTATGTCTTTGGCCATGAACTTGAGTGGAAGCAAGGGAAGCAGGCATGGGAGTGATTGAAAGGAGGAAAGGAGGGGGACGAAATAATGCAATTATATTTTAATTTAAATTAAAAAATCTGTCTCTGAAGACAAGCTTGATGTTAGACTTCTGCATGTTTCTGCATAAACTTTTATATGTTTTCTGCCTTTCCATTTAGTGTTCTGGTAAACTTGCTTTTCAGAACCCTCAGAGCTAAAAGATAAAAAGTTGCCTATACTATACCAAGGAGACACTCTTTCTTACTGCCCATGCAAGGAGAAGCCAGTCTGACAAGCTTGCGATTCTCCTAGGTACGGTGTGATTAGTAAGGAAAATATATGGTGAAGACGTGGAGTGTGAGAACCAAGGGCAATTTCTAGTGCTCTTCTGTAGGGGCGAGGCATACATTCTCACCCGTGGTTGCTGGTGAGACTGGGGGTGTGCAGAATTTTTTGGTGAAGCTGACAAGCAGATACTTTAAACCAAAGAATTATTTGCCCCAGGGAACAGTTTTTTCACCAGTGTTTCTTTTGCATATCGGAAAGCATTGAAGGTATGCAGGAATGTTTATTAGAGAGACAGTAGCATTGGCTCCCAAAGGTTGATAAACACTGCTAACCATGGTGACAAAGGGCAGCGGGGGCATTTTGTGAAGAAGAATAAGTTAAATATCACCTGTTTGTAAAGTTACTTAGGATAGAAATTTATCTGATGAATCAGTGAGGTTTTTCTGGCTGTTTTAAATATATCATCTGTAGTAGGAACTAGGCTCCATCTTTTGAATCTTTCTCTTGCCATGGACAGCTTTGCAAGGCTGTTAAAGCCTGTGAGTTCTTGCTTAGAAAATTTTTTATATGTATAAAATCAAATATACAAGAGAACAAAGGAAATAAATTATATTGAAATTCAGCTATCAAAATATATTTATAAAAGCCATGTTGTGATAGAGTAATACAAATGTTTCTTTATTAACATAGTACATAACAAGATTTTGCCATGAGTCTAATAACTGTTATAATTTGGAAGCAGTGATGAGTGTTAACGGGATTTCAGTTTGAGCATCTCTAACAGCTGAAATGTAGTAGGAAGATTTTTATTTTATGGTGACAGTCATTGCTTCAGCCTGCTGCTTATGCAGAATTAAAGCAAATTCCAAATTTTAGATAGAGACTAGAGAAAATAGAAGGTAATAATTTCCTATTCAAGTTACACACCCCTTGGATTCTACTCATAAACCTTTATCACAGAGGGGTAAAAAGAGCTATACCATGGTGCAATCAAGGAAGACAAGTCAAAGACCAGATATTAATCATGGGGCGGACTTGTCCTTGGTCCCAGGAAATATTTATTCTTTCATGGGGGAACTGATACAGAAGCTACATTCCATTTACTGGGTCTTGTTTCAATGCTTAGATAATGCCAAGTTCTCAGTGCTGTTGGTAACTCCTTGTGTATGCATGGTTTTTGTGTGTGGGCAGATGGAGGGCCTGAGTCTGACTTAGCATCTTTCCTTGATTGTTCTCTATATTGTATTTTGAGACAGGGTCTCTAATTAAACCTGTAGTTCATTGACTCATGTAGGTTGACTGGCAAATGAGATTCATGGATCTGCTCTTTTACATCTTTCTCCTATTGCAGTGCTGGGCTACAGGTGTATACTCCCATGTGAAGCTTTTTCACATGTGTTTTGGGAATCTAAACCCAGTTCCTCATGCTTACACAGCAGACACTTTCCTGACTGACACATCTCTCCGGGCCCCCAATGTCTGTATTTTTATGGCAATAGACTTTACTTTTGCAGGAGATGAGAGTATTTAGAGTCTGGTCTGAGGCTGGGATACTTTCGCATGCTAATTTGCTTCAAGCTTTCTTGTTTTGTCCAGAGTGTGATGGCTGTTCTCAGAATGCCAGTCACTTTAATATGTGCTTGTTTCCTACCTCAGTGCTAAATGCAAATGAATATCCAGCATTGAATGTAGGAAAAAAGTGCAAGGGAAGGATTTTGAAAGTCCTCTGTCTTTCTAAATATGGCACTTGGTGTGCAATTACTAGTCCATATTGAACCCTCAATCAGAAGATCACCTCATTACTTGTTCTAATCACTACTCTTATTTTGCAAACCAAGGAATATGAATTAGCAGAGAGTTTATGCCTGAAGAGCATGCCAAGCAATGTGAATAGCATTTCCAATGGACAAATCACAATCTTTCTGGCCACAGGCTTAGTTTGAATTTATAAATGTTTACCTACTGGTAACCAGAATATTAATGAATGCCTGGCCAATAACTAGCAAGGCGGGAGCAAGGGTTCTCCTTAGTCATGACAGGTAAAGCCTCTCTATGGAGGGGAAGTTAGACTTTCAAGGTAAATAAGATGGTGGTTGCTGTGCAGTGATCTGGGTAGATGCACTCCAGAAAGGACTGGTAAATAAGGATGCCCTGAATTGGCAGCAAATGGTAAAGAAGGTAAGGTCAGCATTGCAGGGAGTAAGAGAGCATGGCAAGGGACAGCACTTGAAGAATAGGTGGACTCAAAGCTCAGAAGATTTGGAGATATAGTGCAGCATTTAGTCTGGTTGAAGAGGGAAGTTACTCCAGACTTGAAAAGAGGATCAAGCTGCTTCATCAACATGATCTGCCATCTAAATCACTGTTCACTGTGGCTGCTGTGTGAAGAATGAGTGTCCAGTAGTAAGTGGCAGAGGTGGGTTGCTTTGAGTGCGCTGTGGAGACTTGGACTACAGTACTCTTAGTCAATTTGAGTTTCCATGTCAAAATTACAAAGACTTGGTGGGTTAAACAACAGACATTTGCTTCCCATAGTTCTGAAGACCATAAATGCAAGGTCAAAGTGATAGCAAGTTCAGTTCAAGGGGTCCTTGCTGTGCCCTCACCTGACAGTAAAAGGGTGAGCTCCTGGTGCCTCTTCTCTTTTCATAAACTGACAAATCTACTACTGTGATCTCCACCTCAATGAACTCACCCAAACTTAATCACTTCCCTGATGCCACCTCTGAATACTATCACATTGGAAATCAGAGCTTTCATGTAGGAATTTTGGAAGGAAGCATGAACAACACTTGATACTCCAGAAGGGATGTAGTTGTGCAGGTAGATGTTGTAGGTAGAGCCTAGAGTCATTGTGAATGCACACACAGTATTATTGCTTTTTTATTTTATTAGTTCAAATTAGGAACAAGCTTGCTTCACATGTCAATCCCTTCTCGCTCTCCCTCTCCTCCCCCCAACATCCCACCTGCCCCTAGCCATCCTCCCTCCACTCCCCAGGCAGGGTAAGGCCCTCAAAAGGGGCTCCCCAAAGTCTACCACATCATCCTGGGCCAGGCCTAGGCCCTTCCCCATGTGTCCAAGCCAAGTATTATTGCTTTTTAATGAGTTAGATGTGCAGTGTCAGAGGGGCAAAAAGATATTTAAAATTCTGCACAGAAAGGGCGGGGAGAAGTTTTTGAGTGAACGATGGCTACTGGAGTATGCTGTGCTTGACATCACTGGCCATGGAAAAATGGTGAGTGATGTCAATGTGCCTGCATGCTCTGATACTTTGTCCATGTGACCCTTCTCTATCTCACCATCTCTTAACTCTCTAAATTTCCTTTTTCTTAAGGGCTACAGCTCCCTTAGAAAGCAGTCCAGGGTTACGTACAGGGTAGAGTTTGGCACACACAGAACTGGTGCTTGAGCCCTGATTCCACTGGTATGATCTGTGAAACTTGATTCTCTGAATCAAGATGGCTTTTCCTCTTTCAGAAGTGATGGAAAGATTTGTCTCTGACATATTAGAGATTAAAGGAGGAACTAGAATGCCTACCCAGACTGAGCACTCACTGAACCCACCCTCACTTCCTCTCTTTGTACTCCATGTAAGACCTGGCTTGGTGGCAGACTGGCTAGTTATTCATTAATGAACTAAATCATGTGCAATGGCCTGCTTCTCAAAGCTGGATACTCATGAGAACAACCAAGGAACACTGAAATAACATTCAGACGAAGGCCCCAACTTCTAATGACTAGCTGTTAAATTTGTGGTTAGTTTTAATTAATTAGTGGTCATCAAGAAGGCTGTAGCATGTCTAGAAACATGTAATGAGTTATTTCAAACTAGAATTTTCATTTGAGGAATTGGGAGCTTTCCCAAAGAGTCCCCTAGTAAGATAATTAATATGTATCAGTGTTCAAAGTTCTTGAACTGTCCCCGCCCAACTTTACCTACATGGACCTCCTTTCTGTTCCTTGAACATTTGTCACCCATATCTTTACATACGTTATTTCTTCTAGTCTGCTCCCTGTATATGTCCCGTGTACTGAGAACTGATGGATCCACGAATTATTTTAATTCTTCTATTACCTGTTTTTGATGGTACCTATTAGTTTGCCTGCTTTAGTATCTGTCTTTGTGCACTCCACTATCTGCTTGCAAAAGGCAGAGAAGAAAGGCCTATTTTATTAGCCATTGAATCTTCAGTACTTAGCCTAGCATCATATTTGTTGAAGGACTGTGATAGAAGTTGTTCTTTTGATGTAAAATTTAATCAGAAGAGATCCAGGGAAGAAACAGATTCTAACATCAGCTTCCCAGAAATAGGTCTTGGGCGCTGAAACCAGTCAACTGATCACTTTCTGCCAACTGCACCATCTATGTATCTAGTACCAACTTGAAAATGGTTGAGACCTACACACCTGCAGAATCTGAGTTACTATTCCCAAGAGATTCCTAAGCTCCAGTATAAATTCTTGGTTACCAACTGCTACATGGACTAGGAACTGGGTTCAGTTGTCCAGGCAGTAATAGTGATATCTGGGTTGGAGACAGTGGAGGTTCATTACCTCTGACCCAGTTTCCATTTTATTCAGGTTTTTTTTTCATTAAAATATTTTACTGGCTTAAGGACCAAACGTGTGTTTTTATTTATAATAATATAATAGTAGATCTTAGTACCTGCCAATGTTTCTACAGGGGAAATGGTAGTATATTTTAACAAACATCCAAGGTAATTTTATTTCTCCATTCCCTAAATGAGATATTTCATTGGTTCAGTTTATGGGTGGAAAAAATCCTATGTACAGCACTGAAATATTTGTTGGCTTTTTTTGGATGGGTACCTCATATGCTGATCTTGAAATAAGAATGGGATGGCAGAAGAGACAGTGGTGTAGCTCAGTGGTAGAGCATTAATTTAGAAACTGTCAGGCCGCAGGTTTTATCTTCATCACTATAAAAACCAATCTCAATACCAGTTGTTTATATAGGAGATGATTGTAAGAAACCTTGGGAGGTTACATGGGAAGTGATACAAGGAAGGGAATGCAACTAATGTGGACACATTAATAATAGGGGTGCTTTTGTGGGTGATTAAATCCTACTATAGTCCGCTAAGATATTTTATACAACCAGTCTTGGAATTGTCCTGACCAAGTAGTCAGGAAGCTGGATGTATATCTATACTAGTTACTTTTTTTCATTGATTTGGCAACATACTTAAAAAAAGCAACGTAAGGAAGGATGACTTAGACTTTGTTTTGGCCCACAGTCTGAAGGTACACTCTATCATTTCAGGAAGGCATGATGGTAGAAGCTTGAGTTAGCTGATCACATTGCATCCATAGGCAGGAAGGAGAGAGATAAAAAGGAAGGGTAGATGGAGAGACTGTTCTGGCCCAGAAAGAGACCCTAGGGAGAAAACCACAGAGATTTTCCTAGAAAGCCATAGGTATATTAGAGAACATTGTGTTGCAAAGGAAATGGGTTGAGTGTTGGAATTTAAGAAAAGCCGGCCTAGCGTTGGTGGTGCACGCCTTTAACCACAGCACTCAGGAGGCAGAGGCAGGCAGATCTCTGTGAGTTTGAGGCCAGCCTGGTCTCCAGAGTGACTGCCAGGATAGGCTTGAAAGCTACACAGAGAGACCCTGTCTCAAAAAACCAAAAAAAAAAAAAAAGAAAGAAAGAAAAGAAAAGTGACACATGAGAGAAAGACACCATGTGACAGGGTGCAAGCAGAGGGTTTTTTATTAGGGAAAGTGATCATAAAAAGGGGAAAGGGAAGGGGGGGACTAGCCTCTAGAGACAGGAGCAGCAGTAGAGAGGAAAAAGAATGGGAGAGAGAGAAGATGGAGAGAGAGGGAGAGAGGAGAAAGAGGGAGAGAGAGAGAGGAGAGAGAGGGAGAGAGAACAGAGAGAGAGAGAGAGAGAGAGAGAGAGAGAGAGAGAGAGAGAGAGAGAGAGAGAGAGAGAGAGAGGAGGATGGGGGTTGGCAGGGCCCCTTTAAAAAGGAACATAGTGAATATGCACAGGTGGTGCTCTTTTGGGGCTGCAGCTGAGAATGTATCCAGATGCCTGAATATGAATATCAACATCTGCTTTACCAAAAGTTTCTCTCTCTCTCTCTCTCTCTCTCTCTCTCTCTCTCTCTCTCTCTCTCTCTCTGTGCACATGCAAGTGCCTGTGTATGTGCAAGAGAGTTACAGCTCTGGAAGCAACCTCTAAAGTTTGATTATTTGTTGAAGGCTTGTAATTTGAATTCATAATAATTAAGACAGATCTACAGGACAGGTATATTCAAGTACAAACAAGTAGATTAAGGACTTTCACTGTGTATTAAAACTGTTAGGTCATAGTAGTCAATTCTAGCACCCTTTCTAGTCTACTTAGAAACTTTCAGTGTTTGGGGAAAATGTTTAACACATGACAATTCAAATATGAAAAGATTGATTTAAACTAGCAAATTTCAACGGTGTAGTGGTAGAGTGCTTGCCTATCACCTGTGAGGCCCTGAGTTCAATTCCCACCAAAACATACATGCACACAGGCACACACATATGGCTAATAAATATATCCCCCAATTTCCAATTTTTCGTGGATAGAACCAAAGAGTGGTTACAATAAATATTAATTGCCCTATAAATTAGGGGTTATTATGTCAAACCTACTCAAGAGGCCTATTACAAAGTAGAGCTGAAAATAGTGGTAAATAATAGAGCAAGTGGGAAGGTACAGAGCTATAGATGTGTGACAAGTTGGTGTGCAGTATGCACTGGAGGCCAGGTGGAGTAGGAAAGATCAGCATTTAAGATGAGTCAACAGCCTGCCTGAGGAATTGGTAAATAAAAGAGAACCACTGTGAAACATTTGTCTTATGCTCCATTTCCTTTATATGATTTCATGGGTTTTTCCCCACTAAAAGGTAAACTAATGCAGGGGCTGTTAACTCAAAAAAAAAAACTTATTTATCATGGTAGGCCTTATCCTGCCACACAAATGTCAACTGGAAGCATAAGAAAGAAAATATTTGCTTTGGCTGGCTTGTATTTTGCTTTGGTTTTGACTGAAAACCATTATTAGCATTTATTCCCAACTCTCCTCACTGCCTGTAAATCACTGAGCTAAAAACTGGCTTCATTTTCTTGAGGTCATATTAACTCTGGGCATGAGGGGCTTAGTGATGCTCAGAAATGGGAGGTAAATGCTCTACTTCATACCTGCCCAAGTTTAGTTTTCCAGTGCTCACCTTGATTCATTATATTAATAATTTTTAGAAGGGATCTCTTAAAAAAACTGAAGATACTTACTTAGGGGATCATCTCCCTATATGTCTTGAAATATTTGTTGGTTAATACTTAATCAAAATACAGTATAACTAACAGACTAGATAAATAAAGATACCCTACAGATATAACAGCATACTTATAAAATCCATGTGGAAAAACCAATATTAAACTGTTTCCAGTTTTTTTTTTTGAGACAGGGTTTCTCTGTGGCTTTTGAAGCTGTCCTGGAACTAGCTCTTGTAGACCAGGCTGGTCTCGAACTCAGAGATTCACCGGCCTCTGCCTCCCAAGTGCTGGGATTAAAGGCATGTGCCACCACCACCCAGAGTGTTTCCAGCTTTCTAAATGGCTTTAAAAAGCATGAACTCATTTTTTGCCAAGATCTATGTTGTGAAAGAGTGTGTCCAGAGCTGCTTTTTTATTTCAAAATGTCTTTCTTTCATGTGTGTTGTATTCATGTGTGTGTGTGTGTGTGGTGTGCGCATGTTTGTGTGTTGTGTGAGCATATATGCACATGCATGTGGAATTCAGAGGTATCTTGCAGCTTACTGATGGACTAGCTTCGTTGGCCAATGAACTCTTCTCAGTTACCCAGTGCTGGGGTTATTAGTGGGTGTGCTGTTATGGATGATTTTATCTATATGCCAGAAATCTCAATCCATGCACAGTAACTATCTCCTCAGCCTGACAGTCCTGTCTTCCAAAGTGCAGTTATTGATAAAGTTGTTCAATATCAAGTGCTTGGAAATCATATCTAAACCATGGAGTATAGCAATATATATTGCTTCTTCACCTTTGTGGGATTCTTCACATCCTGGAGTATATGTATGGTTATATGTGTATTTCTAATGGCTATAGGGCTAATAACTTCAGTTCAACCTTCTGAAGTATTTGTTTTAATTTATTTTTAAATTTTTCATATATTTTACATTAATCCCTTCCCTTTCCTCCCAACAAAGCCTCCCATGTAGCCCTCCTTGCTCTCTTTCAAATAATGGCCTATTTTCTCATTAATTCTTTTGTATACATATATGTATGTGCATAAATATTGTTAAACATAATCTGCTTACTCTGTATAATGTTCCTTATATGTATGGTTTCAGGGCTGACCATTTGCTATTAGATAACCAATTGGTGTGCTCTTCCCTGGGGGAATACTACTGCTACTGTCAGCATTCCATAGTTGACCATAGTTCTTTGTGTAAGGTTGAGGCCTAGTGGGCTTCCCATGTCCTTGTTCAGCTCATGATTAGGCAGTCATATTGTTGGTGATTTATGGGTGTAGTGACATGATCTTACAGCAAAATCTCAAGTTCTCTGGCTTTTATCAGGAGTGTTTAGTAGATATATCCGATGGGACTGGGCTCTACAACTATGTATTTTGATTGATTTTGGTTTTCTGTAGTGGTTTCCATCTGTTGCAAAGAGAAGGTTTCTTGTTGAGAGGCGAGGATAACACTTATCTGTGGGTATAAGAACAGATGCTTAAATTATTGTTAAGGATTTGCTGGTTTAGTAAAATAGCGGTTATAGGTTCTTCTCCAAGATCCATGACTTCACTAACACTGAGTAGTTAGCTACGTTTGCAATACCAGGCATAGTTTCCCTCTTGTTGAATAGATCTTAAGTCCAATTATAGAGCTATTACCATCAAGATATGTGTGCCTCTACTGTACTTTTAGTGTTATTGTGCCATGCTGCTTACTGTTATGCTTTATAGTCATTATAGCTAAGTAGAACTGTTGGTTGCTTCTCTCCTTCGGAATTATGCATGGTGCCTCCTTCTGTTACCACGAAAGCTAGTTATCAGGAAGGAGGCATTTAGGCCAGTTCCAGCTCAGGATCTCTAGGCCCTGAAGGTTTCTGAAGTGCATGGTGTCTTCAACAATATAGAGTTACTTTGCACCTCTGGGGGTACCAATGACAACAGCAATGACTGTAAGTTTTGGGAGTCTCTTCAACACCTCTGGTCAACGACTCAGAAGAGAACACATCATGTCTGCTACTGGGTTTTTTGTTAGGTGGTCAGTGAACACTGACAGTCCAGATGATAAAAATTCATTTAAGGTATATATGTATATTCACACACAGAATAATGTTTTAAAGATAAATAATTAATAGTATAATTTCTTATGAATATTTTAGACATTCTTATTATTATTTTGGCCTCCTCCCTCTTCCTTTTATATTTAATTCCTCCCATACAGACCTTTCCCCATTTTCACGTGTTTCCTACTATCCCACTTTACTTTCCTCCCATCTTCTTCTGTATTACCTCACTCCTTATATAGCACCCCCATTCTAATCTTCCTTATCAGTCATTTATACTCTGTTATTCCCATTTCTATTGCTCTCCAACTCTCTATCCTGAAAATGGTCTACTTTTACTTTCCTGGTTTCTGTAGTTATTCCAGGATATATGCTCACAACTGAAAATTTGGACCTAGGAGTTTCCTATAAGAGAGAACTTGCAATGTTTGCCTTTCTGAGTCTGGGTTAACTCAGTCAATAAGATATAATGTAGTTCCATCCATTTAGCTGAAAACTTCCTGATTTCATTTTCTTTACAGCTATATATGTGTACTGTGTATATGTACACCATTTTCATTATCCATATGTTGATTGCAGAACATTTAGGTTGTTTGCATTACCTAGCTATTGTGAATAGAACAGCAATGATCATGGCTGAGCAATTATGGACATTGAAACCTTTGGGCATAAGCCAAGAGTGCTATATCTGGGTCATATGGCAAATTTATTTTAGCTTGTTGAGAATTCTTCACACTGATTTCTATAATGGCTGTTATAGTTGCAATCCAGCCAGTAGACAAAGAGGGCTCACTATTCTGCACAATCCATCCAGCATTTGTTCTCAGTTGTCCCACTGATTTTTGCCATTGTGACAAGGGAAGTTGAAATCACAAAGTTGATTTGATTTGATTTGCATTTTCCCTAATTGCTAGGGAAGATGAATATTTTTTGAAACATTTCTTAGCCATTTTTATTCCTTATCTTAAGAACTCTGTTTAGATGCAAGACCCCTTTTTGAATGGGTTATTTTTTTTTACTTTGATTTTGAGTACTTTAAACACTCTGGATATTAATAGTCTGTCAGATGAATTGCTGGCAAAGATTTTCTTCTGTTCCTACACCTTTATCATGTAGGTTATTGTCTATATTTTCTTCTATCAGTTTCAGTATTCATATTTAGGTCTTTGATCCATTTATTGTTGGTTTTTGTGCAAAGTCAATATATACAGGTCGTATTCTATTCTTCTGAGGGTTGACATCCAGTTTTCCAAGCTCTATATGTTGAAGATAGTATCTCTTCTACAGTTTATATATTTTGCAACTTTGTCAACTAGTGAGTGACTGAAGTTACATGCATTTATGATTGGGACTTTAATTTTGTTCCATTGGCATATGTGTCTGTTTTTGTGCCAGTAACCTATTGTATTACTATGACTCTGTAATATATCTTAAGAAACAGAATTCTAATTTCTTTAGAACTCTCTAATATAGCTTAAAATCTGGAATTGTAACCCTTTCATAATTGCTCTTTTTGCTCATAATTGTTTTGGCTATCTGGAGTCATTTGTGGTTCCACATGAATTTTATCATAAATTTTTTTTCTATTTCTGTGAAGAATGATATAGGGAATTTGATTGGAATTACACTTGCTCTATAAATAGCTTTTGATAACATGGTCATTTTCACAATGTTAATTATGAAAATCAATGAACATGGATACTTTTCAATATTTTAGTGTCAGAAAGACACTATCTCTTCTTTAAGAGATTTAAAGTTTTCACTTCCTTGGTTAGGCCTATTTCTAGATATTTTATTTTCTTTGAGGCTATGGTTAATGGGAGTATGTCTGTGGGTCTCCCATCTATGCTTGTTGTTGTTGTATAAAAGCACTATTGATTTGTGCAAGTGGATTCTGCATACTGCTACATTGCTGAATTTGTTTATCATTTAATTTTTTCTAGATTTTTTGAGATCTCTAATGTACAGTACCATGTGATCTGCAGATATGGATAGTCTGCATTCTTCTTTCCCTATCTGAATCTTTCGATTTCCCTTTCTTACCTTATTGTTTCAGCTAGTAATTCAAGAACAGTATTGAAAAGGTGTGGGGACAATGGACATTCATGTCCCCTTCCTGACTTCCGTGAAATTGAGTCAAGTTTTTCTTCATTTAGGATGATAATTGATTGTGGGTTTTTTGTTTGTGGGTAGCTTTTATTGTTTTGGGATGCATTCCCTTTGGGCTACATTTTCTAAGACTTTTATGATAAAGGCATATGGTATTTTGTCAAAGACTTTTCATCTATTGAGATGATTATGTGATTTTTTCCTTTAAGTCTAATTATGTACTTTATTAATTTATTGACTTGCATATGTTGAACCACTCCTGCATTTCAGGGATAAAGTCAGCTTGGTCATGGTGTATAATCATTTTCATGTATATTTGTATTCTGTTTGCAGGTATTGTGTGTGTGTGTGTGTGTGTGTGTGTGTGTGTGTGTGTGTGTTTCTGAGTTCCATCAGAGATATTGGCCTTTAGTTTTCTTTTTGTTGTTGTTCTTGTGTCTTTATCTGGTTTGGGGATTAGAGTGATACTGTCTTGATAGAAGAGATTGATATGTTCCTTCTGCTTCTGATTTCTTTTGAACAGTTTTAAGAAGGATTTACTTTAGATCTTTGAAAGTCTGATAGCATTCTCCTGTGAAGCCATTTGGCCATAGCCCTTCTTTTGGTTTAAGCTGAAAGATATTTTTTAGGGTCTCAATCTCCTCATTATTTATGAAACTGTTTAGGTTGTCGACATTTTATTGGTTAAATTTTGGTTCATTCCTGACTTTGTTAATTTTATATTAATTTGGGTCTTCTTTTCTTTCTTTATTTGGTCCAAGAGTGTGTTTATCTTGATTATCTTCTTAATCAACCAGCTCCTAGATTTGTTGATTCTTTGTAATTGTTTTTGCTCCATTTTTGTTGATTTCTGTTCTGATTTTTATTTCTTGCCATCTATCGTGTTTGGATTTGTTGTTTTCCAACATTTTAAGTTGTTTTGTTAAGCCATTTACTTGTGGCCTTTCTGTTTCATTAGTGCAAGCACTTACAGTTATGAATTGCTCTCACAAGACTGCTTTCAATGTGTTTCAATGGCTTTGCTATATCCTGTTTTCATTTTCCTTTAGTTTAAGGAAATTTTTATTTCTGTCTTGATTTCTTCTATGAGCCATTCATCTATCAGTAATGAGGTGTTTAATCTCCATGAGTTTGTATATTTACTAGAGATTTGTTTATTGCTGAATTTAAGTTTTTTCTTTGAATTGTTTTCAGAGATGATACAAGGAGTCATTTCAATCTTTTTGAATTTGTAAAGATGTGGCTTTTGTGACAAGATGTAGTGTATTTTAGAATAGCTTTCATATGCTGTGTGAAATATTATTTAGATGAATCTTATTCCATTTGATGTATGATGTCAATTAATTCTGATATTTCTCTGCTTACATTTTGTTCAGATAACCTGATGATTGGATTAAGTAGGGTATTGAAATTACTTAATCTTAACTGATTGTGGTTAATCTGTATATTTAAACTTAATAGTAGAATTTTTATGAAATCAGGTGCCCCGAAATTTAGTGCTTACTTGTTTTGGATAATAATATCTTCCTGTTTGACTATTACCATGATTGAATGAAGTGTCCTTCTTTATTTCTTCTGTTTAGCTTTAGTTTGATGTCTATTTTGTATTAAGATAGCCATGCCTACTTGCTTCCTTGTTCCATTTGACTGGAGTATTTTGTCTATTGCTCTACTATAAGGTGATAACAATTTTTAAATTTGAGATGAGCTTCTTGTAGACAACAGATAGATGTTCTTTCTTGATTTATTGAGTTAGCCTGTGGTTTTTGATTGGAGAATTCAGCACACTCAATTAAAGTTATAACTTAATTGTGTGTGTTAATTGTGATCATTTTCTTGTTCAATTTTGGTGTTTTTGTTCTCAGTGGTAGTTTGTGTTTAATCATTATGGCTTCACATTTCTTCCCACATTCTCTCTGCTGTGTTAGTTTTTCTCTTTAGTCAGAAATAATGCTTTCTATGTATTTTAGGTTTTGTTTGTTGAATATAAAATTGGGTGGGGGATGTTTATGTTTTGGAAAGTTCTCCTTTAAGAATGGCAGATAGTTTTGCTGAGTATATTAGTCAAGGATGGCCACCATAGTCTTTTATGACTTGGAAGTCATTGTTCTAAGCTATTGTGGCTTTCAAAGTGTCCTTTGAAAAATCAGCTGTTATTCTGATGGGTATTGTTTTATATGTCTCTTGTGTTTTTTTCCTAGTGCTTTCAATACACTTTCTTTGTTGTGTATACTTAGTTTTTTAACTACGCTATGTTGTGGGTATTTTCTTTTCTAGTCTTGCCCATTTGGTGTTCTGGGTGTTTCTTATACTGGTAGATTTCTGAGAGATATGCTGGCTTGGTTTCTCAAATTTTTTAAAATTGAAATCTGTGCATATGACCTTCTTTTGTTAGTTTTGAATTTATAATGGTCAGAGCATGTTGGGGAAGAAAGGCTTTTCAATAAGGTTGGACCTAGAAATTGGAAATGGCTTGGGTGGAATGAAGTCAGGTGAATACTGGAGACTCAGCTGGTGTATAGGATATTATTAGGCAACTAACCCTTGAGTGTGGGTGTAGATCTAGCTAAATTGAATGGTTGGATATGGCACAGGTGGGTCTTTTGGGTTGGGAGATTGGTCTTTGCCAATGTCTAGAGATCTTCTGTGGAGAAGGCAAGGGAGGCCAGAAAATGCTAGGGTGCTGAATGAGGGACCTACAGGCAAGGGCAAGATCTGGCAGGTTGGCAGGTGTGGATGGAAAAGTCAGGGAGATTCACATAGCTAGACCTTGGGGGAGGACATAGGAAGTTTTGGTGGGTAAGGTATTTGTAAGTGGTTCAGAATGGAACTGTAGGTGGTTGCAAGTAGGGTGGGTCATGACAGAAGCTTAGAGGTTTGGTGTTGTGCAGGCATGGGTGGCCAAACCAAGCTGTAGCCCTGGTTGTTGGACCTGGACTAGATCTTGAGGGTTGTGGAGAAGGTTTGAATAGTTTGGTCAGGTAGCTTCACTAGGTTAGACTGTGGAGAAAGACATGGGAATTCTGGTTCATTTCTTTCTTTTAGAGGCAGGTTGGGCAACTTTTGAAGAAATGGTTTAAAAATATGGTAATATTTGGTCTACCATCATCACAAATTACTACTGTAAACACATGTGCAATAGATGCACTTACCAGTGGAGTTAATGAATAAAGGAACTCTTTGCAGAATCCCATATATATTTTCTAGAGAAGCCAGATGTAAACAATATGTCTTTGAAAAAAAATCACATAAGAGTGTGGGACTGCAATATTACCTGAATTACCTCTATAGCTTCTAAAATTAACATTTTGATCTCTTCTCCAGCATTTAACTAATAATGAAAAAATCTAACCTCTTTCTGTATAGACAATCACTATTTGGGTGAAATATGTAAGTCAGGATTTCATTAAGGGAAGATAAACTACACTAGGAATTTTAAAAATATGTATTTCTTTATTTTAAATCCCAACCATAATTTTAACTCCTTCCTCTCCTCCCAGTCCTGCACCCCCCAATCCACTCCTCTTCTGTTTCTATTGAGAAAATGGCAGGCCTTATATGGATATCAATGAATCATGGTATATTAAATTGCAGTAAGACTAAGCACCTCCCCTTGTATTAAGGCTAGACAAGGCAACCCAGTATGAGAAATAGGTTCCCAAAAGCCTGAGTGAGGTAACACAGACCTAGAAAGATAAACATGTCATGCATTCACTTATAAGTGGGTGTTAGTAAAGGATGAGCATGCTAAAATCCACAGACTCAGAGAGGCTAGGTAGCCAAAAGGGCTAAAGAGGGTAGCTGGAGTCTACCTGGGAAGAGCAAATACGAGAGATCTCCTTGGTCAGCTGTGGAAGGTAGGGATAGGAACAGGAGGGAACCATGTAGGAGTGTAGGGGAAGAGTACACTAGCAATTTAAATTGGAGGGATTAAGTATAAGAACCGACTACATTGTTGTTGGAAGGATAAACACTAAAGGGGAAGTTGAAGGAAGTACTCCTTAATATTTCCACTCCTGCACTCCTGGAAGACCTTTTGAATGTTAAATTGAATGGTATAATATAATTTTGTTTTATCATTAATAATAAATATTATTTGTTACTTATTAATAATAAATATGTTATTAATTGAAGCAAGGTTTAAAAATATCGAGGTTTGAGAGAGACAAAGAATGAAAGTGAACATAGATGAAAAGTTCAACTCAAGCAATAGATGACTCTATATCCTTTCCAATCCCATGTAAAGTACTTGACTACTTATAAGTCAAAACATTTTTATTCTAATTATTTTGAGAGATTTAATAAGGTCTTAAATTCTTGGTTCACTTTTAAATTAATCAGCAGGCTGTAAGATTCTCTTTGATCCACATATATCAATTATCAATTTATCTTTGAGGTTGATGCATATGACAATGAATTTTTCCAACTGCATAGCAATATCTGCTTAATTATACATGTTATTGTTAGAGACATCCATTTTTTCATGGAATTAAAAAAGTTTCATAATTTTGTTGAAGTCATTTAATGAAAGCAGTACTTCGATTGTGCACTGATATTCTCAGTAGTGTCTCTAATCACCAGTGATTGGGCTTCTAGGTGTTTATGATTTGTGATAAATAACTCCTTTCATGTCTGAGATTATGTGCTTTATTAAAACCATTTTATATCTGTCAGTGAAAGTTTTGGGTGAGATAAGTTGGTTCAGTAGCTGATATCATCATGTACCTTCTAGCAACCAGCATACTTTATCTTAGGAAATATTTATGCACAGAATAAAATAAAAGGAACAGAAAAGTTTGTGAGAAGGACAGAAAAATTTAGGTAGGTTGTTTGTGTAGATAATTACTTTTAAGGGGAAGAGCTGTCAAATAAACTCTTGTTTGTGATTAGAATTCATAGACATTTATTTCCTATCAAAGAAATTAGAGACAGTGCCCAGAGAAGGTCACTCTGAGCTTCATGTTCAAGTTTTTAGGTTGATGTTCTGGGTCCTTTCAATACCGTGGTTTTCTATTTTTCATATCCCTGTACTGGGACTATGTACTTCTTGTCTCTGCTTGAATCTTCAACAATTATCATGTGTCCTCTGGGCTGTCACACATCATCATTTTTTTCTTTTTAATCATATTTTCTCAGAAAATAGAAACAGTGATGACATATGGTTTTGGAATCAGGCTATTTCTCCCTCCATTTAAAAATGTCTGAATACCACATATTTCCTTCTAGATAAATTAGGCACTTCTGAAAACAGGATGAGATTTTTGAGACCTACAGCTATGCTTAATTATAATACCTTACATTTGCATAATGTTTTAAAATATACTGTCTTCTGTAAAGGCACTTACCTCGTTATATTTTAATTGTATTGTTTACAAGTCTGTCTCTTGTAATAGAATGTGAGCTTTAGAGGGCCAAAAAATAGGTATATGTCCTACCTGGCAAGCCCAGTGCCAGACATATTAACAATTCTTTAATAATCAGTTGTTGAATATCGGCTAAATATTGTATTAGTTTTCCTCACAAGAGAAGTAGATGAGTCTTAGATGGAGAATCCATTTAAAAGTCTATTACATAGATGGGTCTCAGCAAAAGTTTTTGAATTAAGTAGACTCCTGCAATGCCAGCAGGACTGATAGCAAGATGCTTGTAGGACATGGAGCCATGGAATGAAGACCTTTGATTCTTAGATAAGAACTTCCTTCTAATCTCTATACTGACAAACACCAAGAAGAGCATAGAGTGCTATTCTTTTGGCTCTTTAAGTGAACACAATGATTCCCTTGAAGTACTATATCATATAATATCATCTTGCTAACAGAGAGAGTTCAAAACCA
The DNA here is from genome assembly GCF_003668045.3 of Cricetulus griseus. NCBI lineage: Eukaryota > Metazoa > Chordata > Mammalia > Rodentia > Cricetidae > Cricetulus > Cricetulus griseus. The sequence goes on from NC_048604.1 coordinate 91,118,180, forward strand.
TCCCTTAAACAAATATTCCTCCCAGAAAGGTAAGGTCAGAACAGTAGATTTACCTTCACTAGTAGCTTTTGATTGCAGTTGGAGCAGGCTGCAGTGGATTTCATGTCTAATTTTATCAGTTTTCACTGTAAGCTCCAAGGGGTCAGTGTCTGTCATGTTTAGCAGTGTGTTCCTAGCACCTGGGATATTGTAGGAGTTGTCATAAGTTAACTCATAGGTCCTGTTCTTTGTTTGATTTACCACTATGCAACTTGTTTTGGTCAATGTGATGTCATTAGGCCCAAGGTTTGAAAGGCAGATCAGAAGATCAAAATGTGCTTGCAAGTAGGATTTGTCACATTGTACCTCAACTATAGCTACAAGACAGGTAAATTACTAGACTAACATTATGTTTTTTTTTTTTTCTTTTCGTAACCTTCTCACTAAAACAATCCATGCATGCATTACTATATGTTTGCTCTCCCCATCTCCCTAGTCCCCATTTCTACTAGTTTCCTTTCTCCCCAAAACAGGCTGCTTTGATGTTAAATTCCCTCTCTTGTTTCCTGCTCCCTATCCCTTTAATGTTAGGCCTCTTCACCTTTCATATTGAACTTTTCTATTTTCATGTCACGCTCATACACACACACACACACACACACACACACACACACACACACACACACACACAAATTCTACATATGGAGAAAGCCAATGTTATTTGTCTTTCATATCTTGTACAATTTCTGGTTCTAAGAGGAGAATGAGAGACATAAGGAACAGAGCTCATCTAGGGCAGATTGGTCTACCTCCTGTGGTCTCAGCAGAGTTGCTTACCTGAGTCGATATTGAATTAGCTGGCCCTCATTCAACATAGATGTATGAGAAGAGTATAATGATTGTCAGTTAAAACTGTGATTTGGTGTGTCCCATACAGTACATTTGTGGCATATCTGGTTCAAATTCTTAATGAATATTTATTGAATGAATGCACAAATGGTATTGCAAAGCCAGATACTCTCAGTTACCAATTTCTCTTCCAGTATTAGCTTCCTCAAAAGAAGCTGTCAGATGGTAAAACACAGAAGAAAATGGCCAAAGTCATCCACGAAAAGACCCACATATTACTGATAGCTCTGGCAAACTTAAACATCACTGAGACAAATATATCAAATCAGGTAAATAGTATGAACTATGTCTCCTGGAAATTTCATAAAAGTGTGAAGTTGAAAAGAGATAGTAGATTTAGAAAAAGCTGAATGTCATCCACTAATATCATTGCCAGATTTTACCAAAATGACTCATATATATGTTTCATCGGGAAACATAATATTTCAGAAAACAATGTTTCACAGAAACCAGGAGCTTGAGTGTGTAAATGCCATTACACTTATTTTTATTTTTGTAACTGCATAGACATAATATCTGATATCATCATTTCTTCTCAGTTATTCAAGATTATATTTATGAGGAAAAATAGCTGTTTGATTTCAGGTACTTAGTTATGACATCAGGAGTGCACTAGGTGACCAGCCATGACTTCCCCAACACTCTCTTGTTCTAAGGTGTCTCTCCTGTATAGTATTGTTCTGTACTGTACTATATCGCACTTGACACTATGTCATTGGGGGCTGCTAAAACAACGCTTACATGGTCCTATCTCTTGTTCAACTATTCTGCCTAAATATTTCTTCTGCCTGCTTAGTGATCTCTGGTTCCTCAGCCCTGACAAACTTTCTTAAATTCATTTTTTAGATATATATCTTTTAACAATTTTTTGAGATTATGACTTGATTACAGTATTTCTCCCTTCCCTTTTCTACCTCCCAAATCTTCCCATATATACTTTCCCACTCTCCTTTAAATTCATAAACTCTTTTCCCCAGTAATCATTATTGCACACGAGCACACACACACACACACACACACACACACACACACACACACACACACCCCTAGTATAACCAGTTCAGTCCATATAGTGCTACTTGTAGGTATGTCTGGTATAGTCTACCCTGAGAAAGGCTCATTCTTCTGCTCAAGCTTTTCTCATTTCCTATAGACTTTTTTTGGGTAGGACAGAACACCTTTTGGCTTTTCCTGATTGGCTTTCTTTAACTGTCAGCATCTCACTATTTGTAACCTACTTCTGCTTTTCATGAACATTGTGTGGTTTGGAGGACATCAGTGGTTTCTTGTATATCTAATATGATTAAGGTTTTAACTTTTTGGAGCATCTATAGAAAAAACCTTTAAAGTGATCCTTGGGTTAGCTGGGCTACAACCAGTATAGGAAGTTCTAAGTTGAACCTATATGTAAGTAAAGAGTTCATAAACTATTGACCTTCCATTGACAGCTGTGATGTCAGTACAGTCTCCAGTCTGTACAAGATTACTTGCCTTCATTTATTCTACTGTGATTTGTAACTGTTTTGTAGGGGAAATAAAGCCAATAATGCAGCCACTGTCTCTCATTTCCTTCACCTCTTTCTAGTTCTGCCTTAAAATGGAGAGCATACCTCCATTTTATATCACTCATGAGAATGAAACTCCTGAACACGTGGATCATTACTGAACCATTTCTGATAAGTGGTTCATCTAATGTTCTTCTATGACAGTTGTGTAATTAGGTGGCAGAGTGGAAAGAAAGAAAATATGGAGTAAAACAGGTCCAGACTCATAACTGGGCTTTACACTTTACTACCAGTTAGGCATATCAGTTTTCAGCTGTGCAATGGAATAAACCTCATCTATCAAGTGAAGATCAATCATAGTTTCAACTTGATTGTACTTTTTAAAAGTTTAGTGATATACATGTGTGTATAAATTTATCATAGCATGTCAGATGTATGAATTCAACATATGTAGTCATTATTCATCTTATTGTCAATATATTAACTAGATATTTGTAAAACAATGTCACAAAGAATAATTTAGCCTAAAACCTACAGTTATATCAATAAAGAACTGTTATTAATACATACACAGATATATGTATGCATATATGAGTATATATGAAAGTGTACAGATATGCCTATGTATTAATAAGCATAGCATATATGTAATTCCTATATGTTGGTAGACATTTTATATATTGATTTTCACTCTCTTTTTGTTTTCCCAGATATGCTTCTGTAGCAAACTATTAAAATATTTTTAAAAGGTGTTTTTTTTATTATTGGTGTATATTCATTTCATAAAGTTATCAGTTTCATTTTACTATTTTCATACATGTATAACATTTTTTGAATTACAGCTTCCCATTACCCTTCCCTGTTTCTTCTCTCCCTACCACCTGTTATCCCACAATGGTATCCAAATTTCTTCCTACAGTGCTATATGGACAGTTCATAATCACCACAACTAAAACTCTTCTCTTGCTGATAATCTGCATTAAGTTCCATGGTATTTTCTAAGTTTGTGTCTCACAGATGACATATCACTGATTTTGTGTTTATCTTAAGTAAAAAAGTAATCAAAAGTAAAAGTGCTCTAAATTCATCTTTGTATGCTCAAAGGTCAGCCATTTTTCTAGATGGGATGGCAAGAATTATTTGTATATAATAGTCACATTTTTCATAAAGGACTGTTATCATTCACTTGACGATACCCCACAGATTAGGCAGCCAGAAACCAAATTCAGTGCTCCAAAATGTCAAAGCATTAGGTGACAAAGAAATACTTTCACAGTCACAGTGTGAAGTGCAAAGGAGGCTTTTACCTGGAATTTTGACTAGAACTCACATGTGAGAACAAAGAGCACTAAGTCCCCAGTGTTTTTAGTTCATAGAATTACCAGTCCTTAGGAACAGCCTGTAGGGGTTGCCTACTGAGAACACAGTAGATCAGGTGCCAATAGCTCTCTTCTATTTGCATGCTTTACCCTTAATTGAAAATATGAATATGGGGCATAAAGCCATTATGGGGAAAGTTAGAGATTGGAAAAACAACAATCTTTGCTTTCTTCTCTATGCTCCATAGAACATTCAGCTGGTCTCTTCCTTCCAACAAGGCTGAATACAGCACGATTATCACAATTAGAAAGTAAGATAATCGCCGGGCATTGGTGGTGCACACCATTAGTCCCAGCACTCAGGAGGCAGAGGCAGGTGGATCTCTGTGATTTCAAGACCAGCCTGTCCTACAAGAGCTAGTTCCAGGACAGCCTTCAAAGCCACAGAGAAACCCTGTCTTGAAAAAAACAAACAAACAAAAAAGAAAGTATGATAATCTAGAATGTCTGAGAGGCATAGAATTGTATGTGATTCGCATTTCCATCTAGGAGTCGTTTGTGCCCAAGAAAACTGAAAAGCTCTTCATTACCACCCTAAGAGGTAGGCCAACATAGTGATATAGTGCCACTATCAAGTCCCCAAAAGAAAAATGCTAAGGAGGAATGGGAAAGAGGCCAACTTCAGCAGGCTCTTACATTATAAGACAATGGTCAAGGAAGATATCCCTTGGGTCACTCTGGAGAATCTGTGTTCTGTTCTCTGACTTCAGAGAACCAATACTTGAATTTGTACCCAGGAACCTAGATCAGGTAGATTTAAACAAAAGCAATGGAGACACTAATAAAAAAAGGATAGTGACCTCATCATAATCACAAAGCAACTATAAATATTAAAGCAAGGGAATGTAAGAACAAGTTCTTTCTCATCTCTCTCCTCATTATGCGTGTGTTGGGGGGGGATCTGTTAAAAGGGTGCAGTATATGAGATAGCATTGTTCCATTATCTTTGTTTAACTCCAGTTCTAGGGTAATCACTAGACACTCAGGCTCAAAGACTCTGAATAAAATGTGATATTGGAAATTGTGTGTGTGTGTGTGTGTGTGTGTGTGTGTGTGTGTGTGTGTGTGTGTGTGTGTGTGTGTGTGTTTTGCATGCACAAATGCAAGTACGGAGGCAAAAATGATGTTGGGTGTCTGTCTAACATTTCTCTCTCTCCAAAAAGCCCCTGACAGCCACCTGTCTCTACCCTACACAGTACTGAAGTTACAGATAGCACATTCATGCTGACTTTTTCTTTAACGTGGTTGCTAGGGATTTGAATCTGGGTTCTCATGCTTTTAGAGAAAGCACTCTTACTGAGCCATCTTGTAACCCAGATATTGGAATTTGAAAATAGGCAATGATAATTTTTAAATTGCCTTAGTATTAAAATAACATTAATGATCTATTATATCTAATATCTAAAAGTACATAAACTATGACTCACAAAATTCACCCAGCATTTTTTACTGAAAAATTGATTTTTTCATACAATATATTTTGATTATAGTTTCCCTCCCCTAGCCCTTCTCAGATCCTCCTCACTTCCTCATCCATGCAAATCCACTCCCTTTCTTTGTCTCTAAATAGAAAATAGTCATCTGAAATAATAAAATAATACAAAAGAAAAACAAGCAAACCAGAAGAGGACAAAACAAATGGGGGCAGGGGAGAGCCAAAGACAAAGCACAAAAAAAAGACATACAAATGTAGAGACACAGACAGTCATGCACAGAGGAAACTCATAAAAACAAAATCAGAAACAATAACATACACGCAAAAGATCTATAGGATAAAAAACTCAGACAAAGCATCATGAGGCAAAAAAAAAAACCTCCCTCAAAAATACCAGTCAGTAGGGGTGAAGTCTCTAGTAGGCACTAGCTTGACTGTGTTCAGTGAGTTACACAGGCATTGTTTTCAACAATAGGGCCTTACCACCAGTTTGAGGAGACAAACAGATAGCCTTGGTAACAGCCTGGGTTGTTTAGGGGGGTTTCTATGACGTCCCTGTGGCCAACAGCATAATTAGATATGACCCATTCCTGACCCTGGAAGTTTCATTTGTTAGCAAGAGATGTCTAATTGTGGTTTTGTCTCCCCGATTTTTTGGTGATTCCATTTAGGTTTTTTTCATATATGTATATACTTTAAGAAGCTTCTACTGTATTAGGTTTCCATACAAACTCTCAAATGGCCCTCTCTTTAGTTATCCTTCATGGTATTACCTTCTTTAACCCTTCTTTCCCTCTATCTCCCTGTTTGATTCACTCATTCTAGTGCCCCTTCCCCAATCCATCCATAAATATCTATTCTATTTCCCTGTCCTAGGAAGATCCTTTCTTCTACCTCTTAGTCCCTTATTCTACACCTAAACTATGTCCTATATGGATTGTAGCTTATTTATTGAAGACTTAAAACATAATACCTACATATAGTATTTGTCTTTTGGGGTCTGGATTGCATCTGGATGATTTTTCTAGCTCTATCAATTTACTTGCAAAATTCATGATATCATTTTCAAGCATCTGTTAGTATTCTATTGTATAAATATATCACAATTTCTTTATCCATCCATCAAGTGACAGAAATGGAGGCTGTTTTCAATTTCTGTCTATTACAAATATAGCAGCAATGGACACTGTTGAGTAAGTGTCTCTGTGGTAGGATGTTGAGTCCTTTGGGTATATTTCTAAGGACGGTGTAGCTGGGTCTTGAGGTAGATCAATTCCAAGGTTCCAGAAGAACCCTCACAATAATTTTCATACTGGCTATATAAGTTTGTACTCTCACCAGACATGGATGAGTGTTTCCATTACCCCATATCCTTAGCAACTTATCTGTCTTTTGTTTAATTGATCTTGGCCATTTTGACTGGTATAAGATTAAATCTCAATGTAGTTTTGATTTGCTTTCCCCCAATGGTTAAGGATGTCAAACATTTCTTAAAGTGTTCCCCAACCATTTGTGTTTTCTCTATTGAGAACTCTCTGTTTAGACCTATATCCAATTTTTAATTGGGTTGTTTTCTTGACAGCCAATTTTTAGTTCTTTATTTCATTGATAAGGCATCTATTGGATGTACAGTTGGCAAAATTCATTTCCCTTTTGTGTAGCCTGCATCTTTGTTCAAATGATGGTGTCTTTTGCCATATAGAAGCTTTTTCAGTTTCATGAGATCCCATTTATTAACTGTTGATCTTAGTGCCTGTGTTATCAGTGTTCTGTTTAGAAAATCTCCTGTGCCAATAAGTTTAAGGCTATTCCCCAATTTCTCTTCTATTAAATTTAATGTACCTGGTTTTACATTGATGTCCTTGATCCATACAGAGTTGTATTTTGTATAAGTTGATAAATATGGATCTATTTGCATTCTTTGACTTGTAGAAATCCAATTTTAACAGCACCATTTGTCAAAGTTTGTATTTATGGTTTCTTTATAAAAATCAGGTGGACATAAGCATGTGGACTTAGGTCTGGGCCTTCAATTCAACTCCTTTGATCAATGTCCATCTTTTTTTCTCCCAGTATCATGCTGTTTTTATTGCTAATACTGTGGGAAAATTTGAGACCAGGTATGATGATACCTCCAGCAGTTCTTTTATTATTCAGGATTATTTCAGGCATCTCATATGTTTCATATTTCCATGTACAGGTGAAAAATGGCCTTTCAAGTTCTGTGAAGAATTTGTGTTGGGTATTTTGATCCCTATTAAAACTGCATCATGTCTGTAGATAGCTTTTGGGAGGATGACACTTTTCATTATTAGTCTTACTGGGTATTGGAAGATCTTTCTGTCTTCTCTTATCTTCAATTTCTTTCTTCAGTGTCTTAATGTTTTAATTATACAAGTCTTTCAATTGCTTGAGTTGTCCTTGAAGATATTTTGTTTTGGGAGGAACTATTGAAAAAGGTATTGTATTCCCTGATTTTTTATCAGGCTGTTTGCCATTTCAATGTAGGTGGTCTGCTGATGTTTGTAAGTTAATTTTGTATACAGCTACTTTGCTGAAAATGATTGTTTGTTGCAGGAATTCCCTAGTAGAATTTTTCAGTTTCTGTATACATGCTTTCATGTCTTCTGCAAACAAAGATCTTTGACTTCTTCCTTTTGAATTTGTATCCCCTTCATCTCATTCAGTTGTCTTATTGCTGTAGCTAAAACAGTAGTTCTTAACCTGTGTGACATGACCCCCTTTAGGGTCAAATGACCATTTTACAGGAGGTTTGTAAGACCATCTGCATATCCAATATTTACATTACAGTTCATAAGAATAGCAAAATTACAGTTATGAAGTATCAATGAAAATAATTTTATGGTTCAAGGCCATCACAACATAAGTAACTATATTAAAGGTTAAAAGCATTAGGAAGGTTGAGAGGTAAGACTGAAGTAAGACTTCAAGTAATATATTAATAGATATGGAGACAATGAAAACCTAGTATTGTTCCTGATTCTAGTGGAATTTCTTTGAGTTTTTTTCTTTCAAGCTGCTGTTGGGTATGGGCTTACTGTAAATTTCCTTTATTATGTTTATGTATGTCGCTTGTATGCCTAATCTCCCAGGACTTTTATCATAAAGAGGTGCTGGACTTTTATCATAAAGGGCTGTTGGATTTTGTTGAAGGTCTTTTTTTGTCTAATGAGATGACCATGTGGTTTTTATAATTCAGTTGGTTTTATATGGTGGATTATATTTACTGCTTTATGTATGCCGTATCATCTCTGCATCTTTGGGATGAAAACTAGTTAATCACGTTGGATAATCTTTTTTGTGTTCTTGAATTTGATTTGCAAGTATTATTGAGAAATTTTTGCATCTATGTTCATAATGGAAATTGGTCTGTAGTTATCTTTCTTTGTTGGTTTTTATGTGGTTTGCGTATCAGGGTAACTGAGAGCTTGGCAAGGGCCCTTATGATTCCATTTTTGTGGAATAATATAATATAATATATATAATATAATAATATAACTCTTCTTTGAAAGTCTGGTAGAATTCTATGCTAAAACCATCTGGCCCTGGGCTTTTTTTTCCTTAGAAGAATTTTAATGACTGCTTCTGTTTTGCTAGGGGTTATAGGTCTGTTTAAATTGCTTACCTGGTACTGATTTAACTTTGGTAGGTAGCATATCAAGAAATTTATCTGCTGGGCATTGGTGGGGCACACCTTTAATCCCAGCACTCAGAAGGCAGAGGCAGGCAGATGATTCCCGTGAGTTTGAGGCCACCCTGGTCTCCAGAGAGAGTCCCAGGACAGCTTCCAAAGCAATACAGAGAAACCCTGTCTCAAAAAACAAAAACAAGAAAAAAATAAGAAATTTATCCATTTCTTTTACATTTTCCAATTTAGTGGAGTGCAGATTTTTAAAGTGTTTCCCTATATTTCTCTGGATTTCCTCAATGTCATTTGTTATGTGTTCCCTTTTATCTCTAATTTTATTAATTGGTGCCTTCTTTCAATCTTTTAATTAATTTGTCTAATGGTTCATCAGTCTTTTTGATTTTATCAAAGAACCAACTCTTCATTTTATTCATTCTCTGTATTTTTTGTTGTTTGTTTCTATTTTATTTATTTCAGGCCTGAGTTTGATTATTTCTTTTTGTTACTCCTTTTGAGGGCTAATTTTGCTGTTTTTCTAGAGCATTCAGGTGTGCCATTAAGTTAATAATATGGGATCTCACCAATTTTTAAAAATATAAGTATGTAGTGCTATGAATTCCCTCTTAAAACCACCTTCATTTTGCCCCATATTTGGATATATTGTCTTTTCATTTTTATTTAATTATAAACAATTTATAATTTCATCTAAATTTCTGCTTTGATGTATTTTTAATTCAGTGGTGATTTGTTTAGTTTTAATGGCTTACAAACATCCTGTTGTTTCTGTTATTATTGAGATACAGTTTTAATTCATGGTGGTCATGATGAAGACCGTTATTTCAATTTTCTTGTATCTATTTAGCCTTACTTGGTGTCCAAGTATTTGGTCAATTTTGGAGAAAGTTCCATGAGGTACAGAGAAGGAGGTACATTATTTTTTGTTTGGGTGAAATGTTCTGTAAACATCTGCTGGGTCCATTTGGTTTATAATATCAGTCAGCTCCAGCATTTCTCTGTTTAGTTTTTGTCTGGATGTCCTGTCTATTGGTTTTGAAGTTACCCGCTATCACTGTGTAAAAGTCAATATAAGATATAAGTTGTAGTAGTGTTTCTTTTATGAACTTGGGCACCCTTGTGTTTGTTGTATAAATGTTTAGAACTGCAGTATCACCGGGGTGGATTTTTCCTTTAATGAGTGTGGAGTATCCTTCTCTCTTTCTTTTTATTAGTTTTGGCTTGAAGTCTATTTTGACAGATATGAAAGTGGCTACACTGGTTTACTTCTCTCTTAGTTTGTGTCTTTTTATTGGAAAATCGAGGCCACTGATGTTAAGAGATACCAATGACCAATAATTGTTGATTCATGTTATTTTTTTGTTACATTGTGGATTTTTTTCTCCTCTTTTAATTTGCTGGTCTGGGATTATTTTTCCTTGTGTTTTCTTGCATGAAATTAGCTTCTTCAGATAGAAATTTTCCTTCTAGCATCTTCTGCGTTGATGTATTTGTAGATAGCTACTGCTTAAATTTAGTTTTATCATGGGTATAGTAGTATGGGCTGACATCTGTGATGGTCTCTTAGTTTTAGAGTTTCTATAATAGGTCTGTCTTTGTATGTTACTTGATTTTTCTCCCTTGAAGCTTTTTTTTGTTGTTGTTAAAGATAGGGTCTCTATATATAGTCCTGGAACTCACTATGCCTGTATGTAGACTAGATTGGCTTTGAAATCAGAGAGATCCTTCTGCCTCTGCCTCTCCAGTGCTAGCATTAAAGGCTTGTGCCATCATGGCTTTCCCCTTTCAGCTTCTTAATATTTTTCTTTGTTGTCTCTGTGTAGTGTTAATCATTATATGTCATGGGGAATTTATTTTCTGGTCCAGTATATGTGGTGTTCTTTGTGCTTCTTGTACCTTGATAGGCACCTCCTTCTGCAAGTTAGAGAAATTTTCTTCTTTGTTGTCATTGAAAATATTTTCTGTTTTTTTGACCTGGGTTTCTTTTACTTCCTCTATTCCTGTTATTCACAGATTTTGTCTTTTCATAGAGTTACAGGTTTCCTGGAGGTTTTGTACCTGAACTTTTTTTAAATTATTTTTTATTAGTTCAAATTAGAAACAAGCCTGCCCCATCTCCCTCCCCACCTCCCCTACCAACCCCACACCACATCCCCCTCTGCTCCCCAGAGAGGGTAAGGCCCTCCATGGGGGATCCCCAAAGTCTGTCATATCATCCTGGGCAGGGCCTAGGCCCTCCCCCATGTGTCCAGGCTGAGAGAACATCCTTCCACGTGGGATGGGCTCCCAAAGTCCTTTCTTACTCCAGGGATGAGTACTGATCTACTACTAGAGGCCCCATAGAGTGCTGAGGTCTCCTCACTGACATCCATAGGGGTCTGGATCAGTCCTATGCTGGCCTCCCAGACATCAGTCTGGGGTTCATGTGCTACCCCTTGTTCAGCTCAGCTATTTCTCCTGGACTTTTTTATATTTAACATTTTGCTTGTCTGAAGTATCAGTTTCTTCTACTTTGTCTTCAATACCCGAGATTCTCTCTTCCATCTCTTTTAGTCTGTTGGTGAGCCTTACCTCTGAGTATTTTGTTTGACTTTCTAAATATCTCATTTCCCATTTTACCTCAGTTTTGGTTTTCTTTGTGGAGATTCTATCTCCACTTTGAAGTCTTGACCTGTTTTCTTCAGTTTGTTCTACTGTTTGTTTGAGTTTTCTTAGTTTTTTTATTGGTTTTTTAAGACAGGGTTTCTCTGTGTAGCTTTGGAGCCTATCCTGGCAGTCACTCTGGAGACCAGGCTGGCCTTGAACTCACAGAGATCCACCTGCCTCTGCCTCCTGAGTGCTGGGATTAAAGGCATGTGCCTCCTACACCCAACTCATAGATTAAGGGGGATTTATCCTTTCTTCTTTAAGGTACTTGAACATATTCATAATGGCTATTTTGAAGTCCTTGTCCTGTGCTTCAGCTGTATTGCATCTCTCAGGTCCTACAGTAGTAGGGTTGATGGGTTCCAGTAGAGACATATTGTCCTGGCTGTTGTTGATTGGGTTTTTATGCTGGTGCCTAGACATCTGGGTCTGGGAGGCACAGACATATAGGTGCTGATATCTGCTCTTGTCTTTGTTGGATTGGTATCCTGCTCTTTGGTTCCTGTTGCCCTCTCTGGATCTTAGGAGAGTGTGGTAGGTGTGAGTTTCCTAGTAGGGTGTGCTTTTGATACTCTGATAGGTGTGGCCACTGGGGATACTGGGTAGAATGTGCTTTTAGATATTGTGCCTGACAGAAAAATATGGGAGTCAGTTAGAAGAGGGTGACTAAAAACGTCCATAGGAAAGAGGAAAGCTAGGTCTGCCAGGAGGATCTGAGGAGTCCCCAAGAGACTGCTACAAGGCTGAGGATGAGACTGGACTGGAAGTGGAGAACAGGAAGGAGATGGAAGACAACCCATCTGATTCCCAGGCTGTGGACTGGTCAGTGGATTCCCATGTAAGAGTGTGCTACGGGGTATTGTTAGCTGACACAGAGGGATGGGGTAAAGGAGGAAGGCTGGGTCTTGTATGGATTTGTGGCTTTTCCAAGAAATGGAGGCTCACCTGGCATTTTGTCAAATACTCCACATTTACCATGTTAAATATTAAACAAAAAATTTAGATTTCAAAACAAATGAAATAGGTACATATAGACCCAGTATAGTGGAGTTTTCTGATTCTTTGCTATTTTTCACTTTCTTCTAGGGCACACAACTAGCCTCCCTTACAGTTGAGTGTAGTCAGGGTGGCCATTTCTTACTCTTTCTCTGTTTCCTCTAGATAGTTCTATCATTGTTTCTGTCCTTTGTCAGCTCAATACAGACAATAAAGCTATTAGGATGCTAAAGATACAAGAAGAATGAATCTGAATGCATGAATTGTCACATAGGAGACGAGTTACACACTGGCTAGGACATGAGCTTTGGAGTTTTATATAAGCAAGGAGTATACTTCTATTAATTGAGCTGTATATTTAAGGGGTCTATTTACTAGAGCAGCTTAGTAATCCTACAGTAGGAATTTTCCCATTCTCATCAGAAGTTGTATTCTTTCTGATTTGTGACTAGTATTTAGTTACTTTTGTTTCCCCAATTTTTCCTTTTGTGACTGAGAATAAAGTGATTATGAGATCCTAGGGGTGTAATATAACTGAGCAGGGGTGTGCTAAATGTAATTAATAGAATCAAATTTCACTTATTTTCATTCTTTTTCTTTTTTATTTGTTTTTAAGTCAATCTCCCTTTTAATGTAAGACTAGTTAGCACTGGGGATGGCCAAACAGCATTTATTTATGACTAGCAACAGAGGCTACCATAGAACCTAGCCCAAACTTGTATGATTGCTTAGTCATGAGTTCAGTACTTGGAGGCTAGCAACCCAGTGTATTCTATCCCTTTGTCAAAAGAAAGACTCATAATTGTGGTATTTTCTTACCACCAGGAAAGAAAATTATGTAGGAGCAAAGGAGATTTGTCTTGTTAAAGAAGCAAGTCTCTAGCAATTGTTAGATAACCTTAAAAAGCTTGAAGGTAGTTCATCTGTGTTCATCAAATTTCATCCTGACCCTTCCCAAATTAAACAAATGTAAACAGAGAATTTTGGGTCAAATAAAATGTAACAACTAGAGTTTGGATCCCCAGAACTCCCTGGCAAGGCGGCTTCCTATATACTAGAGGCAGAAAAGCCCTGGGGCAAGCTGCTTGCCTAGTCTTGCTGGAATCCATGAGCTCCAGGTGCAACAAGAGAAACTGGCTCTATAAACAATGTGGAGAGCTATTGAGAAAGACACCTGATATTAACTCCTGGCTTCCATGTGCATGCCTACTGCGGTGGTTTAAATGAGACTGCCCCTATAGCCATATTGGCATGCTTGGTCCTCAGTAGAGCTGTTTGGAGGAGATTTGGATGTGTGACTTTTTTGGACGAGGTGTATCACTGGGAGTGGGCTTTGAGGTTTCAAGAGTCCATTTCAGGCCCAGTGTATCTCCACTCTCCTCTCCCTTCCCTTCCCTCTCCTCTCCTTCCCTTCCTGCTCCACTCCTCCCCCTTTTCTCTCTCTTCCCTTCTCCTTCTCTCTCCCCTGCCTGCATGTAGATTAGTATGTAAAGATCTCAGTTACTGAATCAACACCATGCCTGTCTGCTTCCTGATAGGATGACAGTGGACTAACCCTCTGAAACTGTAAGCAAGCTCCTAATTAAATTCTTCCTGTTATAAGGAAAGGAATTTTCAGGTTAGAGAATTGTTGAAATTTGAAATATAGAAACATTAAAATTAAATAATTAATGACGTGTATTTATACATTTGTGAAAAGTTTATACATCTTGTTTATAATTATTTAGGCTACTACTTTAAAATCCACTCTAGATTTAGCGTAAGTAATTACAGAAATTACAACTCAAAAATACCCACTGAGGAAAAAAATTGTGATAGAAATTACCAAGGGTAATTTGCAAACAAAATTAGAATAACCAATGTGTTTGATAAAATGTCATAAACAGAGATAGTGTGAAGTATTTTCCTATTGATTCTGTGGTTGTGGCTGGCATTTTTTTTTTGCTTTACTACTCTATTAGTGATTTATCTGAAGCTAAAGGCAGATGACTGGATGATTTGTGAGGCCTACCTAATGCCCAGGTGATAGAGATCAATGGTTTGCTCTAAGAAGTGTAAAATGTATCATCTCTAACGAACAAATGATACTTCTAAAAATAATTTTTGAAGCAAAGAAGTAAAACTTGAAATTTACAGGCAGGAAAGAAACATCAGAAAGTTCGTCAGCCTCGTGACTCAATTGGCATTTCTCTCAATCAAACTTTATCTGGTAGCCCTGTTGAAAAGAAGCAAGTGCCTCCAATGATATTAATTTCTAAACAGTCTTCTTTTTGGAAGCAGGAAGAATTCAGTTTGATACACTGCATTTTGCTGTATCACTCCTACTCAAACTAAACTTAAGAACAAGAGACTATTAAGCCCAAATGAACCAAAATATGTGTCAAAGTGTGATACATACAATCCTGAATGCTTTCTTACATGTAATATTATAGAGACTGACCAGGCTGTATTTATGTATTCAGGAATACATATATATGTAATCCACACAAAGTAAATAAAAAGAAATAGATGTAACTAAATTAAACATGGCTAATAAAGAACTCATTTAAAAATAATTGTATATTTAAAGCAAAATTTTGGAAAAGCCAAGTGAAAACATATCAGAAAGTGAACATAGTACCCAGAGAGAATTATTTTCTTGTCTATATTTATGTAAGATATTTCATGGTTCTCCTATATTTAAAATATTTTCAGGTTTTCCATTCCAAATCTGAGGCTGATATTACTGTACAAGCAAATGGAAATATTCAAAATGAGAAATGTAACAAAGATTTTTGAAATGCCTATAGAAATGTGGTAAGCATTATTTTTTAACAACAAGTTAAATTTTTGCAAGTGTCAGTTAATGCTTTTATTATGGTAGAACTGCATTAATATTCTATAAATGAGAGACATTAATGCATCCTAGCTATGTTATATCATTTGTTTATGGTAGTCAAGGAAGAAGTCCAACATCAGGATGTTTGTAAACTAATAAATGTCTACATAGAATTTAGAAAGAACTGGGTTGTTTGGTTTACAGTATTGTACTGTAATTCTTGACAATGGATATAGAATCTTTTGTTAATTCTTTTACATATTAAAGATGTTATTATTACTTATTAGTACATATATGAAGATTGTTAAAGTAAGGAAAACTAGAAAATTGATTTTCTGCAGGAAATTCTTTTTTCTGTAAGTAATAATGGGCTAGTTATTAACTATGGCAAAAATAAAGACTTTGGATAGTTTCCTTAACTAAAAATATTTATTATATGTAATAAATGTCATAATATAATATATATATTTATAATATAACTCTTAAAGTAAATGATAATTAAGTGACAACTTTTGCACACTAGAATAAATTTAAGAGGGAATCCAGAATTTTCCTTCACTTTATATGTCCCTTGATTAAAACCTGAGCAGGGCTTTGGGAGCATATTGAGTTGTTTCCATTTTCAAAAAACATTTTGGTTCCTTCATGCTGAGCATTTTTCCAAGACAGCCTTTTAAAATATTTCTCCCCTGTTTTCCTTAGAGTCATTTCTAGCACTTTAGAAGCAAATACAGTATGTTTACGCTATCTAAGAATCTGCTAGTTTTTTTCTAGTCTGCTACTGATGTTAAAACTGCATCATTTGTAACAACCCTAAAAAGCTGAAATTTCAATAAGTTGAATTATTTTTCATTGAAAATTTAGCATCATCTTATTATTTACAATCTTTCTTTTTATTCTTGTGCATCAGTCAGAGTAGGGTGAGTGTTATAGCAATAATCCTGTACATCTCAAGAGCTTAATACAATGAAGGATTTCTACTTTTCATGCCATGATTAATCTCAAGTATGCAATATAGGCAATTCTACTCCACTGAGTCATTCAAACGTCTAACTCCTTTCATCATGGGGCACTGATCATTTCTACATATATTTCATTGGTTATAATTGATACTATGATTCTTTCTAGTTGTAATCTAATTATATGACCAGGAGGAAAAGAGAATGATATTTTTGTAAATGCAGTTGTTTCTATATTATCCCCACACCAAATTGGAATAATATTCCATCAAAGGTCTGGAATAGATGTCACCATTAAAATCAGAGAGGATTTTGTTTTTCGTTTCTCTGTGTAGCTTTGTATACCAGGCTGGCCTTGAACTCACAGAGATGCACCTGCCTCTACCTCCTGAGTGCTGGGACTAAAGGTGTGCACCACCAATGCCTGGCAGGGATATTGTTTTATAGAAATACTTTGCCTTTGAAGTCTTCCTGGTACATACTATACACCTCAAACTGGCATTGGGAAGACTGAGGCTTGCTAGGCTCTAGATGTCTTGATCATATCACATGGCGTGATACAGGAGAGTGGTTTATTGCTTGGAAGATCATCAATAAGGAGACCTATGCCTCTGATGGTGGATTAGTATTTTTCCCTGGTGCAAGAAGGGACTTTGAGAGCCCATCCCACGTGAAGGGTTACACTCTGTCCCTGGACACATGGGGAAGGGCCCAGGACCAGCACAGGAAGATTTGGTGGACTTTGCAGAGCCCCCATTGAGGGCCCTACCCTGCCTGGGGAGTGGTGGGTGGATGGGGTGGGGGTGGGCTGGGGGTGGGGGAGGAGGGTTGGGGTGAGGGGAGGGAGAGGGAGAAGGGACTTGAAACAAGCTTGTTCCCTAACTAGAACTAATAAATAAATTTTAAAAAGTTACAAAAAAGTCTCAAAGATCAATCCATGGACTCATTCCTGTAAGTATTCACTACTGCTAGTGTTATAGAATACCCAAGAGCCCCATGCCATCCTTTGCTAATGATGTACTTGTAAGAACTCATATGTGTTTCTTGGAGCCCATTTGAGAGATTTTCAGTCAAACTGAGGGCTGTTAAAAGAAGAATGATTAGGAGAATGAGCAAACTTTAACCCTCACCATCCTGTCAGTAGTACTGAAGGCCTATCTATGCTATTTACTGTGGTGCTGAAGATGGGGGATAACAAGGAATGCAATGCTTCTGCCATCATAGAATTTCATGTGACAATGAACCAAGAAACAAATGTTTATTCATGTTAAAGTTAACTAATTATGAAGAATATAGTGTTATGTGGTAGGGAGTATTTACTAGCAGCCAAACTTTATTATATATAATTAGAGATGTCTTTCTCAGGAAACAAGCTGTTTTAATGGAGGGAAGGATGTTATAAAAGATGCAGTCATGTCAGGAGGAACATTTGAGAAAAAAATTCTTAAGGTGTCAATGGTTTTGTATTTAGGTACCAACAAGAGTCATGTATGGCAGCCTACACAACACTTGGGAAACTGAGGCAGGAAGAACACAGGTTCAAGGCTAGCCTGAATTCCTCAGTGAGACCCTGCCACAAAATCAGCAAACAGGATTGGATGAAGCTCTGTGGTAGAGTACTTGCTTAGCTTGTAATAGGCCTTGGCTTTGATACCCCATTACTTTATAGCAACAAGAAAACAGTAACTTAGAACTCTGTCTCCCTCCCCTCTGCAAAACAAAACAACCCATAACTAACAACAAGATCAGTATGACTGAAATGCATGAGCAGAGGACAGAAATGGTGAATAGCCAGAGATGAGTAGTGTCAATTTTATGGTTTATGAATTTTATTGTAATTGTGATGAAAAGTTACCAGAGAGAATATTTTTTGCGGGAGATACTGTGTAAGGAAGTTACATGGCTATATTTGTTTTCTACCTACTATGTGGTGAATAGACAAAATAGGAGATAAGGTCTGTGGTTCTCAACCTTCCTAATGCTGTGACCCATTAATACAGTTCCTCTTGTTGTGGTGACCCCAACCATAAAATTATTTTATTGCTACTTCATATCTGTAATTTTGCTACTGTTATGAATCATAATGTAGATACCTGTCTTTTCTAATGGTCTTAGGCAACATTTATAAAAGGGTTTCTTGACCCCAAAAGGGGTTGTTATCCAAAGGTTTTCAACATCTAAATGATGGCAGAATGGTGATCTTGACATTGATGGTTCCTTCCCACAAAATCTGAATTATGTGCTCTCCAGGAAACCTGGGTTTTACAATGGCAGTACTGATTTCAAGGGCCTTTAATGTTTGCCTCATTAAAAAAGAAAGCCTTGGAAGCCAGGAATATGTCTCAGTTGGTACAGTGCTTGCCTACCATGCATTAATCCCTGGGTTCCAGTCCTATTAATACACAAACTATGTGTGGTGGTACACAGCTACTTGTGAGGTAAGGCAAGAGTATCAGAAGTTTAGGGTTATTCTTGGCTACATAGTAAGTTCAAGGCCACCCTGGGAAGTGTGAGTACCTGTCTCTGAAAAACAATGCTTTTCTCTTTCTTACCTGAGAAAAACCTTCCAAGTTCCACTCTTTCTTGGGGCAAATTTCTAATTGTCTTTCTTCTTCCTTAGTAAGACAGAAATCAATTAAGCAAATGCAATCTTAAGAGAAGTTCCGTTTTGGCTAAAGGACCTTCTAGATAGACTCACTCCATGGTCATTTGGTGATGATCAATTAGTTGTAAATGAAATGATGGACAATATCTGTAAGAAAGTGTTTAAGGAGAGTTTCTTTAACATGTGTGTGATTTATCAAGCAATAATTAGGACCTGCACCTAACTGGAAAATGGCGGTCTTGACTTCAGGGGGGTAGAACAGAAAGCTCAGAGGAACTCATGTTTTTGGTAACAATAAGGAAACATCCTGTATCTCTAGACTGCCTGCCTACACCACCACTCCTAAGCAAGTGAACATGAAATTTCTTTAACAAGTATTTACTATTGTGTGTGTGGTGTGGGTGTGGGCACATGTATAGAGGCCAGAGGACAACTTGGTGAAGTCAATTATCTCTTTTCATCTTATGCTTCTAGGAATTGAAATCAGATTGTCACACTTTTGTGGTTCATTCTTTACTCACTGAGCCATCTTGCTCACCCAAAAATGCAATAGCGAAGCTTTTATCCTGTATGTTTATGTGTGGGCAGTTGCATGTGTACAGGTGTACCTTCATGCATGTACATCTGGAGGCCAAATTATAACTTCAGGTGTTGTTCCCCAAGTAGTGTCCATTTTTCTTTTTGAGACTTTCCTCCTCTTAGTGGTCTAGAATTTATTAAGCAAGCTGGACTAGCTGGTTAACAAGCTTCAGGATCTGAATGCATCCAATTTTCTAGCACTTGGATTCCCATCATGAGTCACCATTTCTTTTTTAAAGTTCCTTAGAAGGAGAAGGGATTGACATGTGAAGCAAGCTTGTTCCTAATTTGAACTAATAAAATAAAAAAGTTCCTTTATTCTCTCTCTCTCTCTCTCTCTCTCTCTCTCTCTCTCTCTCTCTCTCTCTCTCTCTCTCTGTGTGTGTGTGTGTGTGTGTATTTGTTTTATATCTCAACCAATGTTTCTCCTTGCAGACCCCTCCACCTCATCTCTTTCAACCCCCATCTACTCCTTCTGTTTCTCTTCAGAAAAGGAAGAAACTCCCATGGATTCTAGCCAGCCATGCTGTATCAAATTTCAGTGAGACTGGACACATCCTCTTAAGTCTGGAGGAGGTAATACAATAGGAATAACGGCTCCCAAAAGTCAGTTAAAGAGTCAGAGACAGCCCCTGTCCCCACTTTTTGGAGTCCTACAAGAGGATGAATCTAAACAACTGTAGCATATATGCAGAGGGTCTAGGCCTGTCCCATGCAAGCTCCCTGGTTGTTGGTTTAGGCTCTGTGAGCCCCTATGTGCTCAGGTTTGTTGGTTCATTTCCTCTCCCTCCTTTTTTGTCCCTCCAGCTTCTCTCAGTTACTCACCCTTGAATCTCTCTCATGGCCTTCCCCACCCTCAAGCCAATAGCCCCTTTAACTTTGATTGTTATTATGATATATGTGCACATATGTTATTTATATATGTGTGTGTGCACAAATAAAGCTTGCTGTGTCTGTTTTTGTTGTTTGTATACATATGGTTTCAGGGATATCCAACATGCATTGGAGAACCAATTAGGGGCCTCGTGGCTGGTAGTGGTTAAATCTTTTTCTTGCAGCAGTTATTAGTTGCCTGTAGTTCTTTGTCTAGGAGTGGGGCATTGAGTAATTTACCCCTTCCACATTAATATGTCCATTGATATTGCCATTTTTCTGGTCTTGTTTATGCATTCCATTCTAGGAGAGGGTGTTTCATAATAGATTACCTGATATTGTGTCTCTTACAGTCTTTCTGTCCCCTCTTCATTAATGTTCCCTGAGCTGTAGACACAGGAGCTCTGATGCAGATGTGTATGTTGGAGCTGGCCTCCACACAGTCTGGAGATCTCTACATTGTGCCCAGTGTAATTTTCTGTGATAGTTTCCAATTGCTATAAAACCGGCTTCTTAGAAGGGTGGTAGCTGTAATTATCCATGGGTATAAGGATAACATTTTGAGTAAAGTTAGGAACTCCAATGATCTAGAAAAGTGGCCGTAGTAGATACTTCTTCAGGGTCCATGAACTCACTAATCTTGGAAAACTGACTAGGTTCTCAGTACTAGACACGATTTCTTTCCTGTTGAATGGACCTTAAGTACAATTAGACAGTTGTGTGTTGCCACCAAAATGTAAGTGCCACTTATTATAACTTTACAGTATTTTGCCATGCTGCTCATTTTCATGGCTCATAGGTATAATAGCTGTGTAGAACTGTTTGCTTCCCTCCCTTGGCAACTTATGTGGTATTTTCTGGAACCATGGAAGCTAGAATAGAGGAAGGAGGCTCTCAGACCCAGGTTGAAGGAATTAGTTACTGTGTCCTAAGCATGTGTTATCTTCAGCAATAAAAGTCCACCCTTAAACACTGAGAAGCAACACAATGCCTATATTGATAATTTATGTTGTTTGGTAGTCACATGGAGTACTCTAACTAACCAGTCAAAAGGAGGTTTCTTGCACTTAGTACTGGGGATTTTGTTAATCTATGATTCTTGTGGGGAGCATAGTCAGCCCAAGTGCCTTATGATATATATATATATATATATATATATATATATATATATATATATATATATCTTTGAGGATTTGGCAAATGACATTGGTATTATTTGTCCCTTGTTCTGTATGGAACTTATTCCCTTTTCCCCAGTTGGAGTCCCCTCCATGTTATTCCATTTCCCACTTCATATTACCTGTATCCTGCTATGCCCCTCCCAAGACCCTACCCTGCACACCTAGGTTACCTTTATGCTTTCCTAGTGTCGGTGGTTACTCCGCATTATATACTCATACATCTGAGGATTTGGAGCTAGAACCAAATATGAATGACAACACATAGTATGTCTTTCTGGGTCTGGGTCACCTCACTTAATATCATCATTTCTAGATCCATACATGTACCTGAAAATTCCATAATTCCATTTTTCTTTATAATTAAATAGTATTCTATTATGTTTATGCACCACATTTTCATTATCTATCCATCTGTTAAAGAACAATCAGGTGCAGGGCGTTGGTGGCACACACCTTTAATCCCAGCACTCAGGAGGCAGAGGCAGGTGGATCTCTGTGAGTTCGAGGCCAGCCTGGTCTCCAGAGCAAGTGCCAGGATAGGCTCCAAAGCTACACAGAAAAACTCTGTCTCGAAAAACCAAAAAAAAAAAAAAGAACAATCAGGCACAAAACTTAAGTCCAAATGGATCAAAGACCTCAACATGAAACCAGCCACACTGAACCTCTTACCTCTTAGAAGAGAAAGTGGGAAGTACCCTTGAACAAATTGGTACAGTAGACAGCTTCCTGAACATTACACCTGTAGCACAGACACTGAGATCAACAATTGATAAATGGGACCTTCTGAAACTGAGAAGCTTCAGTAAGGCAAAGGACACAGTCAACGAGACAAAATGGCAGCCCACAGATTGGAAAAAGATTTTCACCAACTCCATATCTGACAGAAGGCTGATCTCCAAAATTTACAAAGAACTCAAGAAGCTAGTTTCCAAAACACCTAATAATCCAATTAAAACGTGGGGAACAGAACTAAATAGAGAATTCTCAACAGAGGAATATTAGCCGAAAGACACAGAAGAAAGTGTTCAACATCCTTAGCCATCAGGGAAATGAAAATGAAAACAACTCTGAGATATCATCTTACTTCAGTCAGAATGGCTAAAATTAAAAAAAAAAAAAACACCAATGATAACTTATGCTGGAGAGAATATGGAGAAAGTGGAACACTCCTCCACTGCTGGTGGACTGCAAACTTGTACAGCCACTTTGGAAATCAGTATGGGCACTCCTCAGGAAAATGGCAAACAGCCTACCACAAGATCCAGCAATTCCACTCTTTGGCATATTTCCAAAAAAAGCACATTCATACAACAAGGACATCTGTTCAGCTATGTTCATAGCAACATTGTTTGTAGTAGCCAGAACCTGGAAGCAATTTAGATGCCCCTCTACTGAAGAATGGATACAGAAAATGTGGTACATTTATACAATGGAGTACTACTCAGTGGGGGAAAAAACAATGGAATATTGAAATTCGAAGGCAAATGCATGGAACTAGAAGGAACCATTCTAGTGAGGCAACCCAGTCACAAAAAGACAAACATTTTATGCACTCATTCATATATGGTTTTTACACATGGAGCACAGGATTACCAGCCTATAATCCACACCACCAGGGAAGACAGGCATCAAGGAGGACTCTAAAAGGGACATACAGGGTCCCTGGAGAAGGAGAAAGTGACAAGATCTCCTGAGCAAATTGGGAGCATGGGGGCAGGGGAGAGGGAGCTAGGAGAATGAGAAGGGGAGAAAAGGAGGTGTGAGGAGGACTTAAGGGAGCAGGAAGGTTTTTAGGAGGAAGAATAAAGGAGATACCATCAAAGAGGGAGCCAGTATAGGTTTAAAGCGAAATCAGGCAAAGGGAAATGTCCAGAGATCTACAAGGATGACACTAACTAACCATCCAAGTAACAGAGGAGAGGATGCCTTAAATACCCTCCCCTGATAACGAGATTGAGGACCAATGTATATACCATCCTAGAGCCTTCATCCAGCAGCTGATGGAAGTAGAAGCAGACACCCACAGCTAAAAACTGAACTGAACTGGAAATCCAGTTGCAGAGAAGGAGGAATGATGAGCAAAGGTGTCAAGACCACACTGGTGAAACCCACAGAAACAGCTGATGTGACCAAGGGGGAGCTCATGGCTCCCAGACTGATCACTGGAAAACCAGCATGGAACTGATCCAGACCCCATGAATGTGAGTGTCAGTGAGGAGGCCTTGGAAATATTTTGGGCCTCTTGTAGTAGATCAGAACTTATCCTTAGCGTAGGAATGGATTTTGGGAGCCCATTTCACATAGAGGGATACTCCCTTAGCCTAGACACACAGGGGAGGACTTAGGCCCTATCCCAAAGATATGACAGACTCTGAAGATCCCCCCACATGGAAGGCCTCACTCTCCCTGGGGAGCAGAAATGGTATTGGATAGGTAGGGTTTTAGTGGGGGGCAGGGGATGAGGGGAGGCAGAGGGAACTTGGATTGACATGTAAAACAATCTTGTTTCTAATGTAAATAAAAAATTAAAAAAAACAATTAAGCCATTTCTATTTCTTGGCTCTTGTGAAATGAGAGGCTATGAACTCTGTTGAGCAGGTATCCATGGAGTAGGATGTGAGTCCTTGTGGCATGTGCCAAGGAACAGTATAACTGGATCATATGGTAGATAACTTTAATTTTTTGAAGATTTTCTATGTTGTTTTCCAGAGTAGCTCTACCAACTTGCATTCTCGCCAAAAGTGGATGAGGGTTTCCCTTTGCAATGTTACTAGCATTTTATTTTGAGAATTTCATTTAGAAATACTTTATTTACATCTTTTCCCACTTTCCTCTCTCCCCTTTATACCTCTTCCCATGTCCCATTTCTTCTCAAATTCATGACACCTCTTTCTTTGATTGTTTTACACACACACACACACACACACACACACACACACACACACACACACACACACACACACTCACTCACTCATGCATGCATGTTAAAAATGCCTATGCAATCTACTAATTTACTAATTACTGCAATGTACTAATTTACCCTTTCTCATCAGCCATTGATTACTTGTAGCTCTTCTTTTAGGCGTAGAGCCTTTTCAAACTTCTCTCATCCACATTGATATGACAAATAATGCCATTAGGCAGGTCTTATTTAGGCAACTGTGCTATTGAGATTTACTAATTGTAGCTTCCTGTCATGTCTAGAAGACATTATCTCTCAGAAAGTGACTTGGTCCTTTGGCTGTTACTTTCTTTCTACCTCTTCTGTGATTTTTCTTGAGCTTTAGAGATAGAGGTTGCATTGTAGATATACCAGTTGGGGTTTGGTACTTGGAGGTCATTCATTTTTTTTTTATTTTGGCCAGTTCTGTTTTAATCTTCATTTGCTTCTGAAAGAAGCTTCTCTGATAAGAGGTGAGAGCCACACTTATATGTGGGTATAAAGATTAGTACTTAGAATACATGTAGAAATAATATTAGTCTAGTGGAATGCTAGAACGTTCTGCTCTATGGTCTATGGGCTTACCAGTCATGAATAGTTGACTAGGTTTACAGTATCAGGCATGAGTTCCCTTGTACTGAGCAGGCTTTAAGCCCTATTAGTGAGCTGTTGATTACTCTCAAGATAAAATGTCTCAATTCCACACTTGTGGATAGTTTGCCAAGCCAGTAATCATTGTGATTCAGAGGTTTTACAGCTGAGTAAGACTACTGCTTACTACTATCCATTGGCAGCTATCATAGCACCTTCTGATACTATGATTGTTAGTCCTCAGGGAGGAGGCATTCTTATCAGTTCCAACTCTGCTCCTTCATGTTTTGTGTCCACATTAGTTGTCTTTGGCAATAGACAACCAAGAGCAATGGCAACAACCTGTGTTGTTTTGGTAGTCTCTTAGACCACCCTACATTTTCATTACTAGAACCCAGTGGAAAGGCTTCTTCTCTTGGTTGAATGTATTTATAAAAAGTATTTACTAAATTCCATCAGATGCTCCATAACAAATGGTTTCTTTGGTCAAATAAATTTGGTTATCCACACACAGAACTTATTTGATCATACTTTTTTAAAAACAATGTACCACTAGCCCTATCAGTACCCAAGCTTACTCCTTTTCCTATTCTATCTTCAAATTTTTCCATGCAATTTATTCTCTTCACAGCACAGGATTTATGTCTATTATTTGCTGCCTGTCTCACAACAGTGCAAAGCAGAACTGTATGAGCAGTTTAGTTTGTTTTGCTCATGATTGTATCCTGTGGTCTTCTGACTCTTTCAATCTGGTTTGTAGAAAAGCAAACAGGGAAACTGATAAGATCTACTGAGAGAGTGACACTTCATTATTTACTCCCCACCCCCACGCAAACATTATTATAAATTGGCCTCCATTCTCTTGGGGCTGTGACATACTGGATTAAAATAAACCTTAGAAATAAAGGTCAAAGCTAATTGGCCAGAATGTTAGAGCACAGAGTTTCTGATGTTTTCTTGACTCCTGTCAAAATAGAGTGTTTTGTGTGATGTGAAGTTGTTGGGAAATGGCCTTATGGCCTTTTGTGTTCCTGTATGAGGTGGTGATGATGAATTTTGTAGAGGCCAAATGAAGTAGACAAAGGCTTTCTCTGCTACTGTCTTTCTGAAGGGAGCTGGCAAAAAGTGCTGATATGGTCTTTGGCTGAAAAAAAGAGGAAAGCTGTGAGGATGTTGCTGCTCATGCTACCCGTCTCCAGGTCTCTGGTTTTAGCTGACTTGGATGCATTTTCAGGACCAAAGTTTGCTCGACTGCCTCTAGTATGAAAGTACATGCAATTTTTCAGGAATACTTTGGGACCTATAAAGCCAGGACTGCCCATGGTATGCAGAACCTCTGACAAGTATTTTATGTGGGACTTCAGCCTATATGCACATATACATACACTCACACATCAAAAATGTGTGGACTAGTGAGATATAAAAATTCCTCATGGAAGGCCTCACCCTCCCTGGGGAGTGAATGGGGGATGCGATGGGGGTAGTCAGTGGGAGGTGTGGGAAGATGGGAGGAAGAGGGAACTGGAATTGATATGTAAAGTAAGATTAATTCTAATTTAAATAAAATTTATATAAAAAAGAAAGAAAGAAAGAAAGAAAGAGAGAAAGAAAGAGAGAAAGAAAGAAAGAAAGCTTTTTGGTCTTGATATAACTGAAGCTTGTTTGTAAGTCTGCATCCTCTAATGAGGTCACTTCAGTAGCTAAAGTCAACAAAAATGTCAACATGTTTTAGATGACATCTGGTCTTAACTACTAATGTTGGGGTATTTCAACTATGGGAATTCTCATCAAAACATTTTAAAAATTAACAGTAAAAATAACATGGAAAAATTAGTCTAATAGCCAGAGATGTTTTATTTATGCATTTGTTTATTGTTAAGTCAGTAAACATGAAGACTATCATGTTTAGTCTTTCTTTTGTTCAGGACTAACTTGTCATTCCTAGATAATATCTCATTGTCTAGACCATTCAAGAGGAAGATGTATCAATGTTGTTAGTAGTCAAAATGCCATTACTCTTTGGAAAATGTCTGAATTGACACCTCATAGATTATCTTGCCATAATTGTTCCCTAGAGTACTTGGTTTAAAGCAGACTAATTTATTACTCATAGTGCTGTATCATCCATTGTTCAGCCATGACTACTGACTTCCAAAATGACTGTCTCAGGGTTATTTGCCATGTTTCCTTGATGCTGGGCAGTCCTCTCCAAAGAAGATAGGAAAATTGGAATGACAAGTCATTTTTCTCATTATATTAAATTTACTACTCAGAGTTATCCAATATATATCTACAAAGACATATCTTTCTACCATGACATCACTTAAGGCTGTAATCACTGCATATGTAGAATGCATCTTTCAATGTTGATCAGTATCTTGGATGCCAGAGTAAAGGGTGGGCAGGAGTAAAAATATCTTATCTGTTGCTACCCCCTGGAAACCAGATGCTGTAGAAGGATGTGTAGAGGATCCCACAAGGTTAGCTCAGAACATTTTCTGCCTCACCTGTATTTTTTCTTCTCTCCTTGTGTAGCCTTAATGGCCAGAAAAATGATGAAAGTTCACAGCACAGAGCCAGCATGTCACTATAGTGCAGTGAGGGGGTTAGAGAGGTGACGTTTTAAGGAAGTTTGGTGGAGAGAGGATTGTTAGACACTTTTGACTCACTAGGCTCTGAGCAGAATACCTGTTTAAGTCGGTCTCTGCAGGCTAGCTTAACATCATTGGACATGCAGGAAGAAAATAATATTGCTCCTTCTTTATTTGTTTTAGTTAGGATTTCTATTGCTGTGAAAAGATAGCATGATCACAGCAACTCTCATAAAGGAAAACACTTGACTGAGGTGGCTGCTTATAGTACAGAGTTTCAGTCCATTTTCATCATGGAGGGGAGCATGGTGGCATGCAGGCAGACATGACTCTGGCTACATCTTGATCAGAAGGCAACATGAAGTGGACTGTCTCACTGGGTATGGCTTGAACAAATAATGGACCTCAAAGCCCACCCCCACAGTGACATACTTCCTCCAAGAAGACCACACATACTCCAATAAGGCCACACCTCCAATAGTGCCATCCCCTATGAGCTTATGGGGCCAATTACATTCAAAGTACCACATTATTTATATTTACTTTTAACTTAGAAAAAGTGACAAATTTGTCTTAATATTATTTTTGATTGTCAGGTAAATTACAAGGTACAAAGTTAAATTAGTTACAAATAATCAGTTTTTCGTATAACTATGTCCTAAAGGAATATATTTGCTTATATAGACACATACACATCTCTCTCTATATGATTATCTGTTTTAAATACATATATGTATACAATATGTACCAGTATTTCATTATACATGTATTCTGTATTTTACAATATTCTTTCTTTTTAAAATATATTTATTTAACTTTTTGAGATGATAGTATTTTAACCAAAGTTTAAAATAATTTTATTTCTTCCATCTAGATATATGTATCTTTGTTGATTCTCTCCATAAGCCACAGCTTTTAATATCAAGAATAAAATTAAATTTATGTTAACTGATCTTCAAATTGAGCTAGGATGCAAAGCAAATGATTGAGAATGTTTGTTCTTATTTCTTCTATTAAAATGTTAACTTTCAGTCTCAGTGTCTGTGCTACTGGCATTATGTCCAGAAGTGTTCTCCTGTGCCAATTTGTTCAAGGGTACCTCCTTCTTTCTCTTCTAAGAGGTTCAGTGTGGCTGGATTTATGTTGAGGTCTTTGATCCATTTGGACTTATGTTTTCCCTAGTGCACGAATGGACTTCAGGAGCCCATTTCTCATGAGCCTATATACACAGGGGAGGGACTAGACCCTGCTCCAAATGACTTGACAGAATTTTGATGATCCCCGATGGAAGGCCTCACCCTCCCTGGGGAGTGGATGGAAGACCAGATGGGAGGGACAGTGGGGGGCATGGGAGGAAGGAAGGGAGAGGGAACTTGGATTGATATGTAAAATAAGATTGCTTCTAATTTGAATAAAATATATTTAAAAATGTTAACTTTCCCACTGAAAGTAAAAGCAACTTTGTAAAAGTGACTTTTTTTTTACTGCTGCTGAATGCTTTTTATTAAGGTCTGAGATAGGTTTTTTATTTGAATTAGAAACAGGATTGTTTTACATGACAATCCCAGTTCCCTTCTCCCACCCCTCCCCTACCCTCCCCTATCCCTAGCATAGGAGTGGACTTTGGGAGCCCATTCCATAGAGGAATACTCCCTGAGCCAGGACACAGGGGGTTGGGCCTAGGCCCTATCCCAAAGGATATGACAGACTCTGATGACCCCCTATGGAAGGCCTCACCCTCCCTGGGGAGCAGAAAAGACATGTGACAGAAAAGTGACTGTTTTTAGACAGCTAAGCATTGATTTATTTATTCATTATGTATACAGTGTTCTGTCTGTATGTATGCCTGAAGGCCACAAGAGGGTGCCAGATCTCATTATAGGTGGTTGTAAGCCATCAAGTGGTTGCTGGGAATTGAACTCAGTACATTTGGAAGAATAACCAGTGCTCTTACTCACTGAATCATCTCTTCAGCCCCATAAAAGTGACTTTTATGCCTGTAATAAATGAAATAAAATTAGATGGTACATTTAAAATATTGAATTTTCACATGAATATTTTTAGGAATTCAATTTTGGGAGCATGCTTTGTAATGATAATGTTATAATAGAAAATTTATAAATTATGTTATCACACATATACATATATAATACATTGATATATATTTCAGAGAGAGACAGAGAGAGAGAGAGAGAGAGAGAGAGAGAGAGAGAGAGAGAGAGATCAGTGATGTTTTAATATGAATAGGGTACTTCATCCAAAAGAGTTGGTGCATTAGTTACTTTTCTATTGCTGTGCCGAAAAATTTGTGGGCTTTTGAAATTTCAAAACCCACCCCAGTGATGTGCCTCCTGGAACAAGGCCACACCTCCTAATCCTTCCCAAATAGTTCTACAAACTAGGTCCACGAATTCATACACATCTGCCTATGGAAGTCACTGCTACCACAATTGGCTATCTCTAGTTGAAAGTTCTAGTTTAGAAAAGAAGTGTATTATTCATCTGAGCAGAAACAGCCACTGGAATTAAGAGTAACAGCTTGTTTTTAAGTGGTAATCAGTATTACTCTATTTTGTATTCAGGTTGTGCTGATTCTTACCTACACTCAACTTTTTTTTTACTAGACTTTTATTTAGATACTTATAAAAGAAGCATTTAGTAATCAAGAGTGAGTATACTGCTGGGTGTTGGTCAGCCCCTTTTGTTGTAGAGACCTGGAGGTTACCAAGAAAACCTCATGCCTTATGGCTGTTGCAGATACACTGTGAGTTTGCCAAGTACACTATGCCTTTGTACACTTGAAAGATTTGGTGGCAAAGGGCAAATATCATTAGAGTGTTAAAACAATGTCCTTTTCCACAACATCCCTCAAATGGGTGTTAGTATCATTGGTTCATGGGCTTTGTAGTGGAAGGCTTAGAAAGTAAAGCTCAAGCTGGAATCCACAGAAACAGATGGTCCCAGCTGCTGTATTTGCTGCATGGAATTCAGTGGTGGGCACCTGGGAGAGGGAGAGATGACTCCATGACCCAGGATGACAGGCAAATACTCATGTCAGCCAGATCTCCCACCATGCATCAGAGTTGGATAACTTGGGAGAGAGTGATACCTCACAGCTCAGGAGACTTGACTCTTGGCAGCCTCAGAAGATGCCTGTTCATACCTTTCACTGATGCAGTTTGGCAGTGCTGTGGTACATGAGGGCAGTGACCTGGGCCTGATTGAGAAATGCTGACCTCATAAACAGCCTTTCTAGGGTTGAACTCTTGAGACTGAGGCTTCAGCAGTGTAAAAAGGGCAATTTCAGAACCCTTTCTCTTTGGCTGGCCAACAGATGGTGGCTCTAAATATGAAGTGTAGACAGGTTAGAAAAGAAAAAAAGTATTTGGAGCATTGGTAAAGTCATTATTTGAATATTATGGAACATAATGGTTTCTTTGGTAACGAAGCCAAGTAGACACCCACACAATGTTAGAATGCATTGGGTTCCTTTCTGTTCTCAACCCCACCCACAACCCAATAAGACTGAAACAATATAAAGAGCAAAATAAGATGCAGCAGCATTTCACACCAGAGGGGATTCATTCTCTGTGAGAATATACTAATGAGCTATCTCTAAAGTTATCAGCAATCACATAGAGCAGTTTTAAAGTTAAAACTCCCTTCTTTCTCCCTCTCTCTTTCTTTTTGTTGGTTACTCAAATTGTTCATTTTCTCTGTAGATTTCAGCACATGTAT
Source organism: Cricetulus griseus (assembly GCF_003668045.3). Taxonomy (NCBI): domain Eukaryota; kingdom Metazoa; phylum Chordata; class Mammalia; order Rodentia; family Cricetidae; genus Cricetulus; species Cricetulus griseus. The sequence goes on from NC_048604.1 coordinate 91,149,569, forward strand.
AGATAGGACACTGAGAAATGATAGACAAAGAAAAATGAGAAACATTTAACCCATCTATACATTATATATTCTTAGTGCTTACCAGGTGAAGATGGTACTCAAAAGGCAAAATAATTCAAAAGGAAATTGTGTTGCTTTTAATACTAATTTGGGGACTAGAGAGCTGGCTCAGGGATTAAGAGCACTTGCTGTTCCTGCAAAAGACTCAAGTTCTGCTCCCAGCACCCACACTGTACTGCTCACAACTGCCTGTAATTCTAGCTGCAGGGAATCCGATACCCTCTTCTTCCTCCAAGGGCACTCTCTCACATTTATACACAATCAAAAATAAAATCATCTTTAAAGGAAAGAAAAAAGACTACTTTCTATTCTTCCTGATAATGGTCCAAAACCCTATGCTTGGTTAAATGAGAAGGTTTATATGCAATGAGTCACATAAAAAGAGGAAACCCTCATAGATTTATTGGCCCTAGTAGAATTCTCTCCTGTATCCAGCCTTGCTTTTATGTAAGTTATCACATGAATAACCAGAAACTTCTCACTTAACAATGTTAATAACAAATTTCCATGGGGCCACATACTCTCCACAAACACTATCTCATTAATACTTATAAATTCCTAATGGGATAAGTAGGGGCAACAGATAATTATGCTTAGTTTTATAAAATATGAAAGTAAACATTTATCTAAAGTGTAAATTATTAGCTGTGAATGACCTTCCATAATTCCATTGATGTCCTCTTTGGCTTTTGCTATTGTTTATAACAGGAACTTGGTCTTTTATGATGTGCAAATAAAGCATTTCTCAAATGTGTTTGGGAATAAATGAAAGAACTACCACAACTAGTTACAGAAATATTGTTTGATTAGTGCTATATTTAAACAGCTAAATATTTATTTTCTTCTCATTCCTATTGTAACACTTGGGACTGGACTTTATTTTCCTCCTGGATAATGAAGATAATTGGAACTGTGCTACTAGAGTAGCAAATTGCCAACAACTTTTGTTTGCTTTCATCCACACTTCTTGTAGGGATATACTATATTGGCTTTCAGAATGTGCATGTGGTTTTGAATCACAGCATTATACTAACCAAAAGATTCATGGGGATTGAGCAGATCCATGAAGCTCCTTTTGTGTAATATAGCTATTTGTGAAGCACTTCCTAGGAGTCAATAAGTGATCCTGTGATTGTAGGTACCGTTGGCATAACCAGACAAAATTTCAATGCTTGTGTTCAAGGAGGTGTTATAAATATTGATTAAATAATGAAGAGAATATATTTACATTGCATATATTATAGGGGTCATGGAGAAAAGGCATCTGAGGTTATTATAGGGAAGAAACTGGCATAGTCAGTGAACTCATTGGCCTTTTGCTTAAAACAAGTACCAAGGCCTGATGTGTCAGTGGGAAGCAACTGGGTGAAGGACAGGAAGAGGAGAATATTCTAAGAAAATGAAATGGCATTTATAAAGATCATGAGATAACGTAGAACATGTTGAGTATGACAGTGTGAAAGAGGGATGTTTTGTGGGAAATGCACGGGGGTAAAAGGACGTGAGATACACAATAAGATTCAAGATGTCAAAAGAAGGTAAGCCAAAGAACACACCTGCAGCTACTTTAAGATGTAGTTTCACCTTATCAGCATCTTTGCCACTATCAATTCTTTTTGAGGGTATGACCATGATGGATTTAGATTTTTGAATGATTACATTTGGTTGATCTTAAAATGTGAAGAAGAGATTGGAGGGTGGCTATGTGAGGAGGTGCTGAGAGCTAGTTTAAATTTGCAAGGACCATTTATTTTTCTTCATCTTGTTTTATTTTGTTTGTTTATTTACTTCTTTATTTTTACATCCTGACTGCAGTTTCCCCTTCCTCCTCTCTTCCCAATCTTTACCTTGCCATTTCCCCCCTTCCTCCAACCTCTCCTTTTCTGTTACCACCATCTACTCCGCATCTATTTCTCTTCAGTAAAGGACAGGCCTCCCATGGAAATCAACTAACCATGATATATCAAGTTACAGTGAGACTAGGCACCTCCTCTCCTATTAAGGTTGGATGAGGCAACTCAGTAGGAGGAAAGTATCCTAAAAACCACAGTTAGAACCAGCCCTGCTCCCACCGTTAGGTATTCCTATTGCTGGATACAGGATGAGGGGTGGGGGAGAACAGGAGGGATCATATAGTGGGAGGATGGAAGGGGAGAGTACTGGGAGAAACAACTGAAACCTAGTATAATGGAAACTCCAAGGAATCTATGAGGATAATGCTAGCTAAGACTCCTACCAGCAATGGTTATATAGAACCATGAACTCACTAGGGAGAACTTCCAGTGGAGGAATTGGGACACCACGCTAGCCACAAAACCTTTGATATTCAGTTTGTTCTGCCTACAAGATGTGATGGGTTGTATGTGGTGGAGAGATTGTGGGAGTAGCCAAATATCTTGGTTTATTTTGAAGCTACTAGGAAGCCTGAATACTTGTACTTAACCACATTATATACACAGTGCAATGTCTTTTAGCCTAATATAGTACCCATACTTTTCTTCTGTTTTTAAAGATTTATTGATCATGTAAACAGTGTTCTGTCTGCACACAGGAGGTCAGAAGATCTCATTACAGATGCTTGTGAGCCACCATGTGGTTGCTGGGAATTGAACTCAGGATGTCTGGAAGAGGCAGTCAGTACTCTATTATTATTATTATTATTATTATTATTATTATTATTATTATTATTTTATTAGGTCAAATTAGAAACTAGGTTGCTTCACATGTCAATCCCTTCTCCCTCCCCTCTCCCCAATCCCCATGCCCCCTCTACTCCTTAGGGAGGATAAGTCCCTCCATGGAGGTTCCCCAAAGTACCTATGCCCTCCCCAATGTGTCCAGGCTGAGAGAGCATCCCTCCATGTGGGATAGGCTCTCAAAATCCCTTGTTACACCAGGGATAAATACTGGTCCACTACCAGGGGCCCCACAGAGTGCAGAGGCCTCCTCATTGACATCCACATTCAGGGGTTTGAATCAGTCCTGTGTTGGCCTCCCAGACATCAGTCTGGGGTCCATGTGCTCCTCCTTGTTCAGGTCAGCTGTTTTTGTGGGTTTCACAAGCCTGGTCCCAACCCTTTTGTTCTTCATTCCCCCTCTCTGAAACTGGGTTCCAGAGTTCAGTTTAGTGTAAAACTGTGGGTGTCTTCCTCTGCTTCCATCAGCCACTGGATGAGGGCTCTAGGGTGGCATATAATGTAGTCATCAGTCTCATTATAGGGGAAGGGCACTTAGGGTAGCCTCTGCACCATTGCCTAGATTGTCAGTTGTTGTCATCCTTATAGATCTCTGGAAATCTCCCTAGTGCCAGATCTCTCCTTGAACCTATAATGGCTTCCTCTGTTACGGTATCTCTCATCCTGCTCTCCTCTATTCTTCCCCAAGTCAACCTTTCTGCTCCTTAATTCCCCCCGCTCCCATCCTCTTCTCCCCTTTTCATTCTGGCAGTCAGTACTCTTAACCACTGAGCCGTCTCTCTAGTCCTGTAGTACTCCTGCTTTTCTAGTAGAGTTAACTTTATCAAAGGTCATTGGGGAAATCCTAGCTTAGTGTTGTAGGAATACATTGGATGTCTGCTAATTTTGTCATCTTAGGTTTGTTTCTGTTTACTTTTATTGTCTTAAGTTTTCCCTAGAAAAAAGCAGATGCCGCTGTTTTCTTTTCATTTTGATGCCTTGACCTTTTCAATATATACTTATTGGAAAGTATTATTTCAAATTTCTATCCTTCAGGTTTTTTATTTGTCTTACAGTGTTTCAGGTTTTTGAGAATAACCATGAGTCTAACACAAGTGTTCCTGGGTTCATGCTTAAAGTATGATAATTCAGACAGGTTTATCCAAAAGAAAAGCAAAAAGAGTGTGAGGTTCTGGTATGCTTTTTGATTTGTCTGTTAGAGTACTTGTTGATTCTGACTGGTATCTGTTTAGAATGGTACACAGAGCTCTTTCTACAATTCCCCCTGCCTTTGCTCTTGCTGCTGCCTCTTCCTTCAGATCTTAACCAGCCCTCACTTCTTCAGAAAGGCCTTCCCTGAACTTAACTAGGAAGCACTACTTTCATATGCTGTCATGGCTTTTGACCTCGTGTACAAGTGCATCTCTTCCTTTCGTCTTTGCTCAATGTCTGCCTATTAGATAGGAAGGTGTTTGGGGCCTTGGTGCTTTTCCTTACCTGCATTCACCAAAAGGTACACTGTAATAGCACAGTGTCTCCTCAGTGCATGCAAATGAATGAACACTATAGAAACTTCCTTAAGGTCAAAGACCCCACCTTCCACCGCTACCCCTCCCCCCATCCGGCACATGCCATGTTTAACTTGAGTATTTCTTCCAACAGGAGAATGAATGATGTGAAATTTTATTATTGATTTTGGTAATTTGACAAGTGATATTTAACACATATGCCAATATTAAAGTGGACATAGTATACTACTTTCTCTAAATATATTAAACATCACCAAAAATATCAGAATTATAGTAGGCAAAATAAAATGTGTAGGAATACAGTGAAGAACATAGAACCTGCAGCTAGATTTTGGTTCTAGCATTTACTCATTGTAAATAGTTGTTGTACAAACAATTTTACCTATTTGTCCTTTAATTTCATTGTTCCCAAAATAAGCAAAATAGCACATACTGGAAATATTTGCCATCAGAATTAAATGAGTGAATTTATGTAAGAGGCTCCCAACGTTACCTTGTATGTATAACTATGGTTATTTTGTTGTTATTATAAAAACATAGGAAACACAATACTTAGTTATTATGCCTTATAGAACAAAATGCTCTTTACTTTCTTCCTTAGCTACTTATTCAAAGTCAGAAATGACCTTACAGTACTGTTAATTTATGCCTCTACTAAATAAACTGATTGTACTTTTTCAATGACTAATCTGAATATCATGCGGATAGCAATAGAATTAGATGGCTTTACTATCAAAGTTTACTATAAACCCTGGAAGCCTGGTAAAAGCTGGAGATATGGGGATAATGTTCATAGCTATGGAATGTGGGAACTGAAGGGAAAGTGAAGATATGTATAGAGACTACTGCAAAAGGGGCAGTATGTTGTATATTTTAACCTTTTACTGCAAGATAGTATATATACCCTAAAACCCCTCCAAAATCACTCACCTCCAATACTAATCACTATCCCAACTTCTAATACTGTAGATTAGCTTTTTTGTTCTTTTTTTAGGTATCATGATCCAGTATGTCATTCTTTAAGTGTGGCTTTTATCTTGATTATTATATATGTGAAGTTTGGGTTTTAGCCTCAATATTTCAGATGCTGAAAGTCTTCTCTTATTTTGTGCAGTTGACTGCTGTCCATTTATGCCCTGCATGTTATTTTACTGTGTAAAATTATACTTTTCATTTCATTATTGGTCAATTGGTAGCTTCCAGTTTGGGACTACTATGTGCACTATAGACACATTGGTACATTATGTGGTACACATTTATGTGTGTCTTTATTAGTAATATGCCCAAAATGAAATCACTGAGTCATAAAGCACATCACTTTTCAGCTTTAGTAAATTTAATTTACTAAATTTATATGTTAAAAAGTATATTTTGAGTTCTAGAGGTGACTCTGATTCATAGCCAAGACTAAGAGCCACTGATATATTATATCTACCAAACATGAAAGTATAAAGCCACACTGTCAAAATGTGGATGAGCTCATTAAAGATGTAATATTTAAGAACTACAAGGATCATCTATACTGTCTCACAGATAATGTCAGTATTTATTGCTTCAATAGTTAGCTTGTTTTCTGCAAAGGGGTTGATGTGGGTGGGTTAGTGCCAAATGCTGGCTCTCTCATTTTCTTTTCTCCTTTGTTTTGACCCTGATTTCTCTGAGGTTCAGCAAAATGGAATGCAGACTAATAACTGGGACTGAGGGAAAGCATTGCCAAGTACTGTTAATTATTAATGAAACGAATTTGCATCAAACCAGAGGGGATTAGAGTGGCTTAACATGAATAGCAAGTTCTTGATAAGGCTTTTCCTATTCTCAGGTGACTAGAATGATGTGCTCACATAGGAGCACATTAGTTTAATAGAGGCACTGCTCCCCCTGGTACAGCCAAGAGCTGGATGTGAGCCCAGCTCAAGGATAGCACATCCCTAAGCCAATTTTGTGTATGTGGCCATAGTGAACTGAAGTGATATGAGCATAACATTCCTGGATGAAAAATGCTTTAACCATACCTTAGAGTCAAATATCTTCTCACAACATGACCACAAAGCAGTAGGGACAGAAAAGGACCTTGCTATTAGATACAGAGAGACTTCACCTCATTTCAAACCCCAGTTCATCTTTCCTTATTGAATCACTTAATCTCCCAGAGCCTTGGATTCCTTCATCTATGGAATGGGATAATCATACATGCCTCAAGGAATTACATGTAAGTACTCAGAGTCAGCACCCAGTAAATAGCAGCTATTATTGTGCATGATGCTGTGAGACTGCTGAGAGCATACCTATGTGGTAGGAAATAGTAAAGAAGAGAAGGTGATGCTCCGAAACTAGTCTTCCAACAGATGGCAGGCCCATATTGAAAATGGAAATGATTTCTGCTGCTACAGAGCCAAAGAGCTTTGAGTCTGTGTATATGAGAAAGGAAAAGAAAAAGAAAAAGACTGGCTACCAGAATTTTCTGTTACTTCATTATACACACGTATACCCACAGGCACACAAATGTAGCAAGAAAGTAAGAAAAGCTAACTATGCTGTAAGACTGATAAAGAGGTCATGTTAGCTCAGCAGGGCCTTTTGGACACACGGATATTCAAACTATGGGAATTCCCTGAGGAGTAGTCCCTATTGAAAGGAATGTCACCTAGGTGGCCAATATGATCCTTGTCATTCCAATGCTGTTTTGTTACAGCTTACTACAGCATGGATGCCTATACAAATTGGGCCTTTTTAGCCTATATTGCTCAAATTTTAAAATCTACTTCAAGAAATACCACTCATAGAATGTTCCCCCTAAGTATTTAGGCCATTGGAATAAAACCAATTTAGGGAGGATTGTGATATGATATGAAGTAGCTAAGTGGTAGACTAGTTATGCTATTCAAACTCTAGATGCCTACTGACATGCATATGAGTGAACCATTTATCAGCATTTATTTGTTGAAGACATTGAGCTCGTTACTCCTCATGAGTGGACTTTCTTCATAACCCATCGATAGGGATGTGATTATTCTTCCCATTATCTAGAGGAAAAACCTGAAACTTCTCTTAAAGGACTTTCAAAACTGGAAATAGGTTGTTTTCTTTGTTCCTAAGCTCATGCCCTTATCTATCTCCTATAGAGCTTCACTTGTGTACAACAGTGTCTATACGACATTAAGGCAAGGAGTCTACTCTGTTGTTGAATACAAACTGCATGCAGAATGAATGAATGCAGCACTGTCTTTTGTATGCATTCTTTGTATTCAGTGATTTAGATTGGATTATTTCAAGTAGTGAAAATACTACTCTTGTTCAACTGATAGCAAACAATTTATTCCTGATTAAAAGGTCATTTTTTTTTCATACCCAAACAACATCTAATTCAATGAAAGAAAATTCTGTAGTAGCATTATTATGCCTGTGATCATATAATAAACATTTGCAAAACACTTTATTTTTAAGGAACCCAGGTCATTAATTGCTTAGTTTAAATACCCTTATGAAGTGGGTAATAGAATAATCTATGGTTTAGGAACAAGTATAGAAAGCCCTAAGAGGTTAATACATACCCAAGTTTCCCGCTGAAAAGGGAAAGCAGATTCAGAATTCAGCATCCCTGACCACTCATTCAAATAGTTCCTTGCTTAAGGGAAATAATTTCTGGTTGTGTATATTACAAATCTGTTTCAAAATCTGGACTATAGTCTCATTGGAGTTAGATTTATATAAATTAATTGCTACCCTCAATGTTCCCATAATTTTAATAAGGTAGATTTCCATCAACTTATTCAAAATTGAAAATTCATTACAGTAGTGTGCATATCTGGTCTCTCTCTCTCTCTCTCTCTCTCTCTCTCTCTCTCTCTCTCTCTGTGTGTGTGTATGTGTGTGTGTGTGTGTGTGTGTGTGTGTGTGTGTGTGTGTGTGTGTGTTTTATGCCTGTGCATGCCACAGCATGCATGTGGAAGTCAGAGAACACCTTGAGAGAACTTTTCTCCTTCTACTATATTGGGCCCAGGGATTGAACTCAGTTTATGAGGCTTCTCTTCTGGAAATAACACCTGGGTCACATAGCACCTAGATTGGAAGACTACAAAAAGTTAATAGCCACTAGATGGGAGTAGGGAAAGATGTGATAGACACATAAACCAAAGAGATTAGATGTAACTGAGATATGCAAAGCTTGACTCTGCTATGAAAATACTCCTGTTGTCCCAGTCTCTTGTCTGCCAGTTACCAGTTTTCCCTTTCCAGGATGCCTCAAAAACCGAGCAAGTACAAATTCAGTCAGTACTCAGATGGGTGGAGGTGGTGCCTTCCTGTAATCCCAGCATTTGGGAGGCAGAGACAGGATGATCTCTGTGTTTGAGGCCAGCCTGGTCTACAGAGTGAGTTACAGGACACTCAAAGCTATACAGAGAAACTTTGTCTCAAACCTCCCACAAAAATCCCCCCCAGTACTCAATAGAGCAGTGGCTTTTAGAACTGGGTGAATGTAAGAATCCATTGGGGCCTGGCACTGGTGGCCCACTTGAGCAGCAGAGGCAGGCAGATCTCTGATTTCCAGGCCAGCCTGGTTTACAGAGTGAGTACCGGGAAAGCCAGTGCTACACAGAGAAACCCTGTCTTGAAACTCCTTCAAAAAATCTCTTGGGAACTAATGAAAATACTGAGGCTCAGTTCTACCCAAATTTAATAGGATTGGCCTTTGCATCCTTCAGTTCCCCTGGTGCTCCCGACTTACTCATGCCTAAGCTGGCTGAACCATTGCTTTGGACTAACATTGCACCATTCCATTGGCTAAAATATGGTATGTGGAGTACTTACAGTGCTGCATTTTCTTTCTGGAATGTGAACTAGGACCTGTTATAGGATATCTAATTTCAGGAGAATATTTGCATTTGAAACTGAATCACTCAAAGTGGGAAAATTTGATTGTATATCTTTTTATTTTGTTGACCTTGCCCCTAACCTATGTCTTTGTTATTTCTTTATCTTTTGTTTGTTTTTATACTCATTTTCTTTGAGCAGAAATTATTTTACTGAAAAGTGCTCTCATGAATCCAAGATGTGGGATTTCATAGGAAATACTATTACAAAAACCAGAGACAATATAGTTGTTGTCTGAAGACAACATTCACATGGGGAAGAATATCCACTTCCTATTTCTTTTCTTTCTTTTCCATTTGTGTTGACATGAGACAGGGTTCAAGTCTGAGCTTTCTGGGCCTCAATTATTTTCATTTGTGAAATGAGGAGGACTTTCTTGTAACACTGGAACCTAGCTGTGAGGGTTTTGATGGAAGATTATTCACATGAAAACACTCATTACTGGACACAGTGCACTAAATACATAACCCTTCTATTGGACTTATTTCCCACTAATCTTATGTATCTCATTTCCCCCCATGTCTCTGCATCTCTTGTTTATTCTTTCCTTCCAGGACCCTTGTCTAAACAGTGGGTGGTAGGGATCCATCTAAGAGCTTCCACAGAGGAGACTTGCAATTGCATATTCTACAATGGCCCATCCACACTGCTCTCCTCTCTCTGCTTTCTTGCATGTGGGAGAGGGGCCAAGCTGTACTACATATGTGCAATGGAAATGAAAGGAAGAGTTCTGAGTTTTGTTACTTTCTTTACCCTTGTCCATTCTCCTCTCCCCTTCTAGTCCCTTGACTTTCTTTTAGCATATACAATCTGCCAATCATTGCTCCAGTAGTGATATTAGACAGGAAAAAATAATTGCTTTAAGTTTTGCATGTTTCAGAATGAAATCTGTAGTCTCTAATCCTTATCCTGATGTCCACAATCAACATAATCAAAGAATAAAATACTAGGAGGACATCTAGCTTGCTAGCTGCTCAGTTTGCTGTTGTTTTACTTTTTAACTTTGTTGGAGCTGTTGACAGCAATTGTGTTTTTTTTCAAGTACTGTTTTTATTATTTAATTACTTTTTTCTTTTTTTCTTTTTTACTAGAAAGAAAATTATTTTACATGTCAATCCCAGGGCCCTTTCCTTCCCCTTCTCCCCTGCCCCCGCCCCAACTAACGCCCTACCCATACTATAACCTTTCTGCTCCCCAGGAAGGGTGAGGCTTTCCATAGGGGGTCTTCAAAGTCTGTCATAATCTTTGGGATAGGGTCTAGGACCACCCCCCTTGTGTCTAGGCTCAGGGAGTATCCTTATGGGATGGGCACCTAAAGTCCATTCCTATGGTAGCGATAAGTACTGATCCACTACAAAAGTCCCATAGATTTCCAAAGTCTCCTCACTGACACCCACATTCAGGGGTCTGGATCAGTCCCATGCTGGTTTTCCAGCTATCAGTCTTGGGACCAAGAGTTTTCCCTTGTTCAGGTCAGCTGTTTCTGTGGGTTTCACCAGCTTGGTCTGGACCCCTTTGCTCATCAGTCCTCCTTCTCTGCATCTGGATTTCAGTTCAGTTCAAGGTTTAGCTGTAGGTGTCTGCTTCTACTTCCACCAGCTGTTGGATGAAGGTTATAGGATGGCATATAAGCTAGTCATCAATCTCATTATCAGGAGAGGGCATTTAAGGTAGCCTCTCCTCTGTTTCTTAGATTGTTAGTTGGTGTCATCTTTGTAGGTCTCCAGACGTTTCCCTGGTGCCTGATTTTTCTTTAGACTTATAATGTCTCCCTCTATTATATTATCTCTTATCTTGCTCTCTTCTGTTCTTCCCCCAACTCAAACTCCCTGTCCCATCATGTCTTCCTCACCCCCTTCTCCCCTTCTCATTCTCTTAGTTCCCTCCCCTTTCCCCCATCCTCCCAATTTGCTCAGGAGATCTTGTCCCATTCCCCTTCTCCAGGGGACCATGTATGTCTCTCCAGGGGTCCTCTGTGTTTACCAGCCTCTCCGGAAGCAAGCTGGCAATCCTTTACTCTATGTCTAGAATCCACATATGAGTGAGTACATACAATGCCTGTCTTTTTGTGACTGGGTTACCTTGCTCAGAATGGTTTCTTCTACTTCCATCCATTTGCCTGTAAATTTGAAGATTCCATTGCCTTTTTCTCCCTGCTGAGTAGTACTCCATTGTGTAAATGTACAAAATGCAAATGTGTAAATATAGAATATCTATCCAGGTCCTTCTGGCTTTCAGAGTTTCCATGGAGAAATCAGGTGTAATTCTGATAGGTTTGCCTTTATATTTTACTTGATCCTTTTCCTTTGCTGCTCTTAATATTCTTTATTTATTCTGTACGTTTGGTGTTTTAATTATTATGTGACGAGGGGACTTTCTTTTGTAGTCCACTCTATTTTGTGTTCTGTAGGCTTCTTGTACTTTCATTGGCATGTCCTTCTTTAGGTTAGGAAAATTTTCTTCTATGATTTTCTTGAATACGTTTTCTGCACCTTTGAGTTGGGTTTCTTCACCTTCTTTTATAACTATTATTCTCATGTTTGGTCTTTTCATGGTGTCCCATATTTCCTGGATATTCTTTGTTAAGGATTAGTTGGACTTAAATTTTTCTTTCCTTGATGAATTTATTTCCTCTAGTTTATCTTCAGGGTCTGAGATTCTCTCTTCCATCTCTTGTATTCTGTTGTTTATGCTTGCCTCTGTAGTTCCTGATTGTTTACTCAGCTTTTCCACTTCCAGCATTCCCTCAGTTTGTGTTTTCTTTATTGTCTCTATTTCAGTTTTCAGGTCTTGAACTGTTTCCTTCAGTTGTTGAATTGTGTTTTCTTGGCCTTCCTTGATTTCTTGCATCTTTTGGTTCTTCTTTTCTTCCATTTCTTTGAAGGATTTTCTGATTTCCTCTCTTAGGGTCTCTATCATCTGCATGAAGTTGTTTTTAAGACTGAGCTCTTCTGCTTCATCTGTGTTGGGATGTTCATGTCTTACTGGTGTAGAGTCCCTAGACTCTGGTGCTGTCATATTGCTTTTCCTGTTGTTGGATGTGTTCTTATATTGTTGTCTTCCCATCTCTTCTTCCAGTGAGTGCAGGTGGTGTCACTTCCTTTCCTGGTGTGTATGGGTCTGAAGTTCTCTTCCGCTGGGTGCAAGAGGATCCAATACTCTGATGGGTCTCAAGGTCAGTGCAGGCAGGTCTGAGGCACTTGCTTTCCAGAAGGGCGAGAGCAGGGCTGGCTCAGAGACTCTGGGTTGCTTGGTCCTCAGGGGCTGAGTCAACCTGCCTGCATAACTCTGGGCAGGAGTTCCCAGAGTCTGCAGGCAGGCGAAGTTGGGCTCAAGTCATGGGCCAAAGCAGCTCACCTCTGCACTCTCTGCACTCTGTACTCTGCACTGCCTGGGGGCAGAGTAGCCCAGTGATCTCAGCAGAGTCAGGGTCCCTGGGTCTTCAGGGACCGATTTAATTTGCCTGCAGACCCAGGGGTGGGATTTCCCAGAGTGGGCAGGCAGAAGTTGGGCCCAACTGAGGGGCTGAAACAGCTCACCTCTGCACTCTGTGTGGGCCAGAATAGCAGAGTGATTTCAGCAGAGTCAGGCAACAACAATTCTTAGAGTACCAAATGTGTCCCTAAGTTACTACTTCATCTGCATTTCAAAGACAAAATTCCTCTCTTTGCTCTTTCCTCTACTTACTTTTGAGTCCTCATTTCCCCCTCAGCCATGATGGCAGAGCTCAGTGTCCCTCGTTTTCTTTCCCATGTCTCTGGAGGCCTAGTTTGCACTTCTACACTGTTTCTGTTCCCAAGATATAACAGCTTCAGCTACAGAAACCCAGCCAGAATTGGCCACTATCGCTTACATTTTGCATGTTCATAGAGGATAAGGGGTAGGGTTAAATTTCTGAAGATGTGTTAATAAACTTTTCAACCACTTGAGTTGTCTTCATTATTAATTTTTCCCATTACAAGAGTTAAATTGAACCCTAGATATTCCTTAATGCAAGCTTCCTTATTTCAGCTTGTCCCCAGCTACACTGCAAAGTCCTCGACTCCTCCTTTGCCGCCCACTTCAATTCCTAATTCATTTTACAACTTCAAGTTTCTGTTTTTAAGAAAATGCATATTCATCACTACTCACCCTCTTCTAGGAAGAGTGACATATATACTGTGTTTCTATTCACAGAAATAGAATCATAGCCATAAGGGCTTTTTTTTCCATGGACAACTTGGGAAATGAGAATTGGTGATCTGTATGTATGCATGCATGTATGTATGTTCTTTCTCTGTTACACACACACACATATATGGTCTACTTAGTTTTATATGTATTTAGATATTTTAAGTGATACATTTTCTATTAGTTTTTTCTTATCTATCAATTTTTAACTTTTTAAAACACTATTTTTTTGTTTTACAACAATAAATTTAGTATTGTGTTCACTGTTGGACTGCATTAGTCTAAAATTATCCTATGGGAATTTTCCCGTATGATAAATAAGCAAGATAAAATATGATCATGGTATTCAAGTACCAATTTACACATGTTTTAAAACTTAAAATATCTTGAATTCATTCCACATTTACAGAATGTCACAAAATAGAAGAGTCCCGTATCTAGTAGTCACATATTATGCAGCTATAGTGCGATATGAAACTAGGATACTAACATTGGTGCAGTGGTTTAAGCAGATTATATATCTTGTTCAGTTTTCAGCATTTTGAAAATATTTCTGTATATACATATTTCTGTGAAGTTTCTTTCCATTGCAATTCATGTAACTACCAGCACAATCAAAAATTGTTCCTGCCAGGCAATGGTGGTGCACGCCTTTAATACCAGCACTTGGTAGGCAGAGGCAGGTGGATCTCTGTGAGTTCGAGGCCAGTCTGTTCTGAAGAGTGAGTTCCAGGACAGGCTCCAAAGCAATACAGAGAAACCCTGTCCAAAAAACCAACCAAACAAAAAGAATTGTTCCCTTGCCAAGCAAAGTAGTTCCCTCATGATGACCATTATATTTATATGCCTTGGAAATGACTAAACTATATTCTATATCTATATTTTATCATTTGTAGAATTTTAACCAATTAAAATAAAATTTGGTGGACACTGCAGAGCCCCTGTTGAGGGCCCTACCCTGCCTGGGGAGTGGTGGGTGGATGGGGTGGGGGGTAGGTTGGGGGTGGGGGAGGAGGGATGAAGGTGAGGGGAGGGAGAGGAAGAAGGGACTTACATGTGAAACAAGCTTGTTCCCTAACTTGAACTAATAAAAAAATAAAACAAAAAGAGAAAAAATAATATAGTCTATGAACTTTGTGCAAATTTTTCCACTTAGCATGCTACTACTTAGAGTCACTTAAAGTATTGCATGTTTTGATATGTTATACATATTTTGTTGTTGAATAATATTCCACTTTACAGATTTTTTAATCATTCAGTCACTGAATGACATTGGGCTGTTTCCTGCTTTTGTTATTTTGAAGAAAATTATTATGAAAATTCACGGGCCACTTTTTAAGTAGGCATACATTTTCATAGTTGTGTTAACTTGCATTAAATTTAGTTTTATTTTACTTTTGACAGGGTTTTGTATAGGCCAAGCTGGTCTGGAACTTGGTATTTAGTTAATGACAAGTCTAGATGCCTAATCTTTCTACCTCTGCCTCTGGTGTGCTAGGATTATAGATTTATGCAGTGCTGTGAATTGAACCCAGAGATTCCTTCATTCTATTAAAATTCTCTTCCAATTCGTAGCCCGAGTTTAATTTTAAAAGAAGTTGTCAAACTATTCACCACAATGGCCATTCCATTTTCTATTCCTATCAGCAATGTGTTAGAAATGTGCTTGCTTTATCTCTTCATTAGAATTAGTTATTTTTCTATAAAAAACTGTCAGTTTTATAGGAATATAGTGATAGTTTGCTGTGGTTAAAATTTGCATTTCTCTAATGGATAATAAAATTGAGCAAAATTTTTGTGCTTATTTTCTTTGTCAGTGAAAATTCTGTACACATCATTTGCCATCTTTCTAGTTGGAGTTATTTGTTGAATTTTTGACTTGTGATAAAACATGCACAATATAAATGTGTCATTATTAAAATCTAGCCATTTTAAGTGTTAAGTTTTGAAGAAGTAATAACAACTGTAGTTGTTACAAAGCCATAATTACTACTTCCAAAATATTTTTTGTAAGGGGTCAAAAGAAACTTTGTAAGTCTTATTGTTTTTTTCATCCTCTGTTGGAACACAGTGTATGAATGAAGCTGTCTGAGGAAAATTTTTGAGAACTTGTGAGAAAACTCCAGAGAAACAAAAGTCTTGTCATCTCTGTTCCTCTGTATCATGGGCTATTCTTGGACTGTACCTACCTGCCCCTCCCATGTATAGCAAATAGGAGTAGATTTTGCTTCAGATTATGGATAATCTTACCCATTATTATGGAGATAATGTTCTCATGCACAAGTTTTCCTCCTGAATGTATCCAGCTTGAACTAATATGACTTTGCCCTCATGGCTATATAAACCCAAACTCATGTGACCTTGTCCTTGTGATTGTGTACAGCAGGATCTCAAGTGAACTTTGCTCATATGACCTGTCTTAACCTTTGGAATGTGCTCAGAGTATTATTTGTCTGATGTTCTGAATAAAGTAGGCTTTTGCATGATACTTTAGTCCACCTTGTTTTTAAGCTCCACTCTCCCAGGGTCATGCTGTCAAATAGAGTGATAATAATCCCCCATGCCTTTTTAGCTCTTGTTAGCCTTTGCTCCCTTTCTGCTTCTATAAATTTACCTGCTTTAAATGTTTGATGTGTTTAATCCTACACTTTTTATTTTTCTTCCCTATTTTACTTGACAATGTTTTTTAGGGTTCATCTAAACTATAGCATATATCAGAACTCCCTTCCTATTTATGGCTGACTAGTATTTTATTGGTTGTATCTAACACATTCTGTTTGTCTGTTCATCAATTTGTGTTCCCTTATCTATTGGCTATTGGTCTTTTAATTATTTTAAATAGCACTGCTATGAATATTTATGTGAAAATACCTGTCTTTCTGTTTCAAATTCTTTTGGCTTTATACCTGCTATTGGAATTTCTAAGTCATATGGTAATTCTTTTTTAATTTTTAATTTTAGAAGCACTCTTATTTACATATCAATCCCCCCTTTCCCTCGCCCTGTCATCCTCCCATGTTCCCCACAGACCCCCCCAACCCACCCTCTACCCACTCCCGAAGGATAGTGAGGCCCTCCTTGGGGTACCATCAAAGTCCATCACATCATTTGTGGTAGGGCCTAGGTCCTCTTTCTTGTGTCTGAGCTCCCAAACTCCATTCGTGCTCTAGGGATAAACACTGGCTCCACTGTTAGAGGTCCTGTAGACTTCCCGGGCCTCCTAACTGGCCCCCACATTCAGGGGTCTTGGTTCCTGGTTCTCCAGCTTTACAACTAGGGTCCCTGTGCTTTCACTGGGTCAGGTCAACTGTTTCTGCTAGTTTCTCCAGCACAGTCTTGGCTCCTTTGTTCATCCCTCCTCCCTCTGCACAACTGGATTCCAGGAGTATGGCTCAGTGTTTAGTTATGGGTGCCTATTTCTGCTTTAATCAGCTACTGGATGAAAGCTCTAGGAATGGCAACTAAGGTAGTCATCAATCTCATTATAGGGGAAGGGCATCAAAGGCAGCCTCTCCACCACTGCCTAGATTCTTAGTTGGGGTCATCCCTGTGGATCCCCTAACTTTTCCCCTGTACTATACATCCCTGTGAACCTATACTTGCTCCCTGGCCTCTCTTTAATTATATTTTCTTTGTTGTTGTTACACACACACACACACACACACACACACACACACACACACACACACACACACACACACACACACACACACACACACACAACTAAGCCCATAAATATAACCTTGCAACTTGCTGAGTTGTTTTAATGCTGCTTGTATGTGTATGATTTCAGGGGTGATCACTAGGTATTGGATAACCAATTAGGGGACTCATCGTTGAGTAATATGATTTCTTCCACTGTGCTCTCAGCATTCCTTAGTTGCCTTAATTCCTTAGTTCTTTGTCTAGGATTACAGCCTTGTGAGATTTTCCTTACCCACATTGGCATGTCAACTGGTGTTGTCATTGTTCAGGGCTTCTTTAAGCAGCTATATTGTGGAGATTTCATAGGTATAGCTTCTGTGTTATATCTCAATGATACAATCTGCTTCTGATCCTCTAGCTCTTATAATCATTCTCCCCCATTTTCCTTATTTTTCCCTGAGCTTCACATGTGGGGGTTGTGTTGTAGATGTATAAATTGAGACTGGGTGTCCCATGGTTATTTGTTTTCTGCATTTTGACCACTTGCGGCTTTCTGTAATGTTCTCTGTCGCTGCAAAAAATAAATTCCTCTGATAAGGGGGTGAGACCTACACTTACATGTAGGCAAATATTTAAAGGCAAATATTTAAATTAAAGGCAAATATTTAAAATGCAGTTAGTGGTTATGCTGGTTTAGCAAAGTGATAGTAGTATGTTCTCCTTTAAGATCCATGACCACATGAGCCCTGCGTGGTTGACTAGGTTTCCAGTACCAGGAACGATTTCCCTATGGTTAGCAGGCTTTCAGTCCAATTAGACAGCTATAGGATAGCACCCATATATAAGTTCCACCTTTTTACCTATAAGGATATCTTGATATGCTGGCGATTCATTGCTTTGTAGGACTATGGATTGCTTTCCTCCTTTGGCAGCTTGTATAGCACCTTCCAATTCTGTAAAATGGTTCAGATCTAGCTCAGATCTTCGGAGTCTTGTATTCAAAATATTTTGCCTCTTTAGCAGTAGAGGCTCACTTTTAACCTCTTGGAGGCAACCGAAGACAACATCAATGGCCTATATTATTTTTTAGGATTTCTTGTATAACCCTGACTAACAATTTGAAAGAAGGTTTCTCATACCCAGTACTTGGGTTCTTGTTAGATAACCTAGAGTTTTTGGTGGGAGGAATACTATCATTCCAAGTGATATACACACACACACACACACACACACACACACACACACACACACACACACACACACACACACACCACACTCTTTATATGTGTTATATGTAACTAAATTTAGGTAAGTATAAAATTGTGATTCCCTCTAGAATCTTCAAACATCCTTGATGTTATTTACCCTCTTCCCTCACACTCTCCTTCTGTATTATCCCTCCATCCCCTCCCCATTTGTTCTCATTTCTCCCTTCATATCACCTGTATCCCACTATTGCCTTCTCTAGATCTCCTCTTGAACATGACCCTTTTTTTTGTCCTTCCTGGTTTCTTTAGTTACTCTAGTTTGTATACTAACATCTGAAGATTTGAGGCTAGGAACCACAAATGAAAGTGAATATGAGCACTTGTCTTTCTGGAGCTGCATTACTTTGCTTGATATAGTATTTTGTAGGTCCATCCATTTACTGGCAAATTTTGTATTTCTTACAGCTGAATAGGAATTTTTTGTGTATGTGTATCACATCTTCATTGTCTATTCATCTGATGTAATTGTTTCCATTTCTTAGCTATTGTAAAAAAATCAGCGATGACATGGCTGAGCAAGTATCTGTGGAGTAGGAGTGGTATATATGAATCATGTTTGCTTTTAGCTTTTTGAGAGTATTTGACTCTTCCTTATTCTCTTGAGACCGGGTCATTCACTGAACTTGGAGCAAGGCTAGTGACTGGTTAGCTCTAGAGATCTTCTAGTCTCTATTACCCTTAGAAGACACAGACTCTCAATCAGCAGAGGTTACAGGAGTGTGCAATTACACTGGGCTTTTTACAAAGTTCCTCGGTAGTTGAATTTAGATCTGAATAGCATAAGTAGCAATACTCTTACCTACTGAACTGTCTTCCCAGGTCTTTTTTCTTTTGTCTGAACCCTCCACCTTGTATTTATGAGTTATCTTTTTGATAGTTTTTTTTTCAGTCTGACATTGTAATGGTATTTTAAGTAATTTTGATTTTTATTATTCTAAGCAATTTTGCCTTATATTATTACCAATGGAAGTCATATATATTATGGAAGTTTTTGATTAAAGAGAAGAGAATTTTAAAGTTACTTGGAACATTAACACTCAGGAAAAATTGCTAATGGATATTTTATTGCAAATCCCTCTAGAACTTATAGAACATTTGAACTCTCAATTCCTTTATATTAAACTCTCCTCTCCACCCTAGTTGGTGCTGATCATTTCTAGAAGAAGAATTCTTCTCTGAACCCCGTGTTTGAGGAAATGTAACAAGAGCAAGGGAATCTGAGCCATGTATCCACTCTGCATTTATAGCCCAAACCCCTTAGTTGAATAAACGGCCATGCTCTTTCATAAGTTGTGAGAGGATTCAGACTTATAGAAACTACAAGGATTCTTTTTAATTCCTTCTGTCCTCTTACTTTTTCCTGAGATTCAAGGCCATTCTGTCTTCCAGATAATCTACTTTCCTGAGAACCCTTCCCTGATTGGCCAAACAAACAGAGACATTCAATAGGTTACATTTCTCCCTCCTGTACATCCAGGAAAGGATCTGGAAGTAGGGAATACATATTACTGTGTTATACCCTCATGGAAACCTTTAACTCCAGAGCATGGCCTATTGGGATCTCAACATGAGAAACCTCCATGTCCAAGTTCTTCTTGAGGGTACATGGAGGAAAAGATGGTTGATGGACTTCCTGGCTGTCTGCTTTTGCTTCGCCATACTGTGCCCCAGCTATGTGCTGAAAAAGAGGCAGTAAGCTTACCTGCAAGTTATCTGTATTAGGTAAACAAGTTATTCCTCATGTAACTACAGAGAGCTCCAGGAGGGAGGTGGCACATATATTCCTATCTTGCCACTGCTATTGGATCAAATGAGTTGCTCAGAGGTGGCAGCAATCACTTCAGACTCTCACTCCAGAATACAAATTGACATGTGCCACTGACATGGTTACAAGAACGCCTTCAAACTATATCTAATTCATAACAATAATGAAATTGATCACCAACTCTTGCTGATATTGTTAATAAATTGTGAGAACCCATCCTGAAATTGATCCAGGTGTGTTGGTATAACTCAATCTTGTTACATCACAAACATTGCTATACCTTAGAGCTGCACACAATTTCTTCATTGCCAAGCTCTGATATATAAGGTTATCACCTCATTTGGGGCCATCTTTGCCTAGTGATCTTGCCTACCTCATTTCTGGCTCTCTTCAAATCCTTTACCACATGACTGGATCAGAGTGGTCTTGTAGGAAGTAAACATATGTTTCTGGTTGTCCTGGCTCAGTGGTGCTACCCATTTGTCCACTATGACCCACATGAGACATTTTCTGGTTAATAATCTGAGCCCTACAGTCTCTCCCCTAGTCATCCTAAGACTCCAGAATTGTCTTTAGAACATTTTGGCCTCCATACTTTTCTTCTCACATCATTCTCTCTGCAGGTTATTCTTTCTATTGTTTCTCAGAGTCAAACTAAGAACTCTTCTATTTTGAGAAGAGTTCTCTGATGCCTTCTGAAAAACCTCTTTGGTTTCTCAACTCCATGAGCAAACCTCTGATAAAACTATGCCAGCTGTTAATTTCTTTTCTTTTCTATTCTCCACCACGCAACTACATTGCAAATATTTGAAAGGGATTACACTTTATTCATTTTCAGGGCCTTTGTGTCTGAGTAGATGTCTAGCACATGTTTGCTGAAATAATGAGTCTAAATTAAAACCTACATGTATTTTTGGCTGACATTTGTATTCATATTTAAAACAAAATTTGAGATGTACTTGTCATCTGGATCACATTAGACCAGGTTATTAATTTGCTCCCCTCTGAGAGGGGTTTGTCACATGTAATAGCAGCAAATGGCACTTCTTTTTGAAGTGTGAGTACATGTGTGTGTGTGCACATGAGTGCATGTGATGGTTGGAGAATAACTTTTGGGAATTGCTTCTCTCCATGAGATTTTGGTATCACATTAAAGTTATTATACTTTCAAAACAATACTTTTATCCCCAAGGCATCATGCTGTCCCCTGTCCCCCACCCCATGGAATTTCTTTAATGTGAGTCTCAAAAATATGAAAAAGCAAAAACCAGCACAGAGAGATTTTCAAATACATACTAAGAGTTGACATTTGTAATTCCTCTCATTATTAGAATCAAAATATGAATACCATGTACATGGTAGCATGATTCTCAACACTTATAAAACCTTGCCCTTGAATATTATTTCCCAACTTCATCCATCCATGAGCATGGTTTATTAATTATTCTTTCACATTATCTCAGCTGGGTTTTCCTCCCCTGCATGCTGATGTGCCCTTACCATCCTTTTGAAAACATCAGTACTAAAGCTGCTTCTAATGACTTTCTTTTGCCACATATGGTCCTATTTACATTACTATACTGCTAGATACTCTACTGAAATATTTCACAAACATATTCTGGCCCTGTTGAGAGTGTGTGAAAAAATTCCATATGGGCTTTATCCATAATATGGAATGGGCTAAGAACTTTATTTAACTCATACTTTTCTTTTGGGCTGCAAGTTGAAGTTCACTGTTCTAATAGTTTGTATCACAATCTGGTGATTTTCACACCTATAGCCACCTCAGTCACACCTGGTACACTCAACTCAGGCTCTGGGATCAGGTTGTGGCAGGAAGGAATAAGAGGACTCCAAGAGGTTTAGGAGCTCATCACTCATTTATGGATCTAGTGTGGGTCATAGACTTGGGCTTTTGTTCAGAGTTTCAGCTTCCATATTTTAGCATATCCGAGATTCCTTGCTGGAATATGATACTTTGATATTTTCTTTTTCATTTTGGAAACTGAATATTGGCAGGTAAATTCATATCCCAAACTTTGTTGTCAGTCTTCTTGCCTAGCTCCTGAATCGGTAGTTCTGTCGTTAATATGGGCTTTTTTTTTAAAAAAAAAATTTTTGCTTGCACTGATTTTTTTCCTATTTCTTGTTTTATTAATGGATATTGGTGTTTGCATGTCCTGTTTGATTTCTTAGACCTGGTTAAGTGTTACTTGGAAGTCTTCAGTGTTAGCTGAGTTGGACATTAGCAAGAGCTTCAGGCTCCTGAAACACTGGATTCTTTTTTTCAGTGGATCAGCTTTGTTACTTTTTATGTAATTGTGGATCATTTATATTCCCATTCATGATTTATGTGTGTGTCTATGGACCCTTTGAACACAGGCTCCATTTTCCTTAGACTGTGAGACCCAGTTCTAGTTTATGTCTTCTTATGAGGATAATTACTCTCCTGGTGAAAACATGCAATGAAGCTATGAGGGTCTAGTTGCCATACTTGACGTCAAAATAAGTAAAAACTATACATCTTCTTTAAAAAGCCTGTGTAAGCGTCTATGGGCTTGTTACAAAAGATGTGTCTAGCCTGAGAATCATCATCATTGGCTTTTTAGGGGAGCTTTTAGAAACTGAAGAGACTCAAGTCCTATTTAAGAGTTACCGAATTTGTATTCTCTATCATTTCAATAAGATTCCCCCAGTCAACATGTATGTACATTGAAAAGAATCTATTGCAGAATTTCTGGATTGATAAACCATTGCCACCCAAGATGAAGCATGACTCCAAACTTTAGGACATATTTTCTGAACTTCCTTATTACCCATAATGTCATTATTATAAAATGTTCTAAAGAAGTTTCCCACTGACAAACGTGATCTATGATAAGCAGCCAATATTTATTTAGGTATCTAGAAACTCTGGGTACATTTGAGATTTTTGTTTAACAACTCTCTTTGCAAGATGTATCAATGTACTAAAGGAATATTACTTCACCATGTACTGTAGCAATGGTTTCTACGAGGGAAAAGAAGCCTGGAGATCCAGGTAGATAGATCCTATCTACACTCCAGCTTCTTGACAACTAGGGTACTTTTTGTAAGCTTTTTGAATGCTGGGAAACTGTTGCAAATTTTTTACATTGAGCTTGAATTTTTAATTATTAAATAAGGAAATCAAATTGAAAGTCCCTGCAGATGATTGATAGTTAAGTTTTCTAAGTGTTCTTCACACTGCACTTGGGAACTCAGTAGTTATTTGATGCACATTTCCAGATTAGTGATTATCACATTCATGCTTTTAATCTTTAATATGGCATGAAAACTCAAGAGTCCCCTCACCTTTTACCTTTACATAGTGAGAACATAATAATGAATGGGGAAAATAGAATAAGGTTAAAAGTCAGAAGTGGTTCTCATTCCTGAACATCTAGAAATTCAAGACCAAGGTTGCTAACATCTCTGAGATTTCAGAAGACATAATGTTTTTGAAGAGAGTTTCTGTGATCAAAAGTGTAAATCTGAAAGCAGGTTGGGATTGAAAGGACTCAGGTTACTTAATAGGCCGTTCTTAGAAGTATTATATCTGCTTTCATAAGCAAGTTCGTCCTGTGTTGGTTCTCTGTGTTTCTGAACTTTTCTCAAGATTGTGAGAACCCTGTGTCACTGGGAGAAAACCAAATATCACCAGAGGAGCAGGTGTCTTCTGGAGTCATGTGTTTTAGTATGGGTGCTCTAAGTTTGTTTAATATTTCTCATTCTTAGTTTTATAATATGTATATATGCATATCTATATTATAACAAGTGCACAGAAGGCTTATCAAAAGCATTCCTAGAATCCATCTTCAGATTCTGTGAGTGAGAAAATTCAAATTTCCAGCAAGTCCCCCAGATGAAGCCCATGTTGTTGGTCTATAAACATTTTGAATAGTACAGCAGCCAACCATCTGAATATAGCATTGCCTATAGCCTAATTATTCTCTAAATTCTACTGGGACTTAATTGCCTCCTCAAATTGGCCATTTCTCTTCTCTCTTGCACTCTATTCTCAAAGCAAGTTGAGAAATGGCAAATGTGACCCTCCCCTCTGCCTAGAATGGATTGATCTTTTTCTCTGAAGGTCCTGTGGCTCACATACCATTCTGGCCAGGCAATTTGGATCATGGAAGATAAAAAGTTTTCTTTATGGCAATTTCCTTTTAATATCCTGGAGACTGGGTGAAAACATCAGTAGCAAAGTCAATGAGCAGATTCTTCCTTGATTTGTTGCTCTCAACTTGAATCCTTTGTTAGAACTTAAAGTAGAAAATAACAAGAGTAACAAATATCAAACTTTAATCTTGTGTACTCTTCTAGCTGTACAACCTGTTCTACTGCAGTGAGAGTTCACTGGCATAAATGGAAGATTACTGAATATTTGCTAGTGAGGTAAATGTTTTCCTTACGTCTATGCCACATTCCCCCAGAGACTGTTATGGGATGTTCCTCAGTGCCTCTTGGTTTTTTAGTGAGTAGATTCCTTAGGCAAAATGCCTGGATCCCATGTCCAATACAGCTTTGAAGACTTTGAACTTGTTTGATCCCCTTTCTGGAGCTTTGTTTTTCTTTGTTCTGAGTGTAATCTTGAGATG
Organism: Cricetulus griseus; assembly: GCF_003668045.3. Lineage (NCBI taxonomy): Eukaryota > Metazoa > Chordata > Mammalia > Rodentia > Cricetidae > Cricetulus > Cricetulus griseus. Next base: position 91,174,175 of record NC_048604.1, read on the forward strand.
AGGAATTGCATTTCTTGTCTGAAACAGACAGATAGGAAATGACATTCAGAGTACCCAATTTCTAGGCTGTGTTATATATATCAGGAAAACAAGTTGCCTTAGCTTCATTATCATGGTCAGCAGCTAAACAGGCAGTTAAAGGCTTCCCTTGTATGGAAGAAGCAGAAATGCTAAGATTTATTCTGTCTAGAATAGAGGCTTCATTAATTCTCAGTTTCTGTAAGGAGACAAACATTTATTGGTGCTCAGAATTCCAGGTGACTAGGCTCCATGATCATCATGGCAGAGAACATTGGCAACAGGTAGGCATGATGCTGGAGCAGTAGCTGAGAGCTCCATCCTGATCCACAAGCAGGAGACAGAGATGGGTGGGTGGGGGAGAGGAGAGGAGAGGAGAGGAGAGAGAGAGAGAGAGAGAGAGAGAGAGAGAGAGAGAGAGAGAGAGAGAGAGAGAGAGAGAGAGCCCTAGGCTATGATAAACTAAGTAGGGAATTAAAATTTTTACTTGTTATTTATGAACAACCATTTACTACTGCTTTGGAGCTTTCTTGTCTTACAGGCTTTGAAGTCATATCCCCAGCTTTAGTTTACTTGCATTTAAGAAACAAAGGACTGAACAGCATGTTTTAATGTTCACTGAACTACAACTCAGAGCTTTGTTTCAAGCTCAGTGGAGAGGGTGAACCTAGCTGTGTATTGTCTGTATGGGATTCTGTCCTCTCCTGCTTTTATTCCTCTCACAATTATCTTAAAATTAATGAATTGAAGCCATGCATATAAATTGTGCTTCGTACTAATCAGTGGCATTTCTAATTTGAGGAAAATGGAGAATTTACACCAGTAGCTGTCCAACAATGAAGAAATAGAATGAGCTGCTGAGCGTCTCAATTTTAGACACTGCTGTTTTTCTCCAGAGATAATGTTGAATCATTTTCCCCAAAACACTTACAGCAAAAGGGTAATAGGAATGAGGCAGAAGATGAATTCCAAATGAAAAAATGAAACATTCAAAAGCAAACTGTGTTTCTTCCACCCCCTCTCTCTTTTCCTGTACTGCTCAGGGACCCTGAAGTCTGAAGAGTGACAGTAAAGAGTAATTACACAAAATATTTGAGTAAATAATACAAAAACCTCCAGATAATATGGAAAAATAGCATTAAAACCAAAAAGCTCTTTGTAAAGTAATAGCTCAAGCCTCAGGTTCCTTGCTTCTCCTAAAGGCCTTGGATAATAAAATGAACAAACACCAGCCTTAACAGGTCCTATTAGAAATGTCAGGCCAAGGCCCAACTAATACACATTTTACCTACTGTAAATATCTGAACGTTTTAACAAGAACCCATTATTATCTGGATTGTATTTTGGGCAGCTGGGTTTGCCAAATTTGGAGACGTTTCTTAAAACATTCCCACTAAAAATAAAATTAGAATCCTAGGCCTCTGGAGAGGGTGGGACTCATACTCTGAGAAGTACTTCAAGTTCTTTTTTAAATTTTATTTAATTTAATTATTTTACATACCAAGCACAGTTTCCCCTCCTTTCACCCCCCTCATACCTATTGCTCTCATCCACTCCTCCTCTACCTCCATTAAGACAGATTAAAGCTTCTCCCATGGCTTTGAACAAAGCATGGCACATTAAGTTGAGGTAGGACCAAGTCCATCCCCCCTCACAACAAGGCCAGGCAAGGAAATCCAGCAGGGGGAACAGATTCCCAAACCCAGATAAGTGCCACTGACAGGTCCTGATCTCACTGCTAGTAGTCTTACAAGGAGTCAAAGCTACATAACTGTCATACACATGCAGAGTGCTTAGGTCAGCCCCATGCAGGCTCCCTAACTATTGCTCTAGAGTCCATAAGCTTCCAGGAGCTCAGTTCAGCTGTCTATGTGGGTTTCCATCATGACCCCCCTTGCTCATACAATCCCTCATCCCTTTCTTCAGGAGGACTGCTGGAGCTCTTGGACAGTGCTTGGATGTGGGTCTCTGCTGCTTCCATCAGTTACTGGATGAAGGTCTTATGATGACTGTCATGGCATTCACTAATCTGATTATAGGAGAAGGCCAGTTCAGGCACCCTCTCTACTATTGCTAGGAGTCTTACCTGGGTCATTCTGATGGATTCCTAGGAATATCCCTGGCACCAGGTTTCTCTTTAATGCAGACATGCCCCCCAGGACTTCATTTTTATTACTTCCCTCTCCAGCCTGCCCAAGTTGCTCCCTCAAGTTTCCATCTTCCATCCCCCCATACCTGCCCCACTTTACCCAGGAGATCTCTTCCATTTACCCTTCCAAGAAACATCCAAGCATCCATCTTTGGGCACTCTTCCACTTCTGGTGGGAGTGCAAACTTGTACAGCCACTTTGAAAATCAATATGGTGGTTTCTCAAAAAGAAATGGGAATCAATTTACCTCAAGACCCATCCATACCACTCTTGGGCATATACCCAAGGGATTCTCAACCATACCACAAGGACTCTTGCTCAACTATGTTCCTAGCAGCTTTATTCATAATTATCAGAACCTTGGAACAATCTAGATGCTCCTCAGCCAAAGAATGGATAAATAAAATGTGGTACATTTACACAATGGAGTATTACTCAGCTGTAAAAAAAAATGACCTGATGAAACTTGTAGGCAAATGGATGTAACTAGAAAAAAAAAACATGCTGAGTGAGGTAACCCAGACACAGAAAGACAAACATGGTATGTATTCACTCATAAGTAGTTATTAGGAATAAAGTATAGGATAATCAACCTACAATCCACTGGCCCAGAGAGACTAGATAACAAAAAGGGTACTTCAAGTTCTTGACTAGGCAAGTTCATCTGTCACCTGGATTGGGTATGTTTTTGTCTTTATTCCATCTAACCTGGATGTAAGGGAGATACTATAGTGTTTATCTGGTGTTGAAAGACTTGGAACCTATGTTACTACAAAAATATTCAATTCCGTGTGATAATGATCTCTTCTATAAATATCCAGAAATAAGCAAGAACAACTTTTATGACATTTATGGTCCTCCTTACTCTGTATTCTAAATCTTCCTTATTAAGGTCTGGGCATTTTCAGAGTACTTAGTGTCACTTTGGCCAAGATTGTGTACTTTTATTTTGGTGCTAACTCTACTATTTCTAATCAGGATCCATGATTATCTCCTTTTTGTGAGACAGGGTCTTACTGTGTATTCTTGGATGGTCCAGAATTTAGTGTGTAGACCATGATGGCCTCAAAGTCACAGAGATCCATATACCTCTATATCCTGAGTTCTGGAACTAAAAGTGTGTACCACCATGCCTAGCTTTATGATTCTTATTGTTCTTTTAAAGTTTCTATTAGCTGGAATCACTTTATTATTCTTATTGTTCTTTAAAAGTCTCTATTAGCTGGAATCAGTGAACCTCTCTAATTTTTTAAGATTTTATATCCAATACTTCAAACAAATGCACTTCTTTCTAGCTATATGATCTGATAACAGTGGATCAGCTGGCAACTAAGATGTGCTTATTGCTTGCTACTTGATTAAATAATTGTACTTTCTTCAGTGGCTATATTGGGGTTTTCACTAATGCTTGTTTTGATAGTGCCTCTAGGCTTTTAGCTCCCAAGAACCTCAGTGTTCATGCTTAAAGATAGCTCATCTTCCAATAGACAGAGCCTAATGCAAAATGGGCCACCTAGTGATATATTGAACTACAGAACCTGAACTTGCAGTTTACTTACCACTTCCCCATATTCTCTCTTCTTAGCTAGCTAGCCACACTCTCATGGTCTTTATTGTGTATTTACTTCCATCTCCAGAAATTGAGCCCCCCAAATATTGTAATAGCAAAGCTATTAGACATCCATATGTGTCTGTAGGCCATGAATAGATATTTGCTTTACCTCTGAACTCATGGTTGTCCCTTTCCTCTGCTGTTCTGTAAAGACCAGACAGAACCATTCCAAGAATAGGGGTAATGGAAGTCCAAGTTACCTCATGCTCTCAAAATAACTACAAGTGAATATCTGCTAAAACCAGAAGTTGTTGTATACTTGCAGAGATGGGAGACTGATCAAAACAGTCTTCCTATCTAGTCTTAGTACTAGTGGTAGTATTGATTGATACCTGAAAAAAATTATGAATGTCTGATATAATGATATTAGTAAAGGTATCTGTACAGACTGTTCTTTATTAGTATCTACAATAGTATGTAATAGGCAATGTATAGATAGAATGGTTACTTTATAGTACTAATTTATGGAACACTATGTACTTACTGAAAAAAATCATATTTAGAACACATTTTGTAAAAACCCTATTTTTCTACAAATGGAGGATGAGTAAAGTATGATCTTATTTATCTTTTTCATAGCATTTCTTTCAGTTGTTTCTAGGCTCTACAATGGTATATTTTATATTTTCTGTGATTTTATATTTCTTTAGTATCAGAAAGCAATACTTTAAACCTAATAGCATCAAAGGAGTTCTCAGAGTGGATAAATGGAAAAGTAAATTAGTTGCTGCAAAAATTGTCCATGGGTAAGGTCCTGAGTCTAGAACTGTGTTTATTACCCAAAGTTGTGAGAAGGAAGTACCTCATGTGATATAGTCAAGATTCAGTTCCTAGGCAATAATTAGCAATTGTATCATAGAAGTTTATGGTAGGATTAGAAGACATTCTCTACTAGTTGAAATTTGAATGATTTGTTAATGAAGCCAGTAGTGGTTCATGATGGGTTCCACATTCAGAGGTTTATTCACTATTAAAAGAGATAGTAAAGAAGAAGGGCTGTACCAAGGGAAAATTCTTAATTATCACTTGTTAGTGTATAAATACTTCAGTCAATCTCATAAATTTGTTTTTAATAGTGTCTGTCATGTTACTGAGAGGATATTCACATTTTTATGATTGCTAGATAAAATATAAGATGCCTGCTCATATCTGGATTACAAAAGAACAAAATACCCCAAATATTACATGTTAATCATCAGAAAATTATTTGTTTCTATATGAAATATAAACTTAAGCTACTGCATATAATTTAATTAATTAAGCCCACCTTGGATTCAGGGCAATTTACTTTGCTAAAGAGTGGCAGATGGCTTGGAAAGTAGTTGTGATTTACTTAAATGGCAGATGATATGATCAAAAAGCATTATGTACATGTGTTTTGTGAAAAGCAATACCCTCAAACCTAAAAGTTATATAATAAGTTTTGTTCTCATAACCTTGTGTATTGTCACCCTTTTATTACAGTTGTGTGATTTGGTCAGTATGACAGAGGTCAGAGAGTCTAAGATTTAGCATTGGAGTATATAGAGCTAAGAGAAGTTATGGCCTTAAGCTGGGAAGTGTTCTTAATCTAAGACTCCTAATTGCTGCATTCAGACTTTTCTGTTGTCTTTGAAGTTGTATTCATTGCTCATATGGAAAGTTTGAACTTTAGCATTTAGGTTCTAAAATCTTGTATTGTAATGCAGCCTCTTCCCAACTTTTAACTTTAATATATAATTTAGATATCATACAAATCACCCATTTGGAGCATACAAATCAACATGGGTAGCTTAAAAAATGATATTAAAGTTGTTTCACCATAACGATAGCTTCAGAGACCAAGAAAATATGGCAAAGACATAACCAAGTCCACAAACTTCTTTCTTTATCTCTTTAGAAAGCAGACATACAAAAAACAAATAAACCAAAAAGAAAAAAAAACACAAGAAACACACACATACAAAATCTCACACAAACACTAAATCAGAAACCATAATATACAAGCAAAAGACCAATCAACAAACAAATAAACAAAGCAATATGAGATAAAAGTATGCAAAAATACTATTAAATTAGTTTTATGTTGGTCATCTGCTTCTGGGCCTTGAGCCTACCCTGAAGAGTAAGTAGTTAATTCCAGTGAGATTCCACTAGAGAAAATTAATTTTTTTCTTTGAAAGTATGGGCTAATTGCAGATAGTTTGTTGGTTAGGGATGAGAGCTTATGTATACTTCCACCTCATGGTGGGGCCCCCTTTGGATGGAACCCTGTGAAGGCCCCATACATGCTGCTACCATCTTTGTGAGTTCATATGTGCATCAGTTCTGTTGTGTCTGGAAGACACTGTTTCTTTGGAGTTATGCATCCCCTCTGGCTCTTACAATCTTTTGTCCTTTGTGGTATAGCCCTCTGAGCCCTGAGAGAAGGGGTTTGATGAAGACATCCCATTTAGAACTACTATTACAAAACTTCCCACTATTACTTCACTCTTTTTTCTCCTTCTTATGTATTTATATCCTGCCCTCTCCCTGATTAACACTCCCAATTTTTATTTCCCCCAATAAGATCACTTATACCATGCTATTTTAACCAAAGGTAGTGCCGGAAACATACTTGTTTAAAATCTTGCCTATAATGTATTTAGAATTAAATCCATAAAACCAATTTATGTGTATTCTTAGTTAGGGTTACTATTTCTGTGATTAAAGACCATAACCAAAATAAACTTGGGTAGGAAAGGGCTTAAATTTTCATATCACTCTTCATCATCAAAGGAAGTTAGCACAGAAACTCAAACAGAGCAGGAACCTGGAGGCAGGAGCTAACACACAGGCCATGGAGGGTTGTTACTTATTGGCTTACTTCCCCTGGATTGTTTAGCCTGCTTTCTTATAGAACCCAGGACCACCAGCCAGGGGATGGTACCACCCACAAGGAGCTGAGCCCACCCCATCAACTGTTAATTAAGAAAATGATCTACAGGTTTGCATACAGCCTGGTCTTATGGAAGCATTCTTTCAGGTGAGGCTCCCTCCTTTAGCTAGTGTTAAGTTGACATAAAACTAGCTAGCACGTAGGTCTCAGTAAAGCCAGGTAATGTTAACTGGTAGCCATAGGATGATCTTATGAACACTGTTGTGAAAAAGATTCTAAGAATATAAAAATGGGACAAAATGGTGTATGCCTTTAATGCCAAATTAGGCAACAGGGGCAGGTCTCTTGAGATAAGCTCAGAAAGTGCAGGAAGAAGCAAGGAGATCAGGCCAGAAACAATAACACAGAGAGAAATAGGAAAATTTTTTCATGAGAGGCTTGACATTAAAAATCAACAAGAGAATGATGTGCCATTTAACAAATCATGTCAAGAAAATAGCTTTTATATAAAATATATTGGTCCTTAATATTTTTCACAAAAAGGAATTCCAAAACAATTAAATGTTAAAAATTTTAAAATCCTTTAAAACAAACCTGATGGATTGAGTTTGATTCCCAGAACCCATGTTAGAAAAATCAAATATGGGAGTATGAATTTGTAATCCCAGGACTCCTACCATAAGAAAAGGGGTATGTGGAGACAGGAAAATTGCCAGCAATTGTGCTGGCCAGTTATCCTGGGGTAATCATCACAGGAAAAACTGAGACCCTGTCTCAACAAAGTAGAAAGAAGGAACATAATTCTAAATGCTATCCTCCAACTTGGAAGGCAATGTAACATATGTATCTTTGCACTGGCACACACCCTAAACATGCCTACTAATAATAAGTTTGTTAAAAACCTAAAAAATCATGGTATGTCTTTATAGCAATAAAGAATGGAAGGTTTTTAAGAATGCAAATGCCAGAAACTCCACACTATATAGAAGGAAAATATATTTGACTACATTCATGTAGAAAGTTTGCAAGTCAAGTGACAAACATACAAGGAAAACTAATAGATGGAGGGAAGATATTTTGACATATAAGATAGGATTAGCCTCTAAAATTGCATAAAGAAACCTTGGACTTGAATAAGGAAAGAAGAAACACAGGATAGTAAAACAGGCTAGTACTGTGCAGAAGTAAATTAGAGAATAAATACAATTACATCATTTTTTGAAGTCCATTCTCATTAGTAATATGAAAAATATAATTAAAATACATTATTATGAGATACCCCATTAATATATATTTTAAATATACATATACACATATATTTCAAACACATGCTTGAATAAGGTTAAGCATATTTGTGCCCTCAAACATTTGTCTGTTTTTGTGCTGACAGTTTCAAAATCCTTTCTTGTAGCTTTTTGAAATATACAGTCCATTACTGTTGTCAGTCATTAGCCCACTATATCAAAGCAACATAGAGTCTATTGTTGTAGCCTAAAGGTATCTTTCTAAGTCCCAATCCTCCTGCCTCTGACCTTTCAGCCTGAGTGTAGTCAGGAGTGTAAGTCAAATATTGGTTCTATGATTCATCTTCCTCCATTCTTCTGTCCCTCCAACCCTCCATCCCTCTGTCTTTCTGTCCTTCCCTCCTTCCTTCCTTAAAATTTTCTGTGTGCATGTGCTAGCCTGTGCAGAAGTCAGTTCCCTCCTTCCACTGTGGGGGTCCAAGGTATCAAACCTGGGTCATCAAGCTTGGCAGCAAGATCCTAGGGAGTCACCTCACCAGCCTGAATGTGTTCTTCTTGACTCACACTTTCATAGCTAACTGTAACTTAGTATCCACTGACATGGTGAATTCATTTTCTTCAGAGTTAAGCCCAGGAGTGAGATTGTTAGATCATATGGGCATTCTAAATTTAGTTATTTTGAGGAAGCTCCACGCTGTTCCCATAATGGCTGTTCTGATTTACATTCCCACCAACAGTGTTTAAGAGTTCCCATTTCTCTGAATCTTTGTGGAACTCTTTACCTTTCATCTTTTTTTCATATCTGTTAAGAAATGTTGATTGTGATATGTTGTCCACTTTAAAATCAGGTTCCTCTTTTGTTGTTGTTGAGTCAGAGAAATACAGTCTGCGAATATTTCCCCCCATTCTATTGATTGCCTCTGTATTTTGTTACTGTTTACTTTGGTATACAGAGACTTTTTAAAGTGAGAAAATTTATCTATTATTGTTCTTTTTTCCTGTGCTTTTCACTTTTCTAAAATTTGGTATCTATTTCACAGGTTCTTGTTTTACATTGATATTTCAACCATTTTTTGAGTTTTATAATTGGTGAGAGATGGAATGATAGCTTTATTCTTCTACATGTTCCCAGCATCATTTAATAAAATGACTGTTTTCCCCAGTGCATGTCCTTATTAACCTTGATGAAAATCAGTTAGCTCTAGATACATGAGTGTGCTTCTAGGCTATCTATTCTGTCCTGTTTGTATCTGTGTCTGTTTTTATGCCATCACCATGCTATTTTGTTTAATGCTGCCTTGTAGAGTATTTTAAAATTGGATAGCACAATGCCTACTTGGTTTGCTAAAGATGGCTTTAATCATTTTGATTATTTTGTGATTTGTTTAAATTAAAAAATCTAGTTCTGTACAGAATTTCTTTGTTAGGGATTACAATGATTACTTTGGGTAATATGGCATTATAACAATATTGATTATTTCATACAACACACATGAACTCAGCATGCATATCTTCCACTTTTTATATCCTCTACAATCTATTTTATAAATATTATATATTTTTATTATAGTCTCTCTCATTTATGTAGTTAAATATATTCTTAGATACTTATTTCACTAATTATTTTTAGTGCTGATAATTGAACACTGCCTTATACATGCTAGGCAAGTGCTCTACCAATGAGTTATATTCCTAGGAGATATTTATTTATTGTAAAAGCTTTTTTATTCATTTTACATACCAACCAGTTCCCCTTTCCTCCCATCCTTCCAATTCTCCTGCACTTCCCTCCATTCATTCCTCAGAAAGGGTAAACCCTCTCATGGGAAGTCAACAAAGCCTAGCACAACAAGTTGATCCAGGACCAAGCCCTTCCCCCCTGTATCAAGCCTGAGCAAGGCATCCCCCTGTGGGGAATGGGCTCCAAAATACCAGCTCATGCACCAGGGACAGATCCAGGTCCCACTTTCAAGGGTTCCCCCAACAGATAAAGCCATACAACTGTCACCCACACACAGAATTACTAGGTCAGTCCTATGCAGGCTTCCTAGCTGTTGGTCCAGAGCCCATAAGATTCCAAGCACTCAGGTCAGCTGTCTCTTTTGGTTTCCCTATCATGACCTTGATCCATTCCCTTGCTTATATAATCCCTCCTCCCTCTTTTCGACTGGATTCCAAGAGCTTAGTCTGGTGCTTGGGAATGGATTTCTGTATCTGCTTCCATCAGATACTGGATTAATGTTCTATGATGTAATTAAAGTAGTTATCAATCTAATTATAGAGGAAAGCCAGTTCTGGTACCCTTTCCACTATTGCTAGGAGTCTTATCTGGGGTCATCCTTGTGGATTCTTGGGAATTTCCATGGACCAGATTTCTTCTCCCTAAGCCCATAATGGCTCCGTCTATCAAGATATCTCTTTCATTGCTCTCCCTCTCCTTCCCTCTCTCAGGCTGACCATCCCACATCCTCATGTTCCCATCTCCCTCCATCCCCTCTACCCTTCCACACCCTCAGTTTAGCCAGGAGATCTTATTTATTTCGATTTCCTATCGTGATCCATGTGTCTCCCTTATGGTCCTCCTTGTTACCTATCTTCTCTGAGGCTACAGATGGTAAGGCATACCATCATGCAAAGTGGATGTGTGAGTTTGCACAACTACAAGCAGTGGAAAAATGTTCCTCTTACTCCACATCCTCTCCAACATAAGCTGCCATCAGTGCTTTTGTCCTTAGCCATTCTGATAGGTGTAAGATGTTATCTCAGAGTCATTTTGATTTGCATTTCCCTGATGATAATGGATGTAGAGCAATTCCCTAAAACTCTTTCAGCCATTTGGCATTCTTATGTTGAAAATTCCCTGTATTTCACTTTTAATTGAATTACTTGACATTTTAATATCTAGTTTCTTTCACTAATGCTGGGATTAAAGGCATCTGACCCCAGGTGCCGAGATCATCTTTGTGTGAGCTGTTTCACTTTAGGACTGGATCAATCTTGTGTAGATTTGGGTAGCCTTGGACTCACAGAGATCCATCTACCTTTTAATCCTGAGTCCTGGGATTAAAGGTGTGTATCATCACCTAGCTTCTGACTGCTTCGGTTAAAGGTGTGTTCCTGGCTTCTATGGCTTGTGGCTGACTTTTCTTTCTGAATCCTAAGGCAAGTTTTAATAAACCATAAATAATATATTACCACAGGAGATCTTTGCATTTTCTGATATCTTCTTCAGTTTCTTTCGTCAGACATAAAGTTCTTGTCATACAGGTCTTTCACTTGTTTGCTTAGAGTTACCCCCCAAAATATTTTATATTATTTCTGGTTATTGTAAAGGGTGATGATTTTGGTAATTTCTTCTTAGCATGTTTATCATTTGTATGTAGTAGGGCTACTGATTTTTTGAGTTAATCTTGTATCCTGTCACCTTACTGAAGGTGTAGATTTTTTTGGGATCACTTATGTAAACCAGCACATCATTTGCAAAAAGCAAAAGTTTAACTTATTCCTTTCCAATTTGAAGCCCCTTGATCTCATTTTGTTGTCTTATTCACTAGCTAGAACTTTGAGTACTATATTAACTAGATATGCAGAGAGTGGACAGCCTTATCTTGTTCCTGAATTTAGTGTAATCATTTTACATTTCTCTCCATTTCATTTGATGTTGGCTGTCGGCTTGCTGTATATTGTATTTGTTATGTTTAGGTGTGGTCCTTGTATCCCTGTTTTCTCCAAGACCTTTATAAAGAATGGGTGTTGATCCCTCGTGTTCTCTTTTTCTTACCTCCCTCCCCGCACCTTCCATGCTCCCAATTTGCTCAGGAGCTCTTGTCCCTTTACCCTTCTCTGGGGGACCAGAAAGATTGAGTTGGGGGAAGAATAGAGGAGAACAAGAAAAGAGATATTTTAATAGATGGAGTCATTATATGCTTAAAGAGAAATCTGGCACTAGGGAAATGTCCCGAGATCCACAATGATGATCCCCTAAGACTCTAAGCAATAGTGGAGAGGTTACCTTAAATGTCCTTCCTCTATAATGAGATTGATGACTACCTTATATGCCATCCAGTAGCTGATGAAAGCGGAAGCAGACACCCACAGCTAAACACTGAGCTAATCCTGGGATCTAGTTATATAGAGAGCGGATGGATGAGCAAAGGGGTCAAGATCATGCTGAAGAAACCCGCAGAAACAGCTGGCCTAACCAAGTGAGAGCACACAGACCCCACTCATGATGCTGGGGAACCAACATTGGACCGAACCAAGTCCTCTGAATGTGGATGTGAGTTAGGAGGCCTGAGAAGTCTATGGGACCTCTGACAGTAGAACCAGTATTTATCCCTAGTGCACAAATGGACTTTGGGAGCCTGTTCCCAAAAAAGGGATACTCTCTCAGCCCAGATACAGGGAAGAGGACCTACGCCCTCCCCCAATGATGTGATGACTTTGATGATTCCCACATGGAAGGTCTCACCCTCCCTGAGGAGTGGATGAGAGTGGTATGGGGGTTGGTGGGGGCATGGCAGGATCGGAGGGAGAGGAAACTGAGATTGATATTTAAAATAAGATTGTTTATAAATTAAAAAATAAATAAAAAAGAATGGGTGTTTAATTTTGTAGAAGGCTTTTAAAGCATCTAGTGAGATGATCATGTGGTGTTTTTGTTTTAAATTGTTTATATGGTGGGTTACATTGACAGATTTTCATATGTTTAACCATCCTTGTATCTCTATGTGAAGTCTACTTGATCAATATTGATGATTTTTATGTGTTCTTAGATTGAGTTTGCCAGTATTTTATCAATGTTATGTGGGAGATGGGTCTGTAATTCTATTTCTTTTTGCATCTTTGTGTGGTTTGGGTATCAGAGTAACTGTAGCCTCATAAAAAGAGTTTGACAATGTTCCTTCTGTTTCTATTGTGTGGAACAATTTGAGGAGTACTTGTATTAGTCCTTCTTTATAACTGTGTGCTGAAACCATCTGGCCCTGGGTGGTTTCTCTTTTGTTTTGTGTTGTTTTTGGTTGAAGACTTTTAATGACTGCTTCTAATTCCTTTGCAGTTATAAGTCTATTTAAATTGTTTATCTGGTCTTGATTTAATTTTGACATGTGTTTCCTATCCAGAAAATTGTTCATTTCTTTTAGATTGTCCAATTTTGTGGACATACTACAAGTTTTGTAGTATGGCCTTATGATTCTCTGGATTTCCTTAGTGTCTGTTGTTATTCCCCTTTTCATTTCTGATTTTTTAATTAGCATGCTCTCTCTCTGCCTTTTGGATAGTTTGGTTAAGGGTTTGTGTATCTTGTTGATTTTCTCAAAGAACCAACTCTTTGTTTCATTGATTCTTTGTTTCTATTTTATTCACTTCAGCCCTGTTTGATTATTTCTTGTTGTCTACTCCCCCTGAGTAAGTTTGCTTCTTTTTGTTCTTTTTGTTTCAGGTGTGCTGTTAAGTCACAAGGGTGAGATTTTTCAACTTTTAATGCATGTACTACTTTCATAGTGTCCCATAAGTTTGAGTATGTTGTGCATTCATTTTCATTGAATTCTAGGAAGTCTCTAATTTCTTTATTTCTTCCTTGACTCAGGGGTAATTCAGTTTTCTTGAGTTTGCAGGCTTTCTGTATTTGTGTCCTTGTATTCTAACTTTAATCCATGGTGATCTGATAAGATACAGGGGTTATTCCAATTTTTTGTATCTATTGAGATTTGCTTTGTGACTGAGTATGTGCCCTGGGGCCTAGGTTCTAGAGACCAGTGCTGTCCAGCCAGAAGACCAGTCACTTCTTGCAGTTGGTGCAAGTGATGCCTGTGCCTTCTGGGGCTGCTGATGCCTCAGTTGATGTTTGTGCAGGGAGGATGATGGGTTCTGTGGGGTTTGGGGGTGGAGTAGAACTTGTAGGTAATAGAGTCCAATGGGTGGTGGGGTTGGTGAAGGGCCCTGCTAGCAGGAGTTTTACTTACTGATTGGCTGCTGAGGCTGTGATGTGAAGGGGCATGAGCTACTTATTTTTATACCTTTTGTAAATGGGATTGGTTGATTTTGGCTTTCTACTTCAGATACTTGTCTATTAACATAACTATGGTGATTATTTGGGCATGTTGGTTTGGTAATTTGCACTTTGATGGATTCACTTATTTTTCTTCACTTATTAACAACTTCTTATTGAATATTTTAGGGCTTTCCCATATAAAGACCATTTTCAGTGGCCTACAGAATCAACTAAGCAGGACTCTTAGGGGCCCACAGAGACTGGAGTGACAATCAGGGAACCTGTATGTGACTGGACTAGGTCCTCTACATATATGTTATGTTTGTGAAGCTAGGGGTTCTTGTGTGGGAGTGGAGCTTTCTCTGAGTCTTTTCTCTGTTTTGGGGACCCTTTTCCTCCAACTGGGTTGCCTACTTCTGCCTTGATATGAAATTGTATGCTTAGTCTTATTGCAACATGATATGTCATCTATGGTTGATGTCCCTGGAAGACCTTCCCTTTTCTGAGGGGAAACAGAGGAGGAGTGGATCAAGGGAAGGGGGTTGGAGGGGAGGGACTGGGGGTAGAGGAAAGAGAGAAACTGTGATCAGGATGTAGTATATGAGAGAAGATTTTTTATAAAGATCATTTTCAAATTTTGACTTTGATTTCTTTTGATCATTTTCAAAGGCTAACACCTTGATTTCTTTTTTTCAAATTTGGACGGCCTGTTTTATTGTCCTTTCTAATTGTTTCAGGTAGGACTTCCAGAACTACAGTTAATAAGAAAAGTGAAAGTATTTTTCTTTTGTTTTATATCTTAGAAAAGATATTTTTGGCTTCCTCCCTGCCACTAAGCCTAATGTTATTGTCAGTGGTCCTTATTACATTGTGATATGTTCTTTTTATAAATAGCTTGTTGAGTGCTTTTGTCATGAAGAAATATTGAAGTTTATTAAATGCCCCTTGAGACAATATAATTCTTGTTATTTATTCTGCTGTTGTGTATGTTAAGTTTATGTATTTGCATATATTCAGCATTTTTATTTTCCAGATGTGAATTAGTCTACTTAGGTTTTCTTCTATCACAATTTAGTCTTGGTGTGATGTACAGACCTAGGGATTTCTTCATTTCATCTAGAGTATCAGATTTGTTCATATACAGCTCAGAAAATATCATTTCTCTATTCATTATTAAACCCAAACTTTTCATGCTTTTAAGTACTAAAAATATGAGGAAATACATCTTTTCATGGATCCTGCTTGTAGAGTGTGAAGTGCTAAAGCTATCTTGGAGAGGCTCAGGTTATTATTGTTCACAAATTTAAAATAAATGTACTCTAATGATGGACAAGATATGGCATGAGTTATATACCTCACACACTCATCTCAGTTACATTCTTATTGCTATGGTAAAAACCCCATGACTACGACAATTTAGAGAAGGAAGAGTTCAGTTAGCCCTAATGACTCCAGAGACTTAGAGTCCACATGCTGGAGTGAAAGTATCAGGGGGCAGGAGTGTGTTAAAACAACTGAGAGTCACACAACAAACAGGAAGTAGAGGGAGCAACTTGAAATTGCTTGGGTCTTTTGAAACCCTCAAAGGTCACTCAAGTGACACACTTCCTCTGGAAAGGCCACAGATCTTAATCTTTATCAATAGCCAACACCTGGATACCTAATATTTTAATATTAGATACCTAATATTCTAATGCCTGAGATTTATGGGACCATACAGTGAAATCAGTACTCAAGAAGGAAGCAGGCCTATTTCTGTTATGAACCCCCCCAAAAAAACAAAACCAAAACAAACAAAAAACAAACTCTGAAAACAACTGAATACTCTACCAAGGAGATGGTATGAATGTAAGAACAAAGTGATGTTAAAGGGAAGGAAGCAGATATGTCATACAGTTAATGGGATCCCATGTGAAAACAAGATACCATACAATGTGCTTATATGTGGAAAGGAAAATGCTGATTTATGTTAGTTTGAAATTTGTTCATGTCCTTTGGTACTGGGAGTTTAACTCTGGACCCTGGGTTTGTTAGTCAAATAATTCAACTACCGAGCTTCACACCCAGATCAGTTGTCATTCAAATGTTTTTCCTGACAGTGTATTGCTATGTGGCCAAGACTAATTTTGAACACGTGATCCTCCTGCAAATCAGATATGCTACACATCAGATATTCACTTTAGAATTCATAACTAGCAAAATTTCACTGATGAAGTAGCAATGAAATAATTTTATGGTTGAGTGTCACCGCAATCTCAGGAACTGTATTAAAGGGTCACAGCATTAGGAAGGTTGAGAACCACTGACCTAGAGGAAGAATCAGATAAAGAAGCTGTGGATTTTATTTCTAGATGAAAAGAGAAGCCTAGGAATTGATAAGCTAGGTGGAACTATCTGTTTATGCTGATCATCATCTCTAGAATACATATTGAACCTATTAAAATACATAGTCTTCTGTAGGGAATGTTGAGAATGTTTAGAAACATTACAGTGCATTAAAAATAAGTAGTTTTGGTTAGTAAGTTTTTTAAAATTTTAAATTGTTTTAGCAATGATCTTTGAAATGAAAGAAAGGGTAGAATGAGATGGACTTAGAGTCAAAGAAAATCATAATAAACTTTATAACTGCAGGTATTCACATTTCTTTGGGAAAATGAGTTTTCTCTGTGTAAATGCATTTTTTTATCAATAGCTTTCCATTTCCTATGTACATATCACACTTTTAGTCTCAGGCAAGTATTTTAAGAGAAAATCAGTACTAGCACATGGGTTTCTTATAAGGGTCTGTATGAAAGATTTTTCATCCATAACATTTGGCAGAGAAGTGACCAGAAAATAAGTTTGAAATGAGAGAATAACTCACGAGCTCTATGTTCAGTTAAAGATAATTTTATTTCAATTTAAGTGACTACTTATGACACATAGAAAAATGATATACAATCTGTAGCATGAGCCAAGAGTTGTCAATGAATAAATAATACATTGTACCTCATAAATTGAAAAGAAGTATTTTAATTAAAAAGAGATAAAACTTAGAGAAGAGATAAGTGCTGGTCTCTTCTCAAGTATCCCACATAAAGTAGTGGAAAAGAAAAGACATTACCTGAAATGATAATTTGTTTATTAATATCATAAATGTTCAAATTTTCTTATTGCTTAGTTTTAGTTATTCCAAAACAAGCTATGATGAATTACATAGTACATACAGATTATCTGAGTTCTGAAGTTAATATTTGGTAAGATGTGTTAGTAAACACTGGTTTTTTTTGAGTATCTCTAGTCTCACAAAGAATTCAAACCTAGTAGATATAAATAACAATCCTATTATTTCCACTATGTACATACATACATATATGGATAGATTGCTTTATTTATGTGCATGTTAACTCTTCATTTCCTTTTCAGGGTCGATAATCAGTTTTGTCAGTGATGTAATCATTTCTTGAATTGTTGTTTCCCATGTCACAATGGACTCAAACCACCATTTCACTTGAGAGCTAACAAGCAAAAAGGAGTTCTTTATTTTCTTCAATTTCAGATTTTTTCTTCCCTTTCCCCCAATTCATAAAGAATTACTTTTCTTTGCTCTTCTAGTTCATGGTCTTTAAATGTCTCTCATGTTCTGCTCATACACATATGTATATATTTATATGTTCATATGCATGCATGTATATGTACATATATACATATATGGATATATGCATATTTATTACAATCAAATATATTCCTAAATAAAACCTCAGTCTTTATAATGTTAACTCTGTGCATATTTTCAGGGTCGATCATTTGTATTGGATAACCAATTGGTGTGTTACATCCCCAGGGAAACCTCTCATTGTAACAAATGAGACCATTTCACAAAACCACAACCATTTAAAATGCAGAGTTGTGGGAGACATGTCACAATGGATATATTACAAAATTAATTTGTGCTGTATCAGCATCCTTGAAAAGATGTGCTAACATCTTTGGAATTATGGCAAGCTCCCTTATTCACTTGAAGTAAGGAAATACTTTAGAACCCCTCCCCTATAGTTCTTTATTCTCATTCCTCAAATTGTCAGTGCTTTTTCTCAGAAGACAGGAATGAATGAGAGATAATTCATAAAGAATTACTTTTCAAATGAAGCAATTCTCTAGTTACAGACACATGCCATTTAAATGTCTCTCATCTCTGCCTCATCAGGCTTCTGGTGGTCTGAGGGCCTTTGGGAATCACTGAGAATTGAATATCTTAAAAGCCTTCTTTGAATTTTCAGAGATATTTCAGGTTCCCATATGACCAAGTCATTAAATTCTTGAATCTTTACCCAAGAGTAATGAAAGGACTTGTCTGTATAAAGATTTTCACACATATATGCTTATCTCAACTTCATTTTTGAGTCTGGTTTAAATTGACATATCATTGTATATATTTATGGGGTTATCCTGGTTGTTTTTTTTTTTGTTGTTGTTGATTTGACACTAGCCAAAGTTATTTTGGGAGAAGAATCTTAGATGAGAAAATGCCTCCAAAAGATTGTCTATAGAGACTAGTCTACAGGCCACTTTTAAAATTGTTAATTGATGGGGCAGGTATCCAGTCCATGGCTCATTGTAACCTCTCAGTAGTTATGGATTGTATAATAAAGCAGGTTAATTAAAAAGGTGTGCATGATTTATTGGGGGAGCCATTCCCCCATAGTCTCTCAGCCTAGATACACATAAAGGGCCTAGGTCCTGTCCCAAATGATGAGATAGATTTTGATGACTATCCCCCATGGGAGGCCTCACCCATCCCTGGGGTGTGAGGGGGTGGGATGGACAGATGGGGGAGAAAATTAGAGGACCTAGAGAGGGAACTGGCATTGGTATGTAATATAAGATTGTTTTTAATTTAAATAAAAATTTAATTAAAAAGAAAAATGGGTTGAGCAAGCCATGGGAAGCAAGCCATGGTCTTTTGTTTCAGTTCCAGGCCTTGATTTATTTATCGCAGTGATGAATTATAGCCTGAGAGTTGTCAGCTGAAATAAACCCCTTTTCCCCAAGTAGTTTTTGTTTAATATATATATGTATATATACATATGTATATAAATACATATCCATCACCTCAAATATCATTTTGGTACATTTACAATTCCCTTTTAGTTACTTTGAAATACATCAAATGTAATTATTAACAGCATGATAATTCATAGGAACATATTCTTTGCAATTGAGACTTGGCTATTATCTCCCTTTTGCACATCCACCTCTTTCTTATCAGCTGAGCTTGGAATCTTCACCATTCATATCTTACTGAAACTGAGCATTTAGTAGGGTTTTCTGCTTCGGAAAGGCTGAATAGCATTCCCTTGGGCATATATGTCAAAAGTTTTTATTCAGTCATCTGTGGATGTACACTTCCATTTCCATATCTTTGTTATCAGAGATAATGATCAGTCTATAGGAGAGTGCAACTGTCTCTTCAAAACACTGATATCAGCAGCACTGCTTACATATAACCAGAAGTAGATCATGTGGTAGTTCTATTTTCAGTCTTCTGAGGAAACCATATGTGGTTTCCCAAAGTAACTGTACTAAATTATTATGTCAACAACAGAGCACAAGGGTTTTCTTTTCCATGCATCGTCCCTGACACTTGTTATCTTTCATCTTTTTGATAATAGTGATCTTAACAAGCGTGAAGTAATATTTCATTGTAGTTGTAATTTTTATTTGAGATGTCTTTGACTAAAAATGTTCTACATTTAAAAAATTAAATTGACTATATCATTTTCTCACATTATATTACCTTCCTCCAGTTCCTCCTATACATACCTGAATCCTTCTCAAATTCAAACACGTGGCCCCTTTTTTCTGTAATAATTATTGTTACACATATATAAAAATGCACAATTATATAAATACAACATGCTGAGTTCAATCTGTGTTACTTGTGTGTACATTATTCCAGGGCTAACCATTCGACATTTGATAGCCAATAATAGGGCTATTCCTTCTTCCTTCATTCTTTCCTTCCTTCCTTCCTTCCTTCCTTCCTTCCTTCCTTCCTCCTTCCTTCTTTCTTTTTTTCAAGACAGAATTTTTCTTTGTAGTCCTGGCTGTCCTAGAACTTGCTGTGAAAACCAGGCTGGCCTCTAATTAAGAGACCTGCCTGAAGCTGCCTCCTGAGTGCTGGGAATAAAGGTATGATCTATCACTGTTTGGCTCAGAATTCTTTTATCAAATGAGGTTCATTGTCTAAAGATAGGGCCCTTCACACAATTTTTTGGGAAGATAGAATTTTGATAGGTTAATTCTGTAGATTACTGTGGGAGAAATCTGGGGAGTATAGTACTTTTCATAGTACAGACATCACAACAATATTAATTCCTCTAATCCATCAGTAGGTTAATGGATAAGAGAAATTGTTGCATATCTACTGGCTATGATATTGTTGAATAATAAAAGAAAACTATTTGTGCACTAAAATATGATGAAGAATAAATGATTATACAAAATAAACAAAAGCTAAACCTATATCTAACCATCAATATTTTCATCTGTCTTATATGTTTGACTCTATTTATATTAAAGCATCCTAGGAAGGGCAAACTCATTTACAGTGACCAAAAGCAGTGGATTACAAGGAGATATGAAGAAACCTTTAGAGATACTAAAAATTTTAAATATTTTATTTTCATTTTATGTGTGTGTTTTCCTGCACATATGCATATGTACGACATGCATGCCTGCTGGTCACAGAGGCTATAACAGGGATTTGGATCCCCCAAGACTGAAAACATTTGTTAGTGGTGGTTGTGGGTGCTGGTAATCCAGCACTTGTACAAGAGCAGCCAGTGTTCTTAACCAGTGAGCCAACACTCTAGTTCCCAAATATGACTCTTTTATTCTAATGCTTTCATTAGTAGAGTATATGTGCATGCTAGAATTTACCAAATTGTACTTAGGTTATTGGAGACAAACCATACCTCAACACATTTTTTTTAATTGAAAGCATTTTCCTTTATAAACTATATTCTAATAATGATTTCCCCTGTTCAATTTTCTCTCAGATCTCTCCCCTCCCAACATATACAAGTCCATGTCTTTTATTTATCTTTAGAAAGCAAACAAGCAGGCAAACAAATAACATAACCAAATCAGAATAAAAAACAAAACAAAACACAACACACACACACACACACACACACACACACACACACACACACACACACACAGCAAGCAAAAAACCCACAAAATAAAAACAATGACCAAGCAAGCAATATTAGATAAGTCTACAAAAGTATCGAGTTCTTAGTGTTGGCCATTTACTGCTAAGAATGGGACCTATCCTTAAGTGCTGTTAATATAGTTAGTGAGACTCCTATGGAGAAAACCAATTTTTCCTATATTTACCAGGCAGAAGAGACAACAAAGCTGTTGAAAAGAGGAATGATACCAGAAAATGGAAAGATCTCACATGCTCTTGGATAGGTAGAATCAACATAGTAAAAATGGCAATCTTGCCAAAAGCAATCTACAAATTCAATGCAATCCCCATCAAATACTGGCATAATGCTTCACAGAACTTGAAAGAATAATACTCAACTTTATATAGAGAAACAAAAGACCCAAGATAGCCAAAACAACCCTGTTCAATAAAGAAACTTCCTGAGGCATCACCATTCCTGACTTCAAGCACTATTATAGAACTTTAGTCCTGAAAACAGCTTGGTATTGGCACAAAAATAAACAGGTAGACCAATGGAATCAAACTGAAAACCCTGATACTAACCCACATACCTATGAACATCTGATTTTTGACAAAGAAGGTAAAGTTATATAATAGAATAAACAAAGCATCTTCAACAAATGGTGCTGGCATAACTGCATTCTGGCATGTAGAAGACTGCAGATAGATCCATGTCTATCACCATGCACAAAACTTAAGTCCAAAAGGATCAAAGACCTCAACATAAATCCAGCCACACTGAACCCATTACAAGAGAAAGTGGGAAGTACCCTTGAACTAATTGGTACAGAAGACTACTTCCTGAACATTATAATAGTAGCGCAGACACTGAGATCAATAATTAATAAATGAGACCTCCTGAAACTGAGAAGCTTCTGTAATGCAAAGCACAGAGTCAGCAAGACAAAAAGTCAGTCCACAGAATGGGAAAAATATTCACCAATCCCAATCTGACAGAGGGCTGATCTCCAAAATTTTCAAAGAACTCAAGAAGCTAGTCTCCAAAACACCAAATAATCCAATTAAAAAGTGGGGTACAGAACTAAATAAAGAATTATCAATAGAGAAATCTAAAATGGCTGAAAGACACATAATAAAGTGCTCAGCATCCTTAGCCATCAGGGAAATATAAATGAAAACAACTCTGAGATACCATCTTACTCCTGTCAGAATGGCTAAAATCAAAAACACCAATGACCGTTTATGCTGGAGAGAATGTGGAGAAAGGTTATCACTCCTCCACTGCTGGTAGGAGTGACAACTCGTACAGCCACTTTAAAAATCAGTATGGCGATTCCTCAGGAAAATGGGAATCAGCCTACCACAAGATCCAGCATTTCCATATTTAGGCATACACCCAAAAGAAGCACATTCCTACAACTAGGACATCTGTTCAACGATGTTCATAGCAGCACTATTTGTAATAGCCAGAACATGAAAACAAGTTAGATGCCTCTCAACTGAAGAATGGATAGAGAAAAAGTGGTACATTTACACAATGGAGTAGT
Organism: Cricetulus griseus; assembly: GCF_003668045.3. Classification (NCBI taxonomy): domain Eukaryota; kingdom Metazoa; phylum Chordata; class Mammalia; order Rodentia; family Cricetidae; genus Cricetulus; species Cricetulus griseus. The sequence continues at coordinate 91,196,778 of NC_048604.1, forward strand.
ATTCAGCAGAAAACAAAAAGAATGGAATCTAGAAATTTGCAGGCAAATGGATGGAACTAGAAAAACCATTCTGAGGAAGGTAACTTATTCACAAAAAGATAAACGTGCTATATACTCACTCATATATGGTTTTAGACACAGAGCAAAGGATTACAAGCCTACCATCAACACCACCAGAGAAGCTATGGAACAAGGATGACTCATGATCCCCTGGAGAAAGGGAAAGGGACAAGATCTCCTGAGCAAATTGGGAGCATGGTGGAAGGGGAGAGGGAGCTAGGAGAATGAGAAGGGGAGAAGAGGAGGGGTGAGGAGGACACGAGGGAGGAAGGAAGTCGGGGGAAGAATAGAACAGAAGAAGAGAACAGAGATACCAGAGAAACCATCAAAGAGGGAGACAGAAGCTTTAAGGAGAAATCAGGCACTTGGGAAATGTTCAGAGTACAAAGACACCAACACCAATCAATCAACAGAGCAACAGAGGAGAGACTACCTTACATGCCCCCTGATAATGAGATTGATGACTGACTGACTGACTCATATGCCAGAACCTAGATCCAGCAGCTCCAGCAAGTAGAAGAGACACCCAGACACCCACACTGAAACAACTGAATCCAGAACTGGAAGGAAGAGCAGAGAAGGAAGAGTGGTTAAGACAAAGTGGTTGAAACCCACTGGTGAAACCCTGAACAAGGTCATGGTCCTCAAGGTGATAGCTCAGACTGAGCATGGAACTTATCCAGACCCCATGAACTTGGGTGTCAGTGATGAACATGGGTGATCTCATGGGGCCTCTGGAGCCATTATGGGGCCTCTATGGGGCCATTCCTTTCCCTAGCATCCACATAGACTTTGGGAGCCCACTTCCACATAGAGGTACACACTCCCTGTGTGCCTAGACACATGGGAGTGTGCCAAGGATTGACAGACTCTGCCCCCTTGGCCCCCTTGGAATGCCTCACCCTCCCGTTAGTGGTTAAGTGGGGAGCTGAGAATGGGATAGGTAGGGCGTTAGTAAAACTATCTTGGAGCTGAGTTAAATAAAATGGAAATAGGGAAAAGGATTGACATGTAAAACTAGGAAAAGAAAAGATGTTTCACTTGTGGCTTTGTTTGGAGGGAATATCCAGTTTCATGAACAGGAAAAGAAAAGATATTCACTTGTGGCTTTGTTTGGAGGAATAGTAGCTGACCTGCTATCTGATGACTCCTATCACATTGTGAGCTTTATATACTGTATTCAGGAGCATGTGATTTAAACTTGTACTGAGTTGCTGTGAATTGAGCTTATGCTTACAAAAATATCAGGAGCATTTGATTCCCTGTCGGGAATTTGTACTGACTGGAGAGAGGAAGAGGGAGCATAATCTGATTGCTTTGTAGAAAAGAGAGAGAATTTAGATCCCTGTCGGGATTTAAATGCTCTGGAGAGAGGAAGAGGAGAAAAAGAATAAGACTTAGAGAGACATAAATAGAAATAGAGAGAGAGAGAAGTGAGAGAGTTATATTGATGATATCAAATATTTGTGAGCTTTATAGGAAATCTAAACTTGGGCTTTGAATGGCACAAAGATCCTGATGTGTTGGAGATGAGGGGAGTTGATGAAATAGCTCAACAAATATTTTTGTGATTCTTTCATACATATTCTGGTTACCAGCTAAATATTGTTAGAAGAGAATACAAATTGAAACATCCTAGGTTTTACCTGATGCAAAGGAAAGCCTACTTGTAAGTCTGAGTTTTTTTTAAATGTTAGAAAATCATATATTATACACAACCACACAAAAATATATTTTAACAGGTGTGGTGGTATTGAATAAATCCTAGCAACTTGAATACTAGGCAGAGTAATACTTGTAAACTAGAGAATTTTTGTTAGAATATTACCTTGTATTATTGTAGCACCTGTATAATTATGGTCCTAGAAACACTCACTGTAAAATCCAGGAGCACTTATTAAAAATGAAAAGCAAAATATTTTGTAATTTTAGCAACTACCAAAATTGTCTCATAAATGCCTGTGAATTTGAAGCTAGCTTGGTGAGTTTCCGGATACCTTGTATTATTGTAATCCTGTTTAATTAACAAATTTATGCACAAATGTCTGGTTAAAACAATTGAGCAGAAAGTAAAAATTATTTCCTTACTTTTCATTGATGCAATGATTGTCTACCAAAATTTCTGTTTTAGATCATGACCTAAGAGAGTTTCCCACACTGTGTATGAAAATTTTCCAATCTTTACACTTTCTAATAACAAATTTATGCACAAATGTACTGGTTGTCATGTGTATGTCACCAGAAAAGACAAAATTTATTTCCTTACTCCATTGATGCAATGATTGGCAATGCATTTTATACAGACAAAGGCATATTGAAAAACAGATGAGAAGAAGGTGGAAACAGTACATAGATTTAGCTTCCTCTTTTTCAATTCTGCCATCTGTCACTTAGAAGTAAAACATTTCCACAAGTTAGTGTGTATGTCCACAACTGGGTTAAAGATGAATCTAAACACATGAAGTATATTTTGTGATGTTCCCCAGCTACTGGTTCCTGCCACATCTGGGTCATGAATCACCTACCAACAGACAGCGAGAGCATGATAAATCAAGTACATTCTTCTTGCATATTACTAAAGGAGAAATGTTTAGCTTTATCACACAAAGAATATCTAAAACAGCTTTTTACAACTGTGAATATGAACACATATGGGGTCATATAATCAGTGTCGAGCCTGTGAAAAAATTGACAGTAGTAAAAGCTTTCTGTTTGAATGCTCCATTCACAAACTTAATCAAGGAAGTAAAGGCATAATGAATCCTAACCAGTTCTGACAGTGCTTGCTGCTTTGTTTATGTGACTTCAGTCAAACTTTGGTTTGGAGATTATTCATGCATACTTTGAACTGGGCATGTCATCTCCCATACAATCCTAATAAATGTCCAAAAATTCTATTATATGATAGTACTTGACAAAAATAAAACCAATTCATGTAGAAACAGAAAAGGGCTTTTTGAGAAAAATATAAAATATATTCTGAGATGCAATGATATATTTTTCATCAACCTCTACATATTCTATTAATAGCTTCAGTCTTATAAACACACACAGAGAAGAGAGAGAGAGAGAGAGTCAACAGAAGAGAGAGAGAGACTCTTTCAATTAGGGCATGGCTAAATCTTCTTTTGAACTGGAGAGGGGGTCAATTCATTTTTCTCGGTGTAATTTATTATATAGAATAACTTTATTGTATGAATGAGCATACCCATATGTGTGGCATGGCATGCATGTGGAGGTCCAAGGACCACTTGTGGGAGTCAGTTCTCTCTTTTCAGTAATTGGTTCATAGTGATCAAATTCTGGTGGATAGGCTTTGTTGCAAGTGCCTTTATACACTAACCCATCTCTCTAGCATCCCTTTCATTCCTTTCCAAAGATGTTGTTTCCCTTTCCAAAGATGTGTAAAGTATGTAAGGAAAAAATGGTGCATTTCTAGGAATCATTTGGGAACTATTTGGGACCAAGAAACTTGTCATGAAATGCTGTATCAGTTATGCATTGCTTATGTGCTCCAGAAAGTTGAATGTATAGAGCTGCTGTGAAGGTCATATTCAGTAACATCTATGTAAATACACTGTAAGTGCATTCAAATGAAATATTAGATTTCTGTTCTAAATATCTTTCCAGGCAAAAAGGAAAGATAAAAAGAGAGTAACTCCCCTTCCAGTTTTGACTGATGTCTTGCCTTAAAGAGACATAATGTATCTTGTCCTGAATGTTTTCCAATTGCATTTAGGCTAGCTTTATCCTATTTTATGTTCTCACTGGTTTTACAGGTTCTTTATCCTTGCCTTGATAAGTGATTGAAAGGACAGGATGGATTTGTTCTATACACTTCTTTTTCTCTCTCTCTCTTTTTATTATTATTAATTCAAGTTAGGGAACAGGCTTGTTTCACATGTAATTCCCCTCTCCCTCTCCCTCTCCCTCCCCTTCCCCCCATTCCTTCTCCCCCACCTCCAACCTACCCCCACCCCATCCACCCACCACTCCCCAGGCAGGGTAGGGCCCCCAACCGGGGCTCCACCAAGTCCACCAAATCTTCCTGTGCTGGGCCTGGGTCCCTCCCCATGTGTTCAGAGACAGAGTGCATCCCTTCAAGTGGGATGGGCTCTCGAAGTCCCCCACATACACCAGGGCAAAAAGCCAGTCCACCTCCAGAGGCTCCCAGGAGTGCAGGGGCCTCCCCGATGGCATCCATGATCAGGGGGCTGGATTAGTCCCATACTGGCCTCCCAAAGAGCATCTGGGGTCGATATGCTTTCCCTTTTTCAGGCCAACTGTTTATGTGGGTTTCTCCAACCTGGTACAGACCCCTTCGTTCTTCATTCCTCCCTCTCTTCAACTAGGTTCCAGATTTCAGCTCAGTGTATTTCTGTGGTATACACTTCTTTTAAAAAAAACACTTTTTTTTTTTGTTTTTCAGCATTTACAAAAAATGTAAAGATTTTTGTTCTTTTTTTGTGGGGGGGACAGTTTCGCTCTGTAGCCTAGACTAGCCTTGAATTCATGGTATTTGTCTGGCTTCAGCCTGTGGGTGATAAGTTTACAGACATATATCACCCTGCCCACTTAGAATACAAGATTTTAATAGTGAAATCAAGAAGAAAATAGTTTACTGAAAGGTAATATAGCAGAAAATAATGTTTTAAAGTGTATTAGCTTTAGCTATGTCACTTGCAACCTTTGCTCAAACCTCTCTGAGTTACACTCTCCTCACTTGTCTAATAGTGGTAGTTCCATGAAGGAGTATTTGAAGTACTGACATCCAGAAAGTGACTACTCTTACTTTTAAAATTCAAATCCGATAAGTCCCATTGACACTACAAACCACCAGATCTAGTCTGAAAAACATGCCCCCTTAATTTTTCTCTGGCTTAAACTTGTTTATACCCCAAAATAAATTTGGGAAATATTTGAAAACATTGCATTGGCTTCTTTTCAATTGTCAGCCCCATATTTATTCTCTAGAAAGCAAAGAATAGAAGTTAGGTAGTAATGACAAAAGTGCACTTCCCTGTAACACAATCAACAATAAATCCAAGAAACTCATTTGAGAAAATGCATGGCATTTGTGTTCCCTATCCTTAGTCAACTCCTTATCATTTTCCCCCAAGGAGAAAAAAGAGAAATAATATAAAATGAAATATATTCATATGGGGAATACAAAATATTTTTTTCCAATTCTGTCTGCTCAGATCTTTCAGTTTAATATCATAATACATGTATGGAATATATACAACAATTATTGAAAAATTAGCCATGAATTTGAAAGACAACAAGGAGGTGGTATATAGAGGGTTTGGAGGGAGGAAAAGGAATGGTGAGATGATATAATTATTTAAACTAAAAAAGAAATATAAAAGAAACAGCAAAAAAGGAAAGGGTTAATGGAATAAGTCAGATACCTCCGCACTCCTTGTATACTTAAGAACATCCCTGTAAATACAGTCCTTATCTTTTCCTTACTCTGCTGTCCAGCTCAGGTCTGTGTGAGAAAGAGTATGGTTCTGTTATGTTGGATCTACACTGGTGAGCTTTCCCACACCATGGGGACCATGATTAAATTAGCCAAAAATGGACATACAAACCCAGAGATCCTTCATGTTCTCCAAGCTGTTCTTTAAATCTCCTTTCAAGTTATTGTCAATCAAAAATGCTTTCTAGGGTCATAAGAAAATAGCTCAAAGATTCCTCATTGTGTTTTCTGATTACTACAGTGAGTCAAAAATCTATTTGATGTAATTTCAATATGATCTTTTTTTCAGTTGATTCAGCTGCATACCTAAAAGGGTCTTTGATTCATTATTTGGGATTCAGAGAGGATTGCCTCATTGACTTAGTATACAGATTTCCCTTTGCAAATGACCCTTTAAGCAGGTCCTCATGCACACCTCATCTCATAAAAAATGTAAGTCAGATTTATAAAGAATGAAACATATACAAACCGATTTATTTTGTTATGGACTTTCCAGCAGTGTTTACAGAAGGCGAATGCAGTGTTTCTCCTCATCTGTTTTCAAGGTATTATTTTTTGTTCCGATGACAATTCATTTGCTATTTGTATGGTTATCTGGGGATTGTGGTATTGATAGCAGCTGTTGCCCTCCATTCTTGCACTTGGCAGCACAGATGCATCAGGGATCACCTATCCCATTTACCCGAACGCCCACAGTTGGAGAAAATGGTTTTTATGGTTATAACGATTCAGCTTCAATTAAGAGGGCACCTGAGAATTTGCAAACTCTTTAGTCTATTAGTTGGGGCAACATTAGTGAATATGGATAAAGGTTTCCTGTGTCCTCTTAATTACTTAAATTCAATTTATCCTAAAACAAGATAGGCTGGCTCCTCTCCAAGTTTCCTCTAGTTGGAGAATTCCATTGACCTCATCTTGGAAAATGTCCCAGGTTTTATTTAGCAGTTAACAATACCTATTGGGTTGAAATAAAATCTGTATTTTACTGTATACATTTTAGGATCATCCTTTATTTTTTATAAATTTTTCATATCTATACAATATTATATGATAACTATCATTAATAAAATGGAGTAGAATGCGCCATTATTGGTTACTCACTGCCACAGTAATACTGTGTAAGAAAACTCCACAGTAGACCACTAACTCACTGGATTCACAAAGGGCCCCTTCTCATGCATGTCATCAGCTGCAGTGATTTGGATATTGGCTGATAAAGCTCTGTGTAGCCTACCAACTGTTTTGAGATGGTCTTGATTATGAAGACAGGAGCACCATACCGCTAGGTGTGTTTCATCTTCCAAGAAGATAGATAGTCCAGGGATGTCCTTTCACTCAGCAGTGCTAAGGGAATGAGAAAGTCTAGCTGTACAAACACCTGTCAAGTGTTGGCTCTCACCATGCTGCAAATACACTATTGGTCAAGGACGGCATGTGGCTGGGTCAATAGTCTGAGGGGGTGGACACTGCAGTTACAGAGCAAAAGACATGGAAATAAGGAGAAGTGAAGAACTGGACCCTATTCCTGTAAACAGTGAATTTCAAAAGCTTCTGTCCTAAGCCTGGATTTTGTGCAACCCCCATCTGCTTTTCTCCCTCTTCACTTTAAATAGTTTGCTCTTATTTTGGTCCTGGGCTCCTTTTCCTTATTTTCTCCACTCATTTTCCTTTTGTATCTTCCCTTTTCTTTTGTCTTTCTACTGTTTTCTTTTCTCTGACCCGCCTCCTTGCTTACAGCAGAGAAACTAAAAACAACCCTAAAATTCTCTTGTACATGGATGACTATTTGAAAGGAATAGTTTTGAGGGGAGTGTCTTTGGAATGCTCATTACTGATGAAATCTTTAGAAAAGGAAATGTTGAAACCTCTGTTTCCCCAGAAACTTAACTGTGTGGGTGGCTCTGATGTGGGCAGGAAGAGTCAAACTTAAGTTGTCTTGAAAGAAAGAAAAAATAAAATAAGAACCCTCTATAAATCAAAACCAGAAGAAATACTAAATAGATTTCCACCCTCCAATTTTTTTTAAAGTTATCTCCCAAACTTACCAACTAGAAATTTGAACTGGGCTTTTCTTTTTAATTAAAGGATTAGAATAGATGTAGATGCAGAGTGGTATTTTCGTTGGTAGTATGTGGTGATAATTATTGTTGCCATGACTACCTGAAACATATTCAAGAGAATATCACTTCATGCTGAAACTTCAAATAAAGACTGTAAAAAGTTCTGTGCTACTCATATGGTTTTAACTTAGAGGGAAAGGAACTTCAGGCTGGAATCTGTTTCTTAATTTGTCACTGAAAATATGGCTCAGTGTTCTAAACAGGTCAATTTCAGGGCTAAGTAAATTTCATCAGTGGGTTGAGACTGAGTTCAGTAAGTTTCTTGCACAGATTTGGCATGTATTAAACAAATTGAGTAATAACTTGACAAAGCTAAATATCTTATCATGTCAAACACTTGATGAGGTTTGGGGGTTCTGACTGGTTTCAGAGAAGAGTCTTGTCATTGTGTAAACCTTGAACACTGTGCCGGTCTTTAATTCAGAAAAACAACAACAAAAACTTCTAAAGTTTTAAAAACAATACCATATGCCTTACAAAAACTCAAAAAGCATTTTTCTCTAATTCTACTGCTATAAATCTATGTTAGGGCAGCCTGGGCAGTGTTTCATGTGATTAATTCAATGTGAAATGGCAACTCTTCTTTTCATAGTGTATTGTGTTTTGTGTTTAAGAAAGTGGTGTAGTTGATATGATTCTCCAGCCCATTGACCCAAAATTCCTTCTGAAGACATTACACTTAAGATGTCTTTTCTAACTGCCTATGCCAGTGGATCTCTTTGCTATGAATTAGTCACTGAGAATCTAATTTTCCTAATCTGCAAAAATGAGACTGTATTACTCATTTGCCAATATTATAAGTATTGAAGGTGAGATTTAATGAAAATGATTGATAAGTGTTAAGTTTTCAAACACCTTATACATGTAAGTTCTGATCATAAACATAGACATCATGCTAAGCATTGAAAAAAAAACAGATTTCTTCCAGGGAACTTTGGTCAGTTATGTTAATCCTGGGTGAGGGAAGAATTATTGAGCAACAGTTAAAAACAGATTGAGATGTTGTAACACTTTCAATTTGTGTGGCATGAATTTGGAATTTTTCCCTGGTAAAACCAAACAATGTGAGGCTGCGCTGTCATAGTGGTTTGTAAACGAGGGACTGGCCAGTTATTCTACACCTCTTCAAAAATTGACCCCCTCTCAGTTCACTTTATTTATCATATTAACATTGAAAGGAGTCTCTCTCTCTCTCTCTCTCTCTCTCTCTCTCTCTCTCTCTCTCTCTGTGTGTGTGTGTGTGTGTGTGTGTGTGTGTGTGTGTGTGTGTGTGTGATGTATTTATTTGCCTTGAACTTAGAGTGAGTTAGTGAGTTAAAGTAATTTTTATTTAAGAAGTCCCTAGAATTTTTGAGATTCCATGAAAGCCCAAGTCAAGTAATACCTATTTCTTGGTTAGTGACCGATAGGGTATGGAGAGATTGACTGTGTTGTGTCTACTAATGAGTGAATGAATCATTCATACTGTGACTTCCTGGTCTCTGTTCAAGTGGAGCAAACAAAGGTGGTCCAACTGGTGCACACAAATAATTAGTTTCTTCCTTGAGAGATTTTCTGCTACCTAGGTGACTAACAGAAAGCTCTTCACTGAGTGACCTGGCTTTATTTATAATCACATTATTGTGTAATTCATATATGGTTGTGGCATTGGGTTCATGAGAGAGTTAGGGAGAGGTGGATGTTTCTAATTTGATACTGAAGTATTTGAGAATTTCTGCACCTGTAAATACACTTCATATAATGTCAAGGCAAGTAGTATAGAGTTGATATTTTTGCTATGTGGCCAGTAGGTATATGTGGTTTTAAAAAATTAAAATAATGTGAGATAAAAGGTCATTTTTTCTGTCATACTAACTATGCTTTATGTGCTTAGAAATTATATGTCACCAAGTAGCTAAACCATTGAAAAACATCAAGGTACCCCTTCCACCAAAAAGTTCTGTTAAATAGAGAAAGATGAAAATATTCCCACATTTCCCCCATTAACCATGATGTAAGTTGTCCTAGGAAAAATATCAAGAGGCTTTAGTAGTTTATGTCTTCATAAGCAAATAAAAGTATCCCATTTACTTGCTTCAATATTAAGAACATGAGTCACAAAAGTTAATTGAATAGCTTCATCAAATTTAAAATGTGAATACAGTTTCCTTTTGAGATAGAATTTATAGGCAAAGAGATTGGGAACAATAGGAGAGGCAAATAGGACTTGTAGATGCCCAGCCTTACAGAAACAGATGGGGAAAGAGAGATATGCATAAATATGGAGGCCCTGGCTTAGAAAGGAATAAAGGAAGTTGGAAGACACTGGAACCGAAAGCTATCAAGGAAGTGGAAAAAAATACGAGGGAGATTTTACTCTCTTCAAGTTCATTGGTCAGTAATTAAGAACTCAGTGTTAGTGAAAAGCAGAAACTTCTATTTTCTGGCCTATGATATTTGGCTAGACCTCTGTTCTTAGTATTGGAAATGTTAGTTTTTCAAGCAGACTTTCTCTGTATAGCTCCTGTTGTCCTGGAACTCACTCTGTAGACCAGGCTTACCTCAAACTCACAGAGATACCATTGCCTCTACCTCCTGAGGGCTGGGATTAAAGGCATGTGCCTGGTACTATGATGAATGAAGCCCCACGTCCTTGTGCAATGTATTCTTTCATGTTCTTTTTAATCACAAAACATTAACTTAGCAAAGACAACATGAAAATAAGAGCCAGCCTAAGGGTAGGATTTGACCTTCTACTCTCTTGTTCAAAGACTTTGGCTTCTTTTTGTCTTCTGAAAATGGGTTTTGGATCTCAGTGATAAGAGATTGTAGTGTCAAATAAAGGTGAACAGGTGTCCAGGTTAGAAAATTTTATGTGGTAGCTTTCAAAGAAACAAAAGCTTTCATTTGTCTCCATATTGTACCTCAAAGAGACACAGAGACACTAGAAATTTGCTCTTCTTTACCTGGAATATTGTGGTACTTGGATGGATGAGAATTTTCTAGATATAATTCATTAGTGGCTACTAAGGAAGGCCATTTATTATGTAACACACACTATTAGACATTAATACACTGTAATTGATGATGAGAGCAGAAGAAACAACCATTTATGTTGGTGCAGGTTTACATGTAGGCTGTTAATCTACAGACTACATGTTGCTTTGCTAGGATGCTTGATAGTGATTCCTCTGAGGTTGCAATTTGGAGAGTAGGTACACTGTCATGTTTAAAGTAGCTGTTGTAGTGTTTACATTACTGTTAAACATTCATTATATCTCTGGATAACTCCAGATTTTCAAGAGAGTATTTAATCAGCATATAAGGCACTAGAACTGCTTACATGGGAGGAGTAGGTTCTACATGTCTTAAAGTATAGAGCGGTATTACCAAGCAGAAAATGATGTCATTATTCTTTCTTTCTTTTTAAAGTATTTTATTTAAATTTAAATATATTTTGATAATCTTCTCTTCCCAAAACTCCTTCCAGACCCTCTCCCCTTCCCTAGTCACCCAACTTTAAGTTCTTTATATAAGAAAACAAGAACCCAATATAACAAGAAAACCCATAAACCAAAAAACAAAACAAAACAAAAAAAATACCCTTCCTGCAAAACTGTAACCAAATAAAAGCACACACAAAAACAACTGTGGAGTGAAATATGCCTGAACATAAGTCCTGCCCTGCAGTGGTTGATATTCCCAGTGTCCCTCTGTTGAAGAGAACTGGTTTTCCCTCTCCCAGGAGATGCAAGTGACGGTTCATTTGTTTACCTTTATCCTAGAAGCCCGGCTTTCATTCATTTTTTTTTAAAAAAATATAACACAAGAAATATAAGAAGATAAAACAAAAACTATTTCAATCAAGTTAGAAAAGAGAAACCAACAGAAGAAAAAGAAGCCAAGAGAAGGCACAAGAAACAGAGGCCCACTTGTTCACACACTCAGGAGTCCCATAAAATCACTAAACTGGAAATCATAATATATACATAGAAGACCTGGTGCAGATCCATGCAGGCCCTGTATATGCTGCCACAGTCTCTGTGAGTTCATATGAGCTTCATTCATGTTGGTTAAGAGGGCCTTGTTTTCTTGGTATCCTCCATCCCCTCTGGATTTTACATTCTTTACATCTCATCATCCACAGGGTTTCTTGAGGTCTGAGAGAAGGGATTTGGTAGAGACATCCCATTTAGGGCTAAGTGTTCCAAGTTCTCTCACTCATAATGTTTGCCTATGGGTCTCTGTATTTGGTCTAACCTGGTGTAGGAGGAAGCTTTCTTGCTGATGGCTGCGTAAGGCACTGATCTATAAGAGGAGTTCCAGTGAGGGCATCGGTAGTGAATCAGAAACCAGAGGCCTCGGACCAGACTAATGACTTTCTGCTTTGAATACTTGCAAATAAAGATATATGGACAAAAGGGTTTGCTGCATTGCTCACTATGTCACACACAGTTTCCATGACAAGATTTCCACCCTCTTCTTCTTTTTTTTTCTCTTAAATTTTATTTCTGTCCTCTGCAACACTCTTCTTCTCCCCTTCTTATTCTCCTAGCTCCCGCCCCCCTATTCCCGTGCTCCCAATTTGCTCAACAGATCTTGACCCTTTCTCATTCTCCAGGGTACCATGTATGTCTGTCTTACATGAGGGAGCAGAAAGGTTGGGTCAGGGGAAAAATAGAAGATAACAAGAATGGAGATACCATAATAGAGGAAGACATTTTAGGTTTACAGAGTAATCAGGCACTAGGGAAATGTCTGGAGATCTACAAAGATGACACCAGCTAACCATCTAAGCAACAGAGGAGAGGTTACCTTAAATGCCCTCCCCTGATAATGAGATTGATGACTGACTTATATGCCATCCTATAGCCTTCATCCAGCAGCTGGTAGAAATAGAAGCAGACACCCACAACTAATCCCCGAACTGAACTGGAACCCAGAAGCAGACAAGGACGAGTGAAGAGCACAGTGGTCCAGACCATGCTGGTGAAACACACAGAAACAGCTGACCTGAACATCGGGGAACTCTTGCTCCCCAGACTGATAGCTGGAATACCAGCATGGGACTGATCCAGACCCCAGGAACACGGGTTTCTTTGAGGAAACCTCAGAATTCTACGGGACCTCCTGTAGAAGTTCAGTACTTATCCATAGCATAGTGGACTTTGGGAGCTCATTTCATATAAAGGAATACTCCCTGAGCCAAGACACACAGGGATGGGCCTAGGCCCTATCCCAAAGGATACCATAGACTCTGACAAGATGCTATGGAAGGCCTCACCATCCAGGGGGAGCAGAAAGGATATGTGATAGATGGGGTTTTAGTTGGGGGCAGTGGTAGGGGATTACGGGTGGGAGAAGGGAACTGGGATTGTCATGTAAAACAATTCTGTTTCTAATTCAAATTTTAAAAAGTTGAAAAAAAAGAAAAGAAAAAAATTTATTTGTGGTGGAGTGCTGCAAGGGTAGAGGGTGGATATACAAGGATGGGAATTGAATAAGATCAAGATTCATAATGTAAAAGACACAAAGATTAAATGAAAAGACTTTTTTAGAAAAGAATATAGTAGAATATCATTAGGAGTCATTTTATCACTAAATTTATTTCTTTTTTTATACCAGTATTATTTGGTTTAACCCTAGGTCCCTGGGATATCTAGTCTCAGGAGGTTCTTGGTCACCTAAGCACTATATGATGCGTTATTAATCATCAATCATTAATTATATATTAATCACATTAATCACACATATACACATACACTTAGATGCATTGTACAAGCACATTTATTTGGAATCCTACATTCCTTTGCATTTTTCTGTAAGACCTTTTCCCCAAAAGTGATTTGTATTCAGAGTTTTGATATCACATTAGTTCTCATCCTCAGTTTTCATTTTTGAAAAAACTTAAGCTTCATATAGTATTATATTTCTAAAATTTGTTTGCAAGTGCCACTAAGTTTTTAATGATGCAGAAATTTTATTGTTTAAAGAAAAGTTCATTATATTTTCCTTAGTAAGTAGCAGTAGCACTTTAAAAAAGTTCATAGTTGATACATAATTGATGTATCAATGGATAGCAGAGATTAAGTGCTTTCACTGGTCATGCAGGTACAAAATATGTGATGTAGCTCTGTATAAAACAATAGTGAATATATAGAACTATGGGTAACTAGAAAGAACATTTCTCATCTAAAGGGACACAAGATTAACCTTCTCAAAATTACTATTACAATGAGGAGAAAATATGCATATGGTCCAATTTGTTCCAGTATGCCTACATATAGTATAACATGATATAATTTAACCATTTCAGAGATAAATATATGTTAAATAACTTTATATATGCATACGTATATGTATATATACATATATATACACTAACAAAAACTACATTTGTAAATATTTACAAATTATTGAGTCATAGTAAGTTTCATAGAATGCATAGAGCCTATTAACTTTGGGGATGAGATATTAGGAGAGACTCCTACTGGGGCCAGAACTATGGTAAAACCATCAGTAGCTGACTAGCATACTGAACTTTCAGACAGCAAGTTACTGCGTACCATATTGAGCCTACTGTTTTGTCTCACTAGAATGTTCATGTGTTCTTGACCTGACAAGTTCTGAACAAAGGAATTCATTAGGATGTTCTGAATTTGGAGTCATATAGTTATAATCCTGACAATGAATAAGTACATGACTCAAATGTGTCCTTCATGCTAACAGTCATGACTCAATATTCTTGACTTTAAAGGGACAGAATTTGGGGTCATTCACACAGGACCTGTGTGGTTATCAATAGGATCTAAACACAGTAGAGATGATGTTGAGATGAAAACTATAGTTCATATGTAAATATGGAATCTGTGAAGTCCATCATTAATTACATTCCCTTCCTCTTTTTATTATTTTTGTATAACTGCACCATTAGTGCTTCTAGTGGCCTCAGAGTGGTCATCCATTTTGAATTGTATCACATAACCTCCCTTGCTGTCTGTATTCTCTGAAAGACACCCCTCAGCAGATGGGAAGAAATTTATCTAGTCTACGTAGCTCACTTGCTTCTTTGAAATACATGTTGAGGACATTTGCATGTCGAGGACTTATGCATGGTGAAATAGTTCATTTGTCAACAGAGATGCAGACTGTTGTTCTGAATACTTCCACCTAATAGCATCCATTGCATACTGTGATATTAACATAGTCATACTCTTAAATGAAATGCATCTAGAAACCCTGTGGATTTTCATAAACACAGTGACACCCAAATACTATCTCGTGGGGTTTTAATATTTGTTTGGGTATAGTTAGCAAGTATGAAAACTGATGACACATACATGGCTTGCAGTTGATATACTTTAGTGATCACTCATTAATCCAACAGGAATTTATGGAGGCTTCCTATGGGTAAGATACTACACTGAGAACAGTGGGGAGACAGATATAAATAATATAAATCTTTCCATAAAGAAATGGTGCATTTAGGTAGAGGTAGGGAAATGAGAACAGGAAGGGAACACAATACAGATATAAATCATATACCACTCTGAAATATCCACTGATGAGAGTAAAATGGTAAGGTTCAGGAAAAATGTCTAAAGGGCTTAAGAAGAAAGAAAAGTAACTAAATAGGGTTCAGTAGGGAAAGAAGATAATTAGGAAGTTAAAGGTTTCAGCACTTTGGAATGTAGACAGGAATCTAAAAATGTACAGATTATTATGGAATATTTAAAACCTTTGAAGAAATGCAAAGGAGGGCTACTTAGGAAAACACAGAGCAAATGTGAAAGGACAAAGGGAGGCAACATGCCTGTTAAAACCAAAAATTAAGAACTTCATTCTGATCTTAAAATTTAAATAAAGTATACACTGTGTGTAGATACATCTTAACCACATAAAAATGCTGGGGGAAAATGAGCTAAGACTTTACTGTTTAACCATTCTTTTGACAATAAATGGAATATCAGGGTAAAGTTTAACTCAACTTGCATAAGTTGTATGAATTTTTACTTTTTATTGCTAAAATTAGAGAGATGTCATTGTTGACTTTGTATTTTAAAGACAGGATGCTATTAGTCTGCTTGGACCACTGTAACAAAGTACCATGGATTAGGTATGTTAAATTAGAATAATTTATTAGACTTTTTCTTTTTGTAGCACTCAATGCTGGAAGTCAGTTATCAGCGTACTGACAGGGTTGGTTTTTGGTGAGGCCTTCTTCTTAGTTTACTACCTGCTATCTTCTTGCTATGTTCTTATGTAGTGAAACTTGAGATGATGACATCAAGTTCTTTGGTGTGTCCTCTTATATTGACATTAATTCCACAAAGGATTTCCCACATTATGACCTCACATAAACTTGTACCATCATAACAAGGATTTAATATATAGCATTGTTGGGGGGGCACAGGGAGGATTCATACCATACCATGTCTGAAGTGATAATTATACTAAGTCTATATTGAGAGTCATATTGAGACATTCACATGAGTTCCTAAAATAATGGCCTGTAACAACTTTTGAATGGTATTCTGGATCTCTTTTGTAAAACCCTTTCCTGTCTTAACCTATCTTTCTTCTAGCATCACTCTCCTTATTTTGCACTTTTGTCTCCCCAGCAGCCTAGGATCATGTCGTCAAATAAATGACTTGTCTAAGACTGCTTTCATAGGGGCAGTTTTTTTTTTTTTTTTTAGAACACACAGTCTTAGCAAACATGGATAATTATTTCACAATGAAGACTTGCTTTTGAAATTTACACTTATACTAAGTTAAGGGTTTTTTAATGACAAAGAAAGTCAAAGTCAGGAGATTAGTAGCAGAAACAGTAGCATTTAGAGATGAATGAGTCTTAAATTTTTGTCCAGATATCATGTGTCTGATGGCAATATCATCTAGAAATTGTGATTTACTTGGTTTTGCTTAAAGACTGAACACTTAAAATTATGTATGAGCTTCTATGTCCAGAGACATATTTGAGATCCACTGGTGTGCATCAAAGATGGGTAAACTCTGGCCTATGGGGCAAGTCTTACTTGCATCCCATTGTCCTATAGCCCACTAACTAAAAGAAAAAAATATTTTTTTATTAATTTAATGTTTGAAACCATGAAGTGTAAATGTCTGAGAAACACTTAAAGAAATGTTCAACATCTTTAGTCACTAGGGAAATGCAAATCAAAACTACTATGAGAGTTTATCTTATACCAATCAGAATGGCAAAGATAAATGATAAAAATGACAGCTCATGTTGGTGAGGTATGGGGTAAGGGGGACAGTCATCCATTGCTGTTTGGAGTGCAAATTAGCACAGCCACTATGGAAATCACTGTGGCAGTTCCTTTGGAAACTGGGAATAGATCTGCCTCAAGATCTAGCTATCCCACTCTTGGACATATCCCGATACTACTCAACATCCTACTACAGAGACACTTGGTCATCCACATTCATCACCACTCTATTCATAGTAGCTAGAAAATGAGAACAGCCTAGAAGTCCATCAACTGATGAATGGATAATGAAAATGTGGTTTATTTACTCAATGGAATATTATTCAGGTGTTAACAATGAAATTATTAAATTTTCAGGTAAATCGAAGAAGCTGGAAAAATTATCCTGAATGGCATAACCCAGACCTTCAAAAGGCAAATATTGTGTATTTCCTCTTATATGTGGATAATATCTTTTAAGCCTTTGGTATGCATGCTACAATATGTATCACCACAGAGGTTAGGTATAAAGTAAGAGAGGAAGAAGAGGAGGGCATCCAAAAAAAAAAGGAAAATACAGTTTAAAGCTATGGAGTGGAGGGATAGGAAGACTGTAGTAGGAGGATTACATGGGGAGGAGGATGCAAGAGATGGTTGAGGAGGTAATATGGAGGGAACAACTAACACTAAAGGCAATCTGAGGAGTCATATGGAAATCTATTACTATATAATATTTCTAAAATATATACATATATGTGAGAAATATAAATGAAGCCACCAAATATTTGGGAGACACAATATCCCAACTATATATATTCTGTGACCAAGTGAAACCTCTAGTGCCAGAAATTGATTACATGTAGTTGAGTCATTGGCCAAAGGTGGGCCATGGAAATATCCAAACATCTCAGGCTATTCAAAAGCTCTTCAAAAATTAATGGTAAAGCCCTATTGCTAAAGTCAACACTTACATATGTCATCAAGCATGGAGAAATCTTGCTGATATCTGGCATGAATTGGGGAATGAGAAAGTATGATCACAATATATATGAAAAACATATAAAATAAAATAAAGATAATTGATTTATGTTTAAATAAAAAGTAAAATTACACAGAAGAAGAAAAGTATTACATGACAATTCTGTATAAGCAGTGTCCTTAAAATACTGTAGACTCTGGAGAAAGCAACAGTAATGATCACTAAATTTGACTGTATAACTAAGCATTAGTTTAGCCATTCAGTCCCATTAAACATTACTAAAAGAAACTCCCCCATGCATTCCCGTTCCACATTCATAGTTTTTCTTAGGAAAATCAAAGGCATAAGCAAAATAATCAGCTTCTGAAAAGCTTAAAAAAGGGATCTTCTGCCAGCATAGGTACCCATATCTGTGCTTATATTGTTTAAGTTTTAGCAGTTGAAAGACAAGGCTCTCTATGACACAAGTTTTCATGGTGATTTTTTTCCCTAGCTTTTCCCATGGGTAGCAGAGGTGAGGTGGGGGAGTTGATAAGTACTGTTTGGAAATCTTATGTGGTCTGTACTTATTGCTTCATCTTCTTTTTGTTAGTGAATTACAGGATCAGGTTACAATTTGTCTGGCCTTTAATTGTATAGGGAATGAAGTCATCCTAGCCATATGTCAAAAACTAACAGTGTTGCCAGTAATGAAATAAAGTCATGTCTGCTCAATCAGCAGTGTAGACTAAGTGGATCCCATTAGTTTTTAGAAAGCAGTAGAAACCATTAAACACTGGTATGCTAGTGCAGAAATTTTTCCTTAGTCCACAGCACCTTTTATTTATGTCACTTTTTGTGACAAATCAGAAAATAAAGATGCAGTCCAGCTGCAGTCACTGACATTCATCTAATTAGTACTTAATCCATACCTGTAGTGCTAATTGGATGTAGTATTGTTCTGCAGTTCCAATGAATACACTATAATACAAAGACCCTCAAAGAGTTAGCTAAAGAAACAGTGGCAAAGGAAAGAGCTCCAAATAAAAATATCGTCATTGGGCAAATAAGTGCATGGCACTAATCTTCAGTGTTACACTCTTTAGCTCTAAAGTTCTCAGAGTTCTTGGAAATAGATAAAGCCTCCTGCATTCACACTCGGCAATCAGAGGCAGACAAATGGCCATTTGTTGGTAAATAAGTAATTGGCAGTGACTGGTGGGATAAAACTGGTAGTTTTCTAATGTGGTGAGTGATTAAAAACTTATTAAAGGTGGTATGGGAAATTCATGGACAAGATATTCCCTTGGAAAAGCCATGCTATCTCACTTGTATAGTCCAGCATGCTTGGGAAAGATGCCTTAACTTTAGAGATGAGTTTTTGGCTAAATATAATCAAGTTTTAAAATTTAAATTTCTTTCTTTTCTGAAAAGGGTGAATGTTACAAAGTGGTAAAAAAAATTAAAAATACCCCATTCCTCTTGAGTTATGAAATGGTTGCCCTACTTCACCTATAACATTTTGAAAGTGGGTAGAAGGGTGTCATGAGGAAAAATTTCTCTCCTTGTTAAAACAGAATCCCGGACTAAGGTTTAGCCTGCAAAGTGAAGCTCCCTGCTGTGTGTATGCCAGAGAAGAAGATGGTTCAGTGACCTGAATTGCTCATCATCGTCTACTTGTGCTCTTTGACTTCCTGTTCAACTGGTCACCACTGATGCTAGGTATGTGCTGCTTCCTTCTTGTAACTCCCACCTAAGCAATGGTTTATTGAAGTTTATAGAGATATTTTTCTACTATAGAAGAGCCCCAATCTACTATAAGGTATGAAGAATGTGAAGAGTTTGGTTTTCAAAGCTGTTACCTTGACAGTCAACATCTCTTAATCCCCTGACCTCTTGTTCTTCCACCTGTGCTCCACTTTTCTCTCCCTTTCTTCATGGAAGGGTTCCAGAAAATAACTGTAGATGATGCTGTGCTTCTACTTCAGATTGTCCCTCTAGAGCTGAAATGGCCACTCTCTACCTGGTGCTGCTGACCCTTGCTGGCAGTCCTCATCTTACTTCATCTCAAAGCATTGCCTTTGATGAACAAAAGTTGCACACTTCCTATACTTATTTATGTTTATATATTGAGTTATGGGTAAAATGTATAGGTACTTTGGACCCTTAATTTAGTTCTGGATAATTCGGGATGGCCATCTTTACTCTAATACCATCTTATAGGAATGACTGAGACCCCTCTTGAAGCTCAACTTCTCCCTCCACGTAGTCTTTCTTCTTTACTCTATGACTAACAGTGTTTTTGAAAGAATTCTCCAGTGGCAGTCAGTCTGGCAAAAATCTATGTCAGTCTTTTTCTGGAGGACCTTGACTTGGGCCATATATATATTTTCTTCAGATAATCGGTGACATTAATGCTTCAGTTAGGAACCAGTTCAGTATTTATCTTATAATCATGAAACAGGACATCAAGATGATGGTAGTAAACAGTAGCATCAGGGTATTGAATGGAATCCTTTGTTGTAATCTACTGTGGCCTACTTTCATTGACAACTTAGGATTCCTCCACCATGACACATAGAAAAACCATAAAACAGATATGCACACACTAAGAAGATTTGGTAGGTATTATGATATTATTTTACCCTCCTATTCTCCATATTTTTGTTTCAAAAAAATAAAATAAAACCTTACAAGTACATCTCAGTTTTTCCTTCTGAAATTTCCCCATCCATGTTTCTTACATTTTCAGGAAAGGAACTGAATTGAATAATAAATACATATCATTTAACATAATACTTTCATGATAATTTTGTTGCTATGTTGTCTACTTACTAGATTGAATAAATGGATCTCTAACAGTTTTTGTAAATTCAGCATGACTTAGGAATGTCAGGCTAAATTTCCTTTACTCTCAAGTTTCACAATTATAGTTAATTTTATAGAAATCAGTCTTCATATGATTATAAATAATACATACTTTACTATTCATCAAAATGTTTTTCCTCCTTTTAATTAGAAAGAAAGCTATTTTATATTTGAATCCTGGGTCCCTATCCCTCCCCTCTTCCCCTGCCCCCCCCAACTAACGCCTTACGTATCCCATACCCTTTCTGCTCCCCAGGGAGACTGAGGCCTTCCATAGGGGGTCTTGAAAGTCTGTCATATTCTTTGGGATAGGGCATAGGCCACCCCTTTGTGTCTAGGCTCAGGGAGTATCCCACCATGTGGGATGGGCTCCTTAAGTCCATTCCTATGGTAGCAATAAGCACTGATCCACTACAAGAGGCCCCATAGATTTCCAAGATCTCCTCACTGAAATGCAAATTCAGGGGGTATGGATCAGTCCCAGGCTGGTTTCCCAGCTATCAGTCTGGGGACCAAGAGTTTTCCCTTGTTTAGGTCATCTATTTCTGTGGGTTTCACCAGCCTGGTATGGACACCTTTGCTCATCAGTCCTCCTTCTCTTCATCTGGATTTCAGTTCAGTTCAAGGTTTAACTGTGGGTGTGTGCTTCTATTACTTACTGTTCATTCTTCTAGTTCCCTCTGCCCTCCCCCCATGCTCCCAATTTGCTCAGGAGATCTTGTCCCTTTCCCTTTCTCCAGGGGACCATGTATGTCTCTCTTAGGGTCCTCCTTGTTTACCAACCTCTTTGCAACCTGGGCTGCATGCTGACAATCCTTTACTCTATGTCTAAAATCCACATATGAGTGAGTACATACAATGCCTGTCTTTTTGTGACTGAGTTAAGTCGCTAAGAATGGTTTCTTCAGTTCCATCCATTTGCCTGTGAATTTCAAGATTCCATTGCTTTTTTTTTTTTTTTTGCTGAGTAGTACTCCATTGTGTAAATGTACCGCATTTTCTCTATCTATTCTTCAGTTAAGGGGCATCTAGGTTGATTCCAGGTTCTGGCTATTACAAATAATGCTGCTATGAACATAGTTCAACAGATGTCCTTGTTGTAGGAATGTGCTTATTTGGGTATATGCCTAAGAGTGGAATTGCTGCATCTTGTGGCAGACTGATTCCCATTTTCCTGAGGAATCAACATACAGATTTCCAAAGTGGCTGTACAAGTTGGCACTCCCACCAGCAGTGGAGGAGTGTTCCTCTTTTTCCACAACCTCTCCAGCATAAACTATCATTGGTGTTTTTGATTTTAGCCGCACTGACAGATGTAAGATGGTATCTCCGATCTTGTTTTGACTTGCATTTCCCCGATGGCTAAGGATTTTGAGTACATTCTTATATGTCTTTCAGGAATTTTAGATTCCTCTATTAAGAATTGTCTATTTAGTTCTATACCCCACTTTTTAATTGGATTATTTGGTGTTTTGGAGACTAGTTTCTTGAGTTATTTGTAAATATTGGAGATCAGCCCTCTGCCGGTTTGTGGGGTTGGTGAAGGTCTTTTCCAATTCCGTGGGCTGTCGTTTGTCTTGCTGACTGTGTCTTTTGCCTTACAGAATCTTCTCAGTTTCAGGAAGTACCATTTATTAATTGTGGATTTCAGTATGTGTGCTAAAGGTGTTATGTTCAGGAAGCAGTCTCCTGTACCAATTCATTCAAGGGTATTTCCTAATTTTTCTCATAATAAGTTCAGTGTGCTTGGGTTTATGTTGAAGTCTTTGATCCATTTGGACTTGTTTTGTGCATGGCGATAGACATGGATATATCTGCAGTCTTCTACATGCCAGCATCCAGTTATGTCAGCACCATTTGTTGAAGATGCTTTCTTTATTCAATTGTATAGCTTTGGCTTCTTTGTCAAAAATCAAGCATTCATATGCGTGCGTGTTATTATCAGGGTTTTCAACTCTATTCCATTGGTCTACATGTCTATTTTTGTGCCAAAACCAAGCTGTTTTCAGGCCTATAGCTCTATAATAGAGCTTGAAATCAGGGATGGTGATGCCTCCGGACATTCTTTTATTGTACAGGGTTGTTTTGGCTATCCTGGGTCTTTTTTTTTTCACATAAAGTTGAGAATTGTTCTTTCATGGTCTGTGAAGAATTATGCTAGGATTTTGATGGGGATTGCATTGAATCTGTAGATTGCTTTTGGTAAGATTGGCATTTTTACTGTGTTTATCCTACCTATCCAAGGACATGGGAGATCTTTCAATTTTCTGGTATCTTCTTTAATTATTTCTTTAAGACTCAATATTCTTATGATACAGGTCTTTCACTTTTTTGGTTAGTGTTACCCCAAGGTATTTTATATTGTTTGTGGAAATTGTAAAGGGTTTTGTTTATCTGATTTCTTTCTCAGTGCATTTATCATCTGTATATAGTAGGGCTACTGATTTTTTTGAGTTAATCTTGTATCCTGACACTTTGCTGAAGGTGTTTATCAGCTGTAGGAGTTCCCTGGTAGAGTTTTTTGTTTCACTTATGTAGACTATCATATCATCTGCAAACAGTCAAAGCTTGACTTCTTCCTTTCCAATTTGTTTCCCATTGATCCTCTTTTGTTGTCTTATTGCTGTAGCTAGAACTTCCAGGACAATATTGAAGAGATATGGAGACAGTTGACAGCCTTGCCTTGTTCCTGATTTTAGAGGAATACCTTTGAATTTCTCTCCATTTAGTTTGAATTTGGCTGTGGACTTACTGTATATTGTTTTTCTTATGTTCAGGTATGTTCTTTTATTCCTGATCTCTCCAGGACCTTTATCATGAAGGGGTGTTGGATTTTGTCAAAGGCTTTCTCAGCTTCTAGTGAGATGATCATGTGGTTTTTCTTCTTCAATTGGTTTATATGGTGAATTACCTTGATATATTTTCAAATGTAGGACCAACCCTGCACCCTGGGGATGAAGCCTACTTGATCATGGTGGATGATTTTTCTGATATGTTCTTGGATTCGGTTTGCCAGTATTTTATTGAGTATTTTTGCATGTATGTTCATGAGGGATAATGGTCTGTAGTTCTCTTTCTTAGTTGTGCCTTTGTGAGGCTTGTGTATCAAGGTAATTGTAGCCTCATAAAAAGAGTTTGACAATGAACCTTCTGCTTCTATTGTGTGGAACAATTCGATGAGTATTGGTATTAGCTCTTCTTTGATATCTTGTAGAATTCTGCACTGAAGCCATCTGACCCTGGGCTTTTTTTTGTTTGGGAGACTTTTGATGACTGCCTCTATTTCCTTAGAGTTTATAGGTCTTTTTATGTTGCTTCTCTGTTCTTGATTTAATTTTGGTAAGTGATATCTGTCCAGAAAATTGTCCATTTCCTTTAAATTTTCAAATTTTGTGGAGTACAGGTTTTCAAAGTGTGACCTGATGATTCTCTGTATTTCCTCAATGTCCCTTGTTACCTCCCCCCTTTTCATTTCTGATTTTGTTAATTTGCATGTTCTCTCTCTGCCTTTTGGTTAGTTTGGATAAAGATTTGTCTATTTTGTTGTTTTTTTCGAAGAACCAACTCTTTGTTACACTGATTCTTTGAATTGTTTCCTTTGTTTTGACTTTATTGATTTCTGCCCTCAGTTTGATTATTTCCTGGCGTCTACTCCTCCAAGGTGAGTTTGCTTCCATTTGTTCTAGAGGTTTCAGCTATGATGTTAACTCTCTGGTGTGACTATTCTCTAGTTTCTTCATGTGAGCACTTAGAGCTATGAACTTTGCTCTTAGTACTGCTTTCAAAGTGTCCCATAAGTTTGGGTATGGTGTATATCCATTTTAATTGAATTCTGGGAAGTCTTTCATTTCATTCTTTATTGCTTCATTGACCCAGGAATGGTGCAATTGTGTGCTGTTTAATTTCCATGAGTTGGTAGGTTTTCTGCAATTTGTGTTGTTTTTGAATTCTACCTTTAAAGCATGGTGGTCTGATAAGAGGCAGGGGGTTATGCCAATTTTTTTTGTACCTGGTGAGGTTTGCTATGTTGTCGAGTATGTGGTCAATTTTTGAGAAGGTTACATGTGATGCAGAAAAGAAGGTATATTCTTTTGTGTTTGGATGGAAAGTTCTATAGATGTCTGTTAATCCCAATTGGGTCGTAACTTCTGTTACTTCCTTTGTCTCTTTGTTAAGTTTCTGTCTGGTAGTCCTGTCTAGTGGTGAGAGTGGGGTGTTGAAGTCTCCCACTATAACTGTGTGACGTCTTATTTGTGATTTGACTTTTAATAATGTTTCTTTTTCCAACATTGGTGCCTTTGTATTTGGGGCATAGATATTTAGTATTGAGACTTCTTCCTGATGGATTTTTCCTATGATGAATATGAAATGAGCTTCTTTCTCTCTTTTGATTGATTTTAGTTTGACGTCTAAATTGTTAGATACTAGGATAGCTACCCCAGCTCATTTCTTGGGTCCATTTGTTTGGAATATCTTATCCCAACCCTTTACTCTGAGGTAATGTCTGTCTTTGAATTCGAGGTGTGTTTTTTGTATGCAGCAGAAGGATGGATTCTGTCTTTGTATCCAATGTGATAACCTGTGTCTTTTTATAGTCAAGTTAAGACCATTAATATTGAGGGCAATTAAGGTCCATTGAGTGTTTATTCCTGTTTGTTTTTTATTTGATGTTGGTAGTGGTATTGTATGTGGATTTATCCTGCTTTTTCTTTTGGTTTTCCCTAAAGTGGGATTATCTGTTGCCTTTGCTTTTGTGAATATAGTTAATTTCCTTAGGTTGGAGTTTTCTTTCCAGTACTTTCTGTAGGGCTGAATTAGTGGTTACATATTGTTTAAATCTTGTTTTGTCGTGGAATATCTTGTTTTTTCCCTTCATAGTGAATGGAAGCTTTGCTGGCTATAGTAGTCTAGGCTGGCATCAGTGTTCTCTCAAAGTTGGTAGAATATCTATCCAGTTCCTTCTGGCTTTCAGAGTTTCCATGGAGAAGTCCGGTGTAATTCGGATAGGTTTGCCTTTATATGTTACTTGGCCTTTTTCTTTTGCTGCTCTTAATATTCTTTCTTTATTTTGTACATTTGGTGTTGTAATTATTATTTGAACGGGGGACTTTCTTTTGTGGTCCACTCTATTTGGTGTTCTGTAGGCTTCTTGTACTTTCATTGGCATGCCATTCTTTAGGTTGGGAAAGTTCTCTCTCTCTCTCTCTCTCTCTCTCTCTCTCTCTCTCTCTCTCTCTCTCTGGTTTTTCAAGACAGGGTTTCTCTGTGTAGCCTTGGAGCCTATCCTGGCACTCACTCTGGAGACCAGGCTGGCCTTGAACTCACAGAGATCTGCCTACTTCGGCCTCCCAAGTGCTGGGATTAAAGGTGTGTGCCACCAACACCTGGTCTGCAAGTTTTTTATTTTTTTATTTTTTATTTTTGGGAATGTTTTCTTCTATGATTTTTTAAAATATGTTTTCTGCACCTTTGAGTTGGGTTTCTTCTCCTTCTTCTATACCTATTATTCTTAGGTTTGTTGTTTTCAAGGTGTCCCATATTTCCTGGATATTTTGTGTTAAGGATTTTTTGGATTTAAGATTTTCTTTACTTGATGAATTTGTTTCCTCTAGTTTATCTTTAGGGTCTGAGATTCTGTCTTCCATCTCTTGTATTCTGTTGGTTATGCTTGCCTCTGTGGTTCCTGATTGTTTATTTAGCTTTTCCACTTCCAGCATTCCCTCAGTTTGTGTTTTCTTTATTGTCTCTATTTCAGTTTTCAAGTCCTGAACTGTTTCCTTCAGTTGTTGAATTGTATTTTCTTGGCTTTTCTGGATTTTTTGCATCTTTTGGTTCAACTTTTCTTCCATTTTTTTGAAGGATTTTCTGATTTCCTCTCTTAGGGTCTCTATCAGCTGCATGAAGTTGTTTTTAAGGTTGAGCTCTTCTGCATTATCTGTGTTGGGATGTTCATGTCTTCCTGGTGTAGAGGCCCTAGACTCTCATGGTGTCTTATTGGTTTTCCTGATGTTGGATGTGTTCTTATATTGTCGTCTTCCCATCTCTTCTTCCCATGGGTGCAGGTGATGTCTCTTCCTTTCCTGGGGAGTATGGGTCTAGGGTTCTCTTCATGTGCATGCAATTGGCCCCGATACTCTGATGGGTCTCAAGGTGTGTTCAGGCAGGGCTGAGGCACTTACTCTCCAGGTGGGCAAGAGCGGGACTAGGGCATAGATGTCAGCAGACTCAGGGTTGCTTGGTCCGCAGGCACTGATTCAATCTGCCTCTTCACTGTGTGGGGCCGGAATAGCCCATCAATCTCAGCACAGTCAGGGTTGCTTGGTTCTCAGGGGCCAATTCAATATGCCTGCAGCCCCCCAGGGCAGGATTTCCCAGAGTAGGCAGGGGGAAGTTGGGCTCAAGGCAGGGGCCAAAGCATCTCAATTCTGCACTCTCTGCACTCTGCACTCTGCACTCTGCACTGTCCTTTGGAAGAACAGCCAAGACACTTTTTTTGAGACACATTTTCTCTATATAGCTTTGCCTTCCCTGGAACTCATTTTGTAGACCAGGTTGAACTTGAACTCAGACATTCTCCTGCCTCTGCCTCCCCAGTGCCAGGATTAAAGGCATGGGCCACCACACCTAGCATGCAGCCAGTATTCTTAACTGCTGACTCGTCTCTCCAGCTTCTCGACCAAAATTTTTATGGACAACCTAAAGCATGTCTCACTGTGTAACCTATGCTGGATTAGAACTTAAAATCTTCCGGACTTCCTATTTGCAAAGATTACAGGTATATGCCACAGAACAGCTTGGGGTATGTTTTTATTGCTCAATTTCTTTGTTTAGTGCTTATACTTGTTCCACTCCTTGAATTTCTCTTACTAATAAAACCTATTATGTTGTCAAGGGAAGTATTTGAATGTGGAATATAGGTTCGGTTGTTTTTGAGTTTCTGCTGAAATCGGCTAATTTGCCTTTTACTGCAATAAACAATTATCATAAGAGATATAAATGCAGACAAAGCCTACTTTTGTTAAGAAAAAAGAGGCACACCATTGATGGTAGCATGAACAAATTGGCATTTATGTCCTATGTACCATAACAGATACATGTCAGGAACTAGCAGAGGCTTCAGGGACAAACTAGACTATGTGCTTAGATAGAATGGGCATGACCTGTATCTGGGAATAACAAAGCATTAAATCTCCTATACACTGCTTTTCAAGTAGTAATTCAATGCACTTGCTCAGGGTCAGAACAGCTGAATCAATGACAACAATGGGGTTCTAAAGTCAAATAAATGAAGTTTCCACAAATTTATAAGAAGAAGAAATGATTTAGTGATATGTAGAATAGAATTTCTAAATACTGGTTGCTGACATATCTGTAGTATCAGAGCTACAACTCAAATCTGTGACTGAAGTTTTAAATTCTATGACTGGTGATTCAACAACATCCAGGACATG
The DNA here is from genome assembly GCF_003668045.3 of Cricetulus griseus. Taxonomy (NCBI): domain Eukaryota; kingdom Metazoa; phylum Chordata; class Mammalia; order Rodentia; family Cricetidae; genus Cricetulus; species Cricetulus griseus. Next base: position 91,224,908 of record NC_048604.1, read on the forward strand.
TGATTCAAAATGATAGTATTTGATTGACGTGTTGATGGTACTAGAATTTGGTAGTGATAACAGTAATAGTGAAAGTGAATAGTCCTAGCTCCAATCATTTGTTTAACAAATATACTATGAACCAGGTGACTATGGGCCTCTGCCAACAAGGAACTCAAAGCCATGGAGCAGTTATAAGGTAGGATGATGAAGGCAGGCTTTTATAAGAGCCCATAATTGGCACATTTAGTCTAACCTTGGGAGCAAGGATGTCTTCCCTCAGAAGGTACCTCACATACAGAGTTTCAAAGGATGATGAACTGTCTAGAAGAAGACAGACTTAGGAAAGGAAGTGGTATTCTAGGAGGATAGCAGTGCATGGAGGGAAGGGCATGAGAATGAGATAACCTGGTCGATCTGGACAATTTCAAGAATAACCAGTTTACTGTTGTACTCAAACAGATGAAACTAATTTTAACACAGATGATGAATGAAATATCAGAGTGGAGATAAGCTAAACAACAGGAGTTTAGAACAAACAATAATTTGCATTTATCAGTAATTTATAAAAACAACAAATAAAGCCCCTTGCTACATTTATTCAGATGCAATTAATGCTCCTCTAAATAATTATAGGCACACCCCATAGAATGCCTCCTGGTTATTAGTATCCTGTTTTTAATACCTAATTTCACAAAACACATTCATCTCTCAAGCCAATGCTTTTTCAGCCAATATTTCCTGTGGTAAAATTTTCTGTCTTGTCCCCCAAACCCAATGCAACATTATTAACAAATGGATGCATTCCAAATTTCATTGGCATGGTGATGCTGAGCCTTGGATAACACATTGGAATCAATAATAATGCACAGAACCCTACCTCATGATTGATTTAATTAGTCTGGGTACAGTCTGGGTTTAGGAACTATTGAGTTCTCCAGTTGATTTTAATATGCAGCCAAAATAATGTACTACAAGTGGGTAGCATGTAAGAATTATGAGTAGATGTTTGGACACATATACTGAGATTTTAAGAAAATAGATATTCTTATTGTATCCTCTCTACTGAGGGGTATTAGTATTGGTTCGTTAAAAAAAGTACATCTATTTTGAGAAATGCATGAATTTATGGTCATTCATGTGCATGTATATACATTTTACTATGTTAAAATTGGTTGAGGAGTTTTCAGTTGTTCTCTGTTATCCCATCGAAATTACAGACATATTGCTTAACAACAGGGGTGTGTTCTGAGAAATGTATCATTAGACAATTTCATTGTTGATCAAACATCATATACTTGCAAAAAACATAATGATAGCATAGCACTTATGTATATGATATAATTTTACTTCCAGGACAATGATGAACAAAGCACAAAATTAAATCGAATACAAGCTAGAATCAAACATTCAAGAGACATAGTAAATACAAGATGCATGAGAATGCCAATAGGGTAACAAGGCAAGCTATTTGACCTTGGGATCCTGAGTGGTAGATAATAGGCATGTCTTCCATGCCTAGCTTGTATTATACTTTATATAACCCACAGCTCTGTAAGTTTATTTGCCCCAGCACCAGGAAAACATTGATTAATGTGCTGTGCTATGTTATGATGGCCAGAATGTTGGTAGATAATCTTTTTAGCTCCATTGTAAACTTACAGTACCCAAGTTATATATGCAGTTTGTCATTGATTAAAATGTTATATGACACATGACTGTACTAAAGACGTATGTGGGTAACTGGAAACTTGAGGATGTAATTATTATGATAGGTAATAAATGTCTATATTAGTTTAAGGACAGATATATTCTGAGTTTGTTTGATTACTTGGTCTATTTTGTCTTGTTACCATAGCTTCTTGGGGTAAGTAGGCTAATTTTCAACCCCAGGGACATGGTGGAACCCAGGGAGGGTGTATGTCCCAGTGGACAACAAAGTTGTAAATTATATATGGAATGTACATGCAACATAATTGCAACAATTCTGACACGTTTGAAAAGGGAAGACATGAATCTACAGTAGCAATCATTTTCAAAGTGTATGGATTCCTCAGTGGCCATCTGGAGCTGTGGAGGAATGTGGGTCTGACTCTGAGTGTTCCTTCCCTTTTTGTTTGTATAGATTTTTTTTATCATGTTGTAAGGAAATGTGAAAAAAGAAGTTAATGGGGAAGTCTTAGTAATAGGCAAGCTACTTCTATGGGGGAAACATGGATTCCATTCTTCTGACAAATTCTATGGATCATACTTTCAAATTGTCCTGTTTAGAGGTGAGGAATCTGGAGTACTAAGTATTCATTTTCTATCCCTCAATGTTTGAGGGTAGCATCAGTGGCATGGGTTAGCACTCCCAGCTTGCTCAGCCATGCACCAAACATGCTATTGAGCCTGGAAACAGGTATCAGGCAGGAAGAGATGGAGGAATGCAGCTACAAATCTGGAAAGTGACTGATAGATCTTGAGGATAAACTGGGGAGGAAGTGTAATTAGCATCTGTTCTACTTTAACACTTCAAACCTAGGGGCCTGCTTGACTGACATTTTGACTTTAGTCATTTATGTACATTTTGAAAAACAAATGTTCCAGGGCTTTAAAACTTTTTTTTTAGATAGGCTTACTCACTATGTAATCCCGACTAGCCTGAAATCTTGAAAATGATGGGATTACAGACATGTGCCACCACACCTAAGAATCATTTTCTACCAGGAATTTTGAATAAATTCTGGCTGAAAGTTGGCAAGCTCTAGCAGAGTTTAAATGTATTTTTATGTCACCTTTATATGGAACATATTGACCTATCTAAAATTGAGTCTGCTTGCTTTTAGCTTAAAAATAGTAACAATATCACAGTTAATTTCCATATATTAAGTGCTAGCATAATGCATGTAGTTTTTACATTGCTGATTTTAAGTCAATAAATAGTTTTAATGACTAATAGTTGAAGGTTTGATTCCTTTATTAAACTAAATGATCATGATGTGTTTGATTGCAGTTGAATTGTACCTCCCACTTTCTCTTCTAAGAGGTTCAGTGTGTCTGGATTTATGTTGAGGTCTTTGATCCATTTGGACTTAAGTTTTGTGCATTACCATAGATATGGATCTATATGCCGTATTCTACATGCCAGCATCCAGTTATACCAGCACCATTTGTTGAAGATGCTTTCTTTTGTCCATTGTACAATTTTGGCTTCTTTGTCAAAAATCAGGTGTTTATAGGTGTGTGGATCAATATCAGGGTCCTTGATTTGATTCCATTGGTCTACCTTTCTGTATTTATGCAAATACCAAGCTGTTTTTATTACTATGAATCTATAGTAGAGCTTGAAGTCAGGGATGGTGATACCTCTGGAAGCTCTTATATTGTGCAGGATCATTTTAGCTCTCCTAGGCTTTTTTTTTTTTTTCATAAGAAGTTGAGTACTATCTGTGAAGAATTTTGTTGGGATTTTGATGGGGATTGCATTGAATCTGTAGACTGCTTTTGGTAAGATCTTGAAATTTGCAGGCAAATGGATGGAACTAGAAAAACCCACCCTGAGTGAAATAACCCAGACCCAGAAAGACAAACCTGGTATGTAATCACTCTTTTTTTTCCCAACTTTTTTTTATTTGAATTAGAAACAGGATTGTTTTACATGACAATCCCAGTTCCCTTCTCCCACCCATCCTCCCCTACCCTCCCAACTAAAACCTTATCTATCACATATCTTTTCTGCTCCCCCTGGATGGTGAGGCCTTCCATAGGGTGTCATCAGAGTCTTTCGTATCCTTTGGGATAGGGCCTAGGCCCACCCATTGTGTCTTGGCTCAGGGAGTATTCCTCTATATGGAATGGGCTACCAAAGTCCACACCTATGCTAAAGATAAATACTGGGCTTCTACAGGAGGTCCCATAGATTTCTGAGGTTTCCTCACAGAAAGCCATGTTCCTGGGGTCTGGATCAGTCCCATGCTGGTATTCTAGCTATCAGACTGGGGAACAAGAGTTCCCAGATGTTCAGGTGAGCTGTTTCTGTGAGTTTTACCAGCCTGGTCTGGACCTCTGTGTTCATCACTGGTCCTTCTCTGCATCTGGGTTCCAGTTCAGTTCCGTGATTAGTTATGGGTGTCTGCTTCTACTTCCACCAGCTGCTGGTTGAAGGCTATAGGATAGCATATAAGTCAGTTATCAATCTCATAATCAGGGGAGGGTATTTAAGGTAGCCTCTCCTCCGTTGCTGAGATAGTTAGCTGGTGTCATCTTTGTAGATCTCCAGACAGTTCCCTAGTGCCTAATTTCTCTGTAAACCAAAAATGTCTCCCTCTATTATGATATCTTCATTCTTGTTATCATGTATTCTTCCCCTGACTCATACTTTCTGCTCCCTCATGTCCTCAGCATCCGTCTTCTTCTCCCCTTCTCATTCTCCTACCTCCCTCTCCCCTCTTCCCGTGCTCCCAATTTGCTCAGCAGATCTTGAACCTCTCCCCTTCTCCAGGGGACCACGTGTGTCTCTTTTAGGGACCTCCTTGTTTATTACCTTCTTTGGCAGTGTGGATTGTAGGCTGGTAAACCTTACTCTATGACTAAAATCCGCATATGAGTACATACCATCTTTGTTTTTTTGCGAATGGGTTACCTTGCTCAGAATAGTTTCTTCTAGATCCATCCATTTTCCTGCAAATTTCAAGATTCCATTGTTTTTTTTTTCTGCTGAGTAGTACTCCATTGTGTAAATGTACCAGATTTTCTCTATCCATTCTTCAGTTGAGGGGCAACTAGGCTGCTTCCAGTTTCTGGCTATTACAAATAGTGCTGTTATGAACATCATTGAACAGATGTCCTTGTTGTATGAATGTGCTTCTTTTGGGTATATGCCTAAGAGTGGAATTGCTGGATCTTGTGGTAGACTGATTCCTCTTTTTTTGAGGAGTCGCCATACTGATTTTCAAAGTGGCTGTGCAAGTTGACACTCCCACCAGCAGTGGAGGAGTGTTCACCTTTCTCCACATCTTCTCCAACATGAACTTTCATTGGTGATTTTGATTTTAGCCATTCTGACAGGAGTAAGATGATATCTCAGAGTTGTTCTGATTTGCATTTCCCTGATGGCTAAGGATGTTGAGCACTTTCTTATGTGTCTTTCAGCCATTTTAGATTCCTCTATTGAGAATTGCCTGTTTAGTTCTGTACCTCACTTTTTAATTGGGTTGTTTGGTGTTTTGGGGACTAGCTTCTTGAGTTCTTTGTATATTTTGGAGATCATCCCTCTGTCAGATGTGGGGTTGGTGAATATCTTTTCCCAGTCTGTGGGCTGCCGTTTTGTCTTGCTGACTGTCTCCTTTGCTTTACAGAGGCTTCTCAGTTTCAGGAGGTCACATTTATCAATTGTTGACCTCAGTGTCTGTGCTACTGGTGTAATGTTCAGGAAGTGGTCTCCTGTACCAATTAATTCAAGGTTATTTCCCACTTTGTCTTCTAATAAGTTCGGTGTAGCTGGATTTATGTTGAGATCTTTGGTCCATTTTGACTTAAGTTTTGTGCCAGGTGATAGGTTTGGGTCCAACTGCAGTCTTCAACATGTCTGCAACCAGTTATGCCAGCACCATTTGTTGAAGATGTTCTCTTTGTTCCATCGTATAAATTTGGATTGTTTGTCAAAAATCATAGGCGTGTGGGTTAATATCAGGGTTTTCAAGTCTATTCCATTGTTCTACCTGTCTATTTTTGTGCCAATACCAAGCTGTTTTCAGGACTATAGCTCTGTAATAGAGGTTGAAGTCAGGGATGGTGATACCTCAGAAGTTCCTTTATTGTACAGGATCTTTTGGCTATCTTGGGTCTTTTGTTTCTCCATATAAAATTGAGAATTGTTCTTTCAAGGTCTGTGAAGAATTGTGTTGGAATTTTGATGGGGATTGCATTGAATCTGTAGATTGCTTTGGCAAGATTGCCTTTTTTACTATGTTGATCCTACCTATCCAAGAGCATGGGAGATCTTTCCCTTTTCTTGTATCGTCATATTAGATGTAAAGCAAAGTATAACCATGCTACAATCTATTACCCCAGAGCAGCTAGGTAAAACAGAGGACCATAAGAAGGACACACATAGAGGGCCCTAGGAAGGGAAATTATTTAAGATCTCATGGGTAAACTGGAAGGGAGTAGAATGGAGGTGATGGGGTGGGAACATGAGTGATTGGGAAGGCCAAGTTGAGGACGAGACAGAGAAGAAGAGCAATGAAAGATATATCTTGATAGATGAATCCATTATGGAGTTAGGGAGAAACTTGGTGCTAGAGAAACCCTCAGGAATCCACACGGATGACCCCAGCTAAGACTCCTAGCAATAGTGGAGAGGGTGCCTGAATGGGCCTTCCCCTTTAAGATTGTCGTCATAGAACCTACATACAGTAATTGATGGAAGCAGATGCAGTGACCCCACAGCCAAGCACTGGACTCAGCTCCTGGAATTCTGTTGAAGAGAGGGAGAAGTGATCATTTGAACAAGGGGGGTCAAGATCATGATGGGGAAAACCACAGGGACAGCTGACCTCAGCTAGTGGGACTCTGGACTGACACCTGGGGAACTTGCATGGGAACAAACTAGGCCCTCTGAATATAAGTGACAGTTATGTGGTCTGTTCTGTTTGGGGGACTCCAACCAGCAGGACCAGGGCCTATCCTAGGTGCATGAACTGGCATTTTAGAGCCCATTTCTTATGGTAGGATATGTTACTCAACCTAGATACAGGGTGGAGGGGCTTGGCCCTGCCTCAATTTGGTGTGCCAGACTTTGTTGCCCCCCAAGGAAGGTCTTACCCACTCTGAGGAGTGTCTGAAGACTGGGAAGGGGGAAGGTAGGGGAGGCAAAAAAGGGAAAGGGGGGAACTGGGGTTGGTATACAGAATAAAAAAATTAATAAAAAAGGAGAAAAAAATCACATACTTGTAGAATATGTCAATTTCATTCTTAAATCCCCAAACTGCTTCCTCTTCCATTGTTATTCAACATAAAGGGCAATAATCATAAAAAGACAAAGGATATATTTTTCTGTGTCAATAAATATTTTGTTAAGTATTTTTCTTAAAAAAATTTTAAAGAACTGACTCAGAAAGATGTTGCATCATATATTTTCATACGGAGATGCCCTGAATTTAGTAAATTGTGGTTGTTTAAGTCACTTTTTAGTCAGTATGAGCAATGGCTGAGATGGTTGGAAAGTCTTCCATTTGCTTAAGAAAACTGAGAGAACTATATTATAGTATTTCTATTGACCCATGATTATGAATGTGTAGTGCAACAAAATGTGTGGATGATATCTGTGAGGATGATGGAGGATAGCCTCGGGTGTTGGTCCTTGCTATCTGACCCACAAACTCCTGGGTATCATCTTATCTCTGCCTTGCCAATTAAGTGATGGGATACAGATGTGTGTTATTACATCAGACCTTTTGTGGATTCAGGGATTCAAATTCCAGTCTTCACAGTTGTGCAGCAATGCTCTATCCATTGTTCAGTCTCCCATACTCATGAAGATGATTTTTAAGGTGAACTTATTGGCCTTTGCAGACTAGTCTAAGCATCCATGCATTTATTTAAGAAGGGTATCATCTTAGTTCTGGAGTGCTAATCTGAGAAAAAATTTTTGAGGGAAAATATTTTTTCCGATTTTTTTATTTGAATTAGAAAAAATTGCTTTACATGTCAGTCCCAGTTCCCTCTCCCTCCCCTAAATGTAGTACATTTACACAATGGAGTACTACTCAGAAGAAAAAACAATGGCATCTTGAAATTTGGAGGAAAAATATTTTATTGGTTCTTTTCATTAGGATCCCTTGCATGGATCCCTTCGATAAACATTTTTCCTGGTTTTTTTCTGTTTGCCTGCTTTTTGTTTATTCTTTGAGAATACCATGCAGTATAATTTGATCACCCCTCCACTTTTTGTTCTTTCTTTCTATCATAAAAACAAAATTGAAAGGAAATAGAATGACCACCAAGGACCAAATTCTGGGGATGGGGCCTGCTTATGAATGTAGTTGATATACCCAGTGACACATAATTGAAGAAAACTGGTTGCCTATTTGACAAAGCTGCCACTTGCAAATAGCTTCTTATAGGCATGGGAGTTTGTGTTCACTTCCCCTTCTTAGTCCTGAGACTTTGTCTAGTTTGAGCTTGTATGATTCTCTGTGAATATATCTGTACATATATCTCTCATATATGTACCAGCCCTGCTGTGTTGGCAAAACACAGTTTTCTTGGATTCATCCACCATGTATGGCTCTTAAAAATCTTTCCGTCCATTCTTTCACATAGAGAGCCATGGTGAAAACATCTCAATTAGATTTGAGCACTCTGCATTCTGTTATTGTATGCATGTTGTCCACTAAGTGGATCTGTATGTTCATTATCATCTACTGCAAGAAGAAACTTCTCTGATGAGGGATGAGTGAGGTAGTGATATATAGATATGACAATATGATGTTATAAGTTACTTCATTGCTATGTTCATTTACTAGAGCAAGAATAATAGGTTTTCACTTAGTGTCCATGACTTATCTAGGCTCAGGTTCTTGGCCTCATTATTAGTATCAGGTATGGATTCCACCTCATGGAGCATGACTTAAATCCCATTAAAAGATGGTAAGTTACTTCCATGGCATTAGTGCCACTATTGCACCAGTGGCCATATCTTGCAGGCAGGTCATTATTATTGCTCACAGGGTTCAGAGCTGGGTGAAGCTTTTGATCACTTTTATCCTCAGGTGGTGTGTGTGAATACTTGCCAGTAGAGGTGAGCTTCCAGTTGAGTTACAGCTTAATTTATTCGTGTTCTATCATTCTATTGAGTCGATTTAAATATGAAAGACTAGCTCTTCTTCAAGCAATTTTCTAATATAAAACTGTGATCAAACAAGAACAGGACAAATATAATTCCTAAAAAAGTAAAAGCCTATTACCCATACATACAGTGTTAACACTATTGTTTCGACTTGTGATTACTTTAAATGGCCAGAGATAGCTTCAAGCAATTTTCAAGACAGGATTCCATGTGAGAGGGCCTCAGAACAGGGATATTCCTTAATCTGAAAGCCGTGTCAGGATCTATAGTGGGATTTGAGATTGATTGAGATATGTTAAGGCAGTTCCACCAGAGTTTTCTGGCATATAATATATATATATATTCTTACAGAAAAAAGACACAGACAGTGGACTTCCATCATAGGGATTTTTCTTTCCATTACAATTCTGTGGTTTCTTTTCATAACTCAAGGGAGGTGTTCAGTGGTCATCAGGCTTTTGATGTCTTTGTGACTGTTCTAGATGGGAAGAACAAAGCATTAGATGTAACAAGAAAGTTTCCACAATTCCTGGGTTACATCACTCAGGATGGGTTTTTCTAGTTCCATAATTCTATGACCATCAACAATATTCATGCCTCCCAGATAAGAAATGGAATGGAATGTAAATACTTTGACTGAGATTGGGCTGCCTAACAGAGTGGGTTATCTAATCAACTAGAAGATTTCTAAATACCTGAATTTCAGATAAATAATTGTTTTCAACTTTGCAGAGAAAGTATTTAATCTAAAATTCAAAGCTAATCAGGTATTCTATAATTTTATTTGCTAAATATAGCAAGCGTATATTGAGATATCTATAGGAACCTATGGTATGTAATGAGAATCATTGTAAGACTACAATAGCTAAAAATAAACAGCACAAGGAAAACTGAGAATGATGGATATTTGTGATGGTTAATATTTATTATCTTCCTGATTGGATCTGGAGTCACCTAGGATACATTCCTGTTGGGATGGTTCAAGAGAGGTTTAAAATGAATAAAAAAGAAAGAAGGATGAAATCAGCTTTCTGACCACAGATGCCATGTGACCAGCCACCTCAAACTCCCAACCATCACTTCATCTCACGATGATGTGTTGTGTCCCTTTAAACCATGAGCTAAAAAAAGAGTTCAAGTCCAAGTTGCTTTTGTCAGGTATTTCTAATAGCACTGAAAAAAGGTAGCAGTATGATAGCACTGCAGCATATGGAGTTCACTAACTCACTGGAAACTGCAATTGCTCATTAGTGAGAATTTAAAACCAGGCATAATTTGATTTAGAAAAGGAAAGTGGAATTTTTTGCCCTTAGTAGGTCATGAAAAAAATATTTGACTGTCTCAACTTTTTTTTGACATATTAACCAGTTTATTATAGGCCCGGCAGAGTAGAGAGACTAAGAGAGAAGAGGAACAGGGTTAATGATTGACCGCCATGGCCGGTCGCCATAGAGAGGCAGAGAGAGTGTAAGAGAAGAGGCAGAGAGAATGTAGGTGGGAGAACAGAAGAGAAGAAGAGCATAAATGTGCAAGAGTCTGTCTTTTAAAGGGGTCCTTTGCACCTGTGTGCAGACTTAGTTCCCATGGAACCCTGGGCTGACCAGGGTACTGCCTGAGTTGATTCTGCCAGGTAACAGAGGCAGACAAGCATAATGCCTGAAACTTTCAATCCCACCTTTACTTATTTTTTTAAAAAGGTGGGGTGTTAGACATGCTTATGTGGGGGGCATTGACCATCTTTGGAGAGCCTGAGAAGGTTGGGGTGCTGCCATTTCCTGGGGTAGCTGTTGTTTCATTGCAGTCCAGGCTGTATGGAACTCCCTGGAAAATCTAAGACCTGACAAGATGTTGGCAGAGCAGAGGACAAGGTTAAGTTTATAAAATTTTTTTCTTTGGTCCTGGCACTTGAGGGGAAGATTGTAAGATGAAATAAGGGTTCCTGAGGGGTCCCAATATGAGGGAAGGGAGTCCTGAGACCAGGGAAAGACTGAATAATATTTATTTGGAGTGAATCTGACCTGTTTGTTTGGATCCACTTCAGGTCCCTGGAACATACAAGAATCCTTAGAATTTGTGGAAACATAAGTATTAGACACATTAGCAGCATATTCATGTTAGAAGCAACTTGGCTGAAAGCATTAACATTTTAAAATTGACAGATATTTTTAGGACAATGAAAAGCATCTTAATCTTGACCTTATAATTATGAATCGTATTGTTGAACTTTACTGACTATGAACAGTAGCATGAGAAATAAGAGAAATTCAGAACATATTTCATTCTTTTTAATGTCTCAACTCACTTTATCATCACTTAACCCTTTTTATCCTCAGACCTTCATAAGTTTAATTCACACACCTTACATTACCATCTTAGACCTTCCATTTTAAGACCTTTATACCTTCCATTCTCAGACCTTCATAACTTGGATTTATCCACCGTGTTAGACCTTTCCATCCTCAGACCTTTCTAACTACACTCCCAGACCTTCTTACACCTTACATTTTCCTATCTTCACATAGGTAGACCCTAAAATACCTGTTCCTGAAATCTGTTTTGCTTTAAGCTGGCAAGACTACCAGTCGTCAAAAGCACCAGAGTTCTTGAGAAGGATAAGATTTTACCTGAATTAATGATTGAAGAATAACAGAGACTTGTCAGCAGGCTACATGGAGAGCCATCCCCAAGGTCCTCCAACCATAGTAGCAGGCTGCAGGCCACCTGCCTTCTTGCTGATAACATGTGACCTGTGGATTGGGGATTATAGGAAGGCTTGCCTATCCTTGGCCCAAGCAACTCAGGGAAAATCGATCCCACTGTCCTCGTTTCCATGGTCTGGAGTACTTTGTAGCAGTTGAGGTGAAGGGCAGGATTGCTCAGTGGCCAGCATTGCCATTGACTTGAGATGAAGTTTCTTCAGTGTCCACCAGACTTCTTGGAAGAAATGGGGTGGGGCCAGAAGCTGGCCTATCTCTCTGTTATAAAAAGCTTTTTAGCAAAACATTTTAAAGCCATGTTCTCTAGATCTCTGAGCATTTGAGGGCTGTCTGTCTGTTTAGTATCTCAGAAGTTAAAAGTTTGCCTTTAGTTAGAGAAAAATCCCCTTTTCTAATAAAAAGCTGTACCTTTGTAAGCAGCTTACAGGATGGACTGAATGGTTTAAATATTTTGTTAATTTGAAATAGACCTTTATGATTTTAAGTCTTCATCATCATTTAAAGATACATAGCAATTTAGAAATATGGCACTTAGTATAGTTTAAGTTGCATATAGAGTTAGCTAAGTATAAAGTTAAATTTAAATCAAAGTAGACAGACAAGCAGACACATCAGGAGGTTTAATGAGACAGAGTAGACTTAAAGAGAAGACCCTGGAAAGGCACAGTATTCTGTAAACAAGCCATGAGCAACAGGGCCAGTGAAAGAATAAATCACAGACAAAAAAATAAAAAGCAAAAAAAAAAAAAAAAAAAAAAGGATCTGACAGCTGGGGTTTTCAGCACAGACAGCTGGAGTAGGCATGCCTACAGCTGGGTCATGTGGCCAAGATGGTGGCTCCCAAGTCAGACCACATGGCCAAGATGGTGGCCGCCATAAGCCATTTTTTTTGTCTGTTTACCCATCTGTTGGCCACAACCAGAAAGGTCCCATATGCATTTCCGATGGGTGAGACAAGTGGAACAAACAGCAAAAAGCTTCTCTCCAAAAGCCTGTCGGCACAGGGGAGTTGCTAGGAGCCTGGCCCCTAAGGGGACTCAGCTGTCCTGAAACTGAAAAAGACCCAGCATTCCAAACTGACAAGCCAAAAAAACACCACTCTTGGAGTGTGATCCCAAACCTGACCCTTAGGAAATTCAAGGGATGTCTTACCAGATTGCAGCTAACAGGCAGATGAGTGGGTTCCAGAGATGCTTATTTTGAAAAGCAGCGAGTTGAAGTGTTCAGAGTTACAGTATCTCAGGCTGCTGCAGGCAGGATGAAATCCGCTGCAGGCAGGAGGAAATGCCAGGAAAATCCAAGATGGAAAGTGGGTTATGAGTTCAGATTTTAGGATCCCAGAAATTTCCCATGCCCCTGGTGGGAGAGGTTACAGAAAAAGCCTATCCAGCCATTGAGATGAGAGAGAGCTTACAGAGAGAGCCTAAATCACATTGGTCATCAAAATTTATTCTTTTGCTTAAATTAGAAATGAAGAAGAGACACGTAAGATGAGACACAAGATGAGACATATTAGACATATTAACCAGTTTATTATAGGCCCAGCAGAGTAGAGAGACTAAGAGAAAGAAGAACAGGGTAAATGGCTGACCACCATGGCCGGTTGCCATAGAGAGGCAGAGAGAGCTTAATTGAAGAGGCAGAGAGAACATAGGTGGGAGAAGAGAAGAAAAAGCCAGTCTCAACTTTTTTATGCATAAATTGAAAGTAAATACTACCTACACTGTAGAATTGTTACAAAAAGTTGAATGTGATAATATAGTTGAATCCATTAGCTGAATATCTGCCACTTATTTCTAACTAAGAGGCCATATATTTGTTTATCCCCATGATCACATCATCATGAGAATAAGGGAAAGCTAAGGAGAAATTTCAAAATACCATTAGAACCATTCCTTCACAAGCTACTGAAATATAATACCTGTAATGAATAATTCCTTTCCATAGTATAGGTATTTTCTGACTCACAGTTTGTGGCCCTTTTAAACTTTTCCCTGTGCTTTAGTAGATTAGCAATTTACATCTTTTTCTTCAAAGAGAAATGTAGTTTTAGATCAAATGTAATACTTTCTTTCAAATATTGTAGTATTTTTTCAAGACTTCAAAAGGAAGAAAAAGGATCTCATATTAAGTTTTTCTGAATATTATCACTATGAGGTTCTCTAACAAAATCTCTGCTCCTATAGGAGGATGTATCAGATGAGTATAGCTCAAAGTTGAACTATAGATATATTGTCAAAATAATCAACCTTCGGGAGTTTAAGGTAGTATCTGATATATCAGTTTGTAGTATACCTAAAATAGATGAACATGATAATATAATAAACTTAGGTTTCAAAGCATGTTATCTTCTCTGGCCCTGAACCCCTACACTCAAACACCATGCTAGAGTGGAGTTTATTTATAAACATAAGGGAGTGTTACTGGTGTTATGCCATCTTAGAGCCTTCATCCAGTAGCTGATGAAGCAGAAGCAGACACCCATAGCTAAGCACTGAGCTGAACTCCTTGAATCCAGTTGCAGAGAGGGAGGAGTGATAAACAAAGGGGTCATAACCACTCTTGAGAAACCCACAGAAACAGCTGACCTGAACGAAACAGAGTTCATGTACCCCAGACTGATAGCTGGGAAACCAGCATAGGACCGACCCAGACACCCTGAACATGGGTGTCAATTAGGAGGCCTGGGCAGTTTATGGGGCTTCTGGTAGTGGATAAGTATTTATGACTAATGTATGATTGCACTTCAGGAGCTCATTCCACATAGAGGGATACTCTCTCAGCTTAGACACATGGAGGAGGGCGTAGGCCCTGCTCCAAATAATGACAGATTTTGAAGATCTCCCATGGAAGGCCTCACCCTTCCTGAGGCGCAGAAAGGAGATGGGATGAGAGTTGGTGGGATGCAGGGGAGGAGGAGAGGGAAAGGGAACTGGGACTGATATGTAATACAATATTGTTTCTAATTTAAATAAAAAAGAGGAGAAAGAAAAGTAAGGGAGTGCTAACAAAGCTAGCTTGCTGAAGGAGAAGATATCAGATATTTTGATGACATTAGACTCAGCAGTAAAGAGGCTAATACCTCCGGCATACATAAGAAATACTACCATAGTAACTGTTATGGAACCACTGGGACATACATTAGCCAGAACCAGGAGAGGAGAGATGGATTTCTTATAGTGGGTATGAAAAGGAGCAGAGCCTTTGGTGAGCTTTGTCAGCAACAACTTTTGACATTTCCTGCAGCCACAATAAGTGAGACAGATGATGGGGAAGAAAAATGGATTTGTACTTAGCACTCAAATAGGTACATCTGTAACTCTTTCTGAATTGTTTGAGTGGAATTTGAGAGCTAAAGTCCCATTTGTAGGGTCAGGAACTGGAGCTAGACAAACATTGATTGGTGATTATGATCAATGTCTTACTGGTAGGATGGGGTAAGAAATAAAAAAGTAGTTCATTAAATGCTACCAGTTGTTCTGCCAACTTGTCAGTTGATAATTACCAATCTGCTTTATTTGTAAGAGAAGTCACTGCTCATTAAATTTATTTGAGTATGTTAAGAAGATACTTAAGATTTTTAATGCTTAATTAAAAATTAATTAATCTCCATTTTAGTCTGCAAACATATAGAATATTTTTTTCCTTGTTCACCATTGGCAAAGGGCACCACTTGGACCTTGGTCAGCTTCAACAGTAAAAACACTGTTGCCTTTCCCAATTCTTAGCTGGGGGAAAAAGGAATTTTTTGAGTCCCTTGGTGTTGTAGAAAATATGTTACACTCTTTACAAGTTTCATTCTAAAGATGTCTCTGTGGCACAAGTGTGTATTCCTAATTCATTACCATCAGCACCCATAGCAATTTTGGTAATTGGAATAAGTGAAGGGTAAAGCCAATATCATAAGCTAGGTGGGTGGTGCATATGAACTTACTGTAAACCTCCAGTTAATCTAAAACTATCTTAATGCATTTTTCTTTATTTTTGATAATTTCTTACATACACACACACACACACACACACACACACACACACAGAGAGAGAGAGAGAGAGAGAGAGAGAGAGAGAGAGAGAGAGAGAGAGAGAGAGACCTTTCTGAAGAATACTGATCTTAAATGTCTATAAGTGGGATGAAAACAGATCAGTTGGGGACAGTGGCAAACTGAAAGAAATACATTCTACCTAAATGTTTTTTAGGTACAACTGATGGTAGCCAGGCATTATTGTTATGGTGATTTTGCCAGGTTTTCTGAGTTTTCAAATAGGACCAGAAATCTAGATATTATTATTAAAAACTCAGATTTTCAAGTATCTTCAATTAATTTAGCCATTTAATAAGAAATCAATGTGTAAATCAAATAACAGCTGATTCTTTGATGCACTGGGCCAGCAGGACTCCCTTTGCTTGGCCCAGTGACTAAATATTTCATGTGAGGATGAGAAGAGAGACTAAAGGATTACAGCATATTTAGACAAATGCCTAGGTCATTAGCATCATTAATTCCTTAAGCACATCTGATTCAAATGGAATTACAATGACAAAAATAATATTTGCTTTTAATGAGCTTAGGATCTTTATTAGAATACAGAAATAATTTTAAAGAATGTTAAGTATCAGACACTTGAACATGGAATTATTAGTTCTCAGAGCAATCCAGTCATATTTATATTTTTCCATTTATACAGAAAAAACAGAAGCTCACATAATTACTAAAATTTAAATAATTTTCCAAAGCCAGAGAACTGAAATTAAAATCAAAGCCACTCACTTTCTCCATGTCACATTGCCCAGAACATTAACATTCAAATTTGTGCACATGTACAGACCAGAAACACATCTACTCAGTGATCATGAACTCTATTTAGACATAGAAATATTCAAGAATCTAATAGTATCCTGTATCAAGGAGGTATATGCGTGATGAATGAATTCTTCAACCACAAAATTCATCTTCCCAGATGCTTCCATGCCTCCCCCAACTGCCTTTTGTTTTTTTGGTACTGGGAATGCTATTAAACTATTCATATGTCATTTGATCATTTGGTTACATTGCAAGGAATCCTAGTCCTACTCATGCAAATATTTCACTATTGTATTCTTCTTAGAAGAATTTCCCAGTGGCTTTGATATATGAACATAATAGAATATAATGGAATCAAAGCACCATCAAGACACATGAAATTAATTATTTTACAATTAAGAATGTTTAAAGATTATAAAAAAAATTATTTCATTTTAAAATATAGTTAAGAAAAACTTTCATTGAAATGGTACAATATGAACTCTTAAGAACACTTTGATTTTTAAAATTATTTATAAAATAAATCTAGGTGTTGCATCCGAAGGCACATCTTCAAATGTTCTTGAATGCAAAAGACTTTCATTTCCTTGGACTAGAAGAAAGCTTGAGTTTTGGACTTACCAAGACATCAAGGGAATAGGTAGCTTGACTGCCCACTGGCTTTTAACTCTACCTCTCTGATACAGATATGCATTTGTGCTTTCAAAAGCTTCTATTATGTCTTTCCTTCTTTGAACTTCATTACTGCTGCATTTTTGTCCTTATATTGCTTTATAAAACATTTCTTTCAGAACTTTTAGCCCTAAGATACTGAGAGAGTTCTGTAAAGATAACTGTTGGAAGGGTATTCATAACTTTTCTAGTTGAAATTCTGTAAGGAAGGGCTAAAGATATATGGCAGGGCAGCATATCAGAGTTACAGATTTGTGTTTTCTCTTGTTTTTTTTAGATTTATTATATTTATTTTTTATTAGTTCAAATTAGGAACAAGCTTGTTTCACATGTCAATCCCTTCTCCCTCTCCCTCCCCTCCCCACCAACCCCCCCCCATGAGCCCCACACCCAATACCCCTCTGCTCCCCAGGGAAGGTAGGGCCCTCCATGGGGGCTCACCAAAGTCCACCACATCATCCTGGGCCTGGGCTAGGCCCTCCCCCATGCGTCCTGGCCCAGAGAGCATCCCTTCATGTGGGATGGGCTCTCAGAGTCCCTTCTTACACCAGGGAAAATACTGATCCACTACCAAGGACCCCAAAGAGTGTCCAGACCTCCTCATTGGCATCCACTTTCAGGGGTCTGGATCATTCCCATGCTGGCCTCCCAGACAGCATTCTGGGGTCCATGTGCTCCCCTTGGTTCAGTCAGGTTAACTGTTCCTGTGGGTTTCACCAGCCTTGATCTTCATTCCTACCTCTCTGCAACTGGCTTACAGATTTCATTTCAGTGTATAGCTGTGGGTGTCTGCCTCTGCTTCTATCAGCCACTGGATGAGGGCTGCTCATTCTCAAAATTACCTCAGGAGATCCTGCCCCTTCCCATTCTCTGTGTCCATGCATTTTTCTCTTAGAGTACTTCTTGTTTCATAGTTCTTTTGGTGATGAGGATTTTAGGCTGGTAATCCTTTGCTCTGGTTCTAAAATTCATATATGAATGAATACATACCATGTTTGTCTTTTTCTGACTGGGTTTACCTCACTGAGGATAGATTCTTCTAGTTTCATCCATTTGCCTGCGAATTTCAAGATGCTATTGCTTTTCTCTGCTGAGTAGTTTTCCATTGTGTAAATGTACCACACTTTCTCTATCCATTCTTCAGTTGAGGGGCATCTAGGTTGCTTCCAGGTTCTGGCTATTACAAACAACGCTGCTATTAATATAGTTGAACATATGTCCTTGTATGAATGTGCATTGTTTGGGTATATGCCCAAGAGAGGAATTGCTGGATCTTGAGGTAGAATGATTACCATTTTCCTGAGCAACTGCTGTACTGACTTCCAAAGTGGTCTTACTAGTTTGCACTCCCACCACAATAGGGGAATGTTCCTATTTTCTCCACATCCTTTCCAGCATAGACTGTCATTGGTGTTTTTGATTTTAGCCATTCTGGCTGGTGAAAGATGGTATCTCAGAGTTGTTTTGAGTTGCGTTTCCCTGATGGCTAACGATGTTGAGCACTTTCTCAAGTGTCTTTCAGCCATTTTTGGATTCCTCTGTTGAGACTTCTCTATTTAGTTCTGCACTCCAACTTTTCATTGATTGTTATCTTGGAGGCTAGCTTCTAGAGTTCGTTCTATATTTTGGAAATCATCTCTGTCAGATGTGGGGTTGAAGTGTTTTCCCATTCTGTGGACTGTCAATTTGTCTTGCTGACTGTGTCCTTTGCCTTAAAGAAGATTCTTAGTTTCAGGATGTCCCATTTATTTACTGTAGATCTCAATGTCTGTGCTACTGGTGTTATGTTCAGGAAGCAGTCTCCTGAACCAATTTGCTCAACTTTCTCTTCTAAAAGGTTCAGTGTGGTGGATTTATGTTGAGATTTTTGATCTATTTGGACTTAAGTTTTGTGCATGGTGATAGATATGGATCTATCTGCAATCGTCTGCATGTCCAAATCCAGTTGGGCGAGCACCATTTGCTGAGGATGCTTTTTTTATTCCATTGTCTAGCTTTAGCTTCTTTCTCAAAAATCAGGTGTTCATAGGTGTGCGGGTTAATATCAGGGTTTTCAATCGATTCCATTGATCTATCTGCCTACTTTTGTGCCAATAACAAGCTATTTTCAGGACTATGACTCTATAATAGAGTTTGAAGTAAGGGATGGTGATGCCTCCAGAAGTTCCTTTATTGTACAGGGAATTTTGGCTATCCTGGGTTTTTCATTTTTCCATATAAAATTGAGTATTGTTCTTTCAAGGTCCGTGAAGAACTGTGTTGGGATTTTGATAGGGATTACATTGAATCTGTAGATTGCTTTTGGCAAGATTGTCATTTTTAATATGTTGATCCAAGAGCATGTGGTATCTTTCCATTTTCTGGTATCTTCTTTAATTTCTTTCTTTTTCTTTTTCTTTTTTCTTTTTCTTTTTTTGGTTTTTCGAGACAGGGTTTCTCTGTGTAGCTTTGGAGCCTATCCTGGCACTCTCTCTGGAAACCAGGCTGGCCTCAAACTCACAGAGATCCGCCTGCCTCTGCCTCCCGAGTGCTGGGATTAAAGGTGTGCGCCACCAACGCCTGCCCAATTTCTTTCTTTAAAGACTCAATGTTCTTACTTTACAGAACTTTCACTTTTTTGGTCAGTGTTACCCCAAGATATTTTATGTTATTTGTGGATATTGAGAAGGGTGTTGTTTCTCTGATTTCTTTCTCATTACATTTATCATCTGTATATAGTAGGGCTACTGATTTTTTTAGTTAATTTTGTATCCTGCTACTTTGCCGAAGATGTTTATCAGCTGTAGGAGTTCCCTGGTAGAGTTTTTTTGGGTCACTTATGAAGACTATCATATCATCTGCAAATAGTGAAAGTTTGACTTCTTCCTTTCCAATTTTTATCCCCTTGATCTCCTTTTCCTGTCTTATTGCTGTAGCTAGAACTCTCCATTTAGTTTGATGTTGACTGTTGGTTTGAAGTATATTGCTTTTATCTTGTTTAGATGTGTTCCCTTTATTCCTGTTCTCTCCAAGATCTTTATCATGAAGGAGTATTAGATATTGTCAAAGGCTTTTTCAGCATCTAGTGAGATGATCATGTAGTATTTCTTTTCCAGTTTGTTTATATGGTGGATTACATTGATGGATTTTCATATATATGTTGAACCATCCTTGCATCCCTGGGATGAACCCTACTTGATCATGGTGGATGATTTCTCTGGTGTGTTCTTGGATTCAATTCACAGATATTTTGCTGAGTATTTTTGCATCGATGTTCATTAGGGATATTGGTCTGTAGTTCTTTTTTTCAGTTGTAACTTTGTGTGGCTTGGTATCAAAGTAATTTTAGCCTCATAAAAAGAGTTTGGCAATGTCCCTTCTGCTTCTATTGTGTGGAACAATTAGAGGGGTGCTGGTATTAGCTCTTGTTTGAATTTCTGGTAGAATCCTGCAGTGAAGCCATCTGGCCCTGAGCTTTTTTTGGTTAGAAGGCTTTTTCATTAGGGGTTATAGGTCGATTTATACTGCTTATCTGTTCATGGTTTAATTTCTGTATGTGATAACTATCCAGAAAGTTGTCCATTTCCTTTAAATTTCCGAATTTTGTGGAGTACAGGTTTTCAAAGTATGACCTGATGATTCTCTGGATTTCCTCAGTGTTTGTTGTTATATCCCCATTTACATTTCTGATTTTGTTAATTAGTGTGTTCTCTTTCTCTCTGCCTTTTGGATAGAGGTTTTCTATCATTGATCTTCTCAAAGAACCAACTCTTCTTTTCATTGATTCTTTGCATTGTTTTCCTAGTTTCTACTTTATTGATTTCAGCCCTCAGTTTGATTATTTCCTGGTGTCTACTCCTCCTTGGTGAGTTTGCTTCTTTTTGTTCTAAAGCTTTCAGTTGTTCTGTTAATTCTCTAGTGTGACTATTCTTCAGTTTCTTCATATGGGTACATAGTCCTGTGAAATTTCCTCTTAGTACTGCTTTCACAGTGTCCGATAAGTTTGGGTATGTTTTTGTCTACATTCTCATTAAATTCTAGGAAGTCTTTAATTTCTTTTTTTTTTCTTTCTCTACCAAGGAATGGTGCAATTGGGTGTTATTCAATTTCCAGGAGTTTATAGGTTTTATGCAATTTTGTATTGCTTTAAAGTGTGGTTGTCTGATAAGATACAGGGAGTTATTGCAAATTTTTTGTGTCTGTGGAGGATTTCTATGTTGCCAAGTATTTGGACAATTTTAGAGAAGGTTCCATGTGGCACCAAGAAGAAGGTATATTCTTTTTTTTTTTGAAGAAGGTATATTCTTTTGTTCTTGGATGCAATGTTCTACAGATGTCTGTTAAACCCAATTGAGTCATAAATTCTGTTAGATGGTTTGTTTCTTTGTTAAGTTTCTGTCTGGTGGTCTTGTGCAATGGTGAAAGCAGGGTGTTGAAGTCTCCTACTATAATTGTGTGGGGTTTTATGTGTGGTTTGAGCTTTAGTAATGTTTCTTTTATAAATGTGGGTGCCTTTGTATTTGGGGCATAGATGTTTAAGATTGAGACTTCATCTTGATGGACTTTTCCTGTGATAAGTATGAAATGCCCTTCTTCATCTCTTTTGATTGATTTTAGTTTGAAGTCTAATTTGTTAGATATCAGCTTGTTTCTTGTGTACATTTGATTGGAAAATCTTTTCCCATTTACTCTTTTACCTTTACTCTGCAGTAACTCCTGTCTTTGAAATTGAGCTGTGCTTCTTGTATACAGCAGGAGGATGGATTCTTTCTTTGTATCCATTCTGTTAGCATTTATCTTTTTAGAGGCAGGTTAAGACCATTGACATTAATGGATATTAGTGTCCTTTGATTGTTGGTTCTCATTTGTTTTGGATTTATTGTTGGTAGTGTCATTGTGTGTGGATTTCGCCCTCCTGTTTCTTTTCATGTTTGGTAAAATTGGATTATTTATTGCCTATGTTTTTGTGAGTGTAGTTATTTTCATTGGGTTGAAGTTTTCCTTCCAGAACTTTCTGAAGTACTAGATTTGTGGATATGTATTTTTAAATCTGTTTTTGTCATAGAATATCTTGTTTTCTCCATCTTTATTGATTGAAACCTTTTTTGGGTACAGTAGTCTGGGTTGGCATCCATGTTCCCTTAGTGTTTGTAGGACATCTATTCAGGACCTTCTGGCTTTCAAAGTTTCCATTGAGAAGTCGGGTGTAATTCTGATGGGTCTTCTTTTATATGTTACTTGGCCTTATTCCTTTTTTGCTCTCAATATTTTCTCTTTATTCTGTAAGTTTGGTATTTTGATTATTATGTGGTGAGGGGACTTCTTTTTGTTGTCCAGACTATTTGGTATTCTGTAAGTTTCTTGTACTTTCATAGGCATATCCTTCTGTAGGTTGGTGAAGTTTTCTTCTATGATTCTATTGAATATGTTTTCTGTACCTTTTAGCTGTATTTCTTCACCTTCTTCTGTACCTATTATTCTTAGGTTCGGCCTTTTCACTGTGTCCCATATTTCCTGGATATTTTGTGTTAGGGATTTATTGAACTTGAGATTTTCTTTGGTTGATGATCTCTAGCGAGTTTTCAACAACTGAGATTCTCTCTTCCATCTCTTGTATTCAATTGGTTATACTCACATCCTTAGTTCCTGTTCATTTAGCCAGCCTTTCTATTTCCAGCATCCCCTCATTCTGTGTTTTCTTCATTGTTTCTATTTCAGCTTCCTGCCTTGAATTGTTTCGAGTGCTTCCTTCACTTGTTTGGTTGGTTTTTTTTTTTTTTTTTTTTTTTGTTTAGATTCTTTAAGAGAATTAATTATTTCTTGAATTTTTTGTTTTTTTTCTCTATTTCTTTAAGAGATTTTCTAGTTTCCTCTTTAAGGGTCTCAAACATCTTCATAAAGTAGATTTTTAGGTCTGTCTCTTCTTCTTCCTCTGTGTTGTTCTTTTCAGATATTGCTGGTGTGGAGTCCCTAGATTCTGGTAGTGTCATATTGGTCTTTCTGTTGTTGAGTGTGTTCTTATTCTGTCTTTTTCCCATCTCTTCTTCCTTTGGGTGCAGGTGGGGTCTCTCTATCTCCTCTTGTCACCCGGTGGTGTGTGCGGGCTAAGACTTCAATGTCTGCAGATATGGATTGTCTTGCCTCTCCTGGTAGTCTCCTCACTCAGCAAGGGTCTGGGCAGCGGAGGGGAAAGAAGAGTGAGGTGTTTGCAGACTCAGGAAGTTCCTCCCTGTCTGAGCCGGTCCACTCTATGCCAGGCTCAGGCACAGAGAGACCCAGCGGTGATGGGGGAGTTGGGCAGGATTCTGGCAGGAGCAGAGGGTACACTCACCCCAGGAGAGGTTGGGCCAGCCTTCTTCTTTTTTTTAAGCAATTGAATTTTAAAAAATAAATTTATTTATTTGTATATTTATTTTTTATTTATTTTGCATCCCAATTGCAGCTCCACCTTCCAATTCCTCCCATCCCCCCGTTCCCTCCCCCGAACGCACTCCTCTGTTTCTGCTTAGGAAAGGGCAGGTATCCTATGAGTATCAACAAAACTTGGATTTTTGATCTTCAGTTGGATCCAGCCAAC
Organism: Cricetulus griseus; assembly: GCF_003668045.3. NCBI lineage: Eukaryota > Metazoa > Chordata > Mammalia > Rodentia > Cricetidae > Cricetulus > Cricetulus griseus. The sequence goes on from NC_048604.1 coordinate 91,248,467, forward strand.
TGCCAGTGGGAGTGTGTATTGAGAAACGGCAGGCAAAGAAGCTAAGAAAAAGACAAAGACACAAAATAGAGTCGGAGGGCACATTTTAGACCCATGGAGCCAGAACCTACATTTTATCAAGATCCCTGGCAGACAGAGAAGACTCATTTTTTCTGTCTTTTCCAGACTTTTCATTCTTGAAATTCCAGTACTGAACACAGCACCAGATAGTTGGAAATGTATGAAAATTTATTAACTGTTGAGTTAATTCTTATAACTTGGAGATCCAGTTGAAAATCATTTTAATTTATTTAGAGCAGGGCAGTGGGGGCGCAAGCCTTGGGAGACAGAGGCAAGAAGATCTCTGATTTAGAAGGCAGTTTGGTCTACAGAGCAAGTTCTAGAACAGCCAAAGATACCACAGAGAAACACTGTCTCAAAAACTTCTTATTTCCAGGACTGTCAGTGCTATTCAAAGAAACCCTTGTCTCAAAATAAATAAATAAATAAATAAATAAATAAATAAATAAATAAATAGACAGAAAAGAAAAGCTGGGAAATCCAGGAGATATAGTCAAATAAATACGGAACCTTATCTACTGAAATACTCTTCAGGCTTATTATATATGGGAAACATGAAAATTTATTCTAGTTTTCAAACCGGGCTCCTATTTATGTTAAGCAATTTTAATTTGGTTAGTATAGAGTCTGACTTAAGCTTTGGGATTTTCATGTTGGTCATTCTCAACTATGCCAAGATTGAGAGCTGTTCCAGTACAAAGTTTCAGAAAAAAACTTAAAAATTGGATGAACAAATCCCAAGTCTCTGTGATTAGTAACTAATGAAGTAGAATATAGGAATATATTGTTGTGGGGACTGAGAGGTTTGCATTTATAGTAAGCAAATATAGTCTATGGATTTTACTAATCTAACAATGTATGGGAACATTAGAAAGACAAACATTTGATCAAAAATGACACTGTGACTCTCAAGAGAACCTGTCACTTAAAAATGTAGTTCAATAAAATTATTTTTTTAAATATTCCATCCTTTTGGCTATCTTCTTTCTTCTGGAAGAAGTATCATTACATTGTGTATCAATTTTAAAGCTACTCTGCTTTAAAAACACTTAGAGATGTCACTATACTTACCGGGTATATTTCACATTTAAAGAAGAACAATTTGAGCCAGGCTTTGGTGGCACATGCCTTTAATCCAAGCACTCAGGAAGCAGAGGCAGGTGGGTTTCAATGAGTTTGAGACCAGCCTGGTCTATAAGAGCTAGTTCCAGGACAGGCTCCAAAGCCACAGAGAAACCCTGTCTCGAAAAACCAAAAAAAAAAATTTTGGAACATTCCACTTTGAGTAACCAAGCTTCATCCTTACTAGTTTAGGAAAAAATTCTACTCATAAATGTATTTCTTCTCTTTCCCCCTTGGCTGATCTGTACTGGTGAGTGTAGCCTTTCACTCAAATTTAAACGGTGGTGGGGATTACCTCATTTTTGATGATGTCAGTGTAACTTGTTGCTAATTTAGTTGAAGTGTCATTATAAGTGCATTAGAGATATGTTTGATCAAGTTGAAGTACACTTATATATTGTCTTCTTAGCATTTCTTCTTGTGAGATTTTTAGTAAGCCTGAAATATGCACTTGGTTTAAGCCCCTACAAAAAAAAGTCTTTGTCCTTTTAAAAGCATCTCAAAGTTCATGAGAGTTGGAGATGTCACTGAAGAGATTATGAAATACTGAAGTTACAGTGACAATGGGTGATAGTGATTTTGGAGCTGAGGAAATTATTATTTGGATACGTGAAAAATTACCTTGCCATTCACCCTACAGTAATATTAAATCCTGCTGTGCTACCTTGTAGATGAAAGTTTCTCTAGCATTTCTTTGACTACTATGCTAGTGTAAAATAAAAACAACTATAAGAAAGCAAAGACATCCAGAGAAAATTTTTATTATACTTGGTCATTCAGGGGCATTCCATGCCATTTATCCTTCAAGACTTAAGAATGATCCCCACACTCATGATTAAAACTGGTTCTCTGGGGAATCATTGTTTCAATTAGCAGGAAGAGGGAAAGAAGTCAACGGCAAATGATTTCTTTGAGGAAATGAAGTGGAAGTCACACCTGTGCACTTGTGTGTGTGTGTGTGTGTGTGTGTGTGTGTGTGTGTGTGTGCTCTTTATGCTCACATTTTATTGGTGAGAATTCATCATAAAACATACTCATCAGAGAGAGAAAATAGACAGTTGATTTTTACTAAGCCAATCATATTTTCTTGTACGTATAAGGGTGGTGATATACTAATGTGGAATATGCTACCTATGGCATCAGACAATTGAGTAGTGATATATTTAGTTCTAAATGTTATGATTGAGAATACCATGTGTGGTCACAGTTCTGTGGTACTCATAATCTGCTATCAATATAGAAATGGTGAGCTTTGAATGATAAAGTTCCAAACCAAAGAAATACAGAATTTTAAAGTTTAAATTTGGCTTTTAGGAACTGATACAGATTTGGAGATATGGGTGGGATATTGACAAATCAGTTATAGTATTTATTATTGATTTCACAGTTTGTATTTTGTCACCTAACAGTTGTCTATATACCAATCTCAGATATGTTTAGTGAAGAAATATATTCTCACTTTAACCTATACACAATTCTTGAAGGTGACCAATTGCTGAATAACCATGATTACAATTTATAAAATGTGGATTTGAATTCAGTTACTATATAATATTTAAATGGATATGGATGCCAAATAATTTAGGGTGACTGAGTGCTAACAGATTTCATTGCTAGATATTTATAAAGAATGTTCAAAGCATTTTGTGATAAAGGACTTCTTCACATTTGTCATCTTATTCTTTAAAGCATCTAGTTGCTGATTCACTTAATATCAGCTCATACAAGTATGGAATGGTGAAGCTAAAGTAGATTTAATCTTAAGAATATATGTCAACAAGGCTTAGGGAGATGGTTCAGTTGGTACATTACTTGTTGTTAAGCTTGAGACCTGTGCTCAGATGAACTAAATGCATATAAAATGCTGGGTGTAGGAAAGTATGTCAAATGCAGAGCTGGGGAGGTAGAGATGAGAAGATCCCTGCTGGCCAGTTAGGTTAGCCAAATTGGCGAGCTCCAAATTCAATTTGAGAAAACTTCATCTCAAAGAATTACAATGAACAATGATTGAGGAAGGTACTGGTCATTGACTTCTAGCCCATACCTGTACACATGTGTATGTGTTCCCTCTCACATTCACACATGCACAATATATATATATATATATATATATATATATATATTGCATATATGTGTATGTGTATGTGTGTATAAACAACTTTTGATATGATCTATTAATGTTTAAATTATTCCTAAGTATAAAAGATGATAACAAGAATTGCTTGGTACATAGAGACTTGTTTAAGAACTAAAGTGGGCTGTTAAATGTATTGACAAGAGCAATACTCACTTTTAATTTCCTCCAGTGGGAGCATAGTCATAAGTAGTCACTGTATGTATAGGACCAAAGGGCAAAATTCAAGATGATTCTGGTTGAACTCACTTGCTGAAACAAGAAAAACTTAAGAATGAATATTAAACTATGAGGTGATATGAAAATGTTTTCCTTTTCTAAAGCTGGGGGGAATGAATATTCTTCTCATAAATCCTTATCTATAAATAACTGAAGGAAGTTAGAAAGTATATTTGTTTTTCCCACTTGAGTTCAAATTAAGAAATCTGCCAACAACCTAGTGGGAAGAAACCTATGAGAAGTAGATTTAATTCTGCTTTCAAATATATTGACATGCAAACATAGCTTATTTGTATATTTCTGAAATGTGCTCAACAGAGCCCTTAAGTACAGATTTTAAAATTTGAAGAAACTTCAGCAGAGTGAAGCAAATATACATATTCCATTGAGGTACCCCTAATGCCAGCATGATTCTACCAAAATTTGCAAGATCTCTGTAGAAGGAAATGCTAGAAATCATTCTAAAACTCTTGTATGGTCTCCTAGAAGAGTTTCTGATGCTAATATTTTTCATGCACAAGCTTGACTCTACCAATTCCCATCATTGTTTACCAACTATTCTGGGAAACACAGTTTTTGTAGAAAGGTTTCAGAATTGGAGTTGATTAATTTCCAAGCCTTGCATATGACTGTTTCTAAGAATTTGTTTTTCTATCAGACAAATTCTATGATTTTCCTTATTCCTAATTCTCCTTAAGGCATATGAAAAAAAAAAAACTCAACCCTTCAGAATTTTAGCCAAATACAGATAATTATTTTTGAACAAGAGAGGATTAGTGTTTGCCAATTTTTACAAAATATGGTTGAATACAGATAGAATGAAGATTTTACATATTTCAAAGTGGACTTTGGTATATTTAAAATGCCTTATACCTGTCAGCCCTGAGTAGTTTTCATTGCCCCTAAAGGGGACCCTGTAACCATTATTCAGTATTTATTTTTTCCCACTCAAGACCCTATCATCCAATAATTTTTCTATCTCAACATACTTGTCTATTCTGGATATTTCATGCAGGTGTAATTATGCCATTTATGGTGTTAGGGGTCTCACCTCTTTCACTAACCAAAGCATTTTGAAGTTCTTGTACACTGTAGAATGTGCCAATATTTTATATTATATTATAATATATATATATATAATATATACATATATATATATATATATATATATATATATATATATATATATTTGACGGTTGAGTGAGGCATTGATCCACCTGTATAGCAATATGTCTTTAGGAATCATTTTAGCACTGTGCCTCTTTAGCATAATAATAACATGTCTATTCTCAGGTTCGTGGCTCATTTAACAGTGTTAGGCATGGATTCCATCTTATGGAGGTGGGTGGCCTTAAAGTGTAGTTGGTTACTCCCATAGCATTTGTGCCACTAGGGTTTGTAGCTGGGTGATATTGATTAATACCTTTTTCATCCAGTAGTGTGCAGAATACATATATATCCCATTTTTTGATCTTCATGTAGACAGTTGGCGTATTTATGATTTGACGACTAATAATGTTACCATGAAAGGAGTTTTTGTATCAATTCTCAAGTGGAATTCACACAGTAATTTTATGTTTAACTATTTTAAAATAGATTTTTATTTAAATTAAAAACAATCTTATTTTACATACCAGTCCCAGTTCTCTCTCCCTTCCATTCTCCCCTGCCCCTGACCAACTCCCAATCCCACTCTCCATGTACTCCCCATGTACTCCCCATGAGGGATCATCAAAATCTGACACATCATTTGGGGCAGGACCTAGGCCCTCCCCCATGTTTCTAGGCTGAGAGTGTATCCCTCCTTAGGGAATGGGCCCCCAAAGCCCATTTGTGCACTAGGGATAAAACCTGGTTTCACTGCCAGAGGACCATAAACTGCCCAGGACTCCTAAATGACACCCATGTACAGGGGGCCTGGTTTGGTCCTATGGTGGTTCCCCAGCTGTCAGAGTGGGGTTTGTGGACTTCCACTTGCTCAGGTCAGCTGTATCTGTGGATTTCTTCAACATGTTCTTGACCTCTTTGCTTATCACTCCTCCTCTCTACAACTCTGCTTAACTTTATGTGAAAACAGTTCTATCACTTTCAAGTCAGAGAACTGTGGTATAACTTTTAACAATGCCTTCCTTGCCTGGCAGCACCTTAAAGTGTGTATAATTGATCTTTCCTGGTACTGGAAATACTAAATAGAGGATGTCTGTATTGCACAATACAAGCCTTTGTTTCATATTCAATCTAATTCTTATACAGGTGACAACATAAGAGTAATAAAGGGAAAGTGATCTTAATTTTTGAGAATTATTTCAGTGTCTACCTGGAACTATATTTGACTGCTAATAATATGGGTTAGAAATAGCACATTTTTATTCTTGAACACAGGTTTCTTAATCTCAGAATTATTGTTTTTTTTCAGCAGGGTGTTTTTTGTTATGGAAGGATGTTCTGTGCATTACATGTTTAGTCTTATCTTTGCCTGTTAAGCCACTAGATGTTGGCAGCCCTCTCCCCCAACTATGTCTGCATAATGAAAAATGACTTAGTGTACCAAATAAAAGAAATTCAGGAAAATAAGAGATAGTGTTATGGAGAAATAAAGGAGAAACTAGAATAGGATGATTAAATGAGGAGGGGGAGGTGAGAGCAGAGAAAAGAAGGGGATATAGGGAAGGACAACTAGCACTATATGCCTTTTGAAAAACATAGGGAAATCTACTATTGTAGAAGATTCCACAATGCTACAACCAGACATCTTATGCCACCATGTAAAATATCTAGTGCTAATAATTGGTTATTTCTTGTTGAGTCATCAGCCAAAAGAGTTCCATGGAATTCTACCCCACAAACATCACAGGCAATTGCCACAACCTTATGGTAAGATCCTATTGCTGAAGACAATAATACTTATGTCACTGAACACAGAAAAGTTAAACTGGTATCCAACAAGAACTTTCAACCCTACTGAGTGGCATTCATGATATTCAAAGGTATTCTGTACAATATCAGAAGAAAATGGGAATCATCTGTAACACCCAGTCACAAACCCCAGTGTTAAAAATGCTATGGAAATAAACAACTACTTAATTTTTTTATTAATTTATTTTTTACATTTCAATCCCAGTTCCTCTTTCTTCCTCTCCTCCTGCTATCTCACTCCCCCCACCTCCATCTGCTCATTGGAGAGGGTAAGGCCAACCCTAAGAAGTCTACTAAGTATGTCCCATCATCTCATTAAGGCAGAAATCTACAACTAACCAATGGGCCAAGCTCTTGGAGTACAGTCGACGTGAGGGAGGAGCTATAATATGAACAAAGGTAAAGTGGGAAATTACCAATATGGAGTCAGGTAGAAATACAAGGGTATTTAATAGGGAAAAGCCTTACTTACAGAGTGACCTAGCCAGCCTGCTCAGCAGCAGTCTGTACTGCAAGCCGAAAAGTGAAACCGAAAGTGAAAGCCAGCCCCCTGAACCTCTTACTCTATGTCACCCTGGTCAGGCAAACCTTTAGCCAGCCCCTAAGCAGGCGTTGCTACAGGTTCCCCTACACAAAGGAGTCAAGACCATGATGGGAAAACACACAAAATCAGTAGTCCTGTGCTAGTGAGAGGTCAGTGACTCAAGTCTGACAAATGGGGAACCTGCATAAAACTGAAGTAGGTTCCCTTAATATAGGTGACAATGATGCAACTGAGACAATATATGAGGCCTCTGGCTGTGGGTCCAAGATCCAAAACTAATGCACAAACTGACTTAGTGGAGCACATTCTTTCTTGCTCAGCCTAGACTTAGGGGTATGGGGGTGGAGAGGTGCCTTGTTCCTACCACCAACTACTTTTTAATTAGATATAAGAGCTATAGCCCATGCCTAGCATCATTAAAGTGGCCCAAAACCTGAGACTAGACAGGTTATGGGCCTAGGGGAAAACCTACTATTATTCTTATGCTAAAGAAGCACAGTGATAAAATGACTCCTAAAGACACATTGCTACACAGGTGGATCAGTACCTCCCTCAAACATCAGCAGAAAAATTTCTTGTAGTAGATGGGAATTAACACAGAAACACACAACTGGATGTTGAGCAGAGGGTGAAAGACTTTGAAGCACTCAGCCCTAAATGGATTGGTCTCACCAAACCCTTCCCCTTGGGGCTCAGGGATCTATGCAAAAAATAAATCATGAAGATTGTAATAGCCGGAAGTGATGAATGACTCCAACTAAATAGTATATTATTGACACATCAGGGCTAATGCACATATGACCTCATAGAGACTATGGAAGAAAGCACAAGATCTATACAGATTCAAGCCAGATGGGATTCTGGCTTGAGGTGAAGTTGACACAGGTCCAGCTTCTAACCAAGAACCTATTTGCAATTGATACCTCCTAGGATAGGGTGGTAAGTTTTTTTTTTTCAGTGGAGTGACTCTGAGTATATCAACCATAGTACAAGGCAGGATCCATACCCATGAGTAGGTAGCTAACACAAGCCAAAGTCCATCTTTGCTTTCATTTCTGTGGTCTTTTTGTTTCATTTTTTTTATTTGGGGCATTTTTGTATAACTGATTATTTTGTTTTGATTTTTCTTCTGTGTTTTGTTTGAAAGGGAAGAAGAGAGAAAGTACATAAAGTCCATTGAGTAGTGAGGTGAGGAGGATCTAGGAGGAATGGGGAGAGGTTAAAAACATGATCAAAATATATTGTAAGGTAAACCATTTTTTAGCCAGGCGTTGGTGGCTCAAGCCTTTAATCCCAGCACTCGGGAGGCAGAGGCAGGTGGATCTCTGTGAGTTTGAGGCCAGCCTGGTCTCCAGAGTGAGTGCCAGGATAGAGTCCAAAGCTACACAGAGAAACCCTGTCTCAAAAAGCAAAAAAAATATAAATAAATAAGACTTCCTATTTTGAATGACAGTCCACTGAGGGAAGCCAAGGCAGGACCTCAAACTAGACAGGAACCTGGAGTCTAGAACTAAATAGAGGCCATGGAGGAACTTTGATTACTGACTTGCTGCCCGTAGCTTTCTCAGACTGCTTTTTTATATAAATCAGACCAGGGGTGGCCTGGGGACTTCTGAATCAATAATTAATCATGAAAATGCCCCACAGACTTGCTTACACTGTTATATAGTGGAGACTTTTACTCAGTTGAAATTCCTTCTTCTCAGATGACTCTGGCTTGTGTCAGGTTAACAAAAGATATCACCAGAGCATGGTAATATGTTTGCAGCATCTTTAGCTATATGTTCTTTTAGAGAAAAGATGCTAAAGTCATATTCCTATATGGAGAGTTCTCAAAATCTCTGCTGAGACACCTGGGTCTACATTTTATTAATTACCTTTATCTGCAATGGAAGTACAGAAAAAATTTATTGTTGGGAATATTAACATAGCCCACCATGATCTATTTTCAGGGGAAAGAACAAGGATGGATATTATGCAGTTAGCTCTGATTGTCTTTGATAGCTGAGATCACATCTTTATGAAGGGTGATAGCTTCATCCATTAACAAATGGAAGTTTACTCTCAGACAGGAAAGGAACTTGGCTATTTGATAGAGAGAGGATCTTAAATTGGCTTTTGTAGTCAAGTAAATTTTACTGGTTTGCAAGGAAACCTTTGTTTTCTTGAGCATAGAGGGAAGAGATAAAGGCTGGCAAGCTCTCTGACTTCATTTGTCACTGAAGGTAATGGTGACATTAGCAGTAAGAACCCCATGGGCATTCAGCCAGGCAGAAATTTTGGAGTCTTGAGTAGACATCTGAGCTGTAGTCTCACCATCACTATCCCCACTTGAGACTAGAAAGGGAATTAGCATCAATCAACACTATACATCACTGTGTGACATAGAATGGCATTCTCACAAGCATCATTGGTACCCTTGGTATCTTCACAGAATGGGATGACCAGATCAAAAGAAAAGGGAAGGCATTTTCTGAGATTGCTGAAAAACTTAAAAACTCATGGCATAGGTCTGTGATGAGCAGGGTTGTGATTAGCAGGACACAAGGATTAAAAGAACCAATATTTTCATTGTCATTGCTTGATAAAGGCCTGTGTACAGGTTCAAATAAACTGTTTCAATTTTTGTTTTTAATGTCAAATCGTTCATACTACTGCATTACTGTAGACTTTAAGATTCATATAGCTAAAACACATGCATAAAACATGAAAACAACTTAAAATCTGTTCTTGTTTCATTTGTCTTTATTTTACTTAATGTGAATTACTATGATGGGTGGTACAAATCTCACCTTTTCACTTGTTCCTCCAACACCCTAAACTATTTAGGTTGTGGGAACTTCAACAAACACTTTTTTTAATTTACTGAACAAGCTCCTAACATGCAATGCTGTGCATGAAAGAATTTATCAATAGTAAGAGGTAGCATGATTGTCAGGCAGAATCATGTCCTCAGTGTAGTTTTATAATTGTGTACCTGAAAAACAAGTAGTTCAAGGACTGTCAACAAATATAGTTAGATTTCTATCATGTGTGATTCCAAGAGAAAAGCAAATAATGGTGATAAATGAACATTTAAGAAAGAACAAGCCCTTAGAATTGCATTTTGTTCGAAAATCATCAGTAAAATGAAATGGTCAGAAACTCATCTAAAAGGAAAGTGCCAAACACAGTACAAGGGAGCTTCACTGTCCTATGATACTGGAAGTGTCAAAGTCTGGCTTGTCTAGTCTTGACAGATCATTTGAGAGCCACCCCAGGCTTCTAGCAATGCACGACTTGCCCTTTTTTGTAATAGAGAAGCACCAAGAGACTGCTTCTTCTTCTCTCAGAAATAGCTGGTTGAGCAAATACATGTCAAGGCAGTCTAATCCTTGACAAGCTATTCCTCTTAACAGTCTTGTTAAATTAAATTAAAATAATAAAATGAAATGGGATCAAATAAAAAAATCCTCTCTAAGCTCCCTAAAGTTAGGCTAGACATATTTATGCCCTGAGCTATAAGAGCTGCAGTTGCAACAGCTCTAATAATGTGGTCTAATGAGTTGGAAAAATGATGGCTTGGTGGTTGCATGGCTGGACACTATGTCTGACAGCTTAGCTCAGGCAGTTTGTGGGGTGTTCTAGAAAGATGTATGAAGTGGAATTATAGAAGAGCTTCTTGAATGAGGAATTGTTTTCTTTGCTGTGGTTCAATTACTTCCTGGTCACTCCCTAAATCTGCCTTAACATTTCTAGAGTCCTTTATAAACACAAAGGAGGGCATAGGGAATTTATTGGCACATTTTCCAAGAGGTAGGCAATAGAGGTGTTTTCTGTCTTACTGATGAGATAATCAAGTATGCATGTTAAGAGTAAAGCCATATCCTTTTCTGTATTGATCATCTGATTCATTATTTTTGGGGAACTTAAGGACTCACATGGAACCATTAATAATAGCTGGCTCTGATGATTAGAAAATTTTTCCTTATGTTGTTCAGAAACAGCATATACTATAAATAATGTCTTTCTATCTTCATAAACTTAGTTTTCAAAGTATGTGAAGACTTCTTTCATACCTATATTAAAATGTTTTTCCTTTCTGATTAAATGAACATGGAAGCTTCAACTACTCACCATGGAAGATGGTTTTCAGCTTCATACCATCATAGTCTACTCAGCTCTAAACAGATAGGATTTGATCAAATCCCCTTCTTAATATGGAATTTGTGAAAAAAATCTAAATTTCCATGTCAGAAAGATTTTATTTCCTGTTCTAGATGTTCTGTGTTTATTATACAGATTAATTTACCTATTATTTTGTAAATTTGTTCACCAATGTACTATATAGTGCAAAAAGGGTAATACTTTTGTATATGACTACTAAACATGTGAACTTTCATTGTTTGTTGTAGTCAAATTTTCAGCCCAAATGGATATTTTTATTAAAAATATTTTCCTTCAGTATACTAACTACTGATGAGAATTGAATAGAATGGGACAAAATAAAAAATAATGGGATTCAGGCCAAGGAACTTCTCTGCAGAGGAACAACAATTTATTAATCTAAAATCTTAAAATAAAGTACATGTTGAGTTCCATTAAAATTATTATATTCTTCATGACTTACTATTTTTAAATTCAATTGTATTACAATCCATAAAATGTTTATTGAATAGAGCAGGGTTGGAAATCTATGACTAATTTTAGCCAGCTTCTATTTTTGAAAATAAATTGATATTGGAATCCAGCCATGCTCATTTATGTACATATTCATTATGGCTGCTTTAGCAGGTAATGGAGATAGAGAGAATGCATGCATATTACAAAGCTCAAATATTTACTATTAACAATTTATAGACATTCAATGACCTCTGAAATGTAAATCTACTCTTATAATGCTCTTTTTTCTGTAAGATCATTTTACAACATAGCATAATAACATCCTGTAAATATCATATCTTAAAAGAATCTAAAAACATACTTCAGTCCTCTCTCTTGCATTTATAACCTTTCCCATGTTCCTATTCTTCTTCAGGGAACCACCTTGAATTTTCCTACTTGCTATTCCTCCTTTCTCTTGTCAGTCTCACTTGAACGTGCTTCAGTGTGACATTCATTGCTCAGCAGTCCTCTGTAATAACTTGGTTATTGTCCCCTAAGTGACTTTCCTATTGCCAGCTTGGGAGTGAAACATCCTTAGTTATCATCTTATCAGACCTGTTCTTCAGATGTAGTGGACTTTCTCCTCCTTAAATCACTTTCTCCCTTTGGCCTTCAGGACATGGCTCTCTTTCTCTTTGCTTTGTGTTCTCTTCATCTTCCTGCTTTTAAACATTGCAGTGCCCTAGGGCTCCATCCTTAGATCTCGTCTTTTCTCTATCATTACTCACTCCCTAGGTGCTCTCGTCACATTTCAGTTTTAAAGAGTGTCTCAGTATGTGATGACTTTCACATCATTAGCTTGCTTGGTCCTCTACACTGGGCTACAGTCTCATTCAGACATCTCCATGTGGATGACAAACAAATATTTTAAACTTAGCAGGTTATAAAACAGAATTCTGAATTTAACTCCTTTTACAAGGTCATCTGTGTTTAGGTAAAAATAAATAGCAGATGTTCACTGTTTACCTCAAATATGTAGGCTCTATTTTTGTTTCCTCACTTTCATATTCCAACTGAATTAATCAGCAAGTCCAGTCTGATCTACCTTTCAAAATGTAACCCAAATTAGACTATTTCTCAGTTTCTCTATTGCTTCTATACTGGTCATGTCTACCATTATATTATATCAGACTCATTTCAAAATTCTCCCAAACAGTTCTTTTGTTTCTTTCCTCCATCCAAAAGTCTCTCTATGGACCCACAATTTTTTGTAAACTTGGCAGAGCCAACTCATGTTTCTCCTGCTCAGAATCAGTCACTTTTTCTTCTTACAGTTAATTTTCAGTTCTCTTGTGGAATATCAATCCCTATAAAAGCCCTGCCTGATCTAGCCCATTTTCTTCTATGATTTCATTCCTGACACACTACTATACCTCTGAGGTCATGCTAGCCTTTGCTTGTTTGCATACCAAATATACCTCAATACTTGGCTATACTGCTTTAAAATTCATTTACCTACATAAACACAGGGCTTCTATCTTGATTTAATTCAGAATTTTGGCCAAAACCTGCCTTAGCAAGGATTTCCAAGAACAGCTATTTCTAACTCTGTTTATACATTGACATATCATGAGACATATAACACAAAAGAAATTCATATATATATATATATATATATATATATATATATGTGTGTGTGTGTGTGTGTGTGTGTGTGTGTGTGTGTGTGTGTATGTGTGTGTGTGTGTGTGTGAGATAAGAGTTAAAGAGGAGAAAATCTTATTGAAGTAAAGATAATTTGTGCACACAGAAAAAACATTCATTTCATTAGGAAGATGTAACAAGACATAATTTACATATAATTAACATGAAGCATCCATTAAATGCTGGCAAAAGTAAGCAGAAATGTGAAAAAAACTGATAGATTAATGTAAATACAAATTTTAGTAATGGATTAAGTACATAATAACTGATAAACTTGGAGATTTTTGTATTGCTATCAGTCTCAATAAAATAGATGAACCTAAAATACTACACTCAAAAACTACAGTATATACATGATAGATACTAATCCATAAAGCAAGACTAACCACAATGCTGTTAGAAGTAATACAAATATAGTTAAAAGCTTAATGTACTTGAAATTTTAATTTGAAATTTGTAAATGATTCATGGGTCAATGAAAGTTTCACAAAGTCAAACACTTAGAAATTAACTATAATAAAAATAACTTACATTAAGTCATGTGACATTAGCTGAACATTTAGAAAGAAATTTATAAAAACTCCTGTTAGACACCAGAAGTTGGTGGCACACACCTTATTCCCAGCACTTGGGAGGCAGAGTCAGGCTGATCTCTGTGAGTTCCAAGGCAGCATGACCTTCAGAGCAAGTAGTGGGACATGCTCCAAAGCAATGCAAAGAAACCCTGTCTTGAGAAAAAAAAAACAAACTAAAAACAAACAAAAAATCCATGTTAGAGAAAGAAGAATGAAGGTCAATACATAAAGATATAGAAAATTTTAAAAAATATGATTGAGAAAGAAGAGTTGTGGTAATAATACAGGGATAATTGGATAATGTATTTCAAATGAAAGTCTGAGTAAGGTGACACAGTCACAAAAAGACAAAAAGATTGCCAGCCTACAATCCGCACCGCCAGAGAAGCTAGGAAAAAAGGAAAACCCTAAGAGAGACATACATGGGCCCCCAGAGAAGGGGAAATGGACATGATCTCCTGAGAAAATTTGTAGCTTGGGGGGAGGGGAGAGGGCGCTAGCATAATTAGAAGGGGAGAAGAGAAGGGGAGACGAGGACATGAGGGAGCAGGAAGGTTGAGTCATCCATTATAGGCTTAAAGAAAATTCTGGCACTAGGGAAATATCCAGAGTTCTACAAGGATGACCCCAGCTAACAATCTAAGCTACAGTGTACAGGCTACTTTAAATGCCCTGCCCAGATAATGAGATTGATGACTAACTTATATGCCATACTAGAGCTGATGAAAGTAGAAGCAGACACTCACAGCTAAACACTGAACTGAACTGGAATCCAGTTGCAGAGATGGAGGAATGATGAGCAAAGGGGTCAAGACCAGGCTGGTAAAACCCACAGAAACAGCTGACCTGAACAAGGGGAGCTCATTGACCCCAGACTGATGACTGAGAAACCAGCATGGGACTGATCCCGACCCCATGAACTTGGGTTTCAGTGAGGAGGCCTTGGAAAATCTATGGGGCCTCTGTTAGTGGTTCAGTATTTATCCCTAACATAGTAATGGACTCTGGGAGCCTGTTCCAGGTAGAGGGATACTCTCTCAGCCTAGACCCATGGGGGAGGGCCTACGCCCTGCTCCATGATATGACAGACTCTGAAGATACCCCATGGAAGGCCTTACCCTCCCTGGTGAGCAGAAAAGGTATGGGATAAGTAGGATGTTAGTGGGAGGCAGGGAGGAGTGGAGGAAGAGAGAACTGGGATTGACATGTAAAACCATCTTATTTGTAATTTAAATTAAAAAATGGAAAAAGATTACCTTTGCTATGTACAGCATGATGTTGGCTCATTAGAGCTGATATGTATTGCATCATTTAAATAATGAGAAAACATAATATTTATTATCTGAGACTGTTCTGACCTTACTGTGATGTGTATATCATATGCATTGTCTCCAAGGCTTAGGATACATTGCAGAATAGAAAGATTTGAAGAGCCAGAGGTCAGGGTACATTGCTGTGAAACACTGGCTTCTAGATATGATAGGGCTGTTGCACTCACAACAACTGTGTTTGCCTAAAAAAGACCTATACAATATCAAGTAAGTCAGCATTCAGCATCAATGGGACCAAGTAGCACATTATCCTTCAACCCTAGCTGAAGGGCTATTGGCAATTGGCAGCTGCTGGGGAAGGGAGACTAACTTTGTTTGTGGGGTGTCTATTGGTTGGTTACTCATGTCCCTCCATGGATGACCCCATGCACATATCATGTGAGTGGCACTAATTAGACTCAGTGGATTATTTAAAAATGAAGTGGGAAGGGATCTCAGGATAGTTCAATGGGGAGAGTCAGGGGCTAGACATGATTAAAATACATTGTGGACATATAAGAAATTCTCAGAAATAAGTAATTTATTTAAAATGGAATAATTAAGAGCACTCATGCACATAGAATAAAACCAACCAGTAAAACTAAAAACCTAAGCTTAGAAATACTGCTATTGTTACTTTGTTCATACTCCATATTTAATTATAAACTAGTGGGTCTTATAAAAATTTAAAAACATCTATTCTGAGCAAAATTCCCTGTGTTATGATAGCTTGACTTATGGCATTTTGATTTTACAATAGTGAAAAACCAATATGTTCTTAGTAGTTATTCTCCTTTGGACTCTAAACTTCCCATGTTGAGTAATAAGTAGCAGATTAAGCAGTGGCAGTGAGTTGTAGCTCGCAGGCATTTGGATAGTCACAATGGCCGACAGCTCTGCAGTGTACTGTGCTGCTGAATAGTATCAACACATTCAGTGTGTTAAACTTGTTTTCTTTTTCTTTTTAAATTTACTTTGAACTGACATATAAAACATAAAATTGTACATATTATTTGTTTCCCACATCATACAACTATGCATTATACATAATACAATGTTTAAATCAGGTCAGACATGTTAATATCTTCAAGTATTTGTAATTTCTTTAATACAAGCTTTAAAAGCCTTTCCAGGTTTTTAATAATATATACTATGTAATCATTCCTCATTGTCACCCTAATAGTACAAAAGTAGCATTCCCCTATCTAAATGTATCTCATTCATTTTTATCAAAAATTTCCTCCCTGTTCTCTGCCTCTACTCTCCCATGCCTCTGGGGTTCCTTGTGTGTTTTGCATATCAGCCATTGCCATTCATACATACAGTTAACAAATGTTTTCTGCTAGCCAAGTATGGTGAAGCATGCCTTTAATAGCAGAGACAGGTGGCCTATAGAGTGAGATTCAGGATGGCAAGGAATGGATAGACAGACCCTGTCTCAGAAAAAAAGAAACCAGAAAGAAACAAAGAAAAAAAATGTTTTACCGTTCTATAGGCCATCTCACCACTCAAATATTTCCTTTGCTCTGCAGAAGCTTTGGAGTTGATGTCATACCATTTGTCTAATTTTTACTTTAGTTTTTGCTGTTTTGTTTTCAAAAGTTTCCTTGTCCAATCCAATGAGATGAAGTGCTTCTTCTCTTTTTCTTCTCTTAGTTTCATAGATTAAGCTAGTATATTTAGATTTTTCAATATAATGGGAGTTAGTTTTTATATCTGGTAAGGAGGCTGATTTATCTGTCCATGAATAACTAGTTTTTCTATTTCCATTTATTGAAATGATTGTCCCTTTTTAATGTACATTCTCTTGACACCTTAAAAAATCAGTTGTTTGTGTGTGGTTTTCTCTAGGTAATCTATAGTATTCCACTTGTTGATCTGCATACTGTCTTTGATGCCAATATTATGCTGTTTTGATTATTTCAAATTTGCATAATATTTTGAAGTCTGCTAGTATTGCATCTCCTGCTTTGTTGTTTGCTCAAGATGATTTCTGATAACTGTGGGTGTGTGTACATGTGCACATATATGTATTAAATTTCATGTACAGTTGATTTTCAGTTGTCTTTTCTAGTTTTGTAAAGAATGTTATTGTTTTATTGATAGGGTATATTTAAAAGTATAAATATATAAATCATTTTGGATAATATGGACATTTTATATCTGCTTGCGAGTGTATTAAGATATAGCACCACAATAATACTGCAATATCTGTATACAATATATTATCATTTGTCATTATGAAGTTCAATAGGTTGTTTGAGCTGATACTTCCCATCTAATTAAGTTTTTTTCCTTTGATGAACATCTCCCTTATGTCCACATGCCAGCCTTTTGCCTTTTCTATTCTTTTTCTAAGATTTTGACTTCTTAAGATTCTATGTTTGAGTGAGATCACATGGTACTTGTGTTCATGAATCTGCCTTGTTACTTAGAAATGGCCTTCAGTTCTATGTTTGTTGACAAATGACAGAATTTCCTTTATGTGGCTGAACAGTGGTCACTATATGTATTTACATATTATCTTTATCACTCTATCATCTGATGGACATTTCAGTAGCTTCCATTTTTGGCATCTGAAAATATGGCTGCAGTAAACATGGGGATGCAGATGTCTCTATGAACATATTGATTTCATTTCCTTTGGCTGTGTATCCAGTGGAAGAACTGCAGGGTCATGTAACAGTTCTTGGTTATTTATTTTGTTTCTCAAATAATTGAATATATATAAATCTGAGAATAGGTGTCAATCTTCTAGAGGTCTCAGAGATCTGTAATCTCAATAAACTTTTCTATCTTTTACTCTGAGTCGCATCCTATCAGTTAAAGTACAAGCATTTCTAAATAAACCTATCATGTGTAATAAACATACCATATAACCTGTAAAAGGACTTGGGGTTATAGATCCATGATACAGTGCATACTTACTATAAGCAAGGTTCAAACTCTCAAACCAAATGAGAGAAAAGAACATCCTCATCGGCAATAAAAACAAACAAACATAAAAAAACAAGAACAACAACAAAACAATCTATAGAAAATAATTAGTTTGGGGAGATTTTTGTGTGTGCAGTTGGTCCACAAAATAATGGAGAAATGGTAAAAAGTCTCCTTGGGAGTTATTTTTCCAGCAATATGGTATTTGTTTATAATAAATAATAAAAGAATTAATCATATGCATTCAATTGTTTTGAGCATTTTGAATTGAGTCAGCCTTAGAAATGGAGCAACACTTGAATTGGGTAATTGAAACCACTTTCTCTTACCACACATATTTAATGATAGTGGTAAAATACTGTTATAGGATCATAACTCTTCCTTGAGAGTATTATGGACTAACCTCAAGCTTTCATAAAGGGCACAGTCTTCTATTTGGAACCAGTAAACAAAAGAGGATAGGAAAAGTAGACAAAGACTCCTTGAAAAATAAGAACATGTAACACTTTAAAGTGACAATATGAAACCAAACATTTCATTCTAGGAGATAGTTTGTCATGTCCTATTCTTTAAAAATTGATTTTGGATTCAGTAGACCCCAGTTCTATGACTTGACTTTACTTTTCAAGCTTTCTCCAAATCAAAACACCTCCTTATGTAGAATTAAACTTGTGGCTACAATAGAGATTATAATCTCAGTCATGCTCCCCTCAGTGGAAGAAAAGCTTAAACAATTATGGAAATAGCTTAAATGATCACAAATAAGTTAATTATAGGGCGATTTCCCAGGAAAAATTCCCAATATTGACTTAAAATGGAGCAAAAAATAAAAGTTAATTAAAAGTAGGTCAAATCAGATTTTCAAGCAATGTACACTTAAAATTATAAAACAGTTCATCTTTACTTGGGTTTTGGTTAATAGTGGAATAATATATTGTGAAATCATGAATATTTGAAAGGTGAGATACCATTTTATATCTTTAGTGTTTCTTATTGTTGAAATTAACACTGCTTTGATTTATTGAGAGACAATATTTGTCTTTGTGATGTAAGGGGTAATTCAATACATTTATACAGTGTGTGATTATCACATGAAGATTGTTAGCCTTTCTGGTTATTTTATGTCAACCAATGAATTTTCAGGTCATGCCTTTCTTGGAACTCATTTTGCTGATTTGAGGACACTTATAATTAGGTCACCTTTTTTCCTAATGTGGCAACAAGCTACAGGGGGAAAGAGCATTGCCTTTTCATCTTCGTTCTGTGTTACAGCCCCAAAATTTTGTATGGCATTCCACTTTCAAAGTTTATGATCATTTCCTTGAAGATGAACTCTGTTTCCTTGGGGATGATTATCAGCTTCATGGTGTTAGGCAGCAGAGTGGGTCTTGGAGGAACAGAATCCAGTGAGTGGTGCAGTGGTGATGCGACTTGGAGGCAGGTCTGTCTCCTCTCAAACTCTGTTTACTACCCTTTCCTTTTTGAAAATGGAAGCAGCATTTTGAGTTGAGGCTTCTTAGGCCTGTCTTTGTCTTTTCCCTTTTTCATCACCAAATCCTGTCAAGCCATCTTGCCAAATTTTCTTCAATGCCTCACCGACATTATCACACTTATCTTCTCAAAATATTGTTCGAATTCCCCATTTCTATGTATCTTAAAATTATTTCCTCTAATAGAGTGAGTACATGGCATGGAACAGTGCCCTCCAGTTCATGCTAAATTATTATGGAGATATTTCCTAACAGCACTGAGTATAATTTGAGAATTATTTTTCAACATGGTAGAGATGTAATGATTCAGCCTGATGAATTTCAGTAGACATTGGCAGATAACAGGAATTCCTTGTAATTAGAATCTAACACATATTTTCAGTATTACCTCTGCTTCTTAGTAGAAAGTATCTGTATCAAAGTAATTAATCTATTTAGTATTTAGATTCTCAGTTCCACACTTAATTCAAGCTTTTCTTGTACATGCCCATTTTGTGTTAACAAAACTTAACCAACTCTAATCACTTTTTTGGGTGAAACTGTTTGGATTATTTCTTTATTTCAGTTTTACAATCTTTACTATCAAGAATTTTCAGCTGTACTGCTTCCAACCACCACATCCAGCCAGATTTCCCAATTACTTTTCAATGACCTAGTCACATAAGTATCCCTGACTTCCCCATCCATACCTTCTCTATAACCCACCAGATGTAGTCTGGGGCCCATATCCAATGCCCTGACCTAGTCTGGCATCCCTGACTGCACCACAGATACACTTTAGGCTTTTATCTTTGACCCTCCCTACTGATCCACCAAGCCACAAGATGACCTTTTCCCCAGCCCTATACCAAATACAATCTTTCCACACAGTCAGGTCTACCAAGAGAAAAAAATCCAAGTCACATATAACGAAAATCCCATCAGAATAACAGGTGATTTCTGAAAGGAAAAATTGAAAGTCAAAAGGTCTAGGAGCAATGTATTTCAAGCCCTAAAAGTCTATGCCAGCCAATATAGACTAATATATGTTGTACATCTATCTGCCATAATTGAGGAAGAAACAAAAACTTTGCACAAAATAAACAGCCTAACACGTTTCATACACTGCAACCAAATGTACAAGAGGGATTATTTCAGCCAAAAGAGATGAATGAGCACACCAGAGAGATTGTGCAAACCATAAGCCATAATTATTAAAATAAAAATATCACTGAGAATATTTTTTCTTTTTTCCTCCATTTTTATTTAAATTAGAAACAAGACTGTTTTACCTGTCAATCCCAGTTCTCTCTCCCAGTTCTCTCTCCCTCCTCTCCTCCCCTGACCCCACTAACACCCTACCAACCCATACCATTTCTGTTCCCCAGGCAGGGTGAGACCTTCCATTGGGGATCTTTATAGTCTATCATATCCTTTGGGATAGGGCTTAGGCTCTCCCCCATGTGTCTAGGCTCAGGGAGTATCCTTCTATATGGAATGGGCTCCCAAAGTCCATTCCTACACTAGGGATAAGTACTGATCTACTACAAGAGGCCCGATATATTTCTGAGGCCTCCTCACTGACACACACATTCATGCAGTCTGGATCATTTCCATGGTGGTTTCCCAGTGATCAGCCTGACCTTATTAAGGTCAACTGTTTCTGTGGGTTTCACCAGCCAGGTCTGGATCCTTTTTCTCATCACTCCTCCTTCTCTGAAACTGGATTCCAGTTCAGTTCAGTGTTTAGCTGTGAGGGAGTGGGGAGAGGCAGCTAGGAGAATGAGATAGGGAGAAGAGGAGGGGTGAGGTGGACATAAGGTAGCAGGAAGGTTGTGTATGGGGAAGAATAGGGGAGAGTAAAATAAGAGATACCATAAGAGAGGGAGCCATTATAGGTTTAAAGAGAAATCAGGCACTAGGGAAATGTCCAGAGATCTACAAGGATGACACCAACTAAGCAACAGTGGAGAGGCTACCTTAAATGACCTCCCCTGATAATGAGATTGGCGACTAACTTATATGCCATCCTAGAGCCTTCATCTTGCAGCTGATGGAAGTAGAAGCAGATATCACTGAGAATATTAACAGCACCAACTCTACATTGTAGAGACCATAATCAGCACCCACATTTCAATAATTTAAATATTAATGAACTCAGTTCTCCATTCAAAAGTCATGGGCTGGCTGAATAGACCAAGATCCAAAAATAAATCTGCCTTTAAGGAAAATTGTAATTTTAAGATAGGCTCCTCTTCCTGTAAAATGAAGGGCAAGGAAAAAAACAAGTGAGGAAATAATAATAAAAAGCCTTCCAGTTAAAACATGTTCAGGACCAGATGGATTCAATGATAATTCTACCAAACTTTCAAAGTTGCTAGTGTTTTTAAACTAAGTTTTAAAAACTGTAGAGACAGAAGGAACATTCCCAAACTACTTCTAGGGTATCACCCCAGTGCTAAAAAACATAAACACACAACAACAAAAATCAAAGAAAGAAAGAAACAACCAAAGAAAGAAAGAAACACAGAAAGAAAAGAAGGAGAGGAAAGAAAGAAAAAGAAAACTACTGGCCAATATTCCTGATGAACATAGACTAAAACAACCTACTCAATAAGAATCTCGATAACAGAATAGAAACACACATTCAAAAGATTATATACCACGACCAAACTGATTTTATCCCTGATATGCAGAGATAGCTCATATACATAGGATAATAAATGTATAAAACTACATAAGTCGAGTTAAATAAAAAAAAATGACATGACCATCTCAATAGCTTTGAAAACAAGCCTTTGACAAAATATAACATGCTCTCATCATATAAGTCTTAGAAAATATAGGTCTGGAGGCATCATACCACAACACAATAAAAGCTATATATGAAAAATAAACAGACAACATCTCCCAAGTGGTGAAATGCTCAAAGAAATCCCAGTAAAGTTAGGAATGAGACAGAGACTTCCACTAACTACACTCATTTTCATTAGTTTGCTTGAAGTACTAGCTGGAGTCATAAGGAAAGAGAAGAAAAAGTGGTACAAATGGAAAGAAGTTAAATTTTCCATATTTCCACTTGATATAATATATATAAGAGATTCAAAAAAGTCTACTATAAAACTTCTAGGAATGATAAGCAAATTAAGCAGTGAGGCAGGATATGGAACCAACTTGCACAAATGAATAGTTTTTCTATGAAACAGCAGTAAAAATTCAGAGAAGTATATCGTGGATACATTCCCATTTAAAATAGTCTCAAAATTATACATAAATGTAATAAAGGAATTATAGGAGTTCTATGGTGAAACTTCAAACTTCAGTAGAAAGACATTAGAAAATGAGAATACATCCCATGTCCCTGGATTGGTATAATTTATATTGTGAAAATTACTATCTTAATAAATGCTATTTGCAAATCCAATGAAATTCCAACCAAAATCTCTAGTTCATTCTTTACAGAAATAGAAAAATAACCTTAAATTCATATGAAACTACAAAGGACCCCAGATAGCCTGAATGATCCTTAGCAAAGGTAACAGTACTAGAGAGAATATAATTTCATATCTTAAAATATATTAAAGACCCAAAGTGATAAAGACCAAATATACCTGCACAAAAAGACATTTGGACTGATGGAACAAAATCATACATGAAGGCACAGAATTTCACCCACCTAATATTTGATAATATTGTCAAAAATATAAGCTGAAGAAAAGAAAGCATCCCCAACAAAGGGTGCTGGAGAAAACTGTGTATCCACATGTAGAAGAATGAAATTAAACCCATGTCTGTCACCCTGTCCAAAAAAACTAACTTGAAATTAATTATAGACATAAATATGAAATTTAAAACACTGAAACTGCTAGAAAAAGTATAGGCAGGGTTAGGTGTTGATATAGGTGTTGGAAAGGACATCATAAGTAGGATTTTATTTGTAGCAGAATTAAGGCTAACAGTTGGTCACTGTTGTCCCAAGGACTCTCAAAGCAAACTCCCTATTGCTTTTGCCTTTTATTGATCCCAGGGGTGGAAGATAAGTCTCTATTACTAAAGAATGTATGCACTTCAGAAAGAAGGTCCTGTGGCCCCATAACCCTTTCAATGGGACTGACATGAATGCCTCCTCTGACTGGATTCCATGGTACCAGATAGCGCCATGCAAACTTCAAAAGTAGAGACCCAACCAATAGTCCTACCCAGCTATTATGCCTATGATAACATCAATAACTAGCATGGCACATCAAACCTAAAGGTTCAATAATGCCAGTCAAATATTGGTGGTAACCAGTAGCGCTCCAGTTGGACTTAAGACCCACTCAACAAGAGGAAACCATGTCTACTGGGAACTTAGGCAAGTTGTCAGTATTAGTGAAGTCATGGATCTTTGAGGAGAGCTTACAACCACTGTTTTACTAAAACAGCATAATCCCTACCAACAACAATCTAAACACTTTTCATTAAACCACAGATAACCTTGGTCTTTATCCCACATCAAGGACACTTCTATTTTCAGGAGATGGAAACCAGTACAAAAAGCTACAATCAATCAAAATACAGTTTCAGAGCCTAGTCCTAATGGATACATCTACAAAATACTTATGTTCTTGATTAATACTTGGGTTGAGTCTGTTTATAAAGAATAGCTAGTCTAGATACTGATTCTAAGAAAACAGGATGTGGAAGGGGTACATTTTGAAGATACTGTGTAACATAAGTGATCAGAGTTACATTTTAGAGAAATTCTCCTTGAGTGGAGTGGTAGGTTGAAGGATCCTTGGGAGATTTGCAGGACATATTTCCTGAAGGTGAGCAAAAACATTGAAATATGACAAAGAATATTTCCAAAGAAAAGTCACCTATTTAACAACTATTTTTGGAGTATATATTGCATTCTGTGATAAAAGGACATTAGTATTATTTCAAGGCATAGCTGAAAAAACCCTCCACTTATCTTGAAAATAAAATTAAATGTCGTATTTTGCAAGATTTGATAAATTGCAAAGTAGTGGTAGAGCAATGTTTCATTTTATAAATTATGTGCCAGAATATCAATTCTAGGTTTTAAGAAATGTTATATATAATCAATGCCTGAATGCTTATAAGCACAATGCCCGATTAATCGCATTTGGTTATATATAGGATAAGGGATATTTTCAATATTTGTTCCAAGAATTTAGCCCAGGCTTGAGTAATGTCATATACTTATCAGTAACTAATTATTCTACTTAGCAGTTTGAATATTCCAATAGTGTGACATCACTAGAACTGTAATAGTGTGACACATATCAGAATGCCCTGATTTATTTTTGTTAATGATATGTTTAGATTTACAATATCTGGGATGATTAGTAATTATATACTTGTCCCAGGAGGAAGCTGGTAACAACGTCTTTATGTGGAAATACATTACAATGGAGAATCATAGGGCTGGCTTCCTAATTATCCCTATGGATAAGAGTGTATTTCCCTCACAGCTTGACAGAACTTTATTTATAAAGATATAAGCAAACATTCCTCTGCCTCAGGGAAGAATCTTTCTTTAATCTCAGTCCGATTTTCATGCTTGCTTTTCAACTTGGCAGAAAACTGATTTATAACTCCCCTCTTACTTATTTCTATACTCTGGCTGTTTTCATGGCAGAGTTGAGGCAGGTAGAAAGATCTTTCACTTTAGTTTTCATTAAGAATGGGAATGTAGCCTGGATTCCAAAGTTTTGACATGCTTTGATACTACTGGATTGCATTAATAATAAAACACCTGCACAGATATCTGGGAATTCATCTGTATCATAAAAGTGTCAGGTGTCCAACATTTGTCTCCAAATCATGTGTTTTATGGTTGTATTGTAAATGGATAAAATGGTCCTTTATATAATTCCTATCATGTTTTATGAGATATTTCATAATAAACCTTATTTATCAAAGACTATGGTTTACCTGGCCTTAGAAACACTTGATTTAAAGTTTCTGCTTTGATGCCAATAGTTTGTGTCAAGTTAGTTCTTTTAATAGAAATGTAAGTGTAATATATTTCAAAATAATCCTTTGCTTTCATTTTATTTTAGACAAGGCCTTGAGTAAGACCGCCCTAACCTATGTGTGCAGATGAGGAAGACCTTGAAATCTTTTGCCTTTGCCTCTCTAGTGCTGGAATTATAGATGTGATCCATCACAACCAGCCATTCCCCAGTTCCTGTATTTTTATATCATATGCTTATAGTGCCTTATTTTATTCCAAAGATCATGTTCCTTTTAAAGTCTTATGTTTGTTTTCAACCATTATTATGTTAAGATTAATCTTGATTATTTGTTTTAAAATATTTCTTATATTAGTACTTGACCAAGGCACCAAAGGATAGCTGATTTTACAGCTTCACCCCACACCACTTCCTTTGAAATACATGTAGCTTTTAAAATTCAAACGAGTCAGCAGTCTTTTCACATCCTCATCTCTTTTAAACTTAATTATATCACTTTATGCCAATATTTTTATCAAAGCCATTTTGCTAGTGATAGTCATGGGACTAAGTATCCACTTATATTCTAGTAAGTGATGGTGTTTATAAACCTTTATATGCTAAAAAGATAGATTTTAACTTGGATATTTTCTTCAAAGGATATTTTGATTAAATTGAAACCATAAGAAGTGAAGGTGTTTGTCTATGGGTACATAATGAGACCTTTTCCAAAGTGAAAGGAAGTGCACTAAATTCCAGTCAACCATCATCACTGGCAGACTCACTTCTGTGCTTGATTCAGTGTGTCTCATTGCATACCTGAAGAGTGTGGTGAAGAATGCTTTAAGGCTGAATGCAAATCTGAGAAGTCTTCACAACTGAAACATTGCCAGCTTCTCATTCGTTCAGTTAAAATGAAACTTCAAACTTTCATGAACTTACAATTGGCCTCAAGATGGCATTTATACCAGCGTATTTAAATGCCACATTTGTTATCAAGACACTGCACTGTACTGATACAGAGGTTATGTGTAGAAAAATGCTCATGAGTTCACACTTTTCTGTTAATTTTATGGGTTTCAACATCTGTTTCTTAAACTGAGGGAAGATAATGATTTTACTCATAGCACATAAACAGACAAAGGCAACGGAGCAACAACAGATCAAAAGGAATCCTTACTGGATCTGGAGGCAGGGTGGCATGAGCAGGATCTTAACATAAACTCATGTGGGAAATCTTATCTAAATAGGTTACTGAAGGTTTAGGAACTATGTCATCAGTGGGGGGATTCCTTCCAGAACAACCTAACTGTTAGGATCTTGCGGTTTGGGTGGAATATAAATATATATATATATATATATATATATATATATATATATAATATATATATATATCTTGTGTCTATAGTCTCACCAGGATTTTTGTCATGAAGGGAGGAGACTGAATGTATTTAAGGCCCTTTCCGCATTGATTGTGGTGATCATGTGTTGTTTTGACTTTCCATCTATTTATATCATGGAATATGTTTACTGACTTATATATGATGAACTATCTTTGCATCTCTTGGATGAAACCTACTTCATAAACTTCAATAATCTTTTGTTTTTTTGGTTTTTCGAGACAGGGTTTCTCTGTGTAGCTTTGGAGCCTATCCTGGCACTCGCTCTGGAGACCAGACTGGCCTCTAACTCACAGAGATCTGCCTGCCTCTGCCTCCCAAGTACTGGGATTAATGGCGTGCACCACCAACGCCCGTCGAAATTGGATAATCTTTTCTACGTGGTCTTGGATGTGATTTTCAAGTTTTTTATTGAGAAAATTTGCATCTATGTTTCTAAGGAATATTGGTCTGTAATGTTTCATATTTGATAGGCCTTTGTGTAGTATGGATACCAGGTTGTAAACATGGCAACGTTCCTCCAGTTTCTATTCTGTGGAATGATGTGAGGAGTGTTGGTCATAATTCTCCTTTGAATGTTTAGTAGAATTCTATACTTAATCTATA
The DNA here is from genome assembly GCF_003668045.3 of Cricetulus griseus. Taxonomy (NCBI): domain Eukaryota; kingdom Metazoa; phylum Chordata; class Mammalia; order Rodentia; family Cricetidae; genus Cricetulus; species Cricetulus griseus. The sequence goes on from NC_048604.1 coordinate 91,276,007, forward strand.
TGGCCCTGTGCATTTTTTGGTTGGGAGAGTTTCTGTTTTTGTTTCTATTTCAGTAGGCTTTCTGTTAAAATTGCTTGCTTGATCTTTATTTAACTTTAATAGGTCACCTATATCAATAAATTGTCCATTTGTTTTAGATTTTTCAGATTTATGGGGTATAGATCCTTAAAGTACATCCTTATAATTATCTGAGTTTCCTCAGTGGTCTATTGTAATATCTCCCCTTCATTTCATCTCTAATTTTACTAATTTGGACTTTTATCTCTTGATATTTTAGTGATTTGCATAATGGTTTGCAAATCTTCCTGATTTTCTCAAAGAACCAACTCTTTGTTTTTATTAATACTTTGTATTATTTAACTCCAACATTTCTCTGTTTAGTTTTTGTCAGGATGAGCTGATTATTGGCAAAAGTGAGGTACTGATGTCACCCACTATAATTATGTGAGAATCAATATATGAATTTTAGCTGTATCAGGTTATTTTATGAATCTTGGAATCCTTGTGTTTGCTGCATAAATGATTAGAACTGCAATAACCTCTTGGTGGACTAGTCTTTTAGTGAGTATATAGTGTCCTTCCCTAGCTTTTCAGGTTAGTTTTGGTTTGAAGTTTATTTTCTCCGGTATTAAAATAGCTACACCTTCTAGCTTATTGGGCCCATTTGCTTGGAATATATTTTCCATACTTTTACCCTTTTAGGTAATATCTATCCTTGATGGTGAGATGTGTTTCTTGGATGCAACATAATGAGTCCTGGATTTAATGCAATCTGATAGAATGTGTTCTTTTATTGGGGTATTTAAACCATTAATATTGAGTTATCAATGAGTGTTTATTGATTCCTGTTATTTTCTTGTTATAGTGTGTCCCCTTTTGATTTACTGTTTTTTTTTATTTAAATTAGAAACAAGATTGTTTTACATATCAATCCCAGTTCCCTCTCCCTCCCATTCTCCCCTGCCTCCCACTAACATCCTACCTGTAGCTGTAGGGTACCATTTTTGCTTCCCAGGGGGAGTGAGATCTTCCATGGGGGGGTCTTCAGAGTCTGTCATATCCTTTCGGGTAGGGCCTAGGCCCTCCCCCATGTGTCTAGGCTCAGGGAATATCCCCCTATGTGAAATGGGCTCCCAAAATCCATTCCTATGCTTGGGATAAGTACTGATCTACTACAAGAGGCCCGATATATTTCCGAGGCCTCCTCACTGACACCCATATTCATGTGGTCTGGATCAGTTCCATGCTGGTTTCCCAGTGATCAGTCTTGAGTGTGGTTAACCTCTTGAGACTGAAGTTTCCTCTGTAGGGCTTGGCTTGTAGATAGAAATTGTTCAAAATTGGTGTTATCATGGAATGCTTTTCTTTCTTCATTGATTGTGATTCATGGTTTTGCAGGGTATAGTAGTCTGGGCTGACATCTTTGGTCTCTAAGAGATTATAGAAGATCCATCCAAGCTGTTCTGGCTTTTGGAGTCTCCATTGAGGAGTTAAGTATTATTCTAAGAGTCCTGCCTTTATATGGGACTTGGGCTTTTCCCCTGAAAGCTTTAAATATCCTTTCTTTGGTCTTTGCTTTTAGTGTTTTGACTATTATGTTTCATGAGGATTTCTTTCTGGTTCTGTGTATTTGGTGGTCTGCATGCTTCTTTTGTCTTGATAGACACCTCCTTCTTTAGGTTAGGAAAATTTTCTTGTATTTTGTTGAAAATATTTTTGTGCCTGTGACTAGGATTTCTTTTTCATCCTATATTCCTCTCTTATTCACAGATTTTATCTATTCATTGTGTCCTACATTGCTTATATGGTTTGTGCCTAGATTTTTTCTTTAGACATAACATTTTCTTCTGCTTCTTCTATTCTGTCTACAAAACCTGAGTGCCTCTTTTCAATGTCTTATGTTTGTGAGGTTAACTGCTGAAGTTTTTGTTTGACTGTCTTAATTTTTCATTACCAGTTTTATTTCAGTTAGTGTTTTCTTTAGCAAGTATATTTGCCTGTTAAATTATACTTTCATGTCATTAATTATTTTAATTATCTTATTCAACTCTGTGTTTTCAAGGTCTTCATTAAGAGATTTGTTCATATACTCTTTAAGGTTCTTAAACATATTCAGAATTGCTATTTTGAAGTCATTTTCTTGTTCTTCATGTTTATTGTATTTATCAGGGCTTACTGTAATAAAGTAGGTTCTGGTGGTGGCATAATGTCATTACTGTTCATGTGTGTGTGTGTGTGTGTGTGTGTGTGTGTGTGTGTGTGTGTGTGCTGGTGTCCAAGCATCTGGGGTTATGATGATTGAGATGATTCTAGGTGGAGATATTCCATATTCCATTCTTTGGTTTTTTGTTCCCTTCTCTGGATCTTAGGAAAGTATAGGGCTTGGTTGTCTTGTAGAGAGTGCTTCTACAAGTAAGTGTATGGCAGAGAGAAAAAGAGAGGGGCTAGTAAAAAAGGCTGAGAGGGGCTAAAGGAAAGAGGTAAGGTGATATTGCTACCCTGAGAGGCAGGGTCCCAGGGACTTGTAGGTATGGTGGAAGGAGTAGCTCCAGTAAGTTGGTTGCAGTAGGACAAAGAATATTTCTGAAGAGTCAGGGATAAAAGGGCTAGGGGTACCCTGGTCTGTACCAAGGGTTGGATAATTATATCTTGAAATAAAGAGATCCTAGTTATACAAACTGGCTTTCACAGCTGCTTGTAGAGACTCCATTATAAGTCTCACACTAGAAAGTGTTAATTATGATCCAGCCAATTCACATTATAGATTCTAAAAATGAAAGCATTTTATCCAGTCGATAATTACTTTTGTGAAATGGATTATTTTATAGATGGAAGAATAATTGTGTATTCAAATTATTGTAAAATTAAGGTGACATTTTTATAAAACATTTCTCTATTTCATATTTCTAACTGGTAAAAAAATGTAAGCCAGGGGAAGGAAATGGTCAAGATAGGCTAGACAAGAATATTCAGTCTAGATTTTTTTCAGCTGTACAGAAGTGTATTCAACAACCATGGTTCTTTTCTCTGTTTGGCTTGTACTTATACAGAGTGATAGATGGTGTAGATGCCTTTGATTTAATTAAAAAATCTTCTCAATGTACAAGGATTGTGCGGCCAACATAAAACAATGCTTGCTTTGGGCTCCATATCATTTGAGATGGATGGAAAACATGTCACAGGAAATATGATTTCTCCTGGGATATATGGTGAAGAAATCTACAAGTTCATTCACACATGGATAGATTCAGCTGTAAGGTGAGTTTCAGTGAAATTCCACATAGTAGTTTGGGCTAAATTTTCCTTTTATTCTCTTCAATCTGATGCATTTTATGTATTGACTTCTACTGGTTGACTATCCAGGCATGACAGCAACAAAAATGAAGATAGATGAAAAAAATGGTCTGAAACTTCTTCTAAGGTAGCAAGGAAAAATTGCTCCAGGGAAGACCCTTAGAACTATCACATTATAAATTCCATTGGCCTTTAATGAGTTGTGTACCCATTTATAAATTAATTACTTGATGAAAGGAAGACTAGATTTCTTTTTGTCCAGTCATATTTGTGTCAAAACTTAGGAAGGTATTTATTGAGTTTTCCCTTAGGCATTGTGAGTGAAAGTGGTTGAACTTAGATGTTGTTTGCAAGGCAGTAAAGGAATAGTTAGCAAGAAGGAAAACACAATGTTACAAGAATGTTACAAGATTTATTGATTTCCTCTTTTGTTGTTCTATCACCACAATACCAATTTGGACTCACTCCCACAAGCACACTGAAAGTAATCCTAACTAGCTGATGTGATGCATTTCAAACATACCTACCTGTATCCAGCCTTCATTTTTTTTCTGGAGGTAATAAAATCATGCAGTTTAAGAATAATGTATTATAACAATGTCCAGTATGACTTGGTAACCGTAAGTATGAGGTAGTTGGCACATGTACCTTGGTGGTAAACAACAGCTCTCTAACTGAAGTTAAAACACAATAAATAAGAAGGAAATGATGCCTAGTTTGTAGTTCCAACACAGAAAGACTATTACAGGAAACCGCATCCAACCAAAATGCAAAGTTGTGGAGCCCAGTCCCAATGGATACAACTACAATATAATTTCTGCACCTAATGCTCAGGGAAAATTGTGGAAGAGGGTGTGGAAATATTACAAACGCCACAGGAACAATAAGTTTCCTGTGAGATTGAATCTCCCGGTAAAGCCAGAAGCTACACCCAAAAATCATCACAAACATGGTTGCCTACACATGTTTAACAAGAACAATAGTAGACAAGCTAACTAGTAGTCCAAGAGGCCTCAACACTGCTCAAAGAACTATAAGAAACTAATACTGAGAGCAGGAGAAATTATCTTCACTAGGAAATAGGACACCAATTGGTTTTCCAAAATGGAATGGTCATAGATTTTGTGCTTATGTATACAGGAATTTCTTTTCTTTTTTGAGACAGGATTTCTCTGTGGCTTTGGAGGCTGTCCTGGAACTAGCTCTTATAGGCCAGGCTGGTCTCAAACTCACAGAGATCTGCCTGCCTCTGCCTCCCGAGTGCTAGGATTAAAGGCATGCACCAAGGAATATCTATCTATCTATCTATCTATCTATCTATCTATCTATCTATCTATTCATCCATCCATCCATTCATCTAGCTATCTATCCACACATACATCTAATGAAAAAGATAGCAGAAACTTGAAAAGGAACAAAGATGGTTCTATGGGAGGATTAGGAAGAATGCAAGGTAAGAGGGAAATGATGTAATTATAATATAATATCAAAATAAAAATAATTAAAAAGGAATATATTATAATAGATAATGTTCTCAAGAAATACATATGTTGCTATCTAAATGTTCATGAGAAAGTTAGTGTTTACCCTCAATGTATAAGACTTATATTGATTTTTACTTTGGGGTAGGACTCCCACATAAATTGTCTAATCCCAAGTGGTCTTATTTGGATACATGTACATATGAGAAAAGCTAGGTGGACTCATTATGTTATACATACATGTATGCATATATATACATATATATCTATACAGATATATAGAGAGTGTGTGTGTGTAACAATAATAATTAAAGATAGTGATTTAGGGATACACAGCAGGAGTAATATAGATGCAATGTTCATATATGAAGTTCTTAAAAATGTTAAAAAATTTAAATTAACAGAAAGACTTGTGCTGATCATGAAAAGGAATTATATGATTAGGCTGCTTAGTCCTGTACTGAACAGGTGGAAGCCTGAATGAACCAAGTTGGAAATCTTTATTATTTTAAAACAGATTACCAGATGTGTGCCCTGGAGACTTTTGAAGCATGGTAATTACTGGGAGAAAGAAGACACAAGTAATAATTTTCATGAAATTGTGCATTAGAAGCTAGACATGTACATTATATATACCTAGTATCTACATGGTTCCCTGTAAATTTTAAATGAGGTAGTCACATTCTTTGTTATTAGGAAAGGTCAACACTGCAATGTATTAAAAATTCTGAAGTCACACTAATCCCCACACTTCTCCATAAGCTTCAATATTTTAAATGTGAAGTTTCATCACACATTCACTCTGTTAGATGAATTGATCATTCTGTAGAATAATAGCACATTGTAAAAATTTATGAGACCATTTCTGTAGTAACAACCTAGGTAGAGGAAATAACTCAATTTGCAAGGATAAAAGCTTCTAAAAACAGTAAGCTGAAAGTGTGAAGAGTAATGATTACCCATTTCCTAAAATCAAGTTTTATCTTATTTTTCTTCAGTTATAAGCAGTAAATAAAGACTTCAATTTTTTGCTACAGAAATGGATGCTCGGTTGTTCTATCTTGTTTATCACCCATATTCATGGTGGAACACCTCACCTTTTCTCTATTCCTTACACTTGAGCACCTCTGGCATCTTGCATTAATGAGAATGCTGGTCAGGATTAGTCTCCTGCAAAAGCAGAATCATTGGTCTTGCAAATCCTTGAATTTCAGTTTGGTTTCTGACACATTGTAGCTGAATGGCTGTTGATTAAATTATTTTGCTTTTATGTGGTAACATGTGAATAGCAATGCATTTCTTAGTTCCTTAAATGTCCATGCAGCAATCAAGTGGAAACAAAAATTAAAGGGTGTGTTTTGGACACTATGAAATATTCTTTGTAAATTTAGTCCTCAATTTTAAGAAATAGAAGTTTGTTGGCTGCCAAATTAGGATTGCATCTGCCTTTGTAAATTAAATATTGAATGTAGGGAGTGATGCATTTAATTCTTTTAAAGTTCCACATGTATAGTTATGTACATTCTTCATGTGAAGTATATGTGAGCTGTTTTAGAATTATGATTTGTCTTATTTCCTGTCTTCTCACAAAGAACTGAATTCATTGTCCTTGCATTCATCAATATGAATGATTGTCTACTGTTGAAATTTTAGTATTCCCTTGGATCACCACGATAATGAAAGCTACTAAAATCTACATCCCTGATTATAAAATGTCACCAAATATTGAGCCGTTTTGGTAATAGATGTAGAAACCCCCTACTGTGTCTCTCCACATTTGCATCTCTGAAATACATTGAATGTAGGAATGAAGATGATAGTTAACTCAGTAATGTTATTAGTCTCTGAATTACGCTAATTCCTCATTGTCTTTTACTCAGATCATTTCCCACAAATGCGGAACTGAAAACTAGTTGTCATTAGACTGCTATAGGGTCTCTCTCTCTCTCTCTCTCTCTCTCTCTCTCTCTCTCTCTCTCTCTCTCTTTCTCTCTCCTTAATTAAAATATTAAAATTAAGTAAAGAATTCAGAAGTTAGTTCAATGACAGAATTACTTCCCTTGTAAATAATAAAATGCTGTCTATGATACACAAAATTATTGCTCCCAAAGCCCCATAGTCATTTTTTTAGATAAAGTAGTACTAGTATTTAAAAATTATATGAAATAGAGAATAATTATCCATAATTCTACAACACTATATTCTTATTTGTATATATCCTTTCAGTTTATCTGAATACATATTTCAATTTGTAAGTAGAAACTATATTCTCTCTATATATCAGTTTTATTGTGATTTATTTTTATAACGAGCCCTTTGTATTGAGTATACAGCTGATTATCATTTTTTCTGCCAACATAAAATGACTACCTTGTATGCAGATGAGAGCTCCATTTTACTTCCATTTTCTGTTTTATGAATGTTACTGGGTTGAAGGTGTCACCCGCACCAGCGAAAAGTGACTGAAGAACTAGACCAGGTGAGAGTCTACGGATTAAAGAGGACACAACTTGGGTCACTAGTAGAACCAAATGCCATCGGTTTATTGCAGCCAGCAGTTTTTATATACAAGAGGACATGGAAAAACACCACCTGCTAGTAGAACACATTTCCACACCCTATCATAAACAAGGAAACCACAACCCCACCCACAGCCAAGGAAGCAAGAAGGGGATGGGGGCAAGTCATAATGTTTCGAAACAAGAAAGGTTTATGACAGGATGTTGACACTAGTGGGTGAGGCAGGGAAAACAGGAGGTATCTGGGGTTATGCTGGAAAACAACTCACAGAGAACCCGTGGTGGGAGGGTCCCAACAGAAGGGGTTATAGTTTGTTTTTTAGGGTGTCTTGGATTTAGATCATTTAGTCACATACTGTTTATTATCAAGTATATCTAATTTTAAGTTATCTGGCTCATTTGATATAGTTTTGAAACAGAATTGAATACACTTCTAGCCCAGGAGATAATTCAACATTCTTTGTCATAATCATACATGTTCTAACTGATTAGCTTTTCCTGTTTTACATAGAAGATGGTTGGTCTTAATTAAAAACAAATGGAATCATGAAGAGTCTTGATATTTGGCTTTAAAGAAATCCCTTTGTCAATATTTGTCTCTTCTTATAATTCCATTCTCACTTACAAATTTTTCTTATGTTTTATTTCTCTTTGTGCATTTAAATTAAAATATAATTACATCATTTTACCACTTCCCCTTTCTGCCATCTGCCTCTTCCAAGTACCCTCCCTCCAACTCCTTCCATGATCTCTTCACACTCAAACTGATAGCCTCTTCTTCCTTGAATACTATTTTTACATATATATGTATGTAAAAATACATGAATACAACATTCTGAGTGCATTTTTGTTGGTGGTATGTATATTGTTTCATCACTGAGCAATTTGTATATGGGGAACTTGTTAGGAGGCTTATACCCGGGAGATGATTACTCTCTCTCTTAGCAGTCATTAGTTGCCTTGTCCAGAGGTATGACCCTGTGAGATTTTCCACTTTAGTGTTAGCATATCTATTAATATTGCTATTGTTCAGATCTTCTTCATGTAGCTATTTCTATGATACTGTTTTATGGCAGACTTCCTGTATGCTGGCTCTTGAAATATTTCTGCCCCCTCTTCCACAGTGTTCCCTGAGCTCTAGATGCAGGTGCTGTGATTCAGACTTCTCTATTGTGGCTAGACTCTGTACAATCCATTAGCAACTGCATTGTGTCCAGTTGTGGTTTTTCTGTGATGATCTCCATTTTCTGTAAAAGGAGGCTTGCTTGATGAGGGATGACCCCTATGCTTAGCTGCAAGTATAAGATTTAGAATGTAGTTAGGAGTCATGCTGGTCTAGCAAAGTGGCAGTAGTAGTCTCTTCTGAGATCCTTGAATTCACTATTCTTGAGGGGTCAACTATTTTTCTAGTATCAGTTATAGTTTCCCTCCTGTTGTATGTGTGGTAAGTCCAATTAGACAGTTGTTGGTTACCACGAATATGTGATTTCCACTCATTATACCTTATGGATATCCTGGCAAATTGAACCTTGCTCTGGCTCAGAGACATCAAAACTACATCAATTAGTTGTTTTGTGCCTTGGCAGGTTGCATTGTATTTTCTTGTAATATGTATATAAGCTAGACTACAAATTCTTCCTACAAATTAAAAAATCTAAAATTCATATGTCACCAGAAATTACTCCAGATAGCCAAAGCAATGCTGAGCAAAAGGAAAACTACAGGGATTGTGAATACAGACTTCAAGATATTTTATAGATATGGTAACAAAAACAATATGGCATTGTCAAGAAAACGAACATGTAGACCAATGGAAATAATTAACCATTCTACACAAAACAATTATAGTTTACATTGTTTACTTTTTAAACTACCCATTGATAGGCAAGTGTAGACTGCCCTTCCCATGCTACCAGTTGCAGTTAATAGACTCACCTTGCAGACCCTGGATTGTGGTGATATATTGTTTATCATCTAATACATCACATAAGATCAGAATGCAAAGAAGCTGGGCAGTTGTGGAACATACCTCTAATCCCAGGACTCAGGACATAGGCAGATGGATCTCTGTGAGTCCAAGACTACCCTGGAGTACACGAGAGTGAATCAGTCTAAAAGAGCAAACCCATTAATGAATAGAATCACTCTCAGTTAGACACCAGCTAAATTGCTAAGGAAATGTATCATAAAATGATTCTTACAATAACTAAAGAAGGAAAGCTCTGAATCAGGGCCACTGAATACATTGAGGAGAACTTTCTGATTTCCTTCCATTTGTTTCTCATAAAAGAGAAAATCAAATATCCAATCCAAATGCAATCAACCCCTAGATGGCATGTTGGAAGATTTTGACAATATAAGGATTGATTCCGTATGGTGCTTAACTTACTGATTTGACATTTTCTTTGATGTTAAATTTGAATAACTGTTCCCTTGGAGGTGAGCATGTCCACCTATGTCAAGTTTAGTTCATCAAAAAGCCCCTCAATATTCAAGCTCTCAAAATACCTGTAAAATTTTTTATCTTATATAATTTTAGTATTACATGAACTTCATTTATAAACAGATATTGCTTATTAGCCCAAGGCCTCCTATAGAAATCCATCAGATTACCTTGTTTCCCTATTTACAAATGAAAATACAATGAGTTCCATATTAAACTAATAATCTGAAATACAATAGTTTGATTTTCTTCATGCTGATATCTGCAAACTAAAACACCATGTCTTAATTAGAATATTTTGGAGGTTTTAAAAGAAATTTCTATTTTGAAATATTTGTTTTCTAGAAAAAATGCAATGTTTAAAGTGCCTCATTGTCTATGTATGAAACTGTAGCTAAATCATAATGTTTAAATACTTTTAATTAATTTATTTTTTCTTTATAATATTTTTTACTTTTTTATTTAAACAATCTTTTATTTTACATACCAGTCCTTGTTCCCCCTGACCTCCTCCAGCTCCTCCCACCTTTCCTCCACACCACTCCCCATCCACTCCTCAAAGATGGTGAGGCCTCTCATGTGGAGTCAACAAAATCTGTCATATCACATTGAGTCAGGACCAAGGCCCTGCCCCCTGTATCTAGGCTGAGCAAGGTATAGGGAATGGGCTGCAAAAACATAGTTCATGCACTAGAGATAAATCCTGGTACCACTGCCAGTGGCCCCATAAATTGCCCAAGCCACACAACTGTAACTCCCATTTAGAGGGCCTAGTTCAGTCCTATGCAGTTTCCCCAGCTGTCAGTGGGCTCCCACTAGCTCGGGTTTGCTGTTTCTGTTTCTGATTCTGTGGTTTTCCCAATCATGGTCTTGACCCCTTTGCTCATATTATCTCTCCTCCCTCTCTATGACTAGATTTCGGGAGCTGGACCTAGTGCTTAGTTGTGAATCTCTGCCTCTGCTTGCATCAGATACTGGATGAAGGATTTATGATGACAATTAAGATAGTCATCAATCTGATTACAGGGGAAAGGCAGTTCAGGCACCCTCTCCACTATTGCTTAGAATCTTAGCTGGTGTCATCCTTGTGGATTCCTGGGAATTTCCCTAGTGCCGCATTTCTTGTTAACCCCATAAAGGCTCCTTCTATCAAGATATCTCTTTCCTTGCTCTCCCTCTCTGTCCTTCCCCCAACTCTGATCCCAATTCTTCATGTTCTTCTCCCCCTCCCTTTTTCCTAGATTACTCCTTGTTACCTAGCTTCTCTGGGGTTGTGAATACTTATACTTTTAGCTTTCCTCAATAAAAACTAAGATTATTAAACTTTGTGATTTACTTGAGTATTCTGCATGACATTTTTCTCCTGCAATAAATTATATCACACTCATCTTTTCTCTAGGCACCCAGCAAGCTGGGAGAGATTATAGAGAAGCATGTCTACATGGGACACTTCATGTCTTGTCTTATTACCTAATTAGTGCTAGAGACAGGTGTGTTTTCCCCTACATACCTTTGTATCCAAGGATATTTTATTAGTATTGCCTAAAACCATGTTTTATTCAGCTGTCTATGATCTTCCTTTGTACAGTAGAGGACAAATTTACGATTTGAACTTCATTTGCTTTTGATCTCTGAGGATAACAATGCAGATGATTTCTGAATCAAATGGTGGTAATATGAGCAGGTGGATAAATAAGAATATTGACTTCAACACTCTCCTGCACATATATCTAAATTCTAACTTCGAACGGTACTGAGTTCAAAGGAGAAGCACATGGCTGTGCCCAGAAAGAGCAGGATGCTCCAAAGAAAGCTTTGAAGATAAGATTGCACAAGGGGACAAGAGACACATGGGAGGTGTCTGTTAAGTGACAATCAAGTCAAAGAATTGGCCAAATGAAAAATGCTTTGGTTTTCCAGAGTGTTTTAGCATTTGTAATCTGGGAATGAAGATTATGGACTCCCCAAACCTTTATATACAGAATATGAAAACACAGAATTGCCAGTAACATTTTTCATTATTTTTGAGAATGTAATTACATCACTATCCTTCCTTTTTCTCCCTTCAAATCCTCCTATATACTTTGATGCTCTCTCTCAAATTCATGGCTTCTTTTTTTCATTAAGTGTTGTTACATGCACACACACACACACACACACACACACACACACAACCTTTTTAGTCTATGTAATGTTACATGTATGCATGTTTTCAGGCCTTACCATTTGATGTTGGATAACCAATTTGTGTATTATTCCCTGGGGAAGAATGTTGCTTCCACTTTCAGCATTCTTTACATGCCTATAGTTCTTTATGTATGGACTGTCCTCTGTTCACTTTAGCATGACTATTGGTGTTGTCCTCATTTAGCACACATGTGCACAGTCATATTGGTGAGACCTTATGTGTGTAGCTTCTGCCATTGCTAGGCTACACAATCTCGCAGCAAACTTGCTTTTACAAACTTCCCACCTCATTTCTACAATATTCCCCAAGTCTTAGTTGTGGGAGTAGTTTTGTAGATGTATCCACTGGGACTGGGCTCCACAACTCTGCATTTGGATTCTAGTGCTAACTGAAGTCACACTCAGCTCAATTGTAAACTGAAGACTTCTGAGAAGAATTTTCTGATTTTGCATTCTATTCATGCTAATTTGCTGACTGTATTTCAAAATACATGTATGAAAAATTAACAAATGGAGTTATAGATATAGTTTTAGTAGAAGCCTAACTAAGTCTTTAGGCTCTTACTTTTCCTTTAGAGATTATTATTACATCAGAGGCACAGGTAGAGTTATACATCATATTCCTTTGCCATGTCATTCAGCAATGCAATGTCATCTTTGTTTTGTTTTTTCATTTTAATTTACTTCTCTTCTCATTCCCTATTCCAATATTCTCCTGTGCCCATAGGCAAATATTTATGGGTTGATGGCTACTTTTCTTTCTTTTCTGTGTACTTGAAAATCTGTGTTGTTTTGGGTATATACATTTTAATGAACAGAAATATTAATTGTATTTTGTAATTAATCTCGTTCTTACTTTTTGACACCATAACTTTAACGTTCATGCAGATGTGCATGTACCTATATATTTGCTTCAAACTGATGCATAGTAATATGTCATACCTGTCTGTTCCATCTTACTTACTAATTCCTTGTACTTCCTGCTATCTCAAAAATATTGTAATAGGTACTCCATAGTTGTATTTTTACACACTGTGAGAGAAATGTTCTCAGATATGTATGAATGAAAGATTGGAAATGAAAATTTTGGGCCAGATGCTATAGATAATCTTTGTTTATTTTAGCAATTACAGGTTATTTTGTAGAATATCCCTACTTGTGTCTACTCTGTTTAACAGTGTGCTCCTAATACAGTTGTCTAAGTATGACAGACTGCATTTTACAAAGGTTTTGCATCCTAGACTTTCTTTTAGAGACTTATTATTCACCGTCCTTAAGGAGGGGGTTAGCCCCTCCCATTAAACCTAGGAAGGGTAAAGATTCATGGCAAAATTAACATTCTGTGAGCTGCAAGGTCATAACATGAAAGGTCATTTGGTTTCAACCTTAAATTCTGGAACACTTGCCTTGGAACCTTGAGTTCCCATGTTAGAGGTTTTACTTTCCTAAGGCCACTATGCTGTAAGAAACACCGACATAGCCTGTGTGATGAACCACAGAGAGAAGGAAGGTGGAATAGAAGCTAATTTTTGTAGTATTTTTTATATTTTATTTTTATTCTGTTTAATTATTATTATTGCTGTTGTTGTTGTTATTTGGTCTTCAAGACAGGGTTTCTCTTTGTAGCCCTGGCTGTTCCTGGAGGTGAAAACAAGCAAGCAAAGAACAAATGATTCCTTTTCCCATGTCCTTATATAGGCTTTAAGCAGTTGTGGCCCAGATTAGATCTGTATTAAAGGTGTCCTACCTCAAAGATCCAGATTAGAAGTGGCTCTTCCCACTTCGAATTAAGCAGCAATCCTTCACAGGTGTTACCCCAGTTTTGAGTTTTAGCTAATTCTAGATGTGGGGAAATTGAAAACTATGAAAAACCATCATAGCTCAGAGAGGTAGCCAGCAAACACTGGAGGTATATTAGTCATTGCCCTGCAGGCACTGGTATTGAAAGCATGTTCTATCACTCTGGGCTTTTTAAAAAAATCATTTAAATAACATTTTTTTTTTCATTTATTTTACATACAGACCACAGTTTTCCCTCCTTCCTTCTCTCTTCTCATTTCTGCCCACTACCCCCACTGCAACTCTCATCTACGACCCCTTCTCACTCACCTTCATTCAGAAACAGGCAGGACTCCCATGGGCTTGAACAAAGCATGGCACATCAAGTTGAGGAAGGACCAACCCCCTCCCCCACCCATGTCAAGGCTGAGAAAGGTAATCCAGCATAGCGAATAGGTTCTCAAAAGTCAGTTAAGCTGTCTTTTTTAATGTGTGGTTTAGAAATTGAGCCCAGGTCTTCATGCTTTTGAAAGCAATTTACCAACTGAGCTCCCTCCATAGCCCATTTTATAGTTTTACTTGTTGTATTTAAATCTTTGATTTACTTGCACTCCAACTTTTATAAATTGTTGTATAGAAACTCAGGGCTTTTTTCCCTAAAAGATTTTTTTCAGCAATTCATCCTTTGTCCTTGATGTGTATGTAGGGCCATCTTCATTTTATATTACTCACATAGGTCTATTATGACTCACTTTTCTGCTCCAATAGTCTATTTGTTCATCTGTGCATGAAAACCATTCTGTCCCTTTTATTATGATGTTTAGTATGCCATAATATCTAGTAGGGCAAATAATTTCAAATCTTTTTTTTAAAGATAACTAAATTATTTGTAGAACTTTAATTTCTAGGTACATTTTAATTTAGTTGTATTCAAAAAATCCAGCTGAAATCTTTACTAAAATTACTTTGAGTTTATAGGCCAATTTGGATAAAATACCAGCACTCAGAAATCAGAGGCAGGCAGATGTCTATGAGTTCAAGGCCAGCCTGCTCTACAAAGCAAGTTTTGGGACAGCCAGAGCTACACAGAGAAACCATGTCTCAAAAAAGTAAATTAACTTGAATTTTTAATATTAATTTAACCTATTAGGATTAGGACAATGCTATTCATATATTCATGTCTTCTTTTTGTTGGTTCATAGAATAGTTTTGCTGTAGTGATCTAGCATAGTTATAATAAAAGTAATTAGTACTAGAAATTTCTACCAAATTTGGTTTTCTCATCAGTGTATCTTAGTTTCTGAATATATTTTTCTAATTGACCTTGATACAGAATAGTATCATTGTTTTATAAAGCTGATGTAGCCAATAACTTTGCTAGATATTAGTCCTGCATTCACCTGGGATTTAGGTAGATTTTATGAAATTGATCATTATCATTTGTGAATCATAGATTTATCTTTTCTGTTCATAAGAAGGTGTGATTGAATTAATGTCCTGCTTTGGATCCCAGGCATTTAAAATATATCCCAAGGAGGTAGCTTGGAGCTTCAGAGTTTTATAGTGTACAGAAAAGCATTTTCTTGAAAGGTGACTATTTCGTGCTGAGGGAAGCATATTCTATATGTTTCTCAAGAACATAATATGAAGTTCAATATACTAATGTTTTCTTTAGTTGTAGTCCATGAAATTTAAGATAGCTCTGGAACAGAGACAAATTTTAAATTTATTTATTCTTTGAAAATTCCATTCATTGCATTTTGAGCATATATATTCCCCTCCACAATCTCCTCTCATATCTACCCTACATTCCACAACCACCAAACAGTGTGTCTTTATTCTTTTTGTAACCCATGGCATCCAATTTATTTTTCCCATATATTCTTGGGCATGTGGCCACCCATAGAAGCATGTTAGTACTACCAGGGACCATATCCTTAAATAAAACTTTGCTTCTTAGTCAGGTATGAGGCTATAATTTCACCTCCTCTCTCCATATGAGGATTTTGTCTGCCTTGGACTTGAATAGGTCTTATGCATATTGTCACAGGTGCCATGTGTTCAAATTTAGAAAAAAATATAAAATTCTGGAAATTGCTATCTGAGCACTAATTGCTTTAGAGAACACAAAATTTTAAAAGATAAAATTCCCTGTAAGAAATTTCAAGAGTGAGGTGAGAGTTTGGATAAATAGACAATTATCTAACAGAATAATAAGTGCTGTAGCATGTTATGTGAACAGAGAAATGTGAGCCCCAAACTTTGTGCCCATTTGAGGATAGGTCTCAAGACGTGTTTACTTTCCTTTGGTTTGACCATAAAGGTGATAATCAGGTAATAAATCTCCCTCTTTACATTTTTGTTCATTAAAATTCTAAACAACTTTTTCATGAGTACAATATACTACTGATTAATAGGGACACAGAAGACTTGGATAAAGTTTGTCTGAACTTTTAAAGATACTATAAAACATTTCAGATAGTGTGCTGATTCTTAACTTCCAGAATGGAGGAGACATAGAAGTTAGGACCCAATGATCACTATGCATATGTTTGTGGGTGAGTCAGGTGTCAAGAAAAAAGATGAATTGAGAAAAAATTCTGCCTGCACTTTTATACCATTTTTTTGCTGTTATGGAGGGCTATTTTCAGAATATTCACACAGAGAAGGTAAAGCTGATTATCTTAATATCTCAGTTTCATCTAACTTATTCTGATAGGTTGACATCCAATAAAGCATACAATAATGTTGGAAAAGATAATTCTGAATATAAAACAGACAACATAAGTAGATCTCCAAAATAGTTATCTAAAAAGTGAACCAATCCCAAGTATGTACCAGAAGATCTAATGGCTGTATTCAACCTGACTCTGAGGAGAGTAGAGAAAAATGTTTAGTAAAATACTAATCATATGTGTTGACCTTGAAGCCCTTATCTTTTATAGTGGCTGCATGGCTACCTATTGCATTACTTAAATTTCCTTTCTTTTGGGAAAGGAAGAGCATTATACTACATGGAAACTGTGTCAGTGCCCTTCTGGATTCTTTGTCCTCCTTGATATATTTGTAATTAGTATGTTTATGCAACTCAAATTTTAGTAATGATAGTTTGTTATGTAAAGCCATTTAGCTATGTCATATATATGTATCTGTGTATGTGTGATCAGCTTATGTTATCTACTTGGAAATATCTTTAAAATTTTCAAATGGTTGAAATGAATTTTTATTCATTTATTCAAGCACTGAGTATGTTTGTTTACCTTCAGGTATTTACCTTCCAATTAGTTGGCAGCAACAACCCATTTGCACTGAGAAAGATGTTGATATAAAAGCTAACAATTTAATGAATTTTTGCATAATTGGAAAATAAGATTAAACATGTAATCTTGAAATTTTTTCTCATGCTGAAGATTGTACTCAGAAAACAGTGTATGCTAGGCAAGAACTATAAAGTGAAAGAACAGCCTTTCCCTGCTTTTTTTTCTTTTTTTGTTTTCAGATGAGGTCTTCCTATAAATATAGCCCAAAGTAGCCTTAAACTTATGATCATCCTGCCTCGCCTACAAGAGCTGAGATTATGGACTACCAAGTATGACTGCCTCAAGGCAAACACAAAACAAAACAAAAATCCAAACATCCCCTCAATATTTTGGGAAAACTTTATACATTGATTTGAGGGTAGTCTAAGGAGGGGTGGGGAAGCCAAGGATAGATTTACTTTTAGATAGACTCTGGAAGGATGGCTGAATCAATGGGGAAAGTAGTGCTATTTCATGATCTCTGATATTTGTGACTAGGTGAGATGTTTCTGATGGTAGACTGTGGCTTACCCACACTATCAGTTACCATCACGGGCATAGGTAAAGAAAAATGTACATATATCCCACACTTATTGATGTAGAGGAAAGGAAGAAGGGGATGTGTGAATGCATAAAGGAGAGTGAAGAGAGATGGAGAAGGATCTTCTTGCCATGAATTTCCTTCTGGGGTTTCATCTGGGAGATATTTCCAGTTCTTACATTTCAGCTTATCTCTGTTTCCAGAAATATTCCTGAGCATTCTTTTGTCAGTTCCAAACATGATCTATACTTGAGCCATTATATTATTTCCCCTGGGGGTAGGTTTCTAGGAATTTGACGCATTATTAGTAATAAAGGAAGATGCTATTACTATCTGGCAGACTAATTCCTACAATGCCATCTTTTTGTAACCTTATAATTCCATCTGTCGATTGTGCTCGATCTACTTCCTCTTATGACTCATAAAGAAACAATTGTCTTCTGAAAGAATCTTACCTCGGATTATTTAAACTGTATTAGAATTTTTTTAAAAAAATGAAGAAAAGATCTGCATCATTAGTTTTTGTCTTCCAACCCCTTCTCCATTATTCAATAGAAGTAAAGTACCTGACATCCATTATTTACGTTATGATAGAAATAAATTAGATTAAAATGGTAAGTCATGGGGTCTCTTTTGTTCATTTTGAATTGTTAATTAAGATTTCTTTTGGGGGGAAAGAAAGTGTTTATTTGGCTTGTACTTCCACATCACAATTCATCATCAAATGAAGTCAGGACAGGAACTCAAACAGAACAGGAACTTGGAGGTAGGAGCTGAGGCCCTGGACAGGTGCTGCTTACTAGCTTGCTTCCCATGGCTTGCTCAGCCCACTTTATTATAGACACTAGAACCACAAAGCCTAAGAATGGCACCACCCACAAGTGTTTGGGCCCTCCCACATCAAGTTTTGTTGTTGTTGTTATTGTTTTTCCCAAGACAGGTTTTCTTTATATAACAGTCCTAGGTGTCCTGGAACTCACTCGTCATTTGAGTTATTGCCTATATCTAGAAATTTTTTTCTTTCCATTTTATGGTCAGTGGGGAAAAAGCTTAATTATGATTCTTTCATCTATGGTTTAGCCTTTATTTCATATTCAACAAGTTCCAAATCTGGAAGACATGATGAATAAATATTTGGAGGAGCAGAAATCCTTCCACCTTACTTTTGCAAAGTTCATGCCATTTTATATATCTATTACATGTTGGAGTCTATGCTGTGTGATGGAGAATAATTTCTTCCTGAAATCTGTAATGAAGAGTGATTTTAAAGGTGATTTTGAAATGTGGGAATAGGTCAAGAGCTTCACTATTTGGTTCTTTCTGTTGCCTATTTATGGCTTCTTGTTCCAACCAGATACGGTTTCTTGGGTAAGTCTCCTTTTTACCTGTAGTTGCTGGCTGGAAATGCTCTGGGGACTCCAGACAGTTCTGGAATTTACAAAGTATTTGCAGAAGGAAATTCAAGTGGGTGGCATTGAGTAGGAAATAAAAGTATAACATTCAGAGGTCTTTCCTAGTTGACTCCTGCAGATGCAAGCAACTAAGTTGTTATACATTTTATTAAGATTGTACAGGGATTTTTGCTTGCCAGATCCAAGCTGGCAGGGGGATCTGACACACGTGGACACTGCCGAGGCCCCAGTGGCAGTTCCACCTCCATCCAACAGCCCAGGTAGGCCAGGGACTGTTTCCGGATAAGCTGCCCTGCTCAGAAACATCTGACACCAGGGGTTTGCTTGCCAGATAGAAACTTGGTGGTGGGATCCAAAACACACAGACACTGCCAAGGCCCCGGTAACAGTGCCACCTCCATCCACGACAAGAGGACAGACATCAGAATATTGGAAGTGTTTGCATCTACCAGAAGGGAACCTTTGTCACATACCCACCAGGAGAGGAAGAGACTCTTGCTACACACACCAGAAGAAAGGATGAGAAGAGGTCAATGTAAAAGAACATTCAACAATAGAAAACCCAATAGGACACCACCAGAGACTAGGAAACATACACCAGCAAGACCTGAACATCACAATGAGATAAAGCAGAAGAAAATGACCTTAAAAACATCTTCAAGAAAATGATAGAGGACCTCAAAGAGGACATGAGAAAATCCCTTAAAGAAATGGAAGAAAAAGCAAACCAAAAAATACAAGGTATCAACAAATCTCTCAAGGAAACAGTTAAAGACCTAAAAACTGAAAGAGAGACAATAAAGAAAGCACAATGGGAGGGAATGCTGGAAACAGAAAACCTGGGTAAATGATCAAGAACTATAGGCGCAAGAATAACCAACAGAATACAAGAAATGGAAGAGAGAATATCAGGAATTGAAGATACACTAGGAGGAAGACTCATCAACCAAAGAAAATCTTAAGTCCAACAAATACCTAACACAAAATATCCAGGAAATATGGGATAACATGAAAAAGAACAAACCTAAGAATAATAGGTATAGAAGAAGGTGAAGAAATCCAACTCAAAGGCACAGAAAACTTATTCAATAAAATCATAGAAGAAAACTTTCCCAACCTAAAGAAAGACATGCCAATGAAAATACAAGAAGCTTATGGAACACCAAATAGATTCAACCAAAAAAAAGTTTCCTTGCCACATAATAATCAAAACACCAAATATACGAATAAAGAGAAAATATTAAGAGCAGCAAAGGAAAAAGGACAAGTAATGTACAAAGGCAAACCTATCAGAATTACACCTGACTTTTCCATGGAAACTCTGAAAGCCAGAAGGTCCTGGATAGATATTCTACCTACACTAAGAGACCACAGATGCCCAGACTACTATACCCAGCAAAGCTTTCAATCAACGTAGATGGAGAAAACAAGATATTCCATGACAAAACTGGATTCAAACAATACATATCCACCAACTCAGCCCTACAGAAAGTTCTGGAAGGAAAACTGCAACCCAAGAAAGTTAATTAAAAACAGAAAAATATAGGCAATAGATAATCCCACTTTACCAACAGCCAAAAGGAAACAGGGATAGAATCCCTCACACAAATTTGCCACCATCACCCAATCACAAACAAACAAGAATGAACAACCAATGGTCATTAATATCCCTCAACATTAATGGTCTTAACTCGCCTATAAAAAGTCAGAGATTGACAGAATGGATAAGAAGACAGAATCCATCCTTCTGCTGCATACAAGAAACACACCTCAACTTCAAAGACAGAGGGTACCTAAGAATTAAAGGTTGGGAAAAGATTTTCCAATCAAAAGGACCCAAGAAACAAGCAGGGGTAGCAATCCTAATATCCAACAAATTGGACTTTAAACTATAATCAATCAAACGAGATAAAGGAGGTCATTTCCTACTCATCACAGGAGAAATCCATCAGGATAAAGTCTCAATTGTGAATACTTATGCCCCCAATACAAAGTCATCCATGTTTGTAAAAGAAACATTACTAAAACACAAATCACACATAAAAGCGCACACAATTATAGTCAGAGACTTCAACAATGCACTGTCACCACTGGACAGGAACACCGGAGAGAAACTTAACAAAGAAACACAGGAACTAATCGAAGTTATGGCCCAATTGGACTTAACAGATATCTATAGAATATTCCATCCAAATACAAAACAATTTACCTTCTTCTCAGTGCCACAAGGAACCTTCTCTAAAATCTACCATATACTTGGCAACATAGCAAACCTCACTAGGTACAAAATAATTGAAATAACCCCCTCTATCTTATCAGACCACCATGCTTAAAGTTAGAATTCAAAAACAACATGGATTACAGAAAACCTGAAAACTCATGGAAATTAAGGACACCCAATTGTACAATTCCTGGGTAGAGGAAGAAATAAAAAAAAAATAAATTAAAGATTTCCTAGAATTCAATGAGAATGCGGACATAACATACCCAAACCTATGGGACACTTTTTAAGGCTGTGCTAAGAGGAAAGTTCATAGTGTTAAGTGCCCACATGAAGAAACAGGACAATAATCACAATAGAGAACTAGCAGCACACCTGAAAGCTTTAGAACACAAAGATCTCATTACACCCCGGAGGAGCAGATGCCAGGAAATAATCAAATTGAGGGTTGAAATCAATAAAATGGAAATTAAGAGAACAATAGAAAGAATCAATATAACAGTGTTGGTTCTTCTAGAAAAATCAACAAGATAGACAAACGTTTATCCAAACTTACCAAACAGCAGAGAGTGAACACGCAAATTAATAAAGTCAAGAATGAAAAGGGAAACATAACAACAGACACACAGGAAATCCAGAGAATCATCAAGTCATACTCTGAAAACCTATATTCCTCAAAATTCGAAAATCTAAATGAAATGGACAATTTTCTGAACGGATATCACTTACCACAATTAAATCAAGAACAGACAAGCAACTTAAATAGACCTATAAACCCTAATGAAATTGAAGCAGTCATCAGAAATCTCCCAACCAAAAAAAAAAAAAAAAAAAAAAAAAAAAAAAACAAAAAAAAAAAAAACAGGGCCAGATGGCTTCACTGCAGAATTCTACCAGAAATAAAAGGAACAGTTAATACCAATTGTCCTCAAAGTATTCCACACAATAGAAGCAAAAGAGTCATTGCCAAACTCTCTTTATGAGGCTTCAATAATCTTGATACCCAAGCCACACAAAGACACGACTAAGAAAGAGAACTACAGACCAATATCCCTCATGAACATTGATGCAAACATTCTAAATAAATTACTGGCAAATCGAATCGAAGAAGACATCAGAAAAATCATCCACCATGACCAAGTAGGCTTTATTCCAGGGATGCAAGGATGGTTCAAAAAAGAAAATCCATCAATGTAATCCACCATATAAACAAACTGAGGGAAAAAACCCACATGATCATCTCACTAGATGCTGAAAATGCATTTGACAAAATCCAACACTCCTTCCTGATAAAGGTCTTGGAGATATCAGGCATAACAGGAACATACCTCAAAATAATAAAAGCAATATACAGCAAGCCAACAGCCAACATCAAATTAAATGAAGAGAAACTCAAATAAATTCCTCTAAGGGACAAGACAAGGCTGTCCACTCTTTCCATACCTCTTCAATATTGTCCTTGAAATTCTAGCTAGAGCAATAAGACAACAAAAAGAGATCAAGGGAATACAAACTGGAAAGGAAGAAGTCAAACTCTCACTATTTGCAGATGATATGACAGTCTACATAAGTGACCTGAAAAAAGCTACCAGGGAACTCTTACAGCTGATAAACACTTTCAGCAAAGTGGCAGGATACAAGATTAACTCAAAAAAATCTGTAGCCCTACTATATACCAATAACACATTGGTGGAGAAAGCAATCAGAGAAACATCACCTTTTATAATTGCCACAAACAACATAAAATACCTTGGAGTAACACTAACCAAAAAAATGAAAGAACTGTACTGTAAGAATTTTCAGTCTCTAAAGAAAGAAATGAAAGTTTATACCAGAAAATGGAAAGATCTTCCATGCTCTTGGATAGGTAGGATCAACATAGTAAAACTGACAGTCTTGCCAAAAGCAACCTACAGATTCAATGGAATCTCCATCAAAATCCCAACACAATTCTTCACAGACCTCAAAAGAACAATTCTCAACTTTATATGGAGAAAAAAATATACAGGATAGCCAAAAACAACCCTGTACAATAAAGGAACTTCTGGAGGCATCACCATCCCTGATGTCAAAGCTCTATTGCAGAGCTATAGTCCTGAAAACAGCTTGGTATTGGCACAAAATAGACAGGTAGAACAATGCAATAGAGTTAAAAGCCCTGATATTAACCCACACACCTATGAACACCTGATTTTTGAGAAACAATCCAAATTTATACGATGGAACAAAGAGAACATCTTCAACAAATGGTGCTGGCATAACTGGATGTGGACATGCAGAAGACTGCAGATAGGCCCAAGCCTATCATCATGCACAAAACAAAATGGGTTAAAGACCTCAATATAAACCCAGCCACACTGAACCTATTAGAAGACAAATTGGGAAATACCCTTGAAATAATTGGTGCAAGAGACTGCATCCTGAACATTACACCAGTAGCACAGACACTGAGATCAACAATTGATAAATGTGACCTCCTGAAACTGAGAAGCTTCTGTAAGGCAAAGGACACAGTCAGCAAGACAAAATGGCAGCACACAGACTGGGAAAAGATATTCACCAACCCCACATGCAACAGAGGGCTGACCTCCCAAATATACAAAGAACTCAAGAAGCTAGTCTCCAAAACACCAAACAATCCAATTAAAATGTGGGGTACAGAATTAAATAGACAATTCTCAACAGAGGCATCTAAAATGGAGAAGCAGAAAGGGTCAAGATCCCTTGAGCAAATTGGGAACATGGGAGGAAGGGAGAGGGAGCTAGGAGAATGAGAAGGGGTGAAGAGGAGGAACGTAGAGGACATGAGGGAGCAGAAAGGTTGATTCAGATGAAGAATAGAAGATAACAAGGATGGAGATACCATAATAGAGAGAAATATTTTAGGTTTACAGAGAAATCAGGCACTAGGGAAATGTCTAGAGATCTACAAAGATGACACCAGCTAACAATCTAAGCAACAGAGTAGAGGCTACCTTAAATGCCCTCCCCTGATAATGAGATTGATGACTGACTTATATACTACCCAATAGCCCTCATCCAGCAGCTGGTGGAAATAGAAGCAGACACCCACAACTAATCACTGAGCTGAACTGGAATCCACATGCAGAGAAGGACGAGTGAAGAGCAAAGGGGTCCAGACCAGGCTGTCAAAAACCCACAGAAACAGCTGACCTGAACACCAGGGAACTCTTGCTCCCCAGACTGATAGCTGGGATACCAGCATGGGACTCAATCAGACCCCAGGAACAAGGGTTTCATTGAGGAAACCTCAGAAATCTATGGGACTTCCTATAGTAGTTCAGTACTTATCCCTAGCATATGTGTGGACTTTGGGAGCCCATTCCACATAAAGGAGTACTCCCTGAGCCAAGACACACTGAGCTGGGCCTAGGCCCTAACCCACAGGATATGATAGACTCTGATGACACCCTATGGAATGCCTCATCATCCAGGGAGAGCAGAAAGGATATGTGATAGGTAGGGTTTTAGGTGGGGAGGGGTGGTAGGGGAGTCCTCTACCTCTAGGTAGGGGAGGGAGAAGGGAACTGGGATTGTCATGTAAAACAATCTTGTTTCTATTTCAAATTTAAAAATCTGAGAAAAAATAAAGACATCAAAAAAGATTGTACAGTATTTCATCACTTTGAACTGACTACAGCCAACATTTTAGTCTTGCAGCAACCATAGAAGAAGCATACACAAATACTCCCTACCTCTTTTTCCTATGGAGAAAATGCAAACAGACCATGAGCTCATTACCTGTAGGTCATAATTATCACTAGCAAATTTCTGACTAGGAAGTTTTATTTCTGTTTATTACGCTGCAGTAACCGAGACAAGAAATTCAGAATTACCAAGTCTAATAACAGTACTATATATCATAAATACTAGAAGTCTTAGGATGGAAATATAGCTTTGTGGGGGTGCTTTTCTTCCCTGATGAGAGCCTAGGTTCAATTCCCAGTAATGCCAAGGCAGAAATAAATCTAGAGGACTCCAGAAAAACACCAGTAACAATACAACTTGCTTCTATTTCTTTTGAAAATAAGACTTATTTAGGAAATCCTTTCCACATAAAAGGTAGTCATCAATCTCATTATTGGAGAAGGGCTTTAAGGGTACCCTGTCCACTATTGCTTAGATTGATAGTTGATATCATCCTTGTAGATCTCTGGTAATTTCCTTAGTGCCAGAATTTTCTTTAAACCTATAATGGCTCCCTCTCTTATTTTGCTCTCCTGTATTCTTCCCCCTACACAAACTTCTTGCTCCTTTATGTCCTCCTCATCCCTCCTCTTCTCCACTTCTCATTCTCCTAGCTCCCTCTCCCCTCCGCCTGTGCTCTCTGTTTTCTCAGGAGATCTTGTCCCTTTCCCCTTCTCTGGGGGACCATGTATGTCTCTCTTAGGGTACTCATTGTTTCCTATCTTCTCTGGCGATGTGGAATGTAGGCTGCTACTCCTTTGCTCTAGGTCTAAAATACATATATAAGTGAGTACCTACCATTTTTGTCTTTTGTGCCTAGGATAACTCCCTCAGGATGGTTTCTTCTAGTTCCACCCATTTGCCTATGAATTTCAAGATTCCATTTTTTTCCACTGAGTAAGTACTCCATTGTGTAAATGTACCACATTTTCTTTATCCATTCTTTAGTTGAGGGACATCAAGGTTGCATCCAGGTTCTGGCTATTACAAATAATGCTGCTATGAACATGATAGAACAGAGTCCTTGTTGTATGAATGTGCATCTGTTGGGTATATGCCTAAGAGTGGAATTGCTGGATCTTGTGGTAGACTTATTTCCATTTTCCTGAGGAACTGCCATACTGATTTCCTAGAGCCTTCCTCCAGCAGCTGATGAACCAGAAGCAGACACCCACAGCAAAACACTGAGCTAAACTCTGGAATCCAGTTGCAGAGAGGGAGGAGTGATGAGCAAAGGGGTCAAGACCAGGCTGGAGAAACCCACAGAAACAGCTGACCTGAATAAGTGGTTGCTTATGGACCCCAGAGTGATAGCTGGGAAAGCAGCATAAGACTGTTCAAGACCCCTGAGTGAGGATGTCAGTTTGGAGGTCTGGTTAATCTATGGGGCCTATAGTAGTGGGTCAGTGTGTATCCCTAGTACATGAATGGACTTTTGGAGCCCAGTCCACCTAAAGGGATACTCTCTGAGCCTAGACACACGGGGGAGGGCCTAGATCCTGCAACAAATGATATGACAGACTTTGAAGATTCCCCATGGAAGGTCTCACCCTCACTGGGGAGCAGAAGGGAAATGGGATAGGGGATCAGTGGCGGGTAGGGGAGAAGGGGAGAGAAAGGGAACTGGGATCGACATGTAAAAGAAGCTGGTTTCTAATTGAAATAAAAAAGGAAAGTCTTTTGAATTTTAGAAGGCTTAGGAACTACTGTGTCAGTGCATGCATTGGAAACAATACCCATAGCCCAACAGGAAGCAAGTTCCTAGGTGACAAGGGAGTCATTTAGTGGATCTTAAACTTTCTAGGATATTCAGTGTTCAATAAATGATTTTCGCAATTAGTTGTGAATGTAGAAATAGCGTTTTAATCACAGATGTTAAACAGCATAGTATATTTAGTTTCTGAAAAATAACATCAGCCTTTGCATTAGAAAAAATTCTATTTATTTTTGGCTGGAAAAGCTGCTACAGGTACATGGTTTATGATAGGCTTCACATGTTTATGAGCATATACTTAATAAATCAATGAAAGTAAAACAAAAACAAGAGAATCCCATCTGATGTCACCTAGTGAAATCTTCCAAACATTTCCTCTTTCTTGATTTGATAGCAATCGATTAACATTTTCAAAAATATGTCTTATAGATCATGAATTTTTTTCATAATGGAAGTATGGGCTAGAAACCAGTCTTAAGGTATGTTTTATTAAGCAGGCATGTCAGATTGAAGGAAAATGCCTTCTTGCATTTAAATTACTCACAGATAAAGTAAATAAGTGCTAAAAATTAAGAAATGGAATTAAGATAGATATTAATTAAAAATAAATATTGTAAAGAGAAATCCAAATAGGTCAGATACATTCACTAAAATAGATGCAGCATCATATTTTATAAAGAATTCACAATGACAGATTTGAAGGTTTTGATAGAGTTGTTGTTTTATGCATTTGAAACAAATGTTCTTGTAGTTAACCTCCTGGAAGTCACATTAGTACTGTGTTCATAATGCTACAAAGAACTTCAGAGAAATGAAGATTTATTATTTTCATATGCTAATTCCTTTAGCTGGATTTTTGAGTGTGCTGCAGTGGATTTAAAAAAGTGGGTAAAGTTTTATGTCATAACAGTATTGGAATTGCCTGTTAATATGATTTTAGTAGTGATAATTATGACTATATTTCAGTTGAGGGTCTAATTTCCTGTTTGTGGAATTTTTCCTTTTAATTGTTCTACTTTTCTTAAGATGGAAAACCTATTTGGTCAAAATTCTGCAATAAAGTATACTGAGTCTCTAGGTGTCTATCCTTTTGCTCACAACATTATTTCCAAACTCAATATTGTTTGGAAATCTAGATAAATCACTATTTAGTTAAAAAAAAAATCTAATTCATTGAAAATGTGCCTAGATTTATTGCTCAGCTGAGAATACTCTGATGAAAAGCAAAAAAAAAAAAAAAATCAAAGCCTATAATTAACTATTTATATTTTTCTTCTCCTTTGCAGTAATGTCCTTTAAATTTTCTTCAGGTTTGAAACTGGAAAAAAGTACCCTAAATCATAAGTGGGACTTGGAATATCAAAGTTGAGAATAAGGAAACTAATTGAGGCATAATTACTTAAGACTTTTGTATTCAGATTTAGTATCAGTTGCATAACAAGTATTATGTGGCAAATAATGCTCCCTTGCCTTCTTCTCTCACAGACTTGGGGACTTTATATTTAAGCAAGTGGATACTTACTCTACTGCCTGCTCTATCAATCAACTATCTTAGACTTTCAATGGGAAATTAGTTTTACATTTTGCTACTGACATTTATTAGGCTAATCAATGACCTTGGACACTCGTAGTTTGAAAATCTCCACAAATCATACCTTGAGAAAAGAATTTGGGCCTGTCTCTAGTACTCATTGTTGACTAACACACTACTCTAAAGGTTAGTGTCTGAAAACATTGCTCATATACATTTTCTTCATGATTTGGAACTTCGTCATGGCTCAATGGCGATAGCTCTGCTTTGCTTGGCTTCTGATCTTGGAACTAGAACCATGTAGTGACTCAGTTACATGTCTCATGTTGATGCTGAGTGCTGACTGGAACTTTTGCTGGGAACAATGATTAATATACCTATAACAGGCCTTTCTGTGTAGTTCCGCTGAGCAGCTCAGTTCCAGTGTCTCTCAAAAAGGCCAGGGAGGATCCTATTTCTTATCATGGCTTTGTTTATCTCTTCTACCTTTATCATAAAATAGCCCAGATTAACAGTAAATGGACATTTGATCCTTGAGGTCATGGAAGAATATGCATGTCACCTTATAAGAAAAGCACAATGCTGTGACCCTTTAATACAGTTCCTCATGTTGTGGTGCCCCCCGAAGCATAAAATTGTTTTCCTTGCTACTTCATAACTGTAATTTTGCTACTGTTATGAATCAAAATGCAAATATGTGATATGCAGAATATCTGATATTAGAGCCCAAAGCGGTCTCAACCCACAGGTGAGAACTGCTGGCATATGGGTTGAAATGTATCGGTACACTCTGCTACTGGACATAAGTAGTTGGTTTAGGAGCTAATGGCAGGAAATATTGTGTGGGGAATAGTAAGTTAAGATATGGAGAAGAGACACTAAAAAGAATATTAATGAAAAGTGAATATTGTGAATGGTTGGTACTTAGTCTAAAAAGGAACTAAATTTATTTTATTCTTTTTTCTTTTTGTTATTTTATTGTTTTTAAGCAATATTATTTTAGATCCCAATTTATGTTCCCTCTTCCTCCCATCCTCTTGCACCCTCCACTTTCTCTCCACTCTACCCCAATACATTCCTCAGGGTAAGGCCTCCCATGGGGAATCAACAAAGTCTGTCACATCACCTGAGGTAGGACCTAGCCCACCTCCCCTGTATCTAGGCAGAGCAAGGTATCACTCAATAGGGAATGGGCTTCAAAAAGCTAACTCATCGACTAGGGATAAATACTGGTTCCACTGCTAGTGGCCTTACAAACTGCCCAAGCCACCCAACTGTCACACACATTCAGAGGACCTAGTTAAGTCTTCTGAAGGTTCCTCAGCTGTCAGTCCAGAGTCAGTGAGCTCCCACGTGGCTTGGGTCAAATGTTTCTGTGGGTTTCCCCAGCATGGTCTTGTCCCCTTTGCTCATATTATAACTCTTGCTTCTTTACAAAGGGACTCCAGGAGTACAGCCCAGTGCTTAGCTATGGATCTTGGCATCTGCTTCCATCATTTATTGGATGGAGGTTCTATGATGACAATTAAAGTAGTCATCAATCTGATTACAGGGGAAAGGCAGTTCAGTCACCCTCTCCACTATTGCTTAGAATCTTAGCTGGGGTCATCCTTGTGGATTCCTGGGAATTTCCCTAGTGTTAGGTTTCTTGCTAACCCCATAATGGTTCCCTCCATCAAGGTATCACTTTCATTGCTCTCCCTCTCTGTCCTTCCCCCAACTTGACCTTCCCTGATCCCTCATGTTCACCTCCCCCCTCCATTCCTCCCCTTCCCCTCCCCTACCACTCCTACGCCACACTGCTCCCAATTTACTTAGGAGATCTTGTCTATTTCCCCTTCCAGGGGGATCTATGTTTGTCTCTCTTAGGGTCTTCCTTGTTTCCTGGCTTCTCTGGGGTTGTGGATTGTAGGCTGGTGATCCTTTGCTTTATGTCTAATATCCACTCATTAGAGAGTACATCCTCTGTTTGTCTTTCTGTGCCTTGGTTACCTCACTCGGGGTATTTTTTTCCTAGTTCCATCCATTTGCCTGCAAACATCAAGATGTCATTGTTTTTTAGCACTGAGAAGCACTAAATATAAATATAAATATAAATATAAATATAAATATAAATATACCATGTGTTTTCATCCCTTCTTTGGTTGAAGGGAATCTAGGTTTCTTCCAGGTTCTGGCTATTACAAATAATGCTGCTATGAACATAATTAAGTAAATGTCCTAATGGTATGAGTATGGTTCCTTTGGTTATATGCCTAAGAGTGGTATAGCTGGGTCTTGAGGTAGATTGATTCCCAATTTTCTGAGAAACTGTCATACTGATTTCCAAAGTAGCTGCACAAGTTTGCACTGTCACCAGCAATGGATATGTTCCACTTACTCCACACCCTCTTCAGCATAAGCTTTCATTTGTGTTTTTTTTTATCTTAGCCATTAATGATAGGTGTAAAATAATGTCTCAAAGTTGTTTGGATTTGCATTTCCCTGATGGGAAATTCCTTAAGTGCTTTCAGTCATTTAAGGTTCCTCTATTGAGAATTCTCTGTTCAAAACTGTACCCCATTTTAAAAATTGGATTATTGGGTATTTTGATGTCTATTTTCCTGAGTTCTTTGTATATTTTAGAGATCAGCCCACTGTCAGATGTAGGGATGGTGAAGATCTTTTCCCATTCTGTAAGTGGCCAGTGTGTTCAAGGATACCACTTTCACTTCTAAGAGGTAGTGTGGCTGGAGTGGCTGGATTTATGTTGAGGTCTTTGGGCCATTTGGAATAAAGTTTTGTGCATGTGCAGAGATAAGGATCTATTTACATTCCTTTACATGTTGACATCCAGTTATGCCAGCACCATTTGTTGAAGATGCTTTCTTTTTCCAGTGTATAATTTTTGCTTCTCTGTGAAAAATGAGGTGCAATGTGTGAATTAATACCAGGGTCTTTAATTCTGTTCCATTGGTCCACCTGTCTGCTTTTGTGCCAATACCAAACTGTTTCCATTACTCTAGATCTATAGTAGAGCTTGGTATCAGGGATGGTGATGTCTCCTGAAGTTCCTTTATTGTACAGGATTATTGTGGCTATCCTTGGGTTTTTGGTTTTCCGTATGAAGTTGAGTATTGTTCTTTCAAGGTTTGTGAAGAATTGAGCTGGGATTTTTATGGGGATTGCATTGATTCTGTAGATTGCTTTTGATAGATCAACATTTTTACTATATTGTTCTTATCTATCCAAGAGCATGGGTCATCTATACATTTTCTGATATCTTCTTAAATTTCTTTCTTTAAAGACTTAAAGTTCCAAAAAAAAAAAAAAAAGAAAAGAAAAAAAAAAAAAAAGCCGGGCTGTGGTGGCGCATGCCTTTAATCCCAGCACTCGGGAGGCAGAGGCAGGCGGACCTCTGTGAGTTTGAGACCAGCCTGGTCTACAATAGGTAGTTCCAGGACAACCTCCAAAGCCACAGAGAAACCCTGTCTTGAAAAAAACAACAAAAAAGACTTAGGGTTCATTTCATACATGTTTTTCACTTATTCGGTTAGAGTTACCCCAAGATATTTTATGTTGTTTCTGCCCATTATGAAGGGTGATGTTTCTCTGATTTCTTTTTTAGCCCATTTGTCATCTGTATATAGGATGGCTACTAATTATTTTAGTTAATCTTGTATCCTGCCACATTACTGAAAGTTTTTATCAGCTATAGTAGTTTCCTGGTAATTTTTTAATCACTTATGTAAACTTCATCTTCAAAAAGTGAAAATTTGACTTCTTACTTTTCAATTTGTATCCCCTTGATGTCCTTTTGTTGTCTTATTGCTATGGCTAAAATTTTGAATAATATATTGAATAAAAATGAAGAGAGTGGACAGCCTTGTTCCTGATTTTAGTGGAATGACTGAGTTTTTCTCCATTTAGTTGATGTTGCCTTTTGGGTTACTGTTTATTGGCTTTTGTTACATTTATGTATGTTACTTATATCCTTGATCTCTCCTAGACCTTTAACATGAGGTTTGCTTTGTTACTGAGTATGTGGTTGACTTTCGAGAAGGTTCCATGAGGTGCTGAGAAGAAGGTATATTCTTTTGTATTTGGGTGGAATGTTCTGTAGATGTCTGGTAAGTACATTTGAGTCATAAATTCTGTTAGTTACTTTATTTCTCTGTTATGTTTCTGTCTGGCAGTCCTGTCCAATGGTGAGAGTGTTGTGTTGAAGTTTCCCACTATAAGTATATAATGCACACATGCCAGTCAAAGATGGCACTGAGGGGAAGTCAGATGGTTTAGTCTTGAGTTATTTACAAAAAAAAAGATGATTGGTTGCCTAGTTCAAACCAGATGAGGTCACTGAATAAATAGCTTGTGTTCACTAGGTAAAGTGTAGTGATAGGTTGACCTTTAAAACCATTGGCTGGCTGATTTCCTGCTCTGCAGCATTTTTCCTTTAAAATATGCTTGCTGTGTGGTAATAAACAAGTCCTGCTTGACTAGACTCCCTGTTGCATCAGACAATCAGTCTCTGAGACTCTGGGAGGCTGGGATATGGGCAAGCAGCACACTTAGTCTTCCTCAGACCCAGCTCAACCTTTCGTGGTTGGGTTAAGACCCTGAATAAGTGTGTGGGGTTTTATGTGTGAATTAAGTTTTAGTAATGTTTCTTTTGCAAATGTGGGTGTCTTTGTATTTGGGCATAGATGTTCAGAATTGAGACTTCATCTTGATGGATTTTACCTGGGACCAATATGAAATGCCCTTCTTCATCTCTTTTGATTAATTTTAGTTTGAAGTCTAATTTGTTAGATATTAGGATAGCTACACCATCTTGTATCTTAGGTCCATTTGATTGGAAAATCTTTTCCCAACCCTTTAATCTGAGGTAATGCCTGCTTTTGAAGTTGGGGTATGTTTCTTTCTTTTATGCAGCAGAAAGTTGGATTCTCTTTTTTTTATCCAATCTGTTAGCCTGTGTCTTTTTATAAGAGAAATGAAATGGTTGATATTAAGAGATATTAATGACCAGTGATTGTTAGTTCCTGTTAATTTTTGATTTGTTGTTGCTGGTGGTACTGTGTATATATTTCCCTTCTTTTTTGCATTTTGCTACTGTGGGATTATCTATTGCCTGTGTTTTTGTGGGTGTAGCTAACTTCTTTGGGTTTTCCTTCCAGTGTCTTCTGTAGGGCTGGATTTGTGGATAGGTATTGTTTAAATCTGGTTTTGTCATGGAATATCTTGTTTCCTCTGCCTGTGGATATTGAAACTTTGCTGGGTATAGTAGTCTGGGATGGCATCCATGATCTCAGTTTCCGAAGAACATCTATCCAGGACTTTCTGTCTTTCAGAGTTTCCATTGAGAAGTCAGATATAAATCTGATAGGTCTGCCTTTATGTGTTACTTGGTCTTTTTCCTTTGCAGCTCTTAATATTATTTCTTTATTCTGTATGTTTTGATTATTATATGGCAAGGAGACTGTTTTTGGTACAGTCCATTTGGCGTTCTATAAGCTTCTAGTACTTTCATAGACATATCTTTCTTTAGGTTGGGAATGTTTTCTTCTATGATTTTGATGAATATATTTTCTGTGCTTTTGAGCTGGACTTATTTTATCCCTATTATTCTTAGTTTTGGTCTTTTCACGCTGTCCCAGATTTCCTGGATATATTGTGTTAAGAATTTTTTATGGATTTTATATTGTCTTTGACTGATGAATCTATTTCCTCTATTGTATCTTCAACACCTGAGATTCTCTCTTCCATCTTTTGTATTCTGTTGGTTATTCTTGAATCTGTAGTTCCTGATCCTTTACCAAGATTTTCCATTTCATGTATTCCCTCAGTTTGAGTTTTCCTTTTAGCCTCTATTTCAATTTTCAAGTTTTCAGCCTTTTCCTTCAACTATTTGATTATTTTTATTGTCTTTCTTTGGTTTCTTTAAGGGGTTTGTTGATTACTTCCTTTTTTGTTTGTCTTTTCCCCCACTTCTTTAAGGGAATTTTTCATTTCTTCTTTAAGAGTCTCTATCATCTTCATAAATTTATTTTAAGATTGTTTTCTTCTGCTTCACCTGTGTTGGCATGTTCAGGTCTTGCTGTTATTAAAACCACTAGTGCTGCCATATTTCTCTTTATGTTTTTAAGTGTATTATTACACTGTTATCTACCCATTTCTTCCTCCAGTGGGTACAGGTGGGGCCTGTGATTCAGGGAGTCCTTCTTCCTCAAATTGGTGTAGGTGGGGCCTATGGCTTAGGTGGTTATTCTTCCTGCATGTGTAGGCCAGGCAATGACTCTGGTGGACACTGATATGGCTCTATGGCTCTGCTAGGTGTAGGCAGGGACAAGGCCCCTATGGATAGAGCTGTTTTGGAGGATGGTTGGAAGTGTAGGGAGGCTGCTCCTAGGCTTCTGGGGCTTTGCTGGGTGGGGTGCAGTATGTGCCTTCAGGGCTTAGGACCTAAATAGTAGGGTCCTCCAGCTGGGAACCCAGACACTCTTACCTTCCAGGTATAGGTGGGGCCAAGGCTCTTGTGGTTGCAGATGCTGTGGGGGTTGCAGACACTCTGGGGAGCCTGCTCCCATGTCTCTGGGGCTCTGGTGGGTGGGGATCGGGCAGAAGATGAACCTCTGGGAACTAGGGACTAAAGAGTAAGGCTGGGGGCCCAGACAATGGCCAAGGCTCTGCTAGTCACAAATGCTATGAGGAATGGTTGAGGGTGTGGGGTGGAGATTTTTGGTTATGGATGGGGCATGGGATGTGCCTCCAGGGGCTATAGCTAGAAAGACTTTATTTTATTCTTATATTTTCATTTTCTAAAAATTTCATTCATGCATATAATTTGATCAACAACACCCTTCTATCTCTAACAAGCAACTATTGGTGGAATATATAGAACACTCACTAGGATTTTGTTATAGGTGAATAAGATAATGTGTTATTAATCTACTATCTCTTATTCTATTTTGTATATAAGTTGATGTGATGACTCTTTTGCCCTTTGGGTTTGATTTTCAGGAAGTTGAGCATGTTCCTATGTCCAGAAATAATTTTGAAACTGCTTGCTATTGGAGGTATTTGACTTATATGGGAACTATCGATGAAGTAGTATCCAACTTCTGGGTGGACTCTAGGAAT
This sequence comes from Cricetulus griseus, assembly GCF_003668045.3. Taxonomy (NCBI): domain Eukaryota; kingdom Metazoa; phylum Chordata; class Mammalia; order Rodentia; family Cricetidae; genus Cricetulus; species Cricetulus griseus. The sequence continues at coordinate 91,311,258 of NC_048604.1, forward strand.
AATGAGTAAAGACAATAACAGCTTCTGTCATTGATGCATTTCCTAAGACCTATAAAGTAGCTTCTTAATGCTAGGTTTCTTTTATGGCATTTTTCATAAAATGTATAATCAGTTGTTATCTTTTCTACTAATGTTTTCCACATTTGAATTATAAAAGTAACTGTATAGTTATCAGATGACTTCATTCTTCTCTAATGAATGCCTTATTTAAAAACTGTATTATCTTATTTTTCTTGTATGTGTATGTATGGGTGGGTACATATGTGCTATGTCTTACATATAGATATCAGAGGACAACTTTTGGGATTCAGCTTAGTGCCACATAGAACTATGACATGAAAATAAAGGTTGTCAGGTTTGGGGCAAGCAATTTTATCTGCTGAACCATCTAGTCAAGCCTATGGAGTGCCTTCTTTACAAAGATATATGATGTTGTTAAAAATGTTGGTATCTTTCCTGTGAATAACATGAATATTTTGTAATACTGAGAAACAAATCTGTTTAATACTGAGCTATGCTGGAATTTGGAGATATTATAACCACAAATGAAAATAAGTGTGTGAGGTCTGAAATACCCTGAATTCGTGAATTCAGGTAACTGATGATGAAGAATTTGTGCCTTTAGTTGATTAAGTCACCATGGAAGAGCACCCAAGAATGAGCGCTTTACCATCCTTTTTGTTCATTTTCCTTTCTCATGTGAGAACAAAGTACACACCCCAATAGAGGATGCAATAACACTTCCACATCAGATTCTAAATCCACTGACACTTTGATATTAAAATTCCAGTCTCCAAAATAGTGAGCTATCATTTCATTTCCTTATAAGTTACATATTTTTCACCTATTTTGTTATAGCTTTATAAATGAAGTAAAACAATCAGAACAATGCTCTTGGTTGCTGCTTAATGGTATCTAAGTCATTTTCTTTCTTGACGTTTGTATTTGCTCATTTGGTTAATAGATAATTTTGATGTATAATGCAGATGGAAAATGTGAGAAGTGTATCAGAACAACATTGTGTAGCTGAGACACTATAAAAGTTTATACTCAGTAAATAGCAGATGAATAAAAATACCTTATATTTTCTATGATAAGTAACATTTATTAGGCATTTGTTATTTGTGTTCTTCTTCATTAGAGGACAAATGTGCTTGACTTTCATATGGCTATAGGCCATATTTATCTTACATGTGTATGATATATTAGAGCTTAAGTTTTTACGTTAAAGGGTCAAGTTTGGGGTCATAGACCAAAAAGATATAATCCCTAAATTCCTAATCACACAATCATGAATGTTGAAATCCATAAATTTAAAATTTAAATTTAAAATCCCCAAAATGGTAATCCTGAATAATTAAGAGTTCACTACTAAAGTCCTGAAATTTGTAATTCTACAAACTACAGTTCTACTTTGAAGACAGAGGGGTGCCACATAAGAGTAGATGTTGAGTTCTATGAAATGGATTAAAGTGACTACTATGCCTGACATTTAGAGAATGTGACCATATTTTTAGGGCATGACCCCACAAAAGTAAAGACTATTCCTATTCAAGATTTCAGTGCCATAATGAAGCCTAATACATTTTAAGCTAAAGGAAAATATGAAAAAAGAATCAGTGATCACTTATAAAGTACTTCCTCATAGCTACCTATAATATATTCCCTTAATATAGGTATGTTTTCAGGGCTGAGCAGTTGGTATTGGAGGAACAATTTGTATGCTCTTCTCTAGGGAAGACTATTTCTCCTGCTCTCAAAATTCCTTTGTTGCCTATAGATTTTTTTCTATAGGGTTGAGAACTGTTTGTTGTTGTCTTTGTTCAGTCAAGTTTAGGAAGCTATGCTGGTGAGGCTTTATGGGTGCAGCTTCTGACATTCCTAGGAGACATGGTCTCACAGCAAACTCCATAATCCTCTGGCTTTTGTTACCTTTTCACTCACTGTTGTAACAACTGGGCACTTGTAGAATTTGGTATTACTGCAGTTATAAAACTGGGTACCCATAATTACCAGTTATAGTTATATGCCTTCCTATATTCAACTTTTTACCTTATAAGTGTGGATTATTTGCTTATAACTTTTAAACTAATGTGACAGTAACTGGTATGCCTGAATGTTTATTCTTGTAAAAATAACAACAAAACAAACAAAAACACCCATCCCAAAACATGTATGTTTGCTGGACACTAATACCTATATCTTTACCCAGAGAAATAATGGCTTGTTTTTATTTTGAGAAACTCAGTAGTGGAGTGACTAATTTCAACATAGCTACATAAGTTTAAATGTGATTTGGTATAATTTAAACCACCCACAGAGTTTTACTTTGAAAACATAAACATGTGACCCTCTTTAAAAGTTTCACTCATGGTCATTGCTTGTGCGTTGGACTTGTGAAATCTCAGTTATGAAGCAGCTTTCCAAAATACTTGCGCCTGTGAATGCCCTTAATTTCCAAGACAAGAACATACAATTTACTAAATAACAAAATCAAGTCTACTTTTATTTAAAAAACAAAGTTACACACGATGGTTTAAAAGAAGCAGCATTTCTCTCTATATATTTAACTTTTTTTCTTGAGACATGCCAGCTCCCCTAATCTAGGAATTCTTTTCTATGAACTTAGCATTTTGGGGAGAATGGGATGGTGTCTTTTTCTTTCTGATTTTTTGAGTCAAGAATTCAGGTAGGGCTTGGTTGATTGAGTATTCTTATCTATGTGTTGACTGAAATCTTTACTCAGTGTCAGTCAACTAGTAGTTAGTCTGGTTTGTAAAGATCACTGAAAGTACACCTCAGAGGCATTCATGTAAACCCCACATTGGTTGGATCACTTTCCTTTCTTAGTCAAAGTTTCCCCCAGCCTTTTCTCCACCATGGTCATCAAATATATTCTATGGTTAGTTTGGTGTCTCTAGAGACCAAAGTGGAACCTCCTATTTATTCACAAATGTTAGGACATGTACTAGTGAAATGTTACTTCCTTCCTTTTAGTTATCTGTGAAAAAAAGTCAAGCTTGGTCAGAGAGAGGAAATGAGAAACCAGTCGCCTTCTAATTGGTAAAAGGAGCACAATCCATTTTCACCTGTGTTTAACTCATCGCAGTTGAAAAGGTTAGAACTTCGAAGTGTTGTTTCTGTTAAGTTTAGGAGCATAATGTGAGGAATCAGTGTGAGCACAAAGGGAAGCTCACGGGAAGATCAGATATCAGTTCTGAACCATATCATGCCTTAGAACACAGGGTTTAAGGCCTACCAGTATGCTAAGACTTAAAGCCTTGTTCACTTTCATCCTAACTGTGAGCATTTGAACAAGTTGTAAAATCTTTTCCTGACATTTTTTAATTTAGAAAATGTAATGCTAGTAGCTGTTAAATAGGTTTGAGAGGCTTTTTATTGCATGTGAGAAGTAACACATTAAAGAATTGCAGAATCATACCAGGAACATGGTGAGTGTTCTGGTAAAACAACAGTTCAGCACTAGTGTACAATTCGTTTCTTTCTTGCTGCTGAGGGAATTCATGGGGGAGCATGGAGTCTAACCTTGTTCAATTGCCTTATAAAATGTTAATAAAGATCTCCTGGCAAATAAACTAATAGTGTTTACAAGGAAAAGGATACATGTTTATAGATTGCTTTGACAGGATGTCTCTAGGATCATGTATGGTAAACTCAATTAGCGTACATGGCTATATGGAACATGATTCCCTGCAAAGTGCTATGCAACCTCTTATAACCATCTGGCTGTAAATACAGACAGTTCTTTCTCTCTGATGTGACAGCATATATGACTGGAAGAACTCATTTTGAACTGCAGGCCAAAGAATGTAGTTTAAGGTAGGGTGGAAGAGGCTTTGTGTCCGCTTCATAATGCAATGAACCTCTCCGGGCTTCATCTATGTCTCCTGAGTTCCTGTACCCTTGAAATTATGAGCAAAGCATATTAATGGGTAGCATCTATAAGTATGGTATATGATTTGGCTATCTGATCCTTTGCATTGTCATAATCAATAGAAGCTAATTAAAACAGTTTCTAAGATGATACACATTTGGAATCCTGGGTTCTTCCCCATGGAAAAAACAAGGAAGAAAAAGTGGCTTTAAATGTTTTCTAGCTTTCATAATTTCAGTTTTTAAATTATGAGGGCTAGATACACCATTCTTTTATGAGTAACTATAGTATCATGGAACACAACTTTATTATATAGCTGATGTGCTTCAGTTTCTTCTTAAGCTAGTTACTACACTTCAAAATGGTGCATAAAGAACAGTTGGGATATTAAGGGAACTCTTTCTACAGTTTTCTGAGTCATATAATTGTTTATTATGCTAGCCAAAAAAATTGAAACAAGGCCTTGATTTAAGATATATGCAAGTACAGTTCCCATGTATTCTGGGCTGTGAATAAATCCAAATGGTTTTTACTCTAAATACAAGTTTCCTCTTTTTGGTTTTGAAATTTGCATTCACGTTTGCATATGGGTATGGCAGAGGTCTGAAACTCTCCGTTATTCAAACAAAGATGTACTGATTAAATCCAGCCCAGGGAAAAAAATCTCCAGCTGCTCTAGATATGTAATTTATGATGTCTTTGCATGCATTTACAAAAATATCATGTAAAGAGGCTGGGAACCCACAGAGGTCACCTGACTCTTTTCTAATCCTTTGCCAATAGCCTTGAACTATTGAAAACCCAGGCCTCCTGCAGAAGATATGTAAGAGGTCCCTGCTTAACTCTGTGAGCTTTCTTGGTATCAGAAAAAAAAGCAATTATGTAGGGAGGAAGTCTGAAATCCTTTCTTAGGGTAGAAAGGACCACTGGATGTGGGAATTTTAGCCTGGATGGAATAGACACAATGACAATGTCACAAGGTACTACTTACTTGCAGAATATGATTGCACAAATAAAACACAGATTCACTGGGGATATATAAAGGCGAGAATAAATATTGTCAAGAACTTGAAAACAAAAATATCCTAGATATGTTGCTCTTCTGAGACATACATAATAAAGAATAATCTCTTAGGAAAAGGGGTTTTACAGGTTTACCTCATTTGACCTGTGTGGTGGCATTCAGATGGACTGGACAAAAAGTACTCTCTTGTTTTGTATAACTGAGAAATGAAGGCTTGCAGAGATTAATAGACCTTGGCTCATATGGTAATGGGTGTCAGCCCAATTGAGGATCTTTGTATCCTTAAACCATGTTTATCACGTAAAAATCACTTTCCATACAAATATGCTGCCCAATCAGCAGAATTCAATTGCAACAGGTTATATTGAAGAGCAGTTGTAGGTGCTTTGAGGGATAAAGTTGACAGAGATGCACTCCCTTCCTTCTAACCTTGAAGAGGGAAAAGCAGCTTTCATTCATTTAAGCTTAATTAAAGTCAGTGACTTGGTTTACCCAACTTTTAAATAATACAAATTAAACATGCTGTCTATATGGATGTTGGCATAATTTCTACTCGATTTGTACAGGTGCCAAATCATGACAATAAGAATGATGCTTTCTCTTGTCTGAAAATCAGAGGAATTATGGTTTAAACCACTTCTAGTCCAATATGACAAGTGGCTTCTCATTGGAATCTGGTATAAATATTTAGAGAAGAAATTGGACTTGCTGCTTGTACATATTATTATCACTGTATGAATACTGGGTGCTTGAACTAAGAATGGCTTTGAAATGCAAGTTTGCCCTTCTTATGTAAATCAAGCCTGGGAGTACTCATCTGTTTTTCCTCAGTACACACAAAGCTTCTCTGCAAAGGTCCAAGGAGCATTCATAGTCACCAGCTGTCTTGGCAATAGGAATTCCTGTAGAAGCCAATGTAATGTATTCTGGCTTTGTCTGGAACTTTTTTATCTTTTTGCTTTTTGTTTTTTTAAGTAGGAAAACAAAGCTAAATTTAGAGATGCCAATTAAGCCAATTAAAGGGACAGGGAATTTGATATGAAATATCCTTGAATATAATGAAATAATGTCTTATTTGATCCATATCTAGTTGTATAAATTAGAAACATAGTGAGCTTTAAATCTTTATCATATAATAAAGTTTAATTAATATAATTCTGCTACAGCAAGAGAGAAATAGTAAAACATCCCTATAAACTATTCTTACATACAATAATATATGGATAGAGTATTAATGAAAATATGACTTACAAATGTGCAAAATAATAGTGATGTACATCAAAGTTTATTTTTCTCTTATGTGAAGTAGCTTGAACATGGCAGTCCAAGTATGGTATGTCAGTTTTGTCTTTATAGCATCATCTTTGGCACCTTAATGGTTGTCTTTAATCTGTGAAAAACTTCCATAGCAACTCTGATCTTTACAACCCTAATGGTAGCAGTCAGAGAAGGAAATCTCTGATACCACACAAATCGGACCTCTTTAAACAGTTCCAAAAGCCCCGGAAACTGATATTTGCTTTCATTCCATTGGCTACCACTATCTATAGTTGCCTGAGAGTTGCAGACTCTCTCTCTTTCTTCTAACTTCCTGCTTCTCTACTACCCTTTCTACCTTGTTATGAATTGCTGCTGTATATAATCAAATAGTTCTGTTGTAAGATTGGTCATACACAAATAACAATCTCAACTATATATATTTATTTAATCAATATTCTAAGTGTTATAAACATTTTGGTAAGTATTAGTGAATAAAATGTTTGAAATTAAGAAAATAATGCCTTTCCCCCTCCCCTCCCCTTTCTGGATCTCTTTATCCTCCAAAGAATTCCCATGCTTTCATGTCACATGTATTCCATCACTCCCTTTTTCTTTTAGTATTTACTTTCTTTCTTATTTTATTTAAATTAAAAACAATCATATTTTACATATCAATCCCATTTCCCTCCCCCTCCTCTCCCCCACCATCCCTTTATTCCATTCCCTTTCTGCTCCTCAGGAATGGTAAAGCCTTCCATAGGGGATCTTAAAAGTCTGTCAAATCATATGGGGCAGGGCCTAAGCCCTCCCCCGTGTATCATGGTTGAGAGAGTATCCCTCTATGGGCAATGGGCTGCCAAAGTCCATTCATATAATAGGGATAAATACTGTTCCACAATAAGAGGCCCCATGGATTGCCCAGGCCTCCTACCTGACACCCACTTTCAGGGGATCTGGATCAGTCCTATACTGGTTTCCCAGCTATTAGTCTGGGGTCCATGAGCTCCCCCTTGTGAAGGTCAGCTATTTCTGTGGGTTTTCTCAGCCTGGTCTTGACCCCTTTGCTCATCACTCCTCCCTCTCTACAACTGGAATCCAGGAGTTTGACACAAACCTTAGCTGTGTGTGTCTGCTTCTGTTTCCATCAGCTACCGGATGGATGAAGGTTCTAGGATAGCATATGAGGCAGTCATCAATATCACTATACTGGAAGGAAATTTAAGGTAGCTTCTCCATTATTGCTGAGATTGTTAGTTGGGTCATCCTTATGGGTTCCTGGTGATTTCCTTAGTTCCAGGTTTCTCATTAAACCCATAATAGCTCCATCTAATATGGTAGCTCTTTTCTTGCCTTCCTCTATTTTTCCCATGACTCAATCTTCCTGATCCCTCATATTCTCCTCCCCCTTCCTTTTCTCCCCTTCTTTTTCTCCAAACTCTCTCTCTCTCCCCCCTCCCCCTGTGCTCCCAATTTCCTCAGGAGATCTTGTCCCTTTTCCCTTCTCTGGGGGACCTTGTATGTCTCTCTTCGGGTACTCCTTGTCTCTTTGCTTCTCTGGCAGTGTGGATTGTAGGCTGGTAATCCTTTGCTCTACGTCTGAAATCCATATATGAGTGAGTACATGCCATATTTGTCTTTTTGTGACTGGTTTACCTCACTCAGGATGGTTTCTTCTAGTTCCATCCTTTTGCTTGCGAATTTCAAGATTCCATTTTTTTTTCTCTTGAGTAGTACTCCAATGTGTAAATTACCACATTTATTTTCTTTGTCCATTCTTCAGTTGAGAGGCATCTAGGTTGTTTCTAGGTTCTGGCTATTATAAATAATGCCTCTAAGAACATAGTTGAACAGATGTCCTTGTTGTATAAATGTGATTATTTGGGGTATATGCCTAAGAGTGGAATTGCTGGATCTTAAGGTAGACTGATTTCCATTTTCCTGAGAAATTGCCATGCTGATTTCAAAATAGGCTGTAAAAGTTGGCAATCCCGCCAGTAGTGGAGGAGTGTTCCCCTTTCTCAACATCCTTTCCATCATAAACTGTCATTGGTGCTATGGTTTTAGCCATTCTGACAGGGGTAAAATGTTATCTCAGAGTTGTTTTCATATGTATTTCCCTGATGGCTAAGGGTGTTGAGCAGTTTCTTAAGTGCCTTTCATCCATTTTAGATTCCTCTATTGAGAATTTTTTATTTAGTTCTGTAACCCACTTTTTAACTTGATTATTTGGTGTTTTGGTTACTATCTTCTTGAGTTCTTTGTATATTTTGGAAAGTGACCCTCTGTGAGATGTGGGGCTGGTAAACATCTTTTCCAATTCTGAGGGCTCCATTTTATCTTTCGACTGTATCTTTTGCCTTATAAAAGCTTCTCAGTTTCAGGAGGTCCCATTTATTAATTATTGATCTCAGTGTCTTTGCTACTGGTATTATGTTCAGGAAGAGGTCTCCTGTATCAATTCGTTCAAGGGTTCCACCCACTTTCTCTTCTAAGAGGATCAGTGTGGGTGGATTTATGTTGAGGTCTTTGACCTCTTTGGACTTATGTTTTATGCATGGTGGCAGATACACATCTCTCTGCAAGCTTCTACATGCCAGCATCCAGGTATGCCAGCACGATTTGTTGAAGATGCTTTCTTTTTTCCATTGTATAATTTTAGCTTCTTTGTCAAAAATCATGTGTTCTTAGGTGTGTGGGTTAATATCAGGGTTTTCATTTCTATTCCAATGGTCTACCTTTCTATTTTTGTGCCAATACAAAACTGTTTTCAAACTATAGCTCTATAATAGCACTTAAAGTTAGTGATGGTGACGCCTCAGGAAGTTCCTTTCTTGTATGGGGTTGTTTTGGCTATCCTGGGTCTTTTGTTTTTCCATATAAATTTGAGTATTGTTCTTTCAAGGTCTGTGAAGAAGTGTTCTGGTGTATTGAGGGGGATTGCGTTGAATCTGTAGATTGACTTTGGCAAGATTGCCATTTTTACTATGTTGATCCTAACCATCCAAGAGCATGGGAAAATTTTCCATTTTCTGGTATCTTCCTTAATTTTTTTCTTTAAAGACTCAAAGTTCTTGTTATACATGTCTTTCATTTGTTTGGTTAGAGTTACCCCAAGAAATTTTATGTTGTATGTGGCTATTGTAAAGGGTAATATTTCTCTGAATTCTCAGCCCTCTTATTGTCTATATATGGTATGGCTATGAGTTAATCTTGAATCCTGCCACTTTGCTGAAGGTGTTTATCAGCTGTAGGAGTTCCGTGACAGCGCTTTCAGGTCACTTATATAAACTATCATATCATCTAAAAATATTGAAAGTTTGACTTATTCACTTTCAATTTGTATCCCATTGATATCCATTTGTTGTCTTATTGCTAAAACTGAAAGTACCATATTGAATAGATACGGAGAGAGTAGACAGCCTTGTTACTGATTTTAGAGGAACTGAATTGAGTTTCTTTTCATTTAGTTTGATGTTGGCTGTTGGTTTGCTGTGTATTGTTTTCTTATATTATCCCTGATCACTCCAAGACCTTTAACATGAAGGGATTTTAGCTTTTTTTCAAAGGCTTTCTCATAATCTAGTGAGATGACCATGTGGTTTCTCTTTTTCAGTTTGTGTATATGGTGAATTATATTGATGGATTTTTATATGTTGAACCATCCCTGCATTCCTGGGATGAAGCCGACTTGATCATGGTGGATGATTTTTCTGATGTGTTATTGGATTCAGTTTGCCAGTATTTTATTGATTATTTTTGCATCAATGTTCATGAGGGAAATTGGTCTGTAGTGCTCTTTCTTACTTGTGTTTTTGTGTGGTTTGCATAACAAGGTAATTGTAGCCTCATAAAAAGAGTTTGGAAATGTCCCTTCTGCTTCTGTTGTGTGGAACAATTTTAGGAGTATTGGTATTAGCTCTTCTTTTAATTTCTGGTAGAAGTCTGCACTGAAAACATCTGGCCCTGGGATCTTTTTTTGATTGGGAGACTTCTGATGACTGCTTCTATTTCATTAGGGGTTATATGTCTATTTCATTGCTTGTCTGTTCTTGATTTAATTTTGGTAAGTTATATCTATCCAGAAGATTGTCTATTTCCTATAAATTTTCAAATTTTTTTGGAGTACAGGTCTTGAAAATATGACTTGATGATTCTCTGGATTTCTTCAGTGTCCATTGTTATTTCCCCCTTTTCATTTCTGATTTTGTTAATTTGAATGTTCTCTCTCTACCTTTTGGTTAGTTTGGATAATGGTTTGTCTATCTTGTTGATTTTCTCAAATCTTTGTTACACTGATTCTTTGTTTTGTTTTCCTTGTTTCTACTTTATTGATTAATTTGATCATTTCCTGGCATCTACTTCTCAGTGGTTGAGTTTTCTTCCTTTGGTTTTAAAGCTTTCAGTTGTGCTGTTAATTCTCTAGTGTGACTATTCTCCAGTTTCTTCATGTGGGCACTTAGTGCTATGAACTTTCCTCCTAGAACTGCTTTCAAAGTTTCCCATAAGTTTGGGTATGTTGTGTCTTCATTTTCATTGAATTCTAGGAAGTCTTTAATTTCTTTTTTATTTCTTCCTTGACCCAAAAATAGTGCAAATGTGCATTGTTCAGCTTCCATGTATTTGCAGGGTTTCTGCAAAATTTGTGTTGCTGTTGAATTCTAACTTTACCATCTCTCTGTTTTTTAGTTCTTCCCCATGCCTTACAGATGTCTTCCTCCCTTCTCAGTTTCTCTTGTGTTTTCCTGACCATGCAATACATATACAAATACATATACACAAAATCTTTATATGAGAAAATACATTTTTTACTAAATCTGACTTATTTTGCTTAATATAATGATCTCTAGTTATACCCCTTTTCCAGTAGTTTTAATGACTTCACTTTTCTTTTTGGTTGAATAGGGTTACATTGTGTGCATGTTCACATTTTCTTCATGCATTGATCTGTTAGTCTTGTTCCAGTTCCTGATATCTGTGTTAAATATACAGTGGTTCCTTTTTCAGTTGTCTTTCAGGACCTTCCATACTCATTTCCATAGTGGCTGCACAAGTTTATATTCCTCACATCTTTGCCTGCATTTTTGTTGTATTCTTGTTGGGTTTTATTCTGACTAAGGTAACAAAGTATCAATGTAACTGTAATTTTCATTTTCTTGATGGCTAAGGATGTTGAATACATTTTCATTGGCTAAGGATTATTGTGTATCCTATGAAATATTTATTAGTAGTTTGCATTCTTCTTTGGAAAACCATCTATTCAGTTTATTAGCCTATTTATTGATTGGGTGATTTTGAGTTTTGTCTTCTTTCTTTTTTGGTGTTTAGCATTTAGAGTTCTGTATTTAGTATGGATACTAATTCACTGTCTATTGTATTGTCATTCTGTTGGTTGTCTCTTCATTGTAGTGATTGTTTTACATTTCTGCATAGATACTTTTTAATTTCATGTGATCTCATTGTTTCATTAATTCTTGGGATTATTTGCAGTACTATTACAGTCTTCTTCAGAAAGTTTTCTTCTAGAAGTTTCAAGGTTTCAGGTCTTTGATTCATTTTCTTCCCCTTGAGTTTTTTGTGCATGGTGAGAGATAAGGAATTGAATCTTATTCTTCCTTTCAGGATGTTGTCATCACAATATTTACTTGTTAGCATAAAATCTTTGAGAAAAAGGAACTTCACTTGAAATATTACCATTATATATTGGCTCATGGTTATGTCTGTGGGACGGTTTGTATTGTTTTGTTTTTGTGATTGCTGTTAGTGTGGGAGTGCCCAGACCACTGTAGGTGATACATTCCTGGGTAGGGTAGTTCTAAGATATATAAAGAAACAGAGTAAGCCAACAGGAAGCAAGCCAGTAAGCATTGTTTTGCTCTGGTTTCTGCTTGAGTTTCAATCATGACTTTCCTGATACATGTGATTTATCCAAATAAACTCTTTCCTTCCCCACATTGCTTTTGACTGGTATTTTAAAAAACTAATATAAAACAAATTTGCATGGATGTCTAGTTTTACCAATACAATTTGTTGAAAAGATTCCCTTTTCCAATGTATATTCTAATACCTTTGTAAAAAATTAAATGGTCATCGTTATGTGGATTTATTTCTATGTTTTCTGTCCCATATGTCTACCTATTTCTGTGTCAGTACTATGATATCATTGCTATGGTGATTCTGTAGTATAGTTTGAAAATCAGGTAATGTGATGAATTGCATTCTTGTTATTGCTTTGGATGTTTGGGATGTTTTTGTAGTTCCATATGAATTTTAGAATTTTATTTTCTTGTTCTGTGAAGAATGCCATTTAGATTTTTTTTGCATTTTTTATTAAATTATTAATATTTTCACATGTACTTTCCCTCTCCCTCTCCCTCCCCCACCCCCATTCCTTCTCCCCCACCTCCAACCTACCCCCCACCCCATCCACCCGCCACTCCCCAGGCAGGGTAGGGCCCCCAACCAGGGCTCCACCAAGTCCACCAAATCTTCCTGTGCTGGGCCTAGGCCCCTCCCCATGTGTTCAGAGACAGAGCGAATCCCTTCAAGTGGGATGGGCTCTCGAAGTCCCTCCCACCCACCAGGGCAAAACGCCAGTCCACCTCCAGAGGCTCCCAGGAGTGCAGGGGCCTCCCCATTGGCATCCATGATCAGGGGGCTGGATTAGTCCTGTACTGTCCTCCCAAAGAGCATCTGGGGTCGATATGCTTTCCCTTTTTCAGGCCAACTGTTTCTGTGGGTTTCTCCAACCAGGTACAGACCCCTTCGTTCTTCATTCCTCCCTCTCTTCAACTGAGTTCCAGATTTCAGCTCAGTGTATTTCTGTGGATGTCTGTCTCTGCTCTCATCAGCCACTGGATGAGGACTCTAGAATAGCATAGAGAGTATTCATCAATCTCATTCTAGGGGAAGGGTTTCTAGGCCATCTTCTCCTCCACTGCCCAGACTGTCAGATCGTGTCATCCTTATAGGTCTCTGGAGATTTTTATGGAAAATATAGCTATTGATGATATAATCAACTTCACCATATTAATTCTGTCAATCCATTACCCTTACGAGTCTCTCCATTTCCCTGTGTCTTCTTAGATATCTGAAATTTTTCATTGAAAAGTTCTTTCATTTCTTTGGTAATGTTTATTCTTATGTATTTTATTTATCATTTTGGAAGTAATGTGTGTTGTAATTTAAGGAAAGCTTAAGATGAAGACACCATGTGAGTGACAGGGTTCAAGCAGAGGGTTTTTTTATTAGGGAAAGATGTCATAAAAAGGGGAAGGGGAGGGGGGAGAGACTGGCCTCCAGAGACAGGAGCAGCAGGAGAAAGGAAATAGGGGCAGAGGGGGTGAATGGGAGGAAGGCAGGTCCCTTTTCAAAGGGAACATAGTGAGTATGTACAGGTGGTGCTCTTAGTGGCTTCAGCTGAGGGTGCATCCTGTCAGAACCCCAAGGACAAAGACAGTACAGATGCCTGAATACTAACATTGTGAGTAGGGTTTTTGCCCTGAGTTTCTTTTTTGTCTTATTTGTTATTGGTACACAGAAAACTTACTAAGTTATGTATGTTGATTTTGCTTCCTGCTACATAGCTGCAAATATTTATTAAAACTAAAAGTTTTCTTATATTTTTGGTTGTGAGCCTAGCCTTTAATGGCTGAGCCAGATGTCCTTCTATATGCTGTTAATGTGTATTTCTCTCATTGCTTTATGAATAAAACACTGACTGGCCAGTGGCCAGGCAGGAAGTGTAGGGGGTGCTATCAGATGAGGAGAATTATAGGGAGAAGAATTCAGAAATGAACTGCCAGGGAGATTCCATGTAACTACCAGCAAGATAGGATGCCGGGCATTCTCTGATAAGAAAAGGCCATGTAGAGAAACATAGATTAATAGTTATGGGTTAATAATTAAGAGAGAACTAGCCAGTAAGAAGCCTAAGTCATCAGCCAAACTGTTTATAATTAATATAAGCCTCAGTGTGTTTGTTTGGAAATGAAGAGTGGTGGGACTAGGTGGAACAGAAACAGATGATAATGCACTAAACCTCTGAACTGTAAGCAAGACACAATTAAATATTTTTCCCATGAAAAAAAACTAAAAGTTTTCAAGTGGATTAGAAGAGTCTTTTAAATATAAGATGTCATCTTTAAATAAGGAGACTTTGGTGTCTTTCTTTCCTGTCCTGATCTCTATCATTTTTTTAACAACTAATTCTGTTAGGTTTGGCTTGTTCTCATTTTTTATAGGACACTGAGTTGCATAATTAGATTATGTAAGAGCTTTCTGTTTTTTTCTAATGTAAGCTCTCAAAGCTATAAAATTTCCTCTTAGTATTAGCTTAGCTATATTCTAGAGGTTTTGTGCTTTCATTTTCATGGGATTCTAGAAATTTAATTTTTTTCTGTTCCTGTATTCTTAAATGTTTCACTAGCCATTTGAAAGTTTAACATTAAATCTTCAACTACTTGTATAGGTCCCATAGGTTCTTCTTCTATTGATTTCTGGTTTTATTACCTTATGACCTCATAATATCCAAGAAATATTTTAGATTCTTTTGTAATATTTCAGACTTGATTTGTGACTTACAAACTGGTTCATTTGAGGGAAGATTCCATGGGCAACTGAAAAAAAATGTGTATTTTATTTCTATTAGGTATTCTATAGGTCCATTTAATCTATGATGTATTTCCACTCTGAAAACTCTCTCAGTCTCTGTCTTTGTCTCTCTCTGCTACCCCCTCTTTCTTTGATTGAGAATGTGTCCCATCTAACCTAAGATGACTTCAAAATCATTACATAGCCAAAGATCCTCTTGTTTCTCCCTCCCAAGTGTCAATCAACTTGAGGATTTTATAGTGTTGTTGTTTAAATATCAAGGATATTTCAGACCTTTTGTGCTCATTACCAAAAAAGTAACATTGACAGCTGTTCAGAGTGGTAGGATGCATAGGAAGAATTTTGTCTTCTTTGAGGTCTTTGATACAACAAAAATGGACTCTGTAGAGGTTGCTAAAACCTAGAACCTACTAAACCTACTTATGCAATGTTTATTATGAATAAGCCCCTCAAAAGCTATTTGCAGTGTATAGAAGAAATATCAATAAATTTGGGGTCAGAAGAGCTAGGTTCAAGTTTCAGATGCACTGTGCAACATTGATTATGTGACTTGCACTTGACACCTTAAATTTTTCCCAAAGAAGAAGCAAAAAAGTTCCATAAATGTCATAAAATGTGTATATCTGTGATAAAGAGAAAGAGTCCCATGTCCATGCCCATCTACAGGGTTAGACATTTAAGAAATACCACAAAACTCTTATACATTATATACATGCACACACACATACATACAAATGCATTAGTTTTAAGCATCATACAATCATATGGAAGTAGAAATGTCAGCATTTGATCAGAAAAGAATATTAATGACATATAAACCAAATGAAATTTTAAGAATGTCTTATCTTAAACATGGATAACCCTCTCATATTTGATACCCACATAACAACAAAAATGTCAACCTCTTTTTACAAAAAAATTACATAAAACTTCACAAATCATTTTCCCTATATACACAGATGATAGGGTAGTGTCAGGATTTAAATCCAAGGATTTGCTAGATAGCCCATTTCCTTGCACTGTATCTCTTGGATAAGTGGCCATCTGGACATATAAAGACAGATCAATTTCCCAGTACCTCTCAGATGTTTGATCATACAACCTGAGAGTCCTGGTTATGTAGTTAATGTCAATTGTCTCCAAACCAACTATTAAAAGAGGAAAGTCTCAAAATGAGTACTCTAAGAAGCACAAAACTATGGGTAGATCCTTCAAAACTTTGATATATTTTTAAATGTTTAAATTATGGTATATATATAATGCTCCACCCAATATAACAGCATTTCTATCCATCATTCAATAGCTACCCATTATCATGTTTTGGATGTGAGACCTTTACACACAGAGAGACTCATGAGTTTGAAGACTTGGACCCCAGCCAAAAGGGCTGTTTTGTGAAGCTGTGAAATCTTATGGAGGTTATAGGAATCTTATAGGAATCTTACTTCCTAGGTGAAGGAAGTAGATCTCTGGGGGTAGATCTTGAAGATTGTAGCCTGGTTTCACTTGTTGTTCAATCTCTCATTCCTGGTCACTGTAATTTAAGTGTGCAGTCATATGTCCCTGTCACCATATATTCCCTGATATGAAACCATCTGCCGAAATAGATTCTTTGTTCTTTACATGGAAGGCCCCAATTCTACACACAAAATATTTTCTTTAATTTTTTTCTTTAATTTTTTAATTTTTCATTTTAATTACAAAGATTATTTTACATGTCAATCCCAGGTCCTTCTCCCTCCCCTCTTCCCCTGCCCCCCCCAACTAACACCGTACCTATCCCATAACATTTCTGCACCCCAGGGAGGGTGAGGCCTTCCATAGGGGGGGTATTCAGAGTCTGTCATATACTTTGGGATAGGGCCTAGGCCCACCTGTTGTGTGTAGGCTCAAGGAGTATCCTTCCATGTGGGATGGGCTCCCAAAGTCCATTCATATGCTAGGGATAAGTACTGGTCCGTTATAATGGGCCCCATAGATTTCCAAGGTCTCCTCACTGAAACCCAAGTTCCTGGGGTCTGGATCAGTTCCATGCTGGTTTCTTAGCTATCAGTCTGGGAGCCTAGAGCTCTCCCTTGTTCAGGTCAGCTGTTTCTGTGGGTTTCGCCAGCCTGTTATGGACCCCTTTGCTCATCAGTTCTCCTTCTGTGCAACTGGATTTCAGTTCAGTTCAAGGTTTAGCTGTGGGTGTCTGCTTCTACTTCCATCAGCTGCTTGATGAAGGCTATAGGATGGCATATAAGCTAGTCATCAATCTCATTATCAGGAGAGGACATTTAAGGTAGCCTCTCCTCTGTTGCTTAGATTGTCAGTTGCTGTCATCTTTGTAGCTCTCCAGACATTTCCCTAGTGCCTGATTTCTCTTTAAACCTATAATATCTCCCTCTATTATAGTATCACTTATTTTGCTCTCTTCTGTTCTTCCCCCAACTCAACCACCCTGCCCCACCATGTCCTCCTCACCCTTCCTTTTCTCCTCTTCTCATTCTCCTAGTTCCCTCTCCCCTCCCCATGCTCCTAATTTGCTCAGGACATCTTTTCCCTTTCCCCTTATCCAGGGGACTTTAGACACAAATATGTGCATTTGAGACATAGAGTAAAGGATTAGCAGTCTACAATCCACACTGCCAGAGAAGCTGGTAAACAATGAGGACCCTAAGAGAGCTATCACATAGAATTCTTAGATGTTGTCTCTTGATTATACAAGAGAGTTCTTGAACATTGTGGTTATAGTCGTTTATTTTAGTTTTGCTTAATGATGTTTAAGTATACTATTTCCTTGACTGTATCAGCTATCAATCACATACTTTCTATCTTCTTGGTTGCTTTTGAAAATGTTTTTCATTGTATTTTTTTTTCTTCTAGGTTCATTGAAATTTCAATTCCAAATTTTCTACTTGAATTTTCTTCAAAAACTTTGTTTTCTTGCTGAATTTTGTTCGTTCATGCTGTTTATAGTTTTTTTATTGCCATTAGTATTACTGATCGTATCATTCCTTTTGAAAATTTTTTTCTTGTTTGGCTTACTTTTCCCTGTATAGCCTGGATTGAACTCATTTGCTTGTCTCTATTGTTAGAATTCAGGCATATTCTCACCTTCCCCTTATCACCTAGCAGGATTGCTTTCCTGTGGAACAGACAGACAATACTTCCTCTTTGCTGTGCAGCCTTGAACAAATGGCTTAGCCTCTCTGAATCCACATCAGTAAGACAGAACCTTAAAAATCTTCTGTAAGGATGACATGAGGTAGGTACAGGGTCCTTTGAGAGGTCAGCCAGCAAGTAAAGGTCCTTCTAGTGCCCATCTTAAGGTTCTGGGCAAGTACCTCCCTTCCAGGTCCTATTCCTACAGGACTAAAGGCTGCCTGTGAAATGCAGTGGGATGGTCCTTGGCATTCAGTAAGTTCCTGCATCCTCCTATCCCTGTCTGCCCCAACTTAGATTGGGTTCATGAATCCAGGGAAACCGAGGCCAATGAGAAAAGGGGCTAACTCAATTCTTGGAAGATAGAATGGAATGGCTCTGGTGCGTTTGCTCCATGGAAAGGATGGAGGCCCATTCTAGCTGCTGACCTAGCCCATCTGTCCTGCCAACTCAGTACATACTGGGATCCCACAGGAGACCATGGGAAAATGATGCTCTCTCCTCCCTTTATCTCCTTTCAGTTTGGAGGGTGCAACGTGCTATGAAACAGGCTCTAACTCTGAAAGGGTTCTTCGTAACATCACACAAGGTTACAAAAACATACATGTGGAGACTGACCAGGAGAGCTTGAGAAGGAAGAAGACCCAGAGCTCTGGTCAGTGACATCAATAGCAAGGAGCACCTGAAGCAAAGTAAACAAGTGAGAGCCACCCAGCCCAACCCTGGGCCAGCCACTATCACAAGGGGCCACAGTTAATACATAAATCAGAAGGATAATAAATGTGGTAATTGAGTTCTTGTAGACACTCCTCCCTTCCTTACAGGTGGGGTGTGTTCGTGCTGGCCCACTGTGTGGCTGCCATAACTCAGTCTACCCAGTTCCCTCACCATAATGGCCAATTACCAATTGCTGGGTGTGTAGTCAAATGCCTCCCAAGAAATTAATGTAAACTGTTGCAAACTGGCTCTGAGCTGGCACCACAAAGAGAACCCTCTAGAGAGAGAGCTGACTTCAAAATATTGGAAACTATGTAAGTTGTTATAATAAAGAAACAGTTGGAGAGACAGAGATGCCATCATGTGACAGGGCTCACATGGAGGGGAAGGTAATGAGAAAGAGGGGAAGGGAAGGGAGAGAGCTGCCCCTATGGACAGGAACAAAAGAAGAGAAGAAAGAGAAGCAGAGAGAGAGAGAGGATGCAGGTAGGGCCACCTTTTATTAGAGGATGTAACTGTACCAACATAGCTGATGACATTGTCAGGACCCTGAACAGGTCAAGTACTGCCTGAGTACTGGCAAGTGCATCCTGCTAGGTGACAGGGACCAGGCCAACATAATGCCTGAATGCTAATATTATGGACCATGGCTTCTGTCAGCTCTCTCATAGACCTCACTGTCGCATAGTTATCACTTTTAGTGTCTGCCTCAGACAACTGTCTGAACCTTTCGGCCTCTTCCCTGTTAAGAGGGTTCTCTTTGTGATGCCAGGTCAAAGCCATTTTGCAAGAGGTTTCATTCTTTTATACAACTCAAATCGCTTTCTCCTTATCACCACTTAAGCTTTCCTATCTTTACATAAACAAACCTTAAAGTAACTTTTATCTAATTCACCAGGAGATACAGTTGGCTGACCACTGAGAGCAGTCACTGTAAAATATATTCCTTTAAACAAAGCAATGGTAAGAAGTTATACTGAAATCTTTTTTTGTGAGTTTATCTCTTTTCTGAGTCTGGTAACAAGGTAAATTGTGTCTAGACTTAGTATTAGCTCTAGAAGAGTGAGGCCAGTGACCTGAATTTTATACAGAGAACTGAGAAGGCATCTTGAAGCCATGGTTGCTGCTGTTAAATTGAGAAAGCTACCTCTAGCCTAGTCATCAAACAGCATCAGATACTGAAAGGGATCAATTTTACCTGAGTTAATGTTTTAAAATGACAGAGACTTACTTGCTGGTTACAAAACAGCTACTCCACCCCTCCCCCAGAATCCTCCATGATCATTGAGGGCAGGGGTCTCAGGGAAACATTAGTCTTTGGTTGTTAGACCTCAGACTTGCTGCATCCAACAGACTTTCTGTGGAGTAGGAACTTGTGGGAGGACCAGCCACCTTTATCTTCACAACTTGAGACAATTGATTCCCCAGTGCCCTGTTTTGTCCAGGGTTTGAAGAGGGTATTTGTAGTTGAGGTCAAAGGCAGGTTAGTTCACTGTCTAGCACTGCCACCTTTGAAGCAAGTTCCAGGTGGCGGTTCTTCTGTGCCCATACATCTTTTTTGGAGGAAATAGGGGTGCTAACCAGGAGCTGGCATGTCTCTCTGTTATTAAAAAGCCTTTTAATTAAACATTTGAATGCCATATTCTGCAGATCTCTGAGCATTTAAGGACTGTCTGTCTATTATGTATAGAATATATATATATATATATATATATATATATATATATATATATATATATATATGGGACTAAGTAAGGCTTCTCCCTGTAATTATTTACATCAGTACCCAGCATGACTCAGCATGACTATAATTAAAGAACTTGAAGAGTTATAACTTGTATTCCTTAACAATCTACAGTAAGTTAGCTGCTTCCATAAGACATTACATTTCTGGTTTAGCTTTGAAAATAATGATTTTGAATTGAAACACTTCTAGTATCAAAATAAAATCTTTTAATCATTAGGTAATGGCTTCAGTAAAGAAACCAAGATAGCCATTCCATGGGTAAAAACAGAACAAGTTTGTACTATGCTGTTACAGCTATCTCCTCTGAAGGCAAAGAAAGGTGAAATGGGAAAAGATCCCAGGGAAAAATGGGAACAGGAGAAATGGAGTTTGTGAGTTGGGGTGTGGCCCATGAGCAGGGACTAAGGGAAAACAGAAGCCAGCACTGCCCTTGACAAGCTATAGGGTCCTCTGTCCAAATGCCCAACTCTGGGAAAAGGGCCCTCTCAGGGTACAAGGCATTCCATTATAGAATATATGATGGGGAATGTACTATGTATGTTTATCTTATTGATTATTAAATAAAATACTGTTTGGCCAATGAAACAGCAAGTTAGACGGGACTAGGAGTCAAAGAGGATTCTGGGAAATGTAGTAGAGAAGTGGTGATCCAGGTAGGAAGTGACATAGCAAGGAGACTCATATTTAAGTGAAGGAGAAACAGATCCCATTCGCCTCCTCCAGCGGCAGGATATGAGCCACCAGCAAGGAGGGACGCCAATAAGGCATCTGGTAAGATAAGTCTTATAACATATATAGATTTATGGTAATTAAGACTGAGCTAGCAGATGAGAAGTCCTAGTCATTGGCCAAGCAGCTTTGAACCTAATACAAGTTTCTGTGTATTCATTTGGGCCCTAACTCAGGCAGGCGGCTGGCGTAAAGCTCACAAGTGGCAGTGGGGCTCTGATGGCTTATGGTGGAAAGATTTATCATAACAAATATATGTCTTATTGATCATATATCTTATTTATCAAACATATGTTGCCATTTATCTAAGTACTCTAGAAGTTTGGTGTTCAACACTTGGCAGAGATATAACTACTTAGGTGTAATTTTTTCTGTTTTCTTTTTTGTTTAAATTAGACACAAGATTGTTTTACATGTCAATCCCAGTTCTCTGTCCCTCCCCACTAACACCATTTCTGCTCCCCAGGGAGAGTGAGGCCTTCCATGGGGTCTTAAGAGTCTGTCATATCCTTTGGGATAGAGCCTAGGCCCTCAACCATGTGTCTAGGCTGAGGGTGTATCCCTTTATGTGAAATGAGCTCCCAAAGTCCATTCCTATGCTAGGGATAAGTACTGATCTACTACAAGAGACCCCATAGATTTCCGTGGCCTCCTCACTGACACCCACATTCATGGGGTCTGGATCAGTTCCATACTGCTTTCCCAGTGATCAGTCTGGGGGCCAAGACCTCCCTCTTGTTCAGGTCAGGTGTTTCTGTGGGTTTCCACCGGCCTGGTATTGACCACTTTGCTCATCACTCCTCCTTCTCTGTAACTGGATTCCAGTTCAGTTCAGTTTTTAGCTGTGAGAATCTGCTTCCACATCCATCAGCTGCTGGGTGAAGACTCTAGGATGGTATATAAGTTAGTTGAAAATCTAGCTATCAGGGGAGGATATTTAAGGTAGCCTCTCCACTGTTGTTTAGATGGTTAGTTGGTATCATCCTTGTAGATCTCTGGACATTTCCCTAATGTCTGATTTCACCTTAAACCTATAATGGCTCCTTCTTCGATGGTATCTCTTATTTTGCCCTCCTTTATTCTTTCCCCTACACAACCTTCATGTTCCTTTATGTCCTCCTCACTTCACTTCTCAGTTTCAGGAGGTCCCATGTATTAATTGTTGATCTCAGTGTCTGTGCTACAGGGGAAATATTCAGGAAGCTGTCTCCAGTACCAATTTTTTTCAAGGGTATTTCTCTCTTTCTCTTCTAAGAGGTTCACTTTGGCTGGATTTACGTTGAGGTCTTTGATGCACTTGGACTTAAGTTTTGTGCATGGCTATAGACATGGAATTATCTGCAGTCTTCTACATGCCAGCATTCAGTTATGCCAGCACCATTTTTTGAAGATGCTATCTTTATTCCATTGTATATCTTTACCTTATTTGTCAAAAATCAAGTGTTCATGTGTGTGGGGGTTAATATCAGGGTTTTCAATTCGATTCCTTGGGTCTATCTGTGTATTTTTGTTACAGTACCAAGCTGTTTTCAGGACTATAGCTCTATAATAGAGCTTGAAGTCAGGGATGGTGATGACTCAGGAACTTCCTTTATTGTAAAAGGTTGTTTTGGCTATCCTGGGTCTTGTTTCTCCATATAAAATCGAGTATTGTTTTTTCAAGGTCTGTGAAGAATTGTGCTGGCATTTTGATGGAGATTGTATTGAATCTGTAGATTGCTTTTGGCAAGATTGTCATTTTTACTATGCTGATCCTATCTATCCAAGAGCATGGGAGATCTTTCCATTTTCTGCTATCTTCTTTAATTTCTTTCTTAAAAGGCTCAAAGTTCTTGCTATACAGATCTTTCTCTTGTTTTTGGTTAGTGTTACCCCCAGATATTTTATGTTGTTTCTGGCTATTTAAAGGGTAATGTTTCTTTGACTTCTTTCTCACACATTTATCATCTGTATATAGTAGGGCTACTGAATTTTTGAGTTATTCTTGAACCCTGCCACTTTGCTGAAAGTGTTTATCAGCTGTAGGAGTTCCCTGGTAGAGTTTTTTTGTCACTTATGTAAACTATCATATCATCTACAAATAGTGAAAGCTTGACTTCTTCCTTTCCAATTTGTATCTCCTTGATCTCCTTTTGTTGTCTTATGGCTTTAGCTAGCACTTCAAGGACAATATTGAAGAGATATGGAAAGAGTGGACAGAGTTGTCTTATTCCTGATTTTAGAGGAATTGGGTTGAGTTTCTCTCCATTTAATTTGATGTTTGCTGTTGGTTTACTGTATATTGCTTTTATTATGTTGAGGTATATTCCTGTTCTCCCTGATCTCTCCAGGACCGTTATCATGAAGGAGTGTTGGGTTTTGTCAAAGGATTTTTCATCACCTAGTGAGAAGATCATGTGATTTTTCTTTTTCAGTTTGTTTATGTCATGGATTGCATTGATGGATTTTTGTATGTTCAACAAACCCTGCATCCCTAGGATGAACCCTACTTGATAATGGAGGATGGTTTTTCTGACATGTTCTTGAATTCGATATGCCAGTATTTTATTGAGTATTTTTGCATCAATGTTCATGAGTGATATTGGTCTGTAGTTCTCTTTCTTAGTTGCGTCTTTGTGTGTCTTGGTTATCAAGGTAATAGTAGCTTCATAAAAAGAGTTTGGCAATGAATCTTCTGCTTCTGTTATGTGGAACAATTTGATGAGCATTGGTATTAGCTCTTCTTTGAATTTCTGATAGAATTCTGCACTGGCCCTGGGCTTTTTTTGGTTGGGAGACTTTTGATGACTGCTTCTATTTCCTTAGAGGTTGTATTTCTGTTTAAGTTGCTTATCTGTTCTTGATTCAATTTTAGTAAGTGATATCTGTCTATAAAATTGTCCATTTCCTTTAAATTTTCAAATTTTGTGGAGTACAGGTTTTCAAAGTATGACCTGAAGATTCTCTGGATTTCCTCAGTGACCATTGTTATGTCCTCCTTTTCATTTCTGATTTTGTTAATTTGCAAGTTCTCTCTCTGCCTTTTGGTTAGTCTGGATAAACTTTTGTCTATCTTGTTGATTTTCTCAAAGAACCAACTCTTTGTTACATTGATTCTTTGAATTGTTTTCTTTGTTTCCACTTTATTGATTTCTGCCCTCAGTTTGATCATTTCCTGGAGTCTACTCCTCCAGGATGAATTTGCTTCCATTTGTTCTAGAGCTTTCAGTTGTGATGTCAACTCTCTGGTGTGACTATTCTCTAGTTTTTCAAAGTGAGCATATAGAACTATGAAATTTCCTCTTACTACTGCTTTCAAAGTGTCCCATGAGTTTGGGTATATTGTGTCTTCATTTTCATTGAATTCTAGGAAGCCCTTAATTTCTTTCTTTATTTCTTCATTTAACCAGGAGTTGTGCAATTCTTAGTTGTTCAATTTCCATGAGTTGGTAGGTTTTCTGCAATTTGTGTTGTTCATGAATTCTAAGTTTAAAGCATGATAACAGGGGTTATTCCTATAGTTTTTGTACCTTTTGAGGTTTACTATGTTGCTGAGTATTTGGTCGATTTTAGAGAAGGTTCCATGTGGTGCTGAAAAGAAGGTATATTCTTTTGTGTTTGGGTGGAATGTTCTATAGATGTCTGTTAATCCCAATTGTGTCATAAATTCTGTTAGTTCCTTTGTCTCTTTGTTCAGTTTCTGTCTGTTGTTCCTGTCCAGTGGTGAGAGTTGGGTGTTGAACTCTCCCACTAAAACTGTGAGAGGTCTTATTGGTGATTTGACTTTTAATAATGTTTATTTTACGAATGTTGGTGCCTTTGTATTTGGGGCATAGATGTTCAGAATAGAGACTTCTTCATGATGGATTTTTCCTGTGGTGAATATGAAATGACCTTCTTCATCTCTTTTGATTGATTTTAGTTTGAATTCTAACTTGTTACATACTAGGATAGCTACCTCAGCTTGTTTCTTGGGTCCATTTGATTGGAATATCTTATCCCAAACTTTTACTCTGAGGTAATGTCTGTCTTTGAATTTGAGGTGTGTTTCTTGTATGCAGCAGAAGGGGGGATTCTGTCTTTGCATCAATTCTGTTAGCCTGTGTTTTTATAGGCGAGTTAAGACTATTAAGATTGAGGGCAATTAAGGACCATTGAGTGTTTATTCTTATTTGCTTTTGATTTGTTGTTCTTAGTGGTATTGTGTGTGGATTTACCCTGCTCTTTCTTTTAGCTTTTGGTAAATTTGGTTTATCTATTGCCTATGATTTTGTGAGTGTAGTTAACTTCCTTAGGTTGGAGTTTTAGTTCCAGTACTTTCTGTAGGGCTGGATTGGTGTTTATGTATTTTTTGAATCTGGTTTTGTTGTGGAATATCATGTTTTCTCCATCATATAGTGATAGAAAGCTTTGCTGGGTATAATAGTCTGGGCTGGCATCCATGTTCTCTTGGAGTTGGTAGAATATCTACCCAGGTCCTTCTGGATTTCAGAGTTTCCTTGGAGAAGTCAGGTGTAATTCTGATAGGTTTGCCTTTGTATGTTTCTTGGCCTTTTTCCTTTGCTCCTCTTAATATTTTTTCTTTATTCTTTATGTTTAGTGTTTTAATTATTATGTTATTAGGGGACTTTTTGTGGTCCAATCTATTTGTTGTTCTGTAGGCTTCTTGTACTTTCATTGACATGCCTTTCTTTAGGTTGGGAAGTTTTCTTCTATGATTTTGTTGAATATGTTTTCTGCACCTTTGAGTTGAGTTTCTTCACCTTCTTCTATACCAATTTTCCTTAGGTTTGGACTTTTCATGGTATCTGTATTTCCTGTACATTTTGTGTTAAGGATTTACTGGAATTAAGATTTTCTTTGGTTGATGAATCTATTTCACCTAGCTTATCTTCAGCATCTGAAGATGTCTTCCATGTCTTGTATTCTGTTGGTTATACTTGCATTTGTGGTTCCTGATTGTTTACTCAGCTTTTCTATTTCCAGCATTCCCTCAGATTGTGTTTTCTTTATTGTCTCTATTTCAGTTTTCAGGTCCTGAACTGTTTCCTTCAGCTGTTTAATTGTATTTCCTTGGTTTTCATTGACTTCTTGCATCTTTTGGGTTGTCTTTTCCATTTCTCTGAAGAATTTTCTGATTTTCTCTCTTAGGGTCTCTATCATCTGCATGAAGTCGTTTTTAAGGTTGCTCTCTTTTGCTTCATCTGTGTTGGAATGTTCAGGTCTTGCTGGTGTAGAATCCCTAGACTCTGGTGCCTTGTCATATTGGTTTTCCTGTTGTTGGATATGTTCTTATATTGTTGTCTTCCTATCTCTTCTTCCAATGGGTGCAGGTGGTGTCTCTTCCTTTCCTGGTATGTATGTGTCCAAAGTTCACCTCCTTTGTGTTCAAGAGGTTCTCAAGTGGGATGCAGGCCTGTCTGCAGCACTTGCTGTGCAGGTGGGTGCGAGCAGGACTGGCACAGAGCTGTCAGCAGGCTCAGGGTTTCTTGGTCTTTTGGGGCTGAGTTGACCTGCCTGCAGACCCCTGGACATTTGTTCCCAGAGTGGGGAGGGGAAGTTGTGACTTAGGTGTAAATTTCTAAGTTAGCTTTTGTTAATCTCAATATATCTTTTTAACCTTGAATTTTATTACCATCTAGAATATATTTTAAGGCAGAGTTGAATCACATATACAGTATGTTGTAATAGATCTAACCATAAATTTTTATCACCATCCAATTTAAATATTTGAGACTTGTTGCTTCCTTAGTCTAGAAGGAGATGTAGTGAACAGAGCTTGTTAGAACTCAGAAGTGTACCCTTTAACCTTAGTATACGATGGCTGCCAGCCTTGTAGCTTCTAACATCATGTTGAGGTCACCAGCAGAACCATGTGGTTGCTGTTTAAAACATGTTTTTTTTCTAAACAATACTTACATGTACATATATACACAGTTGAATCAAAGTTACATACATGTATGCACAGAATTAAATCTCACTTATATTCACACATAGAATTAAATCCAAGTCACATGTGTAGACACACACACACACACAAACAAACACACACACACACACACACACACACACACACACACACACACTTTAAAGAGGAGTTTAAAAGAAAGGAAAAACATGTGTGTGTTGAGCAGGATGAATCTGGATTCTTCATATATGGCTCCTACATTGCAACAGACACAAACAGGACATTTAGAGATGGAGAGCAGACAGACACCAGCAGGTTTTAGAGCAAAGAAAAATAAAGAAAGTGGAGAAAGTTGGTACCTTTGGCAGTCCCTGCCACTAAGCACACATGCCACATGCAACAGAGTTAATACAAGGGGCTTATTTGGGCATGGGGAGAGCAGAAGTGTGAAAGGCCATGCCAAGAGTGTGGATTTGAGAGAGACAGACAGACTAGAAGAAGAAGAGAAGTATGGGAAAAGAAGAGGTAGTAGAGCAAAGATGATACAAAGAGAGAATTGAGAGGCAAGAGAAGGGGCAAAGAGTGAGCTCTGTTTGACAGGCACTTTTAAAGGGATCATATACCCCTTAGGTGATGTTGGACAGGGACCTGGCCACCAATAACCGCTTTGGTGGCAGAGGCAGACTATTGCTGCAGAAACTAAGAGGAACAGGGGAAAGAACAGATAGAGGCCTTGGATCTAAGATAAGATAAAGCTTGAAAATAGGGCACCCCCTTCCATCTATCGGATCACTGGCAGAATGTTTTAAAATTCCCATAAAATATTGGGATATTAGCTGGGCTTTGGTGGTGCATGCCTTTAATCCCAGCACTCGGGAGGCAGAGGCAGGCGGATCTCTGTGAGTTCGAGACCAGCCTGGTCTTCAAGAGCTAGGTCCAGGACAGCCTCCAAAGCCACAGAGAAACCCTGTCTCAAAAAACAACAACAACAACAAAATTAGGATATAGGGTGCTGGGAAACAGCCATTTGGATTGATATCTAAGGGGTATTTGGGTCTTCAATGACTCAAAGACATGAGTTTCTGCAATGTGGATTTCAGTACAGTTTACAAACAGTGAGAATGCTAATGAGTCTAAAATGTACTTTTTATAAACACAAAGAAATCTTTTTAGTTCCAGGAAGTCAAGTTGGATCCACCTCAAATAGGTCAGATGCACTCCAGCTAAGTACTGACAACAACAGCTTAAATCTTCACTTCTTCCCTGGTCTTAACATTCCCCTCCCTCAATTACCCTACACTTTAACCTCTGCTCTGCTAGCATCTTTCCAGGTCCCAAAGGCACCAGAAGGTTTTACAGAGTCTGTACAGCAGTGAAATAGCCAGATATTCCTGGACTTGGCCAGCACCCTAGCTTTCTCAGGTCCCCCCAAATGTGCCACCCCTACATCAGCAGGAAGCAGTTTCAGGAAACTCGGGGTCTTCAGTTCCTACCCTACTTGTGCTTCCTAACTCAATTTTCATGATAAAGAAAAAAGGAGGAATGTTAGCATTCAGGCATTATCCTGGCCTGGTCCTTGTCAACTGGCAGACTGCACTCACCAGTAATCAGGCAGAACTCTGACCTGCTCAGGGTACTGACAGTGTCATCAGCTATGTCAGTACAGTTACATACCCTCATAAAAAGTGGCCCCAACTGCATCCTCTCTTTCCACCTCTCCTTCCTCTCTTCTGTTGCTCCTGTCCACAGAGGCCAGTCTTTACCTTCCCCTCCCTCCTTTCCTATTCAATTCCCCCAATAAAAGACCCCCTATGAGCCTTGTCACATGATGGCATCTCTCTCTCTCTCTCTCTCTCTCTCTCTCTCTCTCTCTCTCGGAGCCTCTCTCTCTTTCTCCCACCATTTTAAAAAGTATAATGTAACTTCTATCCTCATTGAAATAATTGATCACTTTTACTAATAAAATTTGAAATTTTCATTCAACATTTTACATATATGAGTATCTTTGACTTCAGTAGTTGAAGTGATAGGTTCTTTTGTAAGAGTCACATTACCTTGTTTCTCATAGTTTATGTATTTCTGTAATATGATAGGCTTTGGATATATCTTCAAATTTTATTTGGTATGTCTACTTTTGAGAGTTCAATTCCTAGTACTACCCATAATGGAAACAACAAACTGTTGTAACCTGCATAAAATCACACTGCAGAAAATATAGAAGCCCGTTGATGTTACCAATGACTATGAAATGGAAAATGGAAAAACTAGTGTAGAATAATCAGTGAGGTTGAAAACCATTTCAGAAAAAATGTGATAAATAGGCAAACAAATAAAGGATATAGAAATAGAGTAATAACACAAAAGAATGAAGGTTAAATAAATAAAAAGGAAAAGTAAAGAGTAGAGTGGAATGTTGTAGGGGAACAAGAAAAGAAAAATAAGTTAAAAAAGAAAATGAAAAGAAACATTGCACAATAGTAGGAACTTCTAAAACAAATTAGATGAATATCAGAAGGAAAATAAAAATAAAACCATAAAAAGCTAGCATAGAATGCTACTGAAAATATACTAGAGAAAAGAGGGTCAACACAAGGAGGGGAGAGGAAAAGATACAGAAAAAAGTACCATCGAATATGACAATGCATGTAAACAAAATTAGATGAATGTGTACAGCAAAAGAAAAATATTCTTCTTAAATTATTATGGAAGAAAAACACTCACAGAAAGATATAATCAAATGAAAACAGAAAGAACCACACAGGTGAAAACAGATTAAGTGTTAAAAGTAGCTTCTGTCTACATGCATGGCCAACTTGATCTTGGGGGAGTTTTCTTTCCTATGTTTTATACTGCAGCTGGTTCTCTAGTGGCAAATGTGTCTGACTTCTGCTAAGCTGTCTTCACTTTGGAAACTTTCTTTCTCTGTTATACAAAGAGCCTCTGTTGGCTACACTCAGTTTTTCAGTATGTGAACTACACAGATTTGTATACCTGGAGATGGCCAATATTCTCGCTGTGGAGTGTCCCAATTGTGTTGGGCATGTGAGAAACAACCATAGAACTGAGATGTGTACAGGTGGGGGACCTGTCTTCATTAGTCACACTGCAGATATGTACATGTGGGGGATGTGACTTCATTAGTCACACTGCAGATGTGTACAGGTGGAGGAGCTGACTTCACTAATCACAATGCAGAGATGTGTACAGGTGGGGACCTGTCTTCATTAAACATACTGCTGATTTGTACTGGTGGAGGACATGTTTTCATTTAGTCACACTGCAGGAGGTATGTTAGGTATCCAGGAGACCTTTGGAGCTTCAGTGATCCAGGTTCTGTATCTGTGACTGACTGGGGACCCAAGATGTTGACAGACCTGCTGAACTCAGGATGAGGGTTACACAACTGCAAGTTTGCTCTCAGTTCAATGACATTTACTTCCAGAACTGGAGGAGTAAAATTACTTCTCCTGATGTACTTCACTTCCTGAGCCATAACTTCTGAAATCAGAATCATTTTGGCCCTTTCCAATTTGGTCCTCCATAACTGCTTCACAAGGCTGTCTCTTGCTGTAGGCCTGTGACATATTAAATTCAAAATAAATTAAATTCCTGTTTTCCCTCTAAGTTCTCATGGCTCCAGGATAGCTCAGTTTTAAAGAATAGGTTCTCTGTTGAGATGGTACCCAGCTATATACCCAAAGGACACTCAATCATACAACAATGACACTTGCTCAACTATGTTCATAACACCTTTAATTGTAATAGCTGGAACCTGGAAACAACCTAGATGTCCTTTAATTGAAAATGGGTAAAGAAAATGTGGGACATTGACACAATGGAATATTAGTCAGCTGTTAAAAACAAGGACAACAGGAAATTTGAAGGCAAATGGATGGAGCTAGAAAAAATCATCCTGCGTGAGGTAACCCAGACCAAGAAAGACAAACACAGTGTGTACTCATTTATAAGTGGATATTAGCTGTAAAATAAAGGATAACCATACTACAATCCACAGACCCAGAAAGATAAGGAGAGTTCATTGGGGGAAGGCCCAGATCTCCCTGAGAAGGAGAAATAGAAAAGATTTCATGATTAGACTGATGGCAGGTGGGGATGAGAACAGGAGACATCAGGTTGCAGGAGGGGAAGAGGGAGGGAGTGCTCATAGAGACTATTGGAAAGGGGGCATATTTTGGGGTGCAAGGGAATCTTCTGGGAGTCTACAAGGATGACTCCATCTAAGACTCCTAGTAATAGCATATATATGGCCTTAACTGGCCATCTCCTGTGACCAGGAAAGACTTCAAGTGGGAAGAGGGTGAAACCAACCCAGACATATAACTTTTGACCTACAATCTGTCCTGTATATGGGATGAGCTGGGATTGGTGCCTAGCCCAATTGGCACCAGAGTGGCTTCATACAGCAACTGATGGAAATAGATGCAGACCCACAACCAAACATTAGGTGGAGTTTGGGGAATCCTGCAGAAGAAATGGAGAAAGGCTTGTAGGAGCCAGAGGGGTCAAGGATATCACAAGAAAACTCACTAAATCAATTAACCTCGGCTCCTATGAGCTCACAGAGACTGAACCAACAATTAGGAAACCTGCAAGGGACTGACCTAGGCACTCTCATATATGTTACAACTGTGTAGCGTGGTCTTCTTGTGGGACTCCTCTAACAGTAGGAGCAAGGAATGTCTATGACACTTTTATTGGCTTTTGGGACCCTACTCCTCATACTTGGTTGCCTTGCCCAGTTTAATACATGGGGATGTGCTTAGTCTTACTGCAACTTGGTAGGCCATGTTTTGTTCATACTCAGGGGAGACCTGACCTTTCATAAACAAAAATGGAGGCGTGGATTGGGGAATGGAATCAGAAAGTGTGGGTGTGTATGTGTGTGTGGGGGCAAACAGAGAGGAGAAGAGGGAGGGGAACTTGGCCAGGATATAAAAAAAGATAGTGCCCAGCTTCTGCCATCTAAGTTATAGAGTTAGAAAATGTGGTCCCTCAGCATTATTGACCAATCTGCCAGAGGATCACTCTATCACTAATATTCGCCACTGTTTTTGAGGCTTGTGAGGGCTGTGTGCTTGTCCTGCATACAGAATTCTCCATTTCTTTCCACCAGAGCAACCAGGCTTACCTTTAGAGCAGTCTTCTGCTCATGTGCCCTTTAGTGGGGAACTCAACGGTTTGGTCTTCCTGGGAGTCCCCTGCCCTTTTCATGGCTTTTATTACTGCCTTTGTTATTTTTGTTGTTCTGCTTTCTCTCTAGAAAGTCTTTTGTATTTTTAAGAAATCATGATGCTTTTAACTAATATAGAAAATATCAGGCCAGGCGTTGGTGGTGCATGCCTTTAATCCCAGCACTCGGGAGGCAGAGGCAGGCGGATCTCTGTGAGTTCGAGACCAGCCTCGTCTACAAGAGCTAGTTCCAGGACAGCCTCCAAAGCCACAGAGAAACCCTGTCTCGAAAAACCAAAAAAAAAAAAAAAAAAGAAAAGAAAAGGTAATATTAGGAATTTTCAAATGCACTTTGGTTTTATTGATCTTCCTTTTCACCTCCTCCATTTTTCTACCCATTCATTTGTGTCCTGCTTCCAATAGTCCCCCCATTTTCATGTCATATATATGCAATGACCCTTCCGTTCTCAGCACTCCTAATGCTTTTTATTGTGAGTACTTATGCCCTCTTTCCACTTTCATCTCATACCCCACCTGTTTGTAGAAGCACTAAATATAAATATTGTATATAAACATTAAAATAGGATTTGCACATGAAAGACAATGCGTGATATATCATTCTGAGTCTTGGCTACCTAGCTTATTTATAATACAGTAGCTTCCAGAGCCATCCATTTTTTGCAAATGCCTTATTTTCTTTTTTCTGTACAGCTAAATAACATTCCACTGTGTGTATATTGCATGTATTCTTTTGACAATATTTTTATTCTTTGAGAATTTCATGCAATGCATTTTGAACATATTTTTGCTACCCTTCCTCACCTCTTCCCAAAACCACTCAGTCCACCCTTTCTTTCTTTACCACCCAACTTTGAGATTTCTTCTTCTTTTTTTAAACTCTTTCCACATTGAATTCACTTTGTATTATCCATCTAGTCAGTGGTAAGTGGTTAACCTACAAGGAATTATATCATTAAAGAAACCTGAGTCTCCTTCTCCTGTCAGCTATTTTGATAGCTGATATGTCAATAGCTCCTCAGCTTGTAGTGAGATTTAGTGCCAACTCCCCCTCCCCAATCCTCAGAATTTTTTCTAGCTTGAGTTTGTGCAGGATTTGTGAAGGCATTCATGATTGCAGTGAGTTCGTATGTACAGCTGCCCTGTTATGTTCAGAAAACAGTTTTCTTGGTGTTAATGATGGCCTCTGGATCATTTTTATATTTTAGTATTTCATACAATATATTTTGATCATATTCTTTCCCCTCCTTAAGCTTCTTCCAGATCCTCACTTCATAACCACCCAACTTCATTTTCTTTCTCTTTCAAAGCAAGCAGCCAAACAAAACAAAAATAATGAAAACAACACACCAATAAAAAAGAGTACATTTGTGTTGGCCAAGTACTACTGGCCTGCCCTGGAGTATAGGTGATATATCCAGTTACATACCATTGGAGAAAACTGATTCTACTTTTCCCAGCAGTAATCAGTTCTCCATTAGGGTTGGTACATTATATCCACCTTTCTCAGTGATATGCTTTGTCCAGTTTGAACCTGTGCAGGTCTTGTGTATGATGTCACAGTCAGTGAGTTCATGTGTATCAACTTTGTGAATTATATATGGAAAAATCTGTTTCCTTGATATCACTCACTGTCTCTTGCTCTTAAAGTCTCTCTGTACCCTCTTCTGTAAAGAGATTTGAGCCTTGAGGGAGGAATGTAGTAAGTCTGTCCCATTTAAGATGGAGCATGCTTCAGTCTCTTATGCATGTGGACCTGTCCTGGATCTCTGTGTAAATTGCCATCTACTGAAAGAAGAAGCCTCTCAAAATGAGGGTTGGGAGATTACCTGATATATGGATATAGCAATAAGTCACTATCCTCTCATCCATTGATAAGTAATATGTATTTAGGCTAATTCCATTTCTTTGCTGTTGTGAATACAGCAGTTATACACATGGAAGTGCAAGTATTTCTCACATACCAACAGCTTCTTATTCACTATATACTCCTACTACATTGTTTCCTATCCTTTTGTGACCCAACTGAAGATTGTGGTCATCTAAGTGTGAACAAGGTTGTGGAGTATAGACTCAGGTTGCTGAGTATTCCTTTGAGATATTTAATGCTTCTGTGTGTGTGTGTGTGTGTGTGTGTGTGTGTGTGTGTGTGTGTATGTATTCAGAAATTTGTAAGGGAAGGACTAAGGATAAGCAATGGCTATAAGTTAAAGTTCTGCAAATGTTTAGACATGCTTAGGGAAATCATTTGCTAAACTAATTACTTCTGTTTCTTTGGCATGGAGGGAGAATATGTCTCAAAAGCATTTTTGTTTGTTTGTTTAGCTTTTAGAGACAGGGTTTCTCTATAGCTTTGGAGCCTGTCCTGGAACTTGCTTTGTAGACCAGGCTGGCCTTGAACTCACATAGATTTGCCTGCCTTTGCCTCCTGAGTTGGAATTAAAGGCATGCATCACTATCATCGGGCTCCTTCAAAAGCTTTTATTAGACTATTAGATTGTTATGTTGGCCTCACAAGAAAAATATAAAACTATTGGGTTAATAGTCTACTAAACGTTAAAAATAAAATTAATATATTTTCTTTGTTTAAATTTTATTTAATTTGATTAACATTTTTTCATTTATTTTACATACCAAGCACAGTTTCTCCTGACTCCTCTTCTCCTGTTCCCTCCCCAGGACTTCTATAAACTCCTTCCCCATCCACTCCTCCTCTGTCTCCATTCCAAAAGGAGTAGCCTCCCATGGGCTTGAACAAAGCCTGACACATCAAGTTGAGGTAGGACCAAGGTCCCTCTTCCCCCACACCCTGCATTAGGACCTGGTGAGGTGATCCAAAATGAGCAACAGGTTCCCAAAAGCCAGCTAAGCATTTAAAGGCTTACAAAAATTACCTTCTGAGTTTCTGAATTGATTTTTAGAATACTCATTTTGAATAGCACTTCATAAATCAGGAGAAATAACACAGATTAAACACTGGTTTGCATCTTTGTGGATGCTTCTGCCATTGGCAATTAAAACTCAACACTTACAAGAAGACAGGATTGTAAGCTGGTAAATGGTAGAAAAAAAGAATCAATAAAAATAATTTTCTCTCATCTCAATTTCAACATATATGTAGAATAATTTGTATCAATTTCCTACAAGATTCTGGAGCATATTTTTATGTTTTCCTGGAATATGAGATGTTGTTTATGAATGATAACATCTTTCCAAGAATGAAATAGAAATGAGAATTCAATGTACTTATCTGGTTTTAATAAATTGTCAAAGATATGTTGTCTTTAGTAATAGAGATGAGTAAGGGATTCATTGAGTTATGTGTTTCTTTCTTTGCTACCTTGTGTGATGTTGTAGTAGCTCTCAGTCAGTAAAGCAAAATAAAAAGAAAGAAAGAAGATCCTGTGGTGTTTAGGAAAGATATTCTGATTAAAATAAGAAGTTAAGCCATTTTGGATGATGCAGATATTTCGCAGATATGGAGGAAGATAATGATCATGCATTCCACCAGATAATATTTTTGTATTTGAGTTCAGCTTTCATCTATTGAGTTAACTTCCAGAGATGCAGAAATGTATGATCCTGAAGATTGTCTATTCATGGCATCAACTATGTAATTGTTGCACCCTACATTTATGTAATGTACAACTTTTAAAACTCCATGTAGTGATTCCTTTTGACAATATTATAGAAGTCCCCTGAAATACAAAATAACTATGGGAATTAGAGCTCTCTAAATTGATGTAATTCTAATTATTAGCCATGTTTTTCTCACAAGAAATGTTGGGAAAAGAATTAATGTTCAGA
The DNA here is from genome assembly GCF_003668045.3 of Cricetulus griseus. Classification (NCBI taxonomy): domain Eukaryota; kingdom Metazoa; phylum Chordata; class Mammalia; order Rodentia; family Cricetidae; genus Cricetulus; species Cricetulus griseus. The sequence continues at coordinate 91,347,286 of NC_048604.1, forward strand.
AATTGTAATTATTTTCATTCTTTAGTTCGGTTGAATTTTTATATGCAGAATAGTAGAAATAGGAAACAAAACACCAAAAAGAATGATCTGTATAGATTTAAACTATTTCCTTATTCTCCATGTAATTTATATAGTATTTCTAATGTTTTTACAGACAAGGTTTAAAATGCCACACCATATGAATTATTAGCTGGGAGAAAAGGGTGTGGTGCACTGAAAAGTAGGTTAATATCATGCTAATATGGTCTCTGAAGACAGACATAGTATTGTGCCTTTAGTCCAAGTACTCAGGAGACAGAGACAGGTGGATCTCTGTAAGGTCATGGCCAGCCTGGTCTTAAATAGACATTTTCAGGCAAATTAGGGGTAACATGGCGAGACCTTGTTAAAAAACTGAAATTGTTCCTGAATTGACATTTATTGAGAAAATGATACTGAGTGACAAAACAAGTTCCTAAAAAACATATGAATGTATGATTTTTTAATGTTATGCAATTTTTCAATCAGCAATATATCAGTGATTTCATTCAATATACAAACATGATAATGTTTTGTGAGTCACTAGTAACTAGCACAATATATTCTCAGCATAAGCCCTGACATTTTTAAGAAGTAGAAATGTACTTACACATTCACATACCAGAATTCTGTTGACCATGTTATATTGCCAAAAATACAGCTAAAGTAAATGTATTTACCCTTCTTCCTAATTATTTTACACTGCTATATTGATAAATTTCTGATATTATGGTTTTATAAATTTGTAAATACTATAATTCCACTTGACAATTATATGGGCAATAACACTCTTTCATTTACCCATCTATCCTTTTCAGGGAACAAATAGCATAAAATTTGAAGAATGTATTTTTATTCACAGTACTCATTATACTACTAACTGATCTAGAAATTCAGGTCTTTGTTATCATGTTTTATTTTACAATGTCTCCATTGAGTATTTTCTTAAGGCACAAGAAACCCATTTATCATTAGATTATATGTTCTAGAATCAAAAATTCTCTGTGTTCTATATGCAGTAAGAATAAGATCTTCATTCTTTCTCAGTGCATTTTGGTCATCCAGAGGAGGGAAAGGTCAAGTGGAATAAACATGCTGCTTATGGTTTAGTAGTTGAGGGACATGCATAAGTTATCTAGGGATTTCCTTTAATCTTCTCCTAAGCTCTCTCTTTCACCAGTTTCCAGAAACTGACATAATTGTTCATTATTATTTGCCATATACTGTAGAGATCTCTGCTGAGATCACTACACATGGAATAGAAAAGTTTCTACCAAAGCTAGTCAGACAGACTCCCACTGTGGAGACCAAGGTGTCATTTCCTGGGACTAAAAGGTCATTGTTCTTCTTATTTATTTGTTCCCAGCAGGCTACTCTGCAGGTTACCTGGCAAATGCACTTTTCTTTCTTAGATCCAGTCTCAGTATACTCATAAATGACACTCTAAAAATGGCGTGTCACACATAATTGCCTGTGTCAGTTGCCAATTGATTTTGTGGGTGACTATTCAGCTGCTTTGATTGGGGTGTAGAGTACATGCTATCAAGGTTACTGCCTGATTTCTCCTTTGTGGTTATATATTGGATAGTGATCAGGCTTGGGTTGTCAGATTCAAAGACAAGTATGTTATATATTATGGCAGGAAAATACATTTATATATGGTTTTGTTTGTTTGTTTTTTGTTGTTGTTGTTTTTTCAAGACAGGCTTTCTCTATAGCTTTGGAGACTGTCCTGGAACTAGCTCTTGTAGACCACGCTGGTCTCGGAACCCACAGAGATCCACTTGCCTCTGCCTCCCAAGTGCTGGGATTAAAGGTGTGCAACACCACCACCCAGCACGTATGTTATTTTTTAAGCCAAGTACATAGCACATTGCAATAGAGAATCTGGAAAGAGAGATGAAATCCAATACAATACATTTTTCTGGCACTTGGTTGAATTTTGTTTTAGGAATAATGAAAGTTAGTCAGAGAATCTCCTGGAGGTCCCAGGCTATGAGTATTATTGGAAAAACAGGGATGGTAGAAGATATCCATTTAAAATAAATTGGTTATCAATATGAAAACTTGGTATCTAAGGTGAATCAAAATTTTTGGACCTCATTCTGGTATCACAATGAACTTGTGTTGTTATAATACTTTTTATACCCAAGACTTCGCAAAGGCCTCAACAACCTTTATATGGGTATTAGTGAGTGATGGAAATGTTGGGGAGTTAAGATAGATCCTATAGACCTGGAGGAATGGAGTTGCAAATAAGTGTTCTTAAGGCATAGAGAAATGCATTATGATACACATGTAGCCTTCAGGGATTTACAAATATGAGTTCATCACAGACCATTTAAAGGTCTTGATCAAAGCAAGAGTGCTAGAACTTAACCCACAATTTCTGATTTGGTTGTCTGACACTGGATGGTTTGCACTTCCACTACATCCAGAAATGATGTTCATTACCCACATGATCCATTACCCACAAGTTGTTAATTGCTGTAGTATATGGATATCATTTCCTCATTATTGGAACAATAGCAGAGTTGCTACTAGATTTTACTAAAAAGCAGACTCACTTATGGTTTTGATCTCGTTCTAACTAAAAGGCCCATAGAATAACAGTAAATGAATAAACATAAAATACAGAACATATTCTCAAATTTCTCAAAGAAAGTTGTGTATGCCATCAATAAAAGAGAAGGTAGAAGGTAGAGAATTGTAGAAGGTGGAAGGAACTTTTTATTTTTATTACAGATCCCATAGATGAATGGTTTAACAAGCACATTCATTACTTTTTAAATTTTTTATTTAAATTAGAAACAATCTTATTTTACATATCAATCCCAGTTCCCTCTCCCTCCCATTCTCCCATGCCCCCACCAACTCCCCCATTCCATCCCCCATCCACTCCCCAGGGAGGGTGAGACCTTCCATGAGAGATCATCAAAGTCTGTAAAGTCATTTGGGGCAGTGCCTAGGCCCTCCCCTATGTATCTATGCTAGGGAATATCCCTCCATGGGGAATGGGCTCCTGAAGTCCATTCCTGAACTAAGGATAAATACTGGTTCCACTGCCAGAGGCCCTATATCTGCCCAGGCCTCCTAGTTGACACCCACATTCAGGGGGCCTGGTTTCATCCTATGTTGGTACCCCAGCTGTCATACTGGGGTCTGTGAGCTTCCCCTTGTTCAGGTCAGCTATTTTTGTGGGTTTCCCCAACATGGTCTTGACTCCTTTGTTCATCACCCCTCCCTCTCTACAATTGGATTCTAGGAGTTTGGCTCAGTGTTTAGCTGTGGATCTCTGCTTCTGTTTCCATCAGCTACTGGATGAAGGCTGTGGGATGGCATTTTAGGTAGTCATCATTCTCATTAAAGGGGAAAAACATTTAAGGTAGCCTTTCCACTATTGTACAGATTCTTAGTTGGGGTCATATTTGTAGATCTCTAGACATTTCCCTAGTACCAGACATCTCTTTAAACCTATAATGGCTCCATCTATTAAGGTAGCTCTTTTCTTGCTCTCCTCTTGAAAACTAAGAGTAAATAATACCCCAAATTCCTTGACCATTGAAATGTGCTTTAATATTACATGCATGATGAACACATTTTTATTACTTCTATTTTATTTAATTTAGAAACAATCTTATTTTACATATCTATCCCACTTCCCTGTCCCTCCCATCTTCCCATGTCCCCCCAACAATCCCCCATCCCACACCCCAGGGAGGGTGAGGTCTTCCATGGGGGGGGAATCACATTTTTATTATGTTTCCAGTAAGGAATTTTTGGCTGAAATATCTGCCTGTTCTAGAAAAATAATCTTAAGATTTATGGTAGCAAACTAGTTGTTCATACCAGCAACAACAGACTTTTTCCCAGCTAAAGCACCCCCAGATTCTCAAAATAAGAATTTATAAGTTAGAGAGGTACTTTATTTTTATCCCATGCAAATTAAGTTCATTAGAGAGTCTTAGCCCAACCATGGAAGGCTGAGCTGGGTCTGAGGAAGGATAAGTGCTCTGCTTGCCCATTCCCCAGCCTCCCTAGAATGCTGGAGACAATCAGATGTAGCATGGAGTCTAGTCAAGCAGGAACTCATTTGTTGTCCCACAGCAAACATTTTTTTAAAGAAAAAAAAAGAGTGGGAAAACAACCAGCCAGTGGTTTTAAAGGTCAGCTTTTCACACACATAGGTGCCCTGTGCTTTACCTAGTAAACACGAGCTCTTCATTCAGTGACCTCATCTTGTTTGATCTAGGCAACCAATCATCTTTTTTTTTTTGTAAACAACTCAGGACTCGCCCATCTGACTTCCCCTCAGCACCATCTTTGACTGGCTTGTGTGCCCTACAGATTCTCCCTTTTTGTTTTTAGATTATGACCCACCTCATTTTGAAGTACAGGCCTCTGGCACCTCTGTAGAGGTTTACCTCTAATAGCACCTTGTCTAGGTTCACTCAAAAGGGAGATATCCTCAGGGCCGAGCCTATCACAATATACACGATGGGTCATCTGTTGGGTCTCTTAAGTCTTTGTTATGATTAGTCTGACCAGCCTATTGAAAAGGCAAGGCACAAAGACACAAATTAATGTTATTACTATAAGGAACCCAACAGGGTGGAGATTGCCTTATCCAGGAGTCTGTCCTCATTTTCTCATACCTCCATTGTGCAGAGTAGAAGGAGTCCACCCCACCACATTTGGATATGTCCATTGTTGTTTGATTGCACCTTAGGCATATGTAAAAGTCAGTGTCCCTTAAGGGTGCCCTATTGGAAACATGTGAGCAGCCCAGGGATTGGGGATCTGATACATGGGGCAGTTGGAACCCCCACAACACATTCAGATCATCCATGATGAAGAAAGTTCCAGTCTCCCACATCCCAAGAACCTTGGACCAGATTACAGAGGTTGAAGAAGAGTGTGGGCCATCAGGTCTGCCTCATTCGTGGTGCTGTTGAACATATCTCCATTGGTGGCATTGATCACCATCCATGTCATCTTTTGGAGATGATGAGGGTTCTGCTGAGTGATCACTGGAGCAGTCATCAGCAGCAGGAGTGTCAGAGCAGTCAGGAAGTAGTACATCATCTGAAATTTTTAAAGAACACAAGAGCTTCTCAAGGGTTTGAGGCCCTTGGATATGCTTAGGCATGATTGTATTGGGCCTCTTATTTCAGAAGATGAGCCTTGACCACCATTGTCACTTCCTTTCTGTGTTGGTCAACCTGTTCTTGATCATCCCCCTGCATTGTGGGAGTAAGCAGGGAGTTCAGATTTCTGTCTGGAAGCCAGATGGGCACTTCTCCCCCTATGGGGAAGACACATCCAAATCTCTTCCCATTGTAATTAATGAGTCTGGGCCCACCCATTGGGATGTTAGAGGGTCTTTCCATTTGACCTTAACTTGGGGTTTAGGTAACCCCAATGTTTTTGGAAAATCGATTTGGTTGCTCCCATAGAAAAATTCAAAATATTAATAGTAAATAAAGCCATCCTAGTTGTAAATGGGGGCTGATTCCCTCTTTTTGTTTTAAAGTTGTTCTTTATGACAGTGATGGTTTCTTTCTACAATTGCTTGTCCCTGAGGGTTGTTAGTGATTCCTGTAGTATGTTTGATGTGCCATCTATTGAAAAATTTTGCCATGGAATTACTGGCAAAACAAGGGTCCTTATCAGTCTTAACCTGTGTGGGTAATCCTAGGGTTTTGAAACATTGGAGGAAATGTTCGGTTTGCTTTTTTTTCTCTCCTGTATGTGCAGTGGCCCAACAGGCCCCTGAATAAGTGTCACTGGACACAAAAACATTCTTCAGTTTGCCAAAAGCTGGAAAATGAGTGATATCAGTCTGCAAGAGGGTATTGGGCTGTAGGCCTCTGGGGTTAACTCCTGGCGGCTGTAGAGGGGAAACTCTTAGATATGGTTGACATTATTTGTAAGTGTGAACTATCTTTTTTAGTTCTTTTATAGAAATCATTGGGAATCTTTTATGTAGTCCCCTCCAATAGGGTTAGTGCCTCTGGGGCTGTTGCCAGTCTATCTGCCCATTCATTGTCCTTAGTCAGGATCCCTGGGAGGCCAGGGTGCCCCCAAAGGTGTTGAAGGTAAATTGGTGCCTCTCGAACGTCCAAAAGGGCCTTAAGATCCATCATGAGGGAGGATATAGGGTTATTATTTAACCAAATGTGGGCTTGTTCGATATGGGGAAATAAATTAACCACATAGAGACTGTCTGAAAAAAGATTGCAAGGCTCAGAGGTGTCCTGTAATGCCAACGTCATAGCCAGCATTTCCTTATACTGTGCAGAACCTTGGCAGGGTTGAAATCTTTGGTGGCTTGGTGTTGCTTGGTATCCCCTAGCCTGCTCAAGGGGCCCCATCAGTGAAGATGCAAATTACTTCCAGGATGGGTTCAGATGGAAACAATGGAGGTATCTTAAGGGGTAGTCTCTGTAAAAGAGGAGCCCGTTTGGATGACTCATAGTGTCAATCAGCATTCCCCATAAATCATTCTAAGGTGAGAGCAAGGTGGGTTTTAACCCAAGCAAGCCACTCAACATTTGCCACCCGGAAGGGGAGGACAATGGTATGGCAGTCTAGCCCATGGTGTAGCTGGGACTGGATCCTGCCCTTTATGATGGCACCAGTGAGCTGATCTGCCTGAGAGTAGACCCCGCTGTATTCCTCCCAAAGATGTATGGATCCATTCCAATGCTTCCCCATCCTGAATTAGAACCACTCTAATCAGGAAGGCTCCAGTAAACAGCCAGAGGGACAAGGGTCTAGTCACCGAATACCTGCTTAGAAAGCATTTGTTCAAGGCCTTCTGTAAGACAAGGAGCATCTCACAGTGTTCCTTTGTCATAGTTATACTATCCTGAGGTGCCTTTTCCTTTAGCAGGGCATAGAGAGGTACCATGTCTTCTGTGGGGATTTGCACTCAGGGTCTCAGCCAATAAATCTCCCCTGGTAAGCACTGGAGCTAGGTCAGGGTCATAGATCCGGGCACCTCCAGAACAGGCTTTAGCATGCTAACCTGTGTCAGCGTGAGGCACGATGAAAGTACTTTGAAGGGGGGCACCTTTTGAATTTTTTCTGGGGCAACAGTAAAGCCTCCTTTTTTTAAGCAACTAGAAAACCTGTGTCACAAAGTCATCCACATATGCTGGATCCTGATGTCCCAAAATTAAACCATCCATATTAGCATATATTATTAAATCTGTTGACTTTAGGGTAGGCCTTAAGAGAGTAGCAAGATACTGTTGAAAGAAGGTCAGGCTATTAGCCATTCCCCATGGTAGAACTAACCATTTAAAACGTTGATCAGGTTTGGAATAATTTAGTGAAGGTAACAGAGAAGGCAAAGTTATCACAATCCTCTGGATGTAGCTTAGGTTTAGTCAGAGGTCACTTTCCACCCATATGGGTTTTTCTGGTGCCCATCTGATAGGTGGCACTTGGGGGCATAAGGTGGCCCTTATGATTGGTAGTATGCCCAGATAGACCTCTCAGCCTACTGTGACCCCCCTTTAGGTCCTTTCCTACCCTTTGTGCCTCTTCCTCCTCCAGGATATCCTCATAAAAAGCCCAATGATCTGTGGTTACAACAGCATTTATTTGACCTAGTATGGCCTGCCCCAGCCAATTAGCAGTAAGGCCTTTGACCACTAAGGGTGTATCTTTCCTTTGTCCCTGTCTGGGCTGGCCCAGAACTTTAAGGTCATTGTTTCTCTTGATTGGGAATTACCTCCCACCCCCAAAACAGAGGGCCCAGGTGCAAGCTCCCAGGTGGAAGGTTCTTCCTCCTACTGGGGTACCATCCTATCTGTCCCTGTGTCTACCAAACAGTGAAACTTCTTACCGCCTATAGAAATGGTCATTTTTGGGTGAAGTCCTTCAATCAAGGGGACATACCTGTGGGTTTGTGTTATTAAGGTATGAGACCTTCTAATACTACCTTTAGAGAGGCTTCCTCTCATTTTTAATGGACTGGAGGCTGTCCCTCCTCTAGTTTAAAGGCATCCCCTCCAGGTCAAATTTTGATCTACAGTCCTTCTTCCAATGGTATCCCTTCCTACACTGAGGGCATGGGGTAGAGGAGGGCGTAGCCCCTCCTGGCCTGTTAGTGTGTGGTGGGGTGTTGAGGACAGTCTCTTTTAAAATGTCCCTCCTGCCCACCTCTAAAGCGTGTCCCTTTTCCCAGTGGCCTTGAGAACCCTTGATCCAGATTTGCAGGGCCTGGGTGATAGCCTCTGTCATGGTGGTCATCTGTGCCTGTAAGGCCAGGACCAGAGACTGGGATTGCTATTGTTTGGTACCTATATCTTGGGAGGCTCTCACCCATCTGCTCAGGGAACTGTCTTTTAATCCCATGCAGGCCATTCTATGGTCCCTATTCATCCCTTCCCATACCAGCAGTGTGGTAAATTCCTCTCTGAGGTTTCCAGGAAGAAGCTTGCACTGAATGCTCTGTTGGATCTGGTCTGTAAACTCTGGCAAAGGCTCAATGGGCTTCTGCCTCATCCTAGCTATGGGAGACTCAGTAGGCCCAGCATCCAGTATAACCCAGGCATTCAACCCAGCCTGCCTCCTGATCCTGATACAGCCCAGGGATCCCTGCTTGCTGAACCCCAGTGGAATAACTCTCCCCCATTCCTGACAGAATAGCACAAAAGGGATGGGGGGCTTAGCTTGTTTATTTGCCTTAGTTCGTACCCTACATTCCTCCTTATGAAAGGCACACCATTTGATAAACTGAGAACTAGGGAGGACTGCCTTAGCAACATTCCAGTCAGTCCTTAGGGAAGCACAGATGATAGGTGATGTCCTGCAACAGGGTCCGTGCCCAAGGGGAATTAGGGTTATCTTCTGCCACAGGCTTGAGGAGCTAATTAAGATAATTGGCCTCCCAAGGATACCAGTCTAGAGGACTGCTGGGCCTGCCAGCCAAGTTTACCAGGTAGGCTTGGGAGGCCCTAGATGCATCCTCACATCCCTCCTTGAATGGTTCAGCCTCTGCAAAAACTGGGCCCCCAGGTCTTGACCTGCCATTGTCTGATGGACCACAGGGGTACAGATCCTGCAGATTTTCCCTGAGGGCGATATAGGGGGACCCAACCTCCTTGCTCCTGGGAGCATAAGGCAGGGGTCTGGAGTTATCTGGAGTGAATGGTTTGGCCCATTCCTCCTCCACTTCATCTTTGGTGGACCTCTCTGGTCCCTCTCCTTCTCCCTTCTTACTGAAAATAGTTGCTCATACTAAGGGTTTCACTTACCCTGAGAGACCACTTGGCCCTGGCCAAGATTTAGGTCCTTTTTGCCCCATGTTGGGCACCTGATGTAAGGTCTTAGACCAACCATGGAAGGTTGAGCCGGATCCAAGGAAGGCTAAGTGCACTGCTTGCCCATTCCCCAGCCTCCATGGAATCCTGGAGACAATCAGATGCAGCAGGGATTCTAGTCAAGCAGGAACTCATTTATTGCCCCACAGCAAGCACATTTTAAAGCAAAAAAAGGAAAGGAAAGGCAGAGCTGGAAAACAGCCAGAAAAATCATTGTAAAGGTCAGCCTATCATGCACCTAGGTGCCCTGTGCTTTACCTAGTGAGCAAGAGCTATTCATGCAGTGACATGATCTGGTATGATCTAGGCAAGCAATCATCTTCTTTTGTAAACAACTTAGGACTCACCCATCTGACTTCCCATTAGTGCCATCTTTGACTGGCTTGTGTACCCTACAGTTCAGGATTTACTATAATTTTGAAGACTAATAAACATTAGAAATACAGATGTGAAAATATCCCAATATTGAGTGTTAGCATTTAAAAGTAACTTGTAAGTCAATTAATTTGCTTTAAAAACATGACAGATAAGGGGATTCATCAAATTAAGAGGAATTTATGTATTTTCTAATAGATGGAGCTCAGGAACAAACAATGGCTTTACAATACTCAGCATTGTGAGATATGGCTTTCTTCTGTTTCAAGAATAGATTTGATAAATGATAGGTAATTGGGGGTTGCTAAATGGTTGTAAACTGGCACATATTTTCCTGAAGATGATGTATCAGACTCTAGAACAACTGAAAGTCATTACTGGTAAGTTTGGAATTGAATAGCTTGATCCCTTGTAAGTGATAAAGGAGACAATGTTCCAAAAGAGAACTAGTTGAAACAATTTGTGTAAAGAATGAGGCTAAGCAGAAACCTTAATAAAGTTTATAGTTTTATTCATTGAACAATTCAGTTATAATTAGTTCTTACCAGTTCAAACCAGTTATACATTGAATGGATGACTAAACAGTTGACAGTGGCACATGTAGGGACAAAAGTCAGAATTTAAAGGGAAGCTTGTATGTTGGAGAAATATCTAGAAAATGATGGTGAAAGAAGGTGTAAAATACACATCAAATAAGCAGAGTGGGGGGCAGGTGCCTAGATGCAAGAAAAAGAAGGATATGATATCTGTCATAATTAACTGCAATACAAGGAAGTTGCCTCCCACTCTCTGTGTGCTTACTTGAATGTCATTCTGGGGAGATGGTAGGGTAGATAAAGTGCCTGGCTGACAATTATGAAGACCTGAGTTTGGATCACCTGAACTTACATAAAAACATTAAATTAGGCATTACAGAGTAGTCTATACCACTGGTGTTGCTGGGATAGAAAGAGACTTGCTGGCAAGTCAGTCTTACCAAAGAGATTGAGTAACAGACCCCGTCTCAAAGACAATGTAGAGAGCCTTAGAGGAATACATCTGAGCAGAACTTTAACCTGCATGTGTGTGTACACACAGGCACACACACACACACACACACACACACACACACACACACACACACACACACACACAGAGAGAGAGAGAGAGAGAGAGAGAGAGAGAGAGAGAGAGAGAGAGAGAGAGAGAGAGTATACTTAGTACTCCTTAGAAAAAGTAAGACTTGTGAGGAAAGGATAAAACAGTGAACTTCATTAGGATAAATGGAACAAAACCTGAAGACAGTAGACAGAAGGATCTGTTTACCACCTGGTCCAGTGGATGTTTAGTCCCAAATAAATATACAGAGGCTATACTAATTACACACTCTTTGGCCAATAGCTCAGGCTTCTTATTGGCTGGCTCTTTCTTAATTATCAACCCATTTCTATTAAACTATATATTGTTACCAGGCTGTGACTTACCTGTAATGCTCTGGCATGTTATTCCTTTGACAGCTACATGATATCACTCTATGGCGACTGCTTCCCTGCCTTCCCTCTTCCAAGAGTTCTCAAAGTCTGGTAGCCTGTCCTATACTTTCTGTCTGGCTACTGGCCAATCAGCATTTATTCATCATCTGAGAGGAAAAACACATATTCACAGCATACATAAGGACACCCTCCATCAGAAGATGATTGAAAAATTCTCTTCAGGAATAATATGTAATGTTCCATGGATCATAAAGCTTTTTCTTACTGAGGACAAATAGTAAGAAATAGTTATGTTTAGGAAGAAGCCCCTGTTGTTAGTACTAACATACAATGGATGACAATTGGCCCTCTTTTGATAGTTGAATGATAATGCAGACAATATTCTTTACTACAATGAATTCAGAGAAGATGGCTCGGTCAGTGCATAAAGTAACTTATTGCCCAAGTCTGAAGACCCAAGTTTGATCCCTGGAGGCCTTGGGAAAAAGGTGATGGTGTGCATCTTTCATTCATTTTGGCACTCATATATAGGATGAGATGTGAATCTGATGGGAGACTTGCATAGAATCTCATGGGCAGCTAGCCTGTAGTATTTGGCATGGCAGAAACAGCAAGAGAGCTTCTGCCATGAAAAAGGTAAATGGGTACTGTCAGATTTTTTAGCTGCTTTCCTGGTACCTGACAGTATACCCACAGACCCACCTCAGCATGGTATTACTCCTTTTGTCCAATCCTTTTTGTCTTATCTCAGGAAATACTGGTTTCTGCTTATTCCCAGAGCAACACAAACTAAGAAAAAATCCATGCAGTAGAATTATGTGATTCAATAATGTACAAAGAAAAGAGAAACAAACTCCATCTTAAGTCCACATAAAAATTTTATGAAAAACATTCACGTATGTAGGCATCACACTAACATTTTAAATGTAATAAATATCTTAAAAGTTGTAGAATAGGACAGCTATGTGGAAAAAAGTATACTCCAAATAATTCCTGGATCAATGAGAAAATTGAATATGGTGGTAGCAAGAAAAAATGAAAATGTAAATATCAAATTAAAGTTTCAGCCAAAATATTAAATAAACTGTCTTTTCTGGATATGCTTAGCAACAGAAAATAAGAAATATTTTTAAAGGAACTATTTCAGCCTATGACAGTGAAATAAAACAAAAAACTAAAACAAAGGGAAAAATTTGTGGAGAAGGAAATGATGAACTTCGTTTCTCACATACTGAGCTCCATGAGCCAGTTGGACATCCATTTTGCAGATGTCTAGTGAGAGTTAATTCATTCATTTATACATGAGCTATTTGTTGAAAGCCATTGTGTGTCAGACATTGAATACAAAATGGTCTTTATCTTCAAAAATATTATTATGTAATGTGGGAAGGAAACAATGGACAGGCATAAACAATGCAATACTAAAAATGCCACCATGTTATACAGGTCTCCAGCTTGTGGTGTTGAATAGTGAGAGCAACTTGGAGAATGATATAGGGGCAATGGGAATTTATCTGGCTTTAGGAATGACCTTGACATCTGTTAATCATTAGTCTAATGTGTAGTGGCTGCAGAAGCTGTGGCAAATGAGCCTATTAGAAACACCCAAATTAGACAATCTGCAGAGAACAAGAGGAGATTTTACAATTGAGCTCTTTATCCCGATGTTAGCAGATCTCCAGCTATTGGATCAGGGATTGGGGCAGGACATAACACCAGATGGAGGTGATTGCCACTGCTAAGAAAATTTCTAAATTTCTGAATTTGGATTCATTCACATCAGACTCTGAGAAATTTTATATATATATATATATATATATATATATATATAATTTGTGTGTGTTTATTTATAAAATAGTGTATATAACATGGAAATTATTTACTCTATAACAATTTCATAGAATTTATATATCTGCAATCAGGATCTGATCATTGTTGTCTATGGATTTGAATGTAATTAATTTGGTTTATTATTTTTGTATTTCTCTGATATGAAATTTTATTTGTGTTTTAGTCAGTTGTGTCAAGGAAGTATAAGTTTTGTCTAACTTGGTCATGAATTAGCTAGTATTTTCTTTGGTTCATATGTTGGGGAAGTATATGCAGAAAGTTGATGCTTTTTAAAGAAAGTTTTTCCTATTACAGGTATACCTTTAGGATGTCTATTTTCTGCACTGTTTTTATATCCAGTATTTCTGACATGATTAATGAGTGTTGTTTCAAATGGCAGTTCCTGAAAGTCTCTCTTTAAATATCAATAACCACATATTCCATGCCATTTCTTAATTATAAATTCAATCTCTGTATATTTGGATTTCTTCTACATTAATAGATTTTTGGCATCTTTTAAGTAAAATTATGGGATTCTTTACATTTGAATGTGTAACAGACTATAAAGAAAAAACAGTGAATGACTGGGTTCATTAACATTCTCATTCAGATAAAGGTTTGGTGACATTTGTTGGCAACCTTTGTGGAAATACAGCAGTGACAAAGCAGACAGACTCTTCATTTTTATCAAGCATGATTTTCACTGAGATAATGGCCAAAATGGAAAGTGACCTTAATTTGTAACATGCTCCTGATGCTAAAATTATGTTTAAGAATTTGAATACATGCCACAGAAAAGAAGGTATTATTCTCTCTTGGGTCTTACAAGCAATTTTATGGGTAGCATAAGGCAATGAATTGGTTCCCATTTTTACTAGATGTCTTTATATGGACAAAATTTACTCTTTGGTTGTGAAGCTCTTCTACATTTTTTTCTTTAGTCTGGTTATACTGCACATTGTAAGGAGCACACTCACTTATGAATTACTGAACTAAGTGGAAAATTGAAGGTAAGTACTTAGACCTTTTAATTACCTAGCAATTGAGATACAGAAATGAGATGTCTTGAACTAGTAGACTTCTTGGGCTACTTTTTAACCACTCCCAGTTCTCAATAATATCACACTAAAGGTGTTAACCAATTGACAGATAATTGGGAAGTTGTTGCTCACAGATTTTGGCCATTGTAGATATAAATATGGTATTTGTTGAGGTTTCTATTTACATGCTTTTCTATTCTTAAGAAAAATAAAATGGAAAAAAGTTACCTGGTATGGGATAGTGCAAGGCCATAAGATGCATTCATGAATACAGATTTAGAGATTTAACACTGACATATGAATGACATTCTGAACACTCACTCAATAAAGAACCTATTCATATAACTTTAAACTTATTTTAGTATATATAATTCAGTACAGTTATTATAGAATTTAATAAAACACTATGCGAGAATTAAGAAAACATGTACAATTATGATGATACATATAACTGGGGGTGGCAATTCATAAGCTATTTTATGGATAGAATAGCCTAATGACAACACAGGATTATTTTTAAATCAGAAATATATACTTTTTCATTCATAGTGGCCAATATACTACTGTTTAATAATACTACTAAACATTTAAAAACTAAAAATGGGAATTGTAGCAGACAATCCCAGTTAATTGAGCAAATATTAAAGTTTAAGGCATATTATAGTTAGGCAGTTTTGAGAACTGAATAATCCTGAATGGAAGAGTTCCAAAGCAGGCTTTTCTGAATATACTTAACCTATTAATGTGGTTCTTGTCATGGCTGTCTTACATCAGTGTAAGTTTTGGTACTTTAATTTGTGAATCATTTAAGTTTATTTATAAAGGGGGATTTTTCTGCTGTATCTATCACAATAAGACTGACATAGGAGATATTATAATATGCTTACATCATATCTATACCGTGTCATATGCATCTGTAGCTTATAATATTTATATATGTGAAAGCTGAAAGGAACTGAGTCATGGAGAAAGGATGCAAATTTAAGTTATCTGACCATGAAAGCTGAAAATCATGGTGGACATTCAATAATATAACCTCAACACAAGCTTCAAACCATAAACTGCACTAAATACAACATGTACTAAAATAATTTTCAGTGGGAATAAAGAACTAACATGAAGGGATATGAAATATGACATAATGACATATATTTCCATGGTATTCTAGGAGAAAATGCATAATTTATTACTGAAGAAATTCGGATTTCAGTTATAAATCAACTTAAATGTGTCAATTTGGCTTTTGTCATTCAAATGTAATATAACAAATACTCCATTTCACATAGAGGGATACTCCCTGAGCCAAGACACACGGAGGTGGGCCTAGGCCCTATCCCAAAGGATATGATAGACTCTGGTGACCCCTTTATGGAAGGCTCACCCTCCCTGGGGAGCAGAAAGCATGTGATAGGTAGGGTTTTAGTTGGGGGTGTAGGGAGTGAGGGGAGGGAGAGGGAACTGGTATTGACATATAAAACAATCTTGTTTCTAATTCAAATAAAAAAGAATCAGAAAATATTTCATTAAATTCTCTATTAATATGTTACCAAATAGATATGATTATTTCGTTTATAAGAAATCATGCCATGAGAAAAGTTTTTGCTTTATTTCCTTTTGCAAGCACAATGAAATAATTTGTGAACATTATTTATATGCATAAATGTACAATAACAAAAGAAAAATGCTGATATAGCTAATGTTAGTGGAAGAAAGCAAAGGATCCTGGTTTTGGATAATAGTAATGTTTGCAGTTCTCAATATCTTAATGGGGGTGGACATAAAGTTTCTTATGATAAATGAAACTTTCACACTGGTTAATGCCTGAAATGGAAACATTTTTACTTTTTAATCACTATAGAAAGTAACAATCTTTCTTATGAATGATGATATCTGAGCTTTGACTTAGTACATTGGGCATTAATACCTATAGATCACATTGATTTTTTTCACAATCTTTTTTTATTTTTAGAGTCAGGGTTTCTCTGTGTAGCTTTGGAGCCTATCCTGGCACTCACTCTGTAGACCAGACTGGAATCAAAATCACAGAAATCCTTTTGCTTGTGCCTCCCAAGTGCTAGGATTAAAGGTGTGCACCACCAAAGGCTGGCCCCATTTTTTATTTAAATTAGAAACAAGATTGTTTTACATGGAAATCCCAGTTCCCTCTCCCTCCCCTCCTCCCCTGCCCCCCACTAGCTCCCTACCTATCCAATACCCTTTTTGCTCCCCAGGGAGAGTGAGGACCTTAAAATTCTGTCATATCCTTTTGGGATAGGGCCTAGGCCTTCCCCCATGTGTCCAGGCTGAGACAGTATCCCTCTGTGTGGAATGGGCTCCCAAAGTCCATTCCTATGCTAGGGATAAATACTGATCTACTACTAGAGGCCCCATAGATTTATGAGGCCTCCTCACTGACACCCATGTTCATGGGGTCTGGATCAGTCCTATGCTGGTTTCCCAGCTATCAGTCTGGGGTTTGTGAGCTCCCCCTTGTTCAGGTCAGCTGTTTCTGTGGGTTTCACAGCCTGGTCTTGACCCCTTTGCTCATCACTCCTCTGTCTCTGCAACTGAATTCTAGTTCAGTTCAGTGTTTAGCTGTGGGTGTCTGCTTCTACTTCCATCAGCTGCTGGATGAAGGCTCTAGGCTTCTTTAAGGCAAAGGACACAGTCAATAAGACAAAATGGCAGCCCACAGAATGGGAAAAGATCTTCACCAACCCCACATCTGACATTGGGCTGATCTCCAAAATTTAGAAAGAACTCAAGAAGCTAGTTTCCAAATGACCAAATAATCCAATTAAAAAGTGAAATTAAATAGAAAATTCTCAATAGAGGAATATAAACTGGCTGAAAGACACATAAGAATGTTCTCAATATCCTTTGCCGTCAGGGAAATGCAAATCAAAACAACTCTGAGATACCATCTTATTCCTGTTAGAGTGGCAAAAAAAAAAAAAAAAAACAATTGACAGTTTATGCTGGAGAGGATTGGAGAAAGGGGAACACTCCTCCACTGCTGGTGGGAGTGCCAACTGGCACAGCCATTTTGAAAATCAGTATGGTGATTCCTCAGGAAAATGGGAATTAGTTTACCACAAGATCGAGCAATTCCACTCTTAGGCATATACTCAAAAGAAATACATTCCTACAACAAGGATATCTGTTCAACTATGTTCATAGCAGCATTATTTTAATCGCCAGAACCTAGAAGCAACCTAGATGGCCCTCAACTCAAGAATGTTAAAGAAAATGTGGTACATTTACACAATGGAGTACTACTCAGCAGGAAAAAACACATTGCTTTTTACTTATAGTAGCATTTGGCAGTGCATTACAAAACTCTTGAACCTTTGACCTGGTGTGTATACTATTGGGAACTTATTCAAATCAAAAACCTCAAAACTAGATTTTATAGATGTTTTCTAAGGCTTCTTCAATCTATGACACTTCCACTCAGAGACCATGTACAAACATCAAAATTATAGACATATAAAGAATATTGTTCCATAGAATTATGTTTTCCATTGAATTCAAAATACCTAAAACTGCATGAGTTTTAGGTAAAAATCAGTGAAAATAAACTATATATTTAATTTAAGTAGTTTTGAAGTTATAGAAATAAAACATAATACTCATCAGAAATTTTGTGTTACTTGTTTTTATGAAAATTCATCTTACCAGATAGCTCCAGGGAAGCAAGGCTATTTCATTACATATATCCATACTGATACTTCTTTTTTGATCTTAAAAATATCTGTTCCTCTGGAGAACAGCTAGTCAGTTTAGAACCTCAAATTTCAAAACTTAATGTGTTTCAAAATGCTATGTTCTACTAATAAAATTTAAGTCTGTATTTTCTTTTTCTTCAGACTCAGGAGAAATCTGAAAGAGGTTTTGATTAAATAAAATTGTGCTTTATTTTTCTACATGTAGCTAAGACTTAAAGTTCTATGTCTCTAAACCTCATATTTGGGTCTAAGGCAAATGGTAGCACTTACTCATCCTCCCTCCCCCTTACACACAAGAGTCTAATGTAATTTTGGGATTCATCAGTTGTGATAATTCCTGTGTCACTAATAACTATATCAAAGATAATTTGGTTGGAGTAACTCTGACAAATTCTAATAAATATGAAAACCAATAATATGGATGATTTCTTTAGAAGGCTGTTATTGAAGGGAGCCATTTATCTACAGGTAGTTCACAATAAAATGAATCATTTGCACATATCATAGTAGTATATTACAAAAATAAAAAATTTAACAATAGCCATGTTTACAGAAAGATACTCTTTTTTTCTTTATATATATGTATGTATGTATATATATATATATATATATGTATATATTTCTAAAATTTTTCACAGAATATATATTCTTTCTTTTTTCTTCCAAGATCCTCCCCACTTCCTTACCCACCAAGTTTCATTAAAAAATCTCAATGGATGATATATTGTGATATTCAGTAGACAATGTTTATTTGCTGGAAAAGAAGGGGGTGAGGAGGACATGAGGAAGCGGGAAGGTTGAGTTGGGGAAGAATAGAGGAGAGCAAGATAAGAGATACCATAAGAGAGGGAGCCATTATAGGTTTAAAGAGAAATTAGGCACTAGGAAAATGTCTGGAGATCTACAAGGTGACACCGACTAACAATCTAAGCAACAGAGGAGAGGCTACCTTAGATGCCTTCCCCTGATAATGAGATTGATGACTTACTTATATGCCATCCTAGAGCCTTCATCTAGCAGCTGAAAGAAAAAGAAGCAGACACCCACAGCTATACACTTAACTGAACTAGAATTCAGTTGCAGAGACAGAGGAGTGATGAGCAAAGGGGTCAAGACCAGGCTGGTGAAACCCACAGAAACAGCTGACCTGAACAAGGGGGAGCTCATGGACTACAGACTGATAGCTGGGAAACTGGCATGGGACTGATCCAGACCCCAGGAACGTGGGTATCAGTGAGGAGGCCTCAGAAATCTATGGGGCCTCTAGATCAGTACTTATCCCTAGCATAGGAATGGACTTTGGGAGCCCATTCCACATAGAGAATACTCCATGAGCCTAGGCACACAGGGGTGGGCCTAGGCCCTATCACAAAAGATATGACAGACTCTGAAGATCCTCTATGGAAGGCCTCACCCCCCTGGGCATCAGAAAATGTATGGAATAGGTAGGGTGATAGTTGCAGGGAGGGGGCAGGGTTGGAGGGGAGTGAGAAGGAACTGGGTTTGACATGTAAAACAATCTTGTTTCTAATTTAAATTTAAAAATGGAGAAAAAACAAAATCAACATAAAAAACCCAAGGTACGCATACATATTCATGTATGTATATACATATACACATGTATTTATGAATTTGATTACAAATACACACTTCAAATAGAGTACCAGGGAATCTTTAGTACACATCAAAAGTCCTACTAGTTTGGCAATTATGTGGCATGCTTTATTTGAATCCAATCATTCTCATGGCAACTCCATATATGTGTATATGGCCTACTGAAATTTCCTGTCTGAGTTATCTTGCTTGAACCTTGTGCTACTATTTTTGCACATCAGATAGTAAACTTGCTGAGAGCTAGAATTCTTATATATGTGTATTCAAGTTTCCTATAGCACTTAATGCTTTCCTAACGAATACCAATACCTATAGTTCAAATATTTTCTGCCATTATTGAGGGAACTTTAGAATGCTATTTTAGATATTATATACATATTATGAATAAAACAACATATTTTCTCTTTAAAAACATTGAAATATTATTCAGTACTACCTGTCACCTATCTGGGTGGTGGGAACATGCTTTTAATCCCAACACTTGGGATGCAAAGGCAGGCAGATCTCTGTGAGTTCAAGGCCAACCTGCACTACAGAGTGTGTTCTAGGACAGTCTCCAAAGCAATACAGAGACACCCTGTCTTGAAAAACAAACAAACAAAAAACTACCCACCACCAAGTTGAAATACATTTAAAAAATTGCTTAACTATTTAGTTTAGCCAGTTTTTACACCTAAGAGTTTTGCAGTATTCATCTTTTCTCTATAAACTGGAAAATTCATTCAACAGCTGAAGGCAATAGCTTGAATTTCACTTTTGATAAACTATTTCCCACTTCCTAATTGCCTACTTAGTATCTTGTCGGATGAATGAATTAAGATTTTACAGCATATAAAAAGACTCTGAAAAAAATTGTGTATCACATGCATGGCATATATGACATTATATAGTATATGTCTTGTGTTATATTTGATATATAACATATATAGCCAGATGATATATAACACAATGTGATTATATGTAATATGTAGTACTTTATAAGTGTATAGTATATGTAATATGCATATGTATATATTATATAATTATAATACATTGAATATCACATTTGGTGATATCATATATATTTTCCATTGTATCTGTTGACATAGTGGCAGAATTCACAAAATATATATTTATCTTAAGAATTTAGCTAGGCATTTATTCTCAGCTGGGTGTGTTGATGTGAAGGACTGTCTGATATAAAGAAGGACAAATGATCCACATTGAATGAAGACATATTTACTGCATTGATGATAGTATAAGAAACACATTTTCTTTCTCTTGCATTATTTAACAATGTTTGCCTCCTGCAGTTTTAATTTTGGTTAAATTATGACTGTGACAACTCTGTAAGAGATGTCTTCACTTTTGTGACTCTACAAAAAAATGATAGTGTCTGTAGTATATTAATTAATGTGATGTCAACCACTGGAAGAAAAATTACAAATCTCAGTTCTTTGACGTAATAAAATACTGATAATTCATTAGCAGGCAGTTTTAGTCTTTCAGGTGATGGGGATACCTGGACACTTTCTGGTGTGTGATTCTATTCTCTTTCATGCTTTCCTTTTAAGATAATATATAAAAGATGAGTGGATAAGGAATGTCACATATAGGATGCCCTTTGAGTAACAAGCTTAGACATAGCATATGTTTCTCATAATAGTTTCTTGGAAGTTGATGACCAGGCCAACCTGCAAGGAAATACAATGCAACTCAATGTCAATGAAGAAAGAGAACTATGGGTGGTAATCAACTAGCTGTTTCTCTAGGACAGGGCAGCACATTTCCATTTGAAGTCAAGGATGAATCACAAAGTTTATAACCTTTGCAAGAAAAACTCCAATGGGACCAGAATTCTGGCTGAGTCACATTACTCTGCTACTTAGTGAAATGCAATTGTATGACAAAGATTAATGTTCATGAGATGCTGGCAAGTAGAATAAGAGACAAAGTCATTTGGAGCTGTTCAAATAAATAGCATAAGGTGATCTGTGGAAATGCTTCCCTATTATTTGCCTATAAATCAATGCAAATAAATAGGTTCTGAGTAGTATGCTCACTATAAGAATACTCATGGAACTACCCATCCCATTAAAGTTCTCCATATCTAAACTTGAACCAAATATCTGAAATATAATTTTAAGGTAGCAGTGTGTCATTATGGCAAGGCAATGGTTATGTTGACCATGTGTACTCCAGTCAAACAGTCAAATGGGCACAGGGTTGGTTGCTCAATAATAATGTGAAAGTTTTGTTACACATGGTTAAAAATACAAAACAGTTCCAAACTGAAGAGGTGAGATCTCTGACCATTGACTATATGCTGGCAAACAAAGCACCCAAGATACTCTGAATCTTAGAATGGCATTAATCCATACATGAGCTGTCCCTGCCATACTGAGGTAAACCTGAGTTAAAAGGAACAAAATCATTCCTGAACCAGAAGAGGAGTCTGACTAGAAGAAACTGAAGAAAGAGTTGAATAACTATCTTAAAATAGATGCATATAAAAGGGAGAGGAAAAAACAACCTGTTCTGAAATTCAAGTCTGGTTTTCAGAAAATAGGAATTTATTGAAAGGTACAATAGGATTTCTCTATCTCAACAAAATACCTGAGGAAAAACTTTCTGTCCAACTTGTCTCAGAAGGGCAGTTGTGTTAAATGATACTGAGTCAGGGCTTCTTCAATACAATGTGTGCTTTTAGCTTCCTGCCTCACTACCTCTGAGTTACCTTATTACCTTCTAAGACCATTTTAAAATTTAACATATTGTAGCTAAGATATTTTTGATTGACTATTATCTGTTTCTTTTTACCATCTTGTAAACATAGTTACTTATTTTACTGCAGTTTTTAAGGCCCTGGTATAAATACAAAAGCATTTTGTATTTGGGTGATGCTAAATGAGGGGAAATTGCTTTATAGGCAGTTGGCCAGGACATTCCAGTTTGATTTATATCTCCCATTATTATTGTGAAGCAGTCATTACATATAGGCCCAATTTAATGGGATTTCAATTTCTAGAAGAATGACCATATAATGTCCATGTTCAACATGGAACTGGATCATCACACAGTGTCAAAAGCATCTTTATGCTTGTTTACTTCCAGTACTAGCAACTCATTTCAGTTTCTCAATACCAACATGATTCTTCCATGCATAAAATACAATCAGAGTAAAAGTTCTGTAGGACTTGTGGTGTAGAAGAAATCACAGCAGAGATTATACTCTTAGGTGAACTAATTGTGACAGCCCCATTGGAGTTCCTGAATTCCGAGGAACATGAGAAAAGCAAGAAATGCCTACAGAATTGAGGAGAATAGGGATGGAGGGAGAGAGGATTGTGCTTTTGTCTTCCAGAATACTATTAAGAAATGGCTACTTCTTTAAAAATTGGCCAAAGTGGGGGAAAACCAAAACAAACAATTACCTCCGTCCCACTATGACACAAGCAAAAAACAAACTATAAGACCCCCCCCCTGGAAGCTCAAGCCTCCAGGATCTTTTCCCAGAACAGCGGGCACCCCAATCACCATGTGGAGGTGGAAACTTGATGCAAACAGCAAGAGGCTTTAATGAAAGTTGGACATTTGTACAAATGGGATCTCTCAGCATGCAGGCTAGAGAGCAGCTCCGTCTCCCAGGCACAGGCGTTTTTAATGGCAAAACCCACAAGCATAGGGAGGGGCCTCAACTATCTGTCTGTTGAGTATATGACCAGAGTCATGGGTTCCTAGGAGGCCCTTTGTCTTGAAGGGAGGGCTGGGAATCAGATGACCTCCTGAACCACTAGTTGTAAAACCTGCATATCTCAGGATGTGCTAACTAATCTTGCCTGAGCAAGTGGTAGCTATCTCTTTGTTTCATAGGGACCCTTAATTTTTAATTATTGGCTGGTGGGGCAATCTGTTTCCTTCATGAGCTCCTCAGGGAGGGTGGCCATCTGGGAATTCTTGGTACTCAGTCATCTTATGGCCTTGTAATGGAGTAATTGCTGGTGCCTGGTAATTCCAGGCACTAAGTCATTGTAGTGGCCTTAGTCAGTTTCTGTGTTAGGCCGCCCTACATTCCATTTGGAGAGTTTCCTTATCTGGGCTATATTTCTTTGCTAATTTTTAAGTCTTTCAAAACAAGCAAACAAAAACAAAATACCAAGAAAGGATTCTGTGATCTTAACCATTTTTCTTAATGAACAGAGTTAATCATGATAAAGCAAGAAATCAGTATTAAAAGAAATCATTTTGAAACATGCAGTTATAAGCTGTTTTTGCTAAAATGCACTGATTGCTCAAGGCAATGAGATGCAGTACCACAACTGGATCTGCATCATCTGACACTAAGAAAACAAAGAAACAAACCCCGAGTGGAGTCTTTAGATTGTACTTAATTAAGAGAGCCAGCAATCTGCAAAGGCAGTGGGCTAGTATCCCAACTACTAAAGATAGTTGTTGTACATCTTTTCTTTAACCATCATATGATATGGGGGGGGGGTAAACAAAGACAATCAATTATTCCAAAGTTTAGCCTTTCTCCATGGTTATATGGTTAGCCTTGCTATAGACATTCATGGTCTGGGTTTTTTTTTACCTTTATTGTCTTTACTCTCTGTGTAGGAGGTATGTTTAAATACATCAAGGTTTCTATGTTTTGTGCTCTCCTTGAGCTCTCCCTTTGGATGATAACTATAGTGAAGGTTAACTTGGAACAAACAATTGGAAATGTGTAGAATGATTTACACAAAACGAAGTAAAAATGTGTGCTTGTGATATAGAGTACAAAGTGACCCTGTCAAGATGAAATCCACAGCTTTTACTTTCTGTGTCTCCTCTTGTGTCAACTGGACAAGAACTCAGTACAATTAAACAGTCCTTGTCCTGGAGTGGATCCCAGCCATCATTGTCCTATCATTGTCTGAGCTGTAGTTTGTCTATAAAGGTGTTCCAATAAGTTGTTAATTTGTTAATCTTATAATTGCTGAGGGTACAGCCTCACACTTTTGTGTATGGTCCTCATCAGGTAGAGGTGTACCTAGCCTGCCTGTTTTTGTTTTTCCTGTAATTCAGGGAGACTAAAGAGGAAAAGCAAAGTATGATAACTTATTTCTGTTCCTTCAAAGCCCACATGGAAGGCATGAACCTTGATTTTGTTACCTTATGTACTCAATTAAGAAGTCAATGGCAAACAACAGCTTCTAAGTAATGTTTAAACTAGCGCATTCCTAGACTTCATTTCTCCGTATGTGAGGCTTTGAATAAAGAAAAGAATTAGGACAGTTTTGTATTGTCAACAGCTACCTGAATTTATTTGTTCTACCTTGTCAAGCAAGTTTTCAGATGGGCATACATAAACAGATTTTCCCAAAGAAGTGCATTAGTTTCTAACATGTTTAGAAAAATACTACTTGGAATTGCTTAAAGTAATTGGGAATATTTTTCTAAAGAAGAATTGATATTTGATAGGTACCTATAAACATTTTAGACATTCAAATTCATCAATATCTTTGATAGTAAATATGTGCCATGTCCTGGAAATGAGATAACTTAACATATACAGGAGAGAAAAAAAAATCTTACAAGTAGATATTTTGCCCTCCAAAGAGTGTTTGTTACTGATACCAAGTTTTGACCATTTCAATCATGTAAGTTTTAGATCAACAAAGAGAAACTTATTTTAAATAAGAAAATGCTGTTACAATGTTCATTTACATTCTCTGACATTCTAGAAATACTCAAATGATATCTGCCTGGTTATTTTTCCTATATCTTTTTTTTAAATTTATTTATTAGTTCTAGTTAGGGAACAAGCTTGTTTCACATGTAAGACCCTTTTCCCTCTCCCTCCCCTCACCCTCATCCCTCCTCCCCCACCCGCAGCCTACCCGTGGCCCCATCCACCCACAACTACCCAGGCAGGGTAGGACCCTCAACGGGGGCTCTGCAAAGTCCACCAAATCTTCCTGTGCTGGTCCTGGGCCCTTCCCCATGTGTCCAGGGCCAGAGTGTAACCCTTCACGTGGGATGGGCTCTCAAAGTCCCTTCTTACACCAGGGAAAAATACTAATCCACCATCAGAGGCTCCCTGGAGTACAGAGGACTCTTTATTGACATCCATATTCAGGGGTCTGGATCAGTCTTGTACTGGCCTCCCCAACAGCATCTGGGGTCGATGTGCTCTCCCTTGTTCAGGCCAATTGTTCCTGTGGGTTTCTCCAACCTGGTACAGACCCCTTCGCTCTTCATTCTTCCCTCTCTTCAACTAGATTCCAGATTTCAGCTCAGTGTATTTCTATGGATGTCTGTCTCTGCTTCCATCAGCCACTGGATGAGGGTTCTAGGATGGCATAAAGAGTAGTCATCAATCTCATTTCAGGTGAAGGGCTTTTAGGTTATCCTCTCCACCATTGCCTGGATTGTCAGATCGTGTCATCCTTGTAAGTCTCTGGAGATCTTCCTGGTTCCAGATCTTTTCTCGGACCTATAGTGGCTCCCTCTGATATGGTATCTCTCATCCTGCTCTCTCTCCTTTATTCTTCCCCCAACTCAACATTTCTGCCCCTCCATTTCCTCTCCTCTACTCCTCTTCTCTTGCTCTTATTGTAGCAGCTCCCTCCCCCCTACCTTCATGCTCCCAATTAGTTCAGGAGTTCATGCCACTTCCATTCCTGGGGACCATTTATCCCTTAGAATCCTGCATGTTTCTTAGTTTCTTTGGTGAAGAGGATTATAGGCTAGTAATCCTGTGCTCTGTGTCTAAAATTCATATATGAGTGAGTACATACCATGTTTGTCTTTTTGTGACTGGGTTACCTCACTCAGGATGGTTTCTTCTAGCTCCATCCGTTTGCCTGCAAATTTCAAGATTCCATTGCTTTTTTTCTGCTGAGTAGTACTCCATTGTATAAATGTACCACATTTCCTTAATCCATTCTTCAGTTGAGGGGCATCTAGGTTGCTTCCAGGTTCTGGCTATTACAAACAATGCTGCTATGAACATGGTTGAACATATGTCCTTGTTGTATGAACATGCACTATTTGGGTATATACCCAAGAGAGGAATGGCTGGATCTTGAGGTAGACTGATTCCCATTTTTCTGAGCAACCGCCATACTGATTTCCAGAGTGGTCTTACAAGTTTGCACTCCCACCAGCAATGGAGGAGTGTTCCTTTTTCTCCACATCCTCTCCAGCATAGATTGTCATTGGTATTTTTGATTTTAGCCATTCTGACAGGTGTGAGGTGGTATCTCAGAGTTGTTTTGAGTTGCATTTCTCTGATGGCCAGTGATTTTGAGCACTTTCTTAAGTGTCTTTCAGCCATTTCAGATTCCTCTGTTGAGAATTCTCTATTTAGTTCTGCACCCCACTTTTTAATTTCATTGTTTGGTGTTTTGGTGGCTAGCTTCTTGAGCTCCTTATATATTTTGGAAATCAGTCCTCTGTCAGATGTGGGATCGGTGAAGATCTTTTCCTATTCTGTGGGTGGTCATTTTGTCCTACTGACTGTTTCCTTTGCCTTGCAGAAGCTTCTCAGTTTCAGGAGGTCCCATTTATTAATTACAGACCTCAATGTCTGTGCTACTGGATAAAAAACCTAGGATAGCCAAAACAACTCTTTACAATAAAGGATCTTCTGGAGGCATCACCATCCCCGACTTCAAGCTCTACTATAGAGCCATAGTTCTGAAAACAGCTTGGTATTGGCACAAAAATAGACAGATAGAACAATGGAATTGAATTGAAAACCCTGATATTTTCCTATATCTTATAGGAGATTTTATTTATTTACAAAAGAGAGAGGGGAAACTGTAGTTGGTATGGAAAATAAATGAAAAAATGATAAAAAAGAAAAATTGAATACAAGTCCAGTTACCTATATATTTCTAAATCTAGAATGTTAAAAATCTAGGTATTTGCAAGTTTAGTGTAGATGATGTCATATGCTATCAAATACAGTAATTCTAAGACAATACTTAGAAAACGTCACAGTTTTCCTACTGTCAGCAGTGAATGCTTAATCAGATTTTCTGCATGCCATTCTGTCACCCTCAGGTGAATACAGTATTTCAGCTGAAAAGAGATTAGATTAACTATTGTTAAAATTCTTTACAAGGATGTGGAGGAGGTTCAAACCTTGATTTACAGTCCAGTCTCCTTAGCATCAAAATAATGAGTGACAGAGTGGGAAAAAAGGTGCCTTAAAAACTCCATTCATTCTCTAATTAGAGATATATTTTTCTTTACATGGGAAAGAAAACTGCTAATAATAA
Source organism: Cricetulus griseus (assembly GCF_003668045.3). Taxonomy (NCBI): domain Eukaryota; kingdom Metazoa; phylum Chordata; class Mammalia; order Rodentia; family Cricetidae; genus Cricetulus; species Cricetulus griseus. Next base: position 91,374,947 of record NC_048604.1, read on the forward strand.
TGATACCATAAGAAGTGTCTAGTTCCTCCAAACTCAAATGGCACAAAAGTTGCCCCTTAGTTGAAAATAGTAAGCATTTTTACCATTATTTTTAAAGAAACTTCAGGGGTCAAGGATGGATGTAGGATATGACTGAAAAGAAAAAAAACATATAATTAGAGAAATATTTCAGTAGAGAGTGTGTTTTGGTGCTTATTTCCTTTATATTGCAGAGGAACATAGCAGAAAACAGATGACCAACTACAGAGCTATTGAGAAGGTTTCTTCTTTAATTTCCTTTATGAATTGGCAAGGTTAAGGGAATCAATAAATGATAGTAAAGTACTTGGCACTGATAACATCAAAAAGCCATGGTCACATCTTGGTCTAAAAGAAAAGAGGGTGAAGCTGGTATTAGAAGTTAGTGAGAAAGATATGAATGCCTAAGGGCCTCTGTAATAGCATCTAAAGTCCCAGATACATGAATTCAGAGAGTAAGTAGGAGAATAAACTCTCCAAATTTTTGCTATATTTGTATGATATCCTGTTGATGCTTCCTGCTAGCCAGAGGGCAAGGAAGGTATGAGGCAATTCATCAAGGTCAATGTCTTAGTACAGCAAGTCTTTTTGAGTCTCACTCTCCTGCCTAAAACTTACAAATAATTTTCGGTTGAACTCAAGGTAAAATCTCAAGCATTGGGACTATAAGAGCATACAGTATGAATAAATGCTATTCAAATAAGGTGTAAAATGGTCATCCATGGCACAGAGGAGATAGCTCAGTGAGGAAAGTGTTTCCTTTGGAAGCCTGAGAACCAGAAGTCTGTCTCCAGCACCCATGTAAAACAACCAGGGTTGGTAATGCAAGCTTGCAATACCTGTTCTAGGGTAGGTAGAGACAGGTAGGGCACTAGATCTCGCTGACGCAAGCCCAATGGATGAGGTAAGCCCCAAATCCTAGTGAGAGACTTAGTCTCAAAAAAAGAAAGTGATGCTGATGAGATGTCCATAGGGGAAAGTCAATTGCCACTCAGGGCAATGATCTGATTTCAATCCTTGAGACTCACATGATGGTAAGAAGTTACTCCTGAAAATTGTCCTCTGACTTCTACATGTGCACTGTGGCTTGTGGGTGCTCTCCTCCCACAAATAAATCAATACAATAAAAATATTTTTTTAAAGTGACATGTCGAGTACCAAGAAGTTTGCTATGGACATGTATACATATTGCCAATGACAAATGGACTCAATAGGTTATATATACACTTAACAATAATGATTTTAAAAAGAGGACAAGAATTTGCTGTGGTTACATGGGAGTAGTTCTATGGGAGGAGGGAGTGTTAAGAATGATGCAGATTCAGTTATCATGTATGAGTTACTCAAAGGAAATTATTAAAAAGAGAAAACAAAATAGATGAGTTTTGAAGAATAAGATGCAAGGTTGACATCTTTGCATCCACATATTACAACATATAAGCATATTCACCTGTACACACATACATGTACACACTCATATCTATTTCCAAATTTTAATGTTTAATTGTATATGTGGTAAAAATTCAGGTAGACTATTGAGACAATTGTAGCAAATGATTATAGTTGTATGGAGACAGTAAGTACATTTTAGATTCCTGAGACATTAGAAAAGTTGGTATCCTTGTTAAGTTATCCAGAATGATTTCAGAATAATTATATAGACTTTAAATTACAAACAATGGAAAAGAAAAAAAACATGAGGAAAAAAAGCATATTAGCATCTTTAAAGGAAAAACATGGCAACAGAGGTTTGCAAGAAATAGAAAACCAGGAAAAATAGTAAGAAAAATATGAAAGCTTACCATTTGAATATGTATGTATATGTGCATCATAACATATGTTAGTAAATAGACTGATATTTCCAAATAGCAGACAACTGTAATTATTTTAAGCATTTAGCTGAATAATAACAAAGATGTATGTATAACCCATGAATGCTGAAAATAAAAAGTGCATGTTACAATAATGCTTTACATTAGTAGCTGTATTCAAGTAACAGTTCTTTGATATTTTAGCAATTACATGAAAAATGTTCTTCAAACTGAAGAAAGTACACTGACTTCTTAGAAAAACATGATAATTTTAGCCTATACTTAATTATTCGAGTTACTACCAAGCCAGGCAGTGGTGGCATACACCTTTAATCCCAGCACTTGGGAGGCAGAGGCAGGCAGATCTCTGTGAGTTTGAGGTCAGCCTGGTCTACAGAGTTAGAATCAAGACAGAGTTACAAAGAGAAAATCCTGACTTGAAAAACCCAAACATAAATGTATTACCAAATTTCACTGAATTGAGGTTGCATAGATGATTATATATCTTAAAAACACATTTATGTTTCAGGGAAACAATCATAGTAGAAATAAGAATAAAATTGTAGTCAGAATAATAAATATCCATATTTATGTCAAAAGCAATAGAGACATATTTATAACCTAATAACATATGTATGTATACATATGGAGAATAAAAGCTGAAATATATGAATTAAAATCTAATTTAATATATTAGCAAGAAACCAAGCCAAATTAATGAAAGAAGAAAATAAACATTAAAGTGGATTTATTAAATCAGAAAAGTCAGTAATATTCAAAATTCATACACATTATTCACAGAATTATGAAGTTTTACTCATAATGATAAAGAAATAGAGTGTAAAAATATGCAATAAATAGGAAAGAGATACCTAAAAGTTTTAAGTGGAATTTTATTTAAAAAAATATTACCAGAAGGAGTAAAGAAACATACCTAAGGACTATGTAAGAAAGGAAAATTACAGGGCAACCTTTCTGATAAATATGGATGCAAACATTTTAACCAATTTATCAGCAATAAAACCCATGAATTTGATCCTACAGACCACAAGGTAGGAGAAAAATTAACCATTGCAACACTTCTGACCTCAACATACACACAGCTACTCCCTCTCATCACCCTACAAAACAAATAATATTATGTAAAAATACTTTTGAAAGATGAACAGATTAAGTCAATTCCGAAGGAACAGAAAATAAATTCAACAGAACTCAACAATTCCTCATGAAAATCAACTCCGAGCCAAATAGACATGGAGGAAGTTCATAACTTGAAAAGATGAATTCCAAAATAGTAAGGACTCAATGATGAAAAATTCACCAGCCAAGAATGCCCAATCTCATGAGTCTGTTATGATAAATCTTTCTGCCAAAAGCCACCAAGCCCCACCGCCACCTGTATGCTTTATGCCAGGCCCAAATGAATACACAGAAACTTGTATTAGGTTCAAAGCTGCTTGGCCAATGACTAGGATTCCTCATCTGCTAATTCAGTCTTAACTATCATAAATCTATATATGTTATAAGATTCATCTTATCGGACACCTTATTGGCGTCCCTTCTTGTTGGTGGAGCACATCTTGCCACTGGAGGAGGAAGGGGAAAAGAGGACCCTTCCTGTTTCTCCTTCGCTTAAATATGAGTCTCCTTGCTATGTCATTTCCTGTCTGGATCATCACTTCTCTACTACATTTCCCAGAATCCTCTTTGACTTCTAGTCCCGTCTAACTTGCTCTCTAATTGGCCAAACAGTATTTTATTTAACAATCAATAAGATAAACATACACAGTACATTCCCCATCATCTCCTCTTTTCTGTCTAAATAAAAAGAAGGATAACTTATCTTTTATAATACCTGAAGAAAACTATAACCATAACTATCTGTCTTCCTCTTTTCTGTTAGACTAAAAGGGGAATTGTAGGGGAAGCTGTAGCCACGCCTACTTAGGGGCTGGCTACAGGTGTGCCTGACCATGCTTGTGAGGGCGTGGTCAGGGTGACATTGAGTGACACTTTCAGGGGACTGCGTTTCTCTTTCGGTTTCACTTTTGTACTTGCGGTACAGACTGCTGCCATGCTGGCTAGCTAGGTCTCTCTGTAAATAAGGCTTTTCCCTATTAAATACCCTTATATTTCTACCTGACTCCATATTGGTAATTTCCCACTATATGACTTCTATGCAGCATAATGGGAGAGCTACCCAGACCTTTTAAGACATGAACATATCATTGAACAGTGTCCAGACTACACACCCTGTCAGTAAAATTCTTGTAAATAAGCTCAACACCAGTAGTTAATGTTCTCACAGGAAGTGCAGCAGCACACATTTCCTACAACCAGCTGCTTCGAATTCCATGCAACTGACAGTTTGTTTTCAAAGAAGAACCACCTTCCAAAGGAAAATTTTGCAATTGAAATTGCAAACAACTCCTTGCTTTGCACTAAACAGCATTTTAATAGTAGAACAATCATTCAAATTGAAGAGTACATCCTGTAACCTTTTTCAGCTTGACTAAGGCTGAAATGAAATATGTAGTATCCCCTTGAGCAGTTTTTGAGAATAGCACTGTTCTCTGCCTTGACTAGTGAATCATTAAAACACATATGCTAACATTCCACATTTCTTTTAACTGACACTTGCCAGTTAATAGAAACCTACTTGTAAGTTAAATTGAAATCTATTATTCAAAAACCTTTACTTCCAACTGGTCAGGCTTTAGGAATTATCCTGTGTGCCTAACATCATTGACTTGTGTTTCTTAATCTATAAAAGATTTGCACTTTTCTTTTTAAGTATGCTCTTGCCAATTTCTTGGGTTTTTTGTTTGTTTGTTTTACTGCACACCATCTTAATGCTAATGATCTGAAATTTTGAGTTTTTTGTATTGAAAGAAAATATATATGTCAAGTGTCTTTTAATTATTAATTTTTCAAATTAACCCTCTTTTTTCAGTTTCATAAATGAGCAGAGAATTAAAATGAAATAACACTCAATATTACTGGCTTAGAAGAAAAATAATTGGCAATACTATTTAGTTTCCAGAAGCTTACCATATTACATAGAACATAGGCAGAATAAAGACTACACCAACAGACATACAAAAGTGGACTGGAAAAAGCACAGGAGGACTCAACCATACACAAAGAATAGAAGCAACATAGGAATGCTCAGAGCAGAAGAAACAGTCTTCTTCAGAGAAGATTTCTCTAACTGCTTATCCAATACCAAATTCTCAACCCAGAAAACACACATAGCAATAACATTGTGCAGACTGAGCAGGCTGTATACTGGAATATACATATATATAAATACATAATATTTCCATGCAATAACAATTAACAAAGAAAGGGTCATAAATTTAGAAGAAAGCAGACAGAGGTATATGGGAGGGTTTGAAGGGAGGAAGAAAGGGGCCGAAATGTAATAACATTATAATCAGATTTTGTAAGTTAAAAAATCTATAGTAAATTTCAGTGTTTGTAAGTGTCAAGGTGAATGTTTACAATTTGACAGTATCTAGAATTAGCAAAGAGATGTGTCTTAGTGTATACCAATGGGAGATTATCCTGGTTATGTTAATTCAGGTGGAAATAGCTACACATTGTGGGTAGCACCATTTCCTGCCTGGGTTCCTAGTCTATATAAATAGAGAAATTTAAACGAGCAGTAGTATACATTGTACATTTCTCATTCTCTGCTTCCTGACTATGGGTGCCATGTGACCACCTAATTCAAGTTCCCGTAGCCTTGATTTCAGCTCCATATGCTGAAATCATATGGACTGTACCCTTGAACTACATGCTGGAATGACACTTTTGTCACTTTTTTTTCTTTTTTCAGAGTATTTTTATCACAGCAATGGGAAAAGAACTAAGTATTTATGAAAATATACATCACAAAATAAAGCATTTATAGAAAAAGATAGACTTTGGGTTAATGAAAACTTAATATCATATTCTCAGACTTTAATAGAACTTTGAGTAAAAGTTCTGATGACTTCAATGCTGTAAAACTATAATAAAGTCTGTCACCAGGGACAGCAAAGAGTGCGGGATTTTCTCGTGGCAGTAATAATCTTATGTTGGCTGTATAAGCTACTGTTACTTTGACCCTGTAATTCCTGATGTGTCAATGTTGGATTTCCCATCCTTTTCATTTTTTACTAATCTATTAAATTCTACAGGAATGCTTTTTACATAAAATATTACAAAAATTTACATGATATTTACAAATAAAACTATAAAGAACTATTTCTGAATGGTAGAACTGTTCATGGAAATTATGCAAATTTAAACACAGAGGAAAATTGTATGAGGAAAATAGTTGAAGACACGAGAAATATGGTGAACATTTCTATTATGGACATAAATGGAATCAGAAAAAGCCATTTATTTGTAATAGACAGAATCTGGAAGCAAACTAGATGACCCTCAACTGAAGAATGGATAGAGAATTTATTTTCAAAAGTGATCTTTAAGTGATTTTGTTAGTACTCAAATATTATATTTGGGACTTTTCTTGTTATATCAAATTTCTGGACTCATTTGGGGAAATTATCATTTTAAAACTAATAATATTGCTAGACCAGAACAAGCTATAGCTTTGTTGATTAAGTATTCATTTATATGTTTATATGGGATAGGCAATTTCATTGATGTTCATTCTAACACATACACATATAATCACCAATTCTAAGTGTTGCATATATGTTGTGTACTGTAGAATTTAATCTTAGTTCTGAAATATTTTATATCTGGTTATTTTGGGGATGTGGGTAAAAGAATATTTTAATAACTTATAACTTGCCACCCTATTGAACCTCTTACTAGTTTTGTTTTAGATGCTTCTTATAATTTCTAGAAAGATGATTATATTATATGCAATTAATTACAGGTTTGTCTCTTTGCAATTTTAAAATCTTGGTATTTTGTCATGACACTTTCTGTAACTTCTAAATCAATGCTGAATAAAAGTAATTGTTAGGTCTGTATTCTTCAGAAACCCTTTCATGCCATTTTCAAAAAGTTCATTGAGCATCTACTCTATTTCATTCTGTAAGGTTAATGTAATTCCAATAAAAATTTGAACAATATTTTTATATTTAAAAGGTGGCTCTAAAGGTCATTTCAAGAATAAATGCATGAGACCACAAGACAACTTATTAAAATGCATAAAATCTTTGTTTTTCTACAAGTATTAGCCAAAAAGGAACTTAAATTCTAGTTGGGATTTGTAAACAAATACAGTTTCATATAATATATGATAAGACTATGAAGAAAATTTAACTAAGAAATGTAAAAATGTAAAACTGGAGTATAGACTGCAGATTCTACCATAAAATTGTAAAAAATATCAAGGGAGGTAATTTTTTAAATATTATTTTTGTTAGTTCTTTGAGAATTTTTTCAATATAATTTGATCATATTCATCTTCTCCAACTCCTCACAGATCCTTTTCCCACCTACCTACTCAATTTCTTTCCTTTATTCATTTGTTTCCCCTCCCTTCCTCCCTCTCTCCCTCCCTCCATCACTCCCTCTCTCACTCCCTCGCTCAACCCCACTCTCTCCCTCTAACTCAAAACTAAACCAAACTCATTGAGTCCAGTTTGTGTTGGCCAATTATTCCTGGGCATAGGCCTATCCTGTTTTGGGTAGATAAAACAGATGCCACTCTATAAAAAAAGATTCAATTTTCATTCCAATAGTGCATATGTCATACATGTTTTTATTGCCCATTATAGGATGTAGGGCATTTAGGATATTTCCATTTCCTAGGTATTGTGAATAGCGTAACAATGAATATGGCTGAGCAAGTACCTGTGGAGGATGTAGAGCATTTGGGCATATGTCAAGGAGTGGTATAGCCTCATCTTATGATAGATTTATTTTTAGCTTTTTGGGAATTCTCCACATGGATTTCCATAGTGGCTGTACCCGTGTGCAATCCCACCAACAGTGCTTCTTTTTTCTCATATTCCCTTCAGTATTTGTTGTTGTTTGTTCCATTGATCTTCACATTTTGACTGGGGTGAGATGAAAACTCAAGGTTGTTTTTATTTACATTTTCCTAATTTCTAGGAATGATGGGCATTTAAAAAATGATTTCTTAGCCATTTTTCTTCTTTTGAGAACTATTTCAGACCAAGACATATTTATTGAATGGATCATTTTTTGACTCTTTTGTGGTAAGCAAGTACACTCTTACAAGATTTTTTTTCTCCATGTTTTATTTAAATTAGAAACAAGATCGTTTAACATGTCAATCCCAGTTCCCTATGCCTCCCCTCCTCCCCTACCCCCAACTAACACCCTACCTGTCCCATCCCCTTTCTGCTCCCCAGGGAGGGTGAGGCCTTCCATGGGGGTGTCTTCAGAGTCTCACTCTGAGGAGATTTTTATCATATTAACATTAAAGAAACTTTTTGAAATTTATCTTGTTTCCTGTTATCCTGCTCATAGGCATCTTGAAGTCAAAGCAATTTTACATATGTGAAGTGTACTGGGTTTGGTCATGGTACTTACAGTCTTGACAGATTGACTTTGCTATTAGTTTTTTAAAGTTATTCCCATACTTGATTATGACTCAGCCTGTTCATTCACTGTCTTTTTTTTTTTTTTTAAAAAAAGGATTTTGGTATTGAGATTTTACTAGTTTTAAGGCATAAATTAAAGGACCCAATGTTTGTATTTTGTTGAAATTTAAATTATCCAGAAATTATTTTGGCTTCCAATATTTAACAAATAGTCCTAGTTGCTTTTAAAACACATGGACAGCAAACTTTTTCCTTGTGAGTCATATTTAATTAAAATTTTGTTTGGCTACAATAATAATTATAGAAAAAGTCCCAAACTTGAGAAGAAATTGGGACAGAAAATGGTAGAAGTTGGGGAGAAGGAAGGGTGAAATTGATGGAAATACAGTACTCATGAATGAAAATCCAAATAATTAAATAAATAAATAACTGCATGTATGTATATAGATGGCCAGCAGAGTACAGATCTACTGACTCCCTGCCAAGGTTCAGGTTAGTTGCCTCAGCATAGCAAAAGGACTTAGAAATGTCTAATCTAAAAAAATAAGGAACGAGTTCACACACGTGCTGCTCAAAAAATGTTCTTTCTTCTTCTCCTTGTGCTGCAAAGTTTCCAGCTCACGTACACACAAACAAAGACAATTCACTGAGCTTGTATTTCTCAGGGTCAAAAGGCAGGTAAGAGCTGTCCAGAGTGACACTGTCAGCATCTTTGTGGCCCCATGGAGGCGAGGCTAGAAGGGGGTTAACTGAGGTTAGCAGTTTCCCAAGTCAGCTATAGGAGAATTTAGAGCACCCAATCTCCTTATCAGGAAAGACTAAGCATCAAACAACCTGGGACATGTCAACCCTATCTTGAAGGTCCGGAATGTGATCCATATGAAGGACTCCTCTCCTGACCAAAAGTCCTGACAAATAGAAGATAATTGCAGGGAGCTGGTTTCTAAGTTCATATCGGTGAATGGAGCCGAGATTAGACTGTGGGAAACATGGTTATTGACTGTGTGACTAAATTTCTTACTGGAGGTCCCACCAGTATATGGGAAATTGTGCCCACTAATCCATACACCCCTGAATCTTGCACTTTTGGCCTCACAAGAGATTTGCTGTAAGAACAGCTGTTAAACAAAAGGTGTTGTGGCCCAACCTCTTGCTAATGGGGTTATCTCCATCAGAACACATTCATTCTAGTGGGTCAACCTTCTGCTTTACCAGCTGAAATTGCACTGCATAATTTTTGTGGATTACAGCATATGTATGAATATTACATAAAATATTTTAAAACATTTGTTTTGTTTTCCTTTAGAATTGGCATATGCTCACAGAGCCTTTCTGAATTCTACACTTTTGCTTAGTAATTTTTGTTAATTGCCTTTCTTTGGAAAGCCATTTATTTCATTAAGATTTTCTTATTTATTAGAATAAATATATTATTCATATATGAACCCTTTATTTTATGTTTATAAGTCTTTTCTAACCTCATCTGTAATGTTTGGTGTTTTTCTCTTTTGGATTGTGAAGAAGTTGGTGATTTTATTTGTTCTTAAGAAGTGTTAACTCATTTTTATTCATCAGTTCTAGTGCTAATCCCATCATTTTACTTTAAAAATAGGCATGTTATATTTACATAGTGTTTAATTTGCCTTTATTATTTTACATGCTGAGGCTTGAACCCAGAGACATGCAGTATTAAATGCACTCTTTCCTGAATGACAATTTTCTATTCATTTGAAAAATTCTTTTTGGCTTATAACTGTTTATTTTTAAGTAATTTTTCCTGAGTTGGCTATGTTGTTCACTGTTCTTTTTCTACTTTTCTTTATAGAGGGAAAAAAAATAAGGCTAAAATAGTTAATGAAGCAATATTTGCCTACATGCATATTGTATATGCTATGTTGGCTTCTATGTGTCATTATTTGTAAAATAGTTGAGCATGCATTTCTGGCTGTATTTTCATTGAATTTTTATATTTTAAAATTGCTAGAATCTTTTATACTTTGTTACTAATGTTTTATAGAAGTCATATGATAGCTTTATTTTTGTCTGTTTACTTTTTACTTATATGTTTATTTTGCTATTTTATGTTATCTTAAAATATATTTCATGCTTTCAAATTAATTTTATACAACATATTTTGTCCATGCCCCTTACAACATCTTCCTGGTCCTTTCCACCTCCCTAACTTACCAACTCCTTATTATTGTCCCTCAAATAAAAAATGAAAATCAAAATAAACAAAACACCAAATGCCAGTAAGACAAAAAATATACTCAAGCAAAAAAAAAAGCATACAAAAATGGTGGAACACATTATTTTGGTATTTTAGAATATTGTCTTGATATATATCCCATTCTGGTCTTGGAAACCTATCTTGTTCAGGCTGGCCTCAGACTTGTAATTTTTCCATCTTAGCTCTCCTACTGCTGGAACTTCAAGCATGGAATACCATGCCTAGGCGTCACAGCAGAGTTGTTACAATTCTGTTTGATCTTTTTATTTTTAAATAATACTGAAAATATTTTGAAGGAAAAAAGAATGTTATTTTTATACAGCATATAAGTTTTGATAGTGATATTTTTTGATGTTTTAAAATTACTTAATTTCTAATTTATTCTTTTTGTTTTCTTTATTTGGTAATCCAGTGATTTTTTAGATAGTGCTCAATTTTTCCATTATTGGAGTAAATTGTCATTTTCCTATATTTACATAATTTTCCTTTATATACTTTGAAATGTTCAATATTTTTCCTCTTGGTTAACTACATATACAAACATTGTGAAGGTGGGCATGGTACAAGTGCCAAGCTGAGCTACCAGGGCCTTGCAAGCTCCTCTCTGGAGGCCATATTGATATGTGTGGCACATGGCACCACAAAGGTCCATTGTCTATGCTAGAGCCTGAAGCCATGTTGATGTCCACAGGCTGTGCTGCCACTAGGGGGGGTATACTGATGAGCATGGCATGTGCTGCCACCTGAGGCCATGGTGATGTTGGTGCCTGTGCTGCCACCTAAGGCTATGTGTGGGTCTGCTCTCTGTCTGCAGCCTACAGCTGGGGACTGTGCTGATGTCTATGTTACCACCAAAGGCCATGAGAATGTCCATTGACTGTGCTGCAGCCTAAATCTATGTTGCTGTATGAAGGTCATGCAGCCATTGTGGGCCACACTGATCTGAGTGATCTGTGCTGCCATGTTAAGGCCATGGTGATGGCCAGGCTGTGCTTCCACCAAAGGGCATAAAACAACAACAACAACTTTGTGTTTAGATGCTACTGTCAAATTTGTGAAAAAGCAAATGATGAGCTGGGTTATGAAATAATAGTTAAGATATATAATTCGAGACTAGTTAGTTCCAGGACAATCTCCAAAGCCACAGAGAAACCCTGTCTCAAAAAAGTAGTTAAGATATTTAAAACAATGCTACTTGGTCATTAGTAAAAGGAGCTGGCAATATTAGATTTGGAAGGTGAATGGGTGTAACTGTGTTTCATATGCTATTTTGTAGAAAGGTAACCATTGTTCTAAATAAACTCCAAAAGACCAGAAAATGCCTATAGAGATAAGTTTGGCCTCAGTTAAAGTATCATTCAGTTAAAGATGCTCCCAAATTAAATTGCATTGCTTTCTTGAAGTGGAGAAATTTCCACCAATAAGATATTGCAGCAGTGTGTACCCCACTCCTCTACTTGGTGAAAGAATTCAAGCCTTGGTTCAAAGATTGAAATAGAAAATAGTGCAAAGCTTACACCTTTGACCCTAGCTTGGGAGGCAGAGGCACAGGGATCTCTGTAACCTGGAGGCCATGGCGAATTGCAGACACCCAGGAGTATATACAAAGACTGTGTCTCAAGCAAAAGAAAAAAAGGAAAAGAAAGGGAAATGGTTAACTACTCTGTCTCTGTAGAGACTTGTATTTCCTCATTATGTGTCTCATTTCCACTTTCAATATGTAAACAATAGATATTTTTAAAAGCTCAATTTAGCTAGAATTGCTGGCAGCTTGTCTACAGCCCTATGAGACAAAGGAATGTGGGAGAAACATAACAGAGATCCTCTGTTCTCCTGGCACATTTTTTAAACAGAATATTAAAATGAAAGTTTCTATGACAGTAGAATCAATGACAGACAGCACTAAATGGGATTTTAAAGATCAGCTACTTTCATATTCCATTCAGATAATCTATACACATCAAAGATGAATTTTTATTATACAAGACATATTGAGCTTATTTCCAAGCCTATTTTCTCTTGTTTTCATATAATATTAGTTTTTATTTTAGCACCTACTATGTATTTTAAGCATTTAAGAAATTTTTTTCTGTTACCTAAAGATTTTTATGATCTATTTTGAGTATTAGATTATGATGTTAATATCCTAATTTAGACAGATTGCTGCAATATCCTCAGTAGCGATACATTTTTAATTGGAAATAGTATGCTTTGATCATTTGAATACATGAACAGTGGGTTTTGGCTGTTTCTCTCACTGTTGCAAGCAGGAAGCTAAGAACTCATTCTTCTGTTATAATCTTATGTTAGAAAACACATAGTCACAGATTATGTGGACATAAATCAGTTGGTATAGTGTCGGACTAGAATGTACAGGCTTTGATTCCATCCCCAGCATTACATCAATTTAAAGAATTGGAGGCCAGTTTTGGATATATGAGTCCCTAACTCCAATTGAATAAAAGAAGAAAAAACAAACTGCTATTATCAGTTAGGACTACTAATGATCAAAATCTATGTATAGTACCTTCTTGACATATTACCTTTTAGTGAGACCATATTTTTTTTCAATTTAGAGACAATTGGTTGTGACAACATTTCAAGCCTTTTTCCTGAAATCATAGAAAGTTTTTTTTTTCTTTTTCTGGTAACACATCCATGCTCAGAGTTGCTACTTTTATGGACAAACACCTCAATACTAAAGTTTTGCCTTGTGCTTGTACACATCTTCATATATTATTAGATCTTTTCATAGTTTCCTTTCAAGTATAGATAAAGAAATGTTAGAAACCAACAATAGAGTTAAATGGCTTAGTGTGAAGAATAGGCAAAAACACCTGAATCTTTCATTTGCAAAAAGGTAAATAAATGGCCTACCAGGAGGAACTCAAGACCCTAAATTTTTCATATGGGGAATGAAAATATAACATACTCACTTGGCTGCCGGGCGTTGGTGGTGCACGCCTTTAATCCCAGCACTCGGGAGACAGAGACAGGTGGATCTCTGTGAGTTCGAGACCAGCCTGGTCTACAAGAGCTAGTTCCAGGGCAGCCTCCAAAGCCACAGAGAAACCCTGTCTTGAAACACCCCCCCCCAAAAAAAACATACTCACTTGGCTATCATTCAAAAGGCTGATGATAAAGAATGTTGATAAAAGGCATGGAATACCTGGAAGTACAGCACTTGAGAGTCAGAGGAAGGCGAATCTCTGTGAGTTCGAGGCAAGCCTGGTCCACAGAGAGAGTGCCAGGATAGGCTCCAAAGCTAGACAGAGAAACCCTGTCTCAAAAATCAAAATCAAAAACAAACAAACAAACAAAAAACCCACTAAAATGGAAACCATAATGTAGCTGCAGAAGATCCTGTGAAGACCTGTGCAGACCATGAGATTGTTGCTTCAGTCTCTTTGAGTTAATATCAAACCTGCTCATGATTTATAGTGCCTTGCTTTCTCGGTGTCCTCCATCCCCTCTAGCTTTTACATTCCATCTCATCTTCTTAGAGTTCTCTGAGATCTCAGGACTGAATGTTCCAAGGTCTCTCATTCTCTGTGTAATGTTTGGCTGTAGGTTTCTATATTTGTACACATCTGCTGCAGGAGTGTAGGAGAAATTGCGGCCAACCTACCCAAGATATAGTCGCCCTGACCCCGGTGCCCAGGCCAGCCTACATGTGCATGCATGGCAGGCACTCCCTCCCTGAGCCAAGCTGCCAAGACTGCCTCAATATCCAGAGACTGCTGACAGAGAAACACCTGACCCAGAGGCACCAATGAGAAAAGGACATGAGCAGAGTCAGCCGCCTGAGCCAATAGGACCTTGGGAGGCGGTTAAAGGCAGGCCTACGACTTACTCTGGTGCCTGAGACCTTAGTGCTGCATCTTCTCCCTGTATCTTACTGTTATCTTACCAGTGTATTTGTGTTAGTGGCCTGAGGTGCAGAAGGAACCAGAAGTCAGGGAAGCATGGAGTGCCTCTCTATCATGCTCTCTCTCTCTCTCTCTCTCTCTCTCTCTCTCTCTCTCTCTCTCTCTCTCTCTCTCTTTCGGGTTGCAGATTGGAAGGGCAGAGAAAGGCTGAAGTGGTTCTTTATTATTATTTGTGTAGGTTCTTCCCCTAATAAAACACCCATTTATCGTTTATCTTGGGACTAGTGAACTCATTATAACCCCACCTTTACTCACCCCCTCTCCCAAACAGTGTCTAAGCAGGGTCACCTGCAACACAGGAAGAATCATCTCTCATAATAGCTGAGCAAGGTACTGATGTATGAGCATAGAAGAATATCATTAGGAGTAATTTATTACAATTTAAATTTTTTTTTAGAAAACTATTATTTCATTTTACTCTAGGTCTCTGGGGTATCTAGTCTCTGGTTACTAGTCACCCAAGCAGTGTCAGTGATGAGTTACATCTCATGGAGGGGCCTTTAGACAAATCAATTATTGGTTGGTTACTCCGTATCTTTCAGGCAGTACACCACTGTAGATAAAGGGTTTGTGGCTGGATTCATATTTATGTTTCTCTTTTGAGAGTGTGCAGAGAGCCTTCCCATAACTAAGATGCTAGAGTATAGGGGTGAAGCCTCTATGTAGACACCAGTTCTATATCTCCATCATTTAGTAGTTATGTGGGTGTTTGTCTTCAGCAATGTGGTCTGTCTGTCAGTTTGTAGAGAACAACCTGGAGTCTTGGCAACACCCTGGGTTGTTTGAGGATTTATGTGTTATCCTTTGGCCAAAAATTCAATTAGATGTTACCCAATCCTGGTATTGGAAGATATTTTGGTGACAAGAGCTGGACAATTGGGACTCCATTTTCCCCATTACTTGGCAATTTCATTTAGTTAACCTTCATATATGAATATATTTTAGTAAGTTTCTAATATATCAGGTTTCCATAATACCCTCAAATGACCCATAATTTTAGCTGTCTCTTCCAATAATCTCTTCCACAACACTCTTTCTTCTCCCTTTCTACTTGATCCTTTTATTCCAGTGCCCCTCATCCATCCATAACTATCTATTATATTTCCATTTCCTACTGAGAAATATTTATGCTCCCTACTCACTTACTTTGTCTCTAACTTATGTGGTTCTTTGGTTTCTGTCATGGTTATCATTGACTTCACAATCCCTTGCCTTCAATGACTTTAGAGTTCTTCTAGTTTCAGATTAAGCATCATGTCTTATGGAAATCTTTCCTATTTCCAAAAGTCAGAGGCTGAAGCCTGATGGGGGAAGTACTTCTGTGTATGTTTACCTTATTGATTGTTAAATAAAATACTGTTTGGCCAATGAGACAGCAAGTAGACGGGACTAGGAGTCAAAGAGGATTCTGGGAAATGTAGAGAAGTGCTGATCCAGGCAGGAAGTGACATAGCAAGGAGACTCATATTTAAGCGAAGGAGAAACAGGAAGGGCCCTCTTTTCCCCTCTGCTCCTGCTCCAGCGGCAAAATGTTAGCCACCGGCAAGGAGGGACACCAATAAGGCATCCAATCAGATAAGTCTTATAAAATATATAGATGTATGATAATTGAGACTGAGCTAACAGATGAGAATCCTAGTCATTGGCTAAGCAGCATTGTACCTAATACAAGTTTCTGTGTATTCATTTGGGCCCTAACTCAGGCGGGCGGCTGGTGAAAAGCTTACACGTGTTGGGGGCGCTCAGCAGCTTTTGGCAGAAATATTTATCGTAACAGAAGCCACCTACCACAATTGGTGAAATACTATTATTGTGTTCATATTACTTATCATAATATAAGTATACATGATTTTAAATGATTCAGCAGTTTTAAATACTAGAGACAGTATTAAAATAAGAAGCTACAGAAAGTAGCTGAAGATGATGTTTACAAATGGGATGTTACCAATATATTTGGTGAGAACAGGTGTCCTTCAGAAGATCACATATTTTTGGCAACTCCTTGTAGGTAAGCTTTTCATTGTCAATTAGAATACAGTATTTCTTGGTAAAATACTTTTAGGAATGGGATGAATGTTTAATAGTCCAGGTGTTCATCCTATTTTAATGAACACTGAAATTGTAATGCTATACATTTTCACATTAAAAATCCCCCACATTTTTATAAGAATGATATATTTTGGAAATCTATATGATTGTTTTAATAGATTGCCCAAAATTAGAGCTAAAAATATAAGCTGGGGATTTTTTTCTTAGACCCTGCGAGTACTACAATATGAATTCATATTTATGAATTATGAGAATTCTTAGGCAGTGTTGTGGCGTCACCAAAGGGCAAAGAGTTTGTGCTTGTGGAGCCATTTGTTGCTCTGATCTTTTGAAAATGTCATGTATGAGGAAAAAGCAGCCTTACCACATTCCTTTTAGAAATATGGCTCAGAAGCTTAGGAAATTTCCCCATCTTGCCTGTGTTGGTTTTCAAGCTTGCCAATATACAAAATGAAAAAAGACCCCCTGGAGTATAAATTATTTTAAGTGTGAAGTGTCAAAATTTTGCTGTATTTCAAGTATGCCCGAGGTATCCTTCTTACAAATTTTACTGACACTGGTACTGTTTATTCATAAAATGTCTCTTACCAAAAGGCTTAGAGCATAGCATATGTGTGATAAAAATATTGGGGATGTAATGAAAATGTTATAAATTTTATATAGCAAAAACAAATTCATTTTAGAACAGTTCTCAATCCTGATTTTAAAAACAACTAAAATAAATTGGGAACAAAAATACTTAACAGCCATAATATCTCATTTAGATAATGTTTTATAAAGGAAAACTGCTACTTTAAAGTGAGTCTAAAGGCAATTTTTCTTACAGATATGACTATATCAAAGTAAAACAAAATTACAAATAGACTTAAAGGAATAATATTAATGTCAACTATCAGGACTTTTTATTAAAATACATTATAGGGACTGTATTGATGGCTCAGGAGTTAATAGCACTGGCTGTTCTACAGGGGATCTGGGTTACCTTCCTAGCATCCACATGATGGCTCACAACCATCTATAACTACTATTCCAGGGATTCTCATCTGCTCCTGACTTCTGAGGGCATGGGACACTTACAAGGTTCACATAAATACATACAGGAAAAAATATATATACATATATATATTAAAAGTTAAATACAAGTCATGTAAATTTATATTATCTATAATCCACATATAATATATACATATTACATATATAAACATACATCAGGATGTATGTGCTATGATGTTTTGAGTAACTTCTTAGTATCTATAATGGAAGTTCTTGATGAGTTCAAAATTAATTTACATATTCAATAAGAAACATCTGCCTAGTATGTACTAGGGAATGTTGTAAATGCAAATATCTTAATGGAAGAGAAAACAAATTCTTGTTGCAAGAAATTTATATTTAAGGCAAAAAGGGAAATAGTATATAATTTAATACTTGATATTGATAACAAATATATAATAAAAGAAAACCTGGGCCTCCTGAAGCTTGGAACTGTGCACAGTAGAACAGCCCATCCAGAGTCTGCCAGCATCCCAATCCTGCCTCCATCCACGAGAGGAGGTAAGTTTGGTGCTCTTTCTGTCCTACTTTCTGGTGCCATGCTTGGAGCCTCCTGAGGCTTAGGATCTGCTCATGTGGGGAGCCTGTTCCAGTGGATGAGCCCATCCAGACTCTGCCAATGTCAAGGTACTAATCACACCTCCACCCATGGGAAGAGGAGAGCCATTGGAATATTGGACCTGCTTTCACCCACCAGAAGAGAACATTGGACCCATACCCACAAGTAGAGGAAGAGACCTCAGCTGCACCCACTGAAAGAAGGGAAGGGAAAAACTAATATGACACCACCAGAGTCTATGTTATCTATAACATCAAGACCTGAACATCAAAATGCAGATGAAGCAGAAGAAAATGACCTTAAAAACAACTTCATGAAAAAAGGATATGAAAAAATTCCAGAAAGAAATGGATGAAAAAACAAACCCAAAATACAATAAATAAACAAATCACTTAAAGAAAACAAGGAAAGCAAGAAAAAACAAACAGATGACAGAAAAAATTCAAACAGTTCAAGACCTGAAAACTAAAACAGAGACAATAAAGAAAACACAAACTGAGGGAATGCTGAAAATGGAAAAGCTGCATAAATGATCAGGAGCTACAGATAGAAGCATAACCAACAGAATACAAGAGAAGACAGAGAGAATCTCAGGCATAGAAGATATACTAGGAGAAATAGATTCATTGACCAAAGAAAATCTGAAGACCAAACAAATCCCTAACATAAAATATCCAGGAAATATGAAAACACCATGAAAAGACCAGACCTAAAAATAATAGGTATAGAGGAAGGTGAAGAAACCCAACTAAAAAGTGCAGAATACATATTCAAAAAATCATAGAAGAAAACTTTCCCAACCTAAAGGAAACATGCCAATGAAAGTACAAGAAGCCTACAGAACACCAAGTAGAGTAGATCACAAAAAAGTCCCCTTGCCACATAATAATTGAAAACCAAAAACATATAGAATAAAGAAAGAATATTAAGAGCAGCAAAGGAAAAAGGCCAAGTAACATATAAAGGCAAAGCTATCAGAATTACACCTGAATTCTCCATGGAAACACTGAAAGCCAGAAGTTCCTGGATAGATATTCTACAAACATTAAGAGACCACAGAGGCACTCTAGACTACTATATCCAGCAAAACTTTCAATCACTATAGATGGAGAAAACAAGATATTCCATGACAAAACCAGATTTAAACAATACATAGCCATGAATACAGCCCTACAAAAAGTACTGGAAGGAAAACTCCAACTTAAGGAAGTTAACTACACTCACAAAAAACATAGACAATAGATAATCCCACTTTACCAAAAGTCAAAAGAAAAAGCAGGGTAAAGCCACACACAATACCACTACCAACAACAAATCAGAAACAAACAAGAATAAGCACTCAATGGTCTTTGATTTCCCTCAATATTAATGGTTTTAACTGGCCTATAAAAAGACACAGGCTAACAGAATGGGTACAAAGACAGAATCCATCCTTCTGCTGCATACAAGAAACACACCTCAACTTTAAAGACAAGAGTTACCTCAGAGTAAAGGGTTGGGATAAGTTATTACAACCAAATGGACCAAAGGAAGACCCTGGGGTAGCTATCCTAGTATCTAACAAATTACACTTCAAACTAAAATCAATCAAAAGAGATGAAGAAGGTCATTTCATATTCATCAGAGGAAAAATCCATCACGAAGAAGTCTCAATTCTAAAAATCTATGCCCCAGATACAAAGGAACCAATGTCCGTTAAAGAAACATTATTAAAACTCAAATCACACATAAGGCCTCACACAGTTATACTGGGAGACTTCAACACCCCACTCTGACCACTGGACAGGACCAACAGACAGAAACTTAACAAAGAGACAAAGGAACTAACAGAAGTAATGACCCAATTGGGATTAACAGACAACTGTAGAACATATCATTCAAACACAAAAGAATATACCTTCTTTTCAGCACATGAAAACTTCTGTAAAATTGACCACATACTCAACAACATAGCAAACCTCAACAGGATGAAAAAAATAGGAATAAGTCCCTGAGTCTTATCAGACAACTACTCTTTAAAGTTAGAATTCAAGAAATTAAAGAAAATACCGGAAAATTGAAAGAGCTCCCGTTCCCTAGGATAGGTAGAATTAACATAGTAAAAATGGCAATCTTGCCAAAAGCAATCTACAGATTCAATGTAATCCCCACCAAAATCCCACCACAATTCTTCACAGACCTTGAAAGAACAATTCTCAATTTTATGTGGAAAAATAAAAGACTCAAGATAGCCAAAACAACCATGTACAATAAAGGAACTTCTGGAGACATCAGCATACCTGATTTCAAGCTGTATTACAGAGCTATAGTCTTGAAAACAGCTTGGTATTGGCACAAAAATAGACAGGTAGATGAATTGAATTGAATTGAATTGAATTGAATTGAATTGAATTGAATTGAAAACCCTGATAATAACCCACATACCTATGAACATTATTTTTTGACAAAGAAGCTAAAAATATACAAAGAAATAAAGAAAGCATCTTCAACAAATTGTGCTGGCATAACTGGATGCTTGCATATAGAAGAATGAAGATAGAGCCATGTCTATTGCGATGCACAAAACTTAAGTCCAAATGGATCAAAGACCTCAACATAAATCCAGCTACACAGACCCTCTTTGAAAAGACAGTTGGAAGTACCCTTGAATGAATTGTTACTGGAGACAGCTTCCTGAACATTTCACCTGTAGCACAGACACGGAGATCAACAATTAATAAATGGGACCTCCTGAAACTGAGAAGCTTCTATAAGGCAAAGCACACATTCAGTAAGACCAAAAGGTAGTCCACAAAATGGGAAAAGATATTCACCAACCCCATATCCAACAGAGGGCTGATCTCCAAAATTTACATAGAACAAAAGAAGCTAGGGTCCAAAACACCAAATAATCCAATTAAAAAGTGGGATACAGAACTAAATAGACAATTCTCAATAGAGGAATCTAAAATAGCTGAAAGCTACATAAGAAAGTGCTCAACATCAATAGCTATCAGGGAAATGGAAATCAAAACAACTCTGAGATACCATCTTACTCCTATCAGAATGGCTAAAATCAAAAACACCAAAGATATCTTATGCTGGAGAGGATGTGGAGAAAGGGGAACACTCCTCCACTGCTGGTAGGAGTGCCAACTCAAACAGCCACTTTGGAAATCAGTATGGCCATTCCTCAGGAAAATGGGAATCAGTCTACCTCAAGATCCAGCAATTCAACTCTTAGGCATATACCCAAAAGAAGCACATTCTTACACAAGGACATCTGTTCAACGATGTTCATAGAAGCATTATTTGTAATAGCCAGAACCTGGAAGCAACCTAGATGCTCCACAACTGAAGAATGGATAGAGAAAATGTGGTACATTTACACAATGGAGTACTTTCTCAGTGGAAAAAGAACAATGGAATGTTGAAATTCTCAGGAAAAATGAAGGAACTAGAAGAAACTATTCTGAGCATGGTAACCCAGTCACAAAAAGACAAACATGGTATGTACTCACTCATATATGGATTTTACACATAGAGCAAAGGATTACCAGCCTACAATCCATACCGCCAGAGAAGCTAGGAAACAAGGAGCACTCTAAGAGAGACATACATGATCCCCTAGAGAAGGGGAAAGGGACAAGATCTCCTGAGCAAATTGGGAGCATGAGGGGAGGGGAGAGGGAGCTAGGAGAATGAGAAGGGGAGAAGAGGAAGGATGAGGAGGACATAAGAGAATAGGAAATTTGTGTAGGGGGAAGAATAGAGGAGAGCAAAATAAGAGATACCATAAGAGATGGAGCCATTATAGGTTTAAAGAGAAATCAGGCACTAGGGAAACGCCCAGAGATCTACAAGGATGACACAAACTAACAATCTAAGCAATAGTGGAGAGGCTACCTTAAATAATCTCCTCTGATAATGAGATTGACAACTAACTCATATGCCATCCTAGAGCCTTCATCCAGCAGCTGATGGAAGTAGAAGCAGATACCCACAGATAATCACTGAACTGAGCTGGATTCCAGTTGCAGAGGAGGAGGAGTGATGAGCAAAGGGGTCATGACCAGGCTGGTGAAACCCACAGAAACAGCTGACCTGAGCAAGGGGGAGCTCTTGGTCCCCAGACTGATAGCTCAGAAACCAACATGGAACTGATCCAGACTTCATGAAAGTGGGTGTCTGTGAGGAGGCCTCGGAAATCTATGTGGCCTCTTGTAGTAGATCAGTAATTATCCATAGTATAGGAATTGACTTTAGGAGCCCATTCCACATAGAGGGATACTCCCTCATCCTAGACACATGAGGGAAGGCTTAGGCCCTATCCCAAAGAATATGATAGACTCTGAATACGCTTCCATGGAAGGCTTCACCCTCCCCGGGGAGCAGAAATGTTATGGGATAATTAGGGTGTTAGTGGTGGGCATGGGAGCAGGGGAGGGAGAGTGAACTGGGATTGACATGTAAAACAATGTTGTTTCTAGTTTAAATAAACTAATGAGAAAAACAAAAAGGAAATGGATGCCATGGCAGAACAAGACATATAAGAAAATTACAGAGAGCTGATAGATGTAGAGGCAGACACCCACAGCTAAACACTGAGCTGAACTCTGGAACACAGCTTCAGAGAGGGAGGAGTGATGAGCAAAGGTGTGGAGACCAGGTTGGAAGAACTCTCAGAAACAGGTGACCTGAACAAGGGGTTGCTCATGGACCCCAGAATGATAGCTGGGAAACCAGCATGGGACTGATCCAGAGCCCCTGATAGAGGAGGTAAGTTTGGAGGTCTGGATCATCTATGAGGACACTGGTAATGGATCAGTATTTACCCCTAGTACACAAATGGACTTTAGAAACCCGTTCCATGTGGAGGGACACCATCTCAGCCTAGACACACTGGGGAGGGTCTAGGCCCTGCTCAAAATGACATGACATACTTTGAAGATCCCCAAGGAAGGCCCCATCCTCTCTGGGGAGCAGAAAGGGGTTGAGATAAGGCCTTGGTGGGGTGCAGGGGAGGAGGCTATAGAACTGGGACTGACATGTAAAACAAGCTTGTTTCTAATTTAAATAAAAAAGAAAAAACACCAAAAACTAAAACAAAAAAAGAGTTGAGCGAGTACCCAAATTCTCAGCTCTACTTCTAATAGTGTGCAGAGAATCATCTTAAAAAACAAGAAAAGAGATACCATAATAGAAGGAGACATTTTAATTTTACCGGGAAATCAGGCACTAGGGAAATGTCTGGAGATCTACAAAGATGACACTAGCTAACAATCTAAGCAACAGAGGAGAGGGTACCTTAAATGCCCTCCCCTGATAATGAGATTGATGACTGACTTATATGCCATCCTATAGCCTTCATCCAGCAGCTGGCAGAAGTAGAAGCAGTCACCCACAACCAATCACTGAACTGTACTGGAATCCAGTTGCAGAGAAGGAGGAGTGATGATCAAAGGGGTCCAGACCAGGCTGGTGAAACCCACAGAAACAGCTGACCTGAACAACAGGGAGCTCTTGGTCCTCAGACTGATACATGGGACTGATCCAGACCCCAGGAATGTGGGTTTCAGTGAGGAGTCCTCAGAAATCTACGGGACCTCCTGTAGTAGTTCAGTACTTATCCCTAGTATAGGTGTGGACTTTGGGAGCCCATTCCACATAGACGGATACTCCGTGAGCCAAGACACAGGGATGACCCGAGGCCCTATCCCAAAAGATATGATAGACTCTGATGACCCCCTATGGAAGGCCTCAGCCTCCCTGGTGAGCAGAAAAGATATGTGATAGGTAGGATTTTAGTTTGGGGGTGGTAGGGGAGGGAGAGGGAACTGAGATTGACATGTAAACCAATCTCATTTCTAATTCAAATAAAATTAAAAAAAAATAACAGACTTGTGCTTTTAAATATTTTACTCCCTGTTATTCACATATTTCAGTTGATTACTGGAGATGATCCTTGGAGATTCACATGCTATTGATGTTCAATAATATGTTCAAAAATCAGTAATATCAAAAATATTTGTGTTGAGCTAATGTGTCTAATTAGCAGCATCCAAAAATGGATCTCCAGCTTCTTAGGGGACAAAAGCTAACTAACTCGACAAAAGCTGCCCTTGAAGGTAGCTGGTCATGGGAAAGTAGTGAAGATTCATCTAGGAAGTGTCCACAAAAGAAGAACACCATGGATTTTAGAGAGTGGATGGGGGGAAGAAAAAGCACTCCAGTTGTGAGCTTAACATGGTAGCCTGAGGGCAGTTGGATAAGGCAAAAAAAAAAAAAGAATAATTAACCTAAGTCTCAGTGAGACAGAGACATCTCATTTTGGACATTGGACATGTGTTAATTACTTTTAAAATCTGTTAAAATCATTATTTTTTGTTGTTCAATTTATTTGTTAAATACACTTTTAAGACATGTTTCCAAATTGGATTGACTACTGTCTATTGATCAACCTGTAAAACCTTTGTCTCTGAGGAACTCTGCATTTGTGTTCCTTCTTTAATGGTTTAATTTTTCTTGTTGGTATAGCACATATTGTAGAAGCTAAATGAAAATGAGATGATAAATGATAAAATTTTGAGTTCTGGCATATCATACGAATTTTATTTTGGTGTATCAAAATAGAAATTTATCACAAATTTCCTCCACATGTTTGGATGCACAGTGTCCTTGCCTACTGGCTTCCTGTTTTGTTTTGTAACTCTGAAGTGGTTCTATTTCTTTTTCCTTTTGTAGTTTTATTTATTTTATTTTATGTATATGAGTGTTTTTCATGCATGTATATCTGGCACCAACAAGAAGGGAGCAGATCCCCTGGGACTAGATGGCCGTGAACAACCATGTGGGGACATGGGAATCAAACCAGGGTCCTTTCCAAGAGCAGTGAATGCTCTTAGTTGCTGAGCCATCTCTCTCTAATCCCAGTAGTCTCATATCTGATCTTTTGTACATGACCTGATTTCTTCCCCTTTTTCTAAGCTTGTAGTTTTCCCCAATATTCTTTTTTATGAGCTTGCCTGAATGTATGTATGCATACCAGGTATATTCCCAGAGCAAAGGGAGGCCAGAAAAAGACACCAGACCCCTTGGAACTAGAGTTATAACTAGAGTTATGTACCATCATGTGTGGATGCTGCTATTCATGCCTGAGTCCTCTGGAAGAGCATCCAGTACTCTTAATGGCTGAGACATCTCCCTAGTACATGTCTTCCCCAGTGTTCTTAAATTCTATGACAATATATGCTTGGTGAGTCCCTTATTTATGCTGTTTTGGAGTATGGCTCAACCTGGAAATGTATATGGGAAAATTTCATGAAATTGTTTTGATGATTTATTATCTTCAATTGCATTTCAGTGTTTCATATTTGTATGAAGTTCTACTGTTGCACCTTTTGGTATAGTCCTCTCTTTTTTTCTCTCATTTTTACTTATATTTGAGGATTTTTCCTTTTTATATATTAAGGGTAGAATACAGGACCACACTCTTGTTAGGTTAGCACTATACCATAGGTATAACCCAGGCCCAATTATTATGGAATTCTTAAAATGTTTTTCATTTCTCAGAAATGAACTACCCTGTGTCTTCCCTGAAGAATCAAAACCTGGGTACTGACATTCTAGAGCTAACAACAGAGAAGAGTATGGGTGGTCTCAACAGCCAATAAGTGAATGTTTCCTTATTTAGACTTTCCTATATGGTGTTTGTAGGTGCCACTATGCTAGTTCCTCTTTTCTGTCCCTACATTTATGTCTACAGGTTACTCTACTTTTTTCATGTTTTAGGAATATGTCATCTATGGAAGCCACCACCAGAATCAGGATTTTTCCATTAAAAAGGAACTGTCTTAGTAAGGTTTTCTATTGCTGTGAAGAGATACTAGAACATGGCAATTCTTATAAAAGGAAACATTCAGTTGGACTAGCTTGCTTACAGTTCAGAGGTTTAGTCCATTATTGTCATGGCAGGAAGCAAGGCAGCATGCAGGCAGTTATGGTGCTGGAGCTGAGTGCCCTTACATCTTGATCCAAAGGCAGCAGGAAATGAACTAACTCACTAGGCATGACTTATGTATATATCAGTCCCCAAAGCCCACCTCCACAGTGACATACTTCCTCTAGAAATCATAGGAACTCAAACAAGGCAACACGTCCTAATAGTGCCACTCCCTTTGGGGGCCATTTTTCTTTCAAACCATCATGTGATTATTTTCCTGTGTCCAAGTGTGTGGAGAGTCCCTTTCCTGCAGCCATATCCCTGCTCTGGCTCCTAGGTAGTAAACCTCTCTCCTTCCATTACCATCCTTAACACTGGTAACTACCTCCTGCTTTTGCTTGCCTCAGAGAGGTACACATATCAAGGAGGTTGGTTCCTCTTAGAATAATCAAAATAGAAATACTTAGAATTATGCATAAAGTGAAAACACAGACATTCTACTTTAGAAAAAGAAGACTCAAACTTGAAATGTATGTTAGTTGGTATTTGGAGATGACTATGTAGAAAATAAAGATGTATTTCCTCACATAGAATTTATTACACAATCAAGTAATTTTTTTAAGTATGCTTGAAGTGGAATGTCTCTTGTGGAAGTTTGTGTATTCACAACTTTACTTAGTCTGTCAATTGACTAAGGCAGGAAGGGACTTAGAATAAAGACGATTAGTCAGAGTGGGAAAATCACTGAGAAAAACCTTCAAATTGAGTGACAGGCAGGGCCTACAGATTTTGGGTACTGCTGCAAAAGAATTTATGTTGTCTGAAAGTTGTAGTGATACTGTTTCTTTATTTAAATAGTACCTTCTTGAGTCTTTAGCTAAATTAAGTTATGAAGAAAGACATGATAAAGATATAGTTATATAACTCTTGGGAACAGCTAAAACTTATCATAGGGAGCATTGGGAAAATAACCTCTTTTATTTTGAAAGATCTTTATTTTGTCACTTCTGTTTAAAGACGTCTTGATTGGCTTTTCTGTCCACTTACCCGATTCCAAGGTCTGTAATTACTAGGACACGTGATGACTCCCTGCTGTCCTCTTTTGTGATGGATTTCACCTTTGCTGTGAGATGGGGCTACTGGACATTATGCTTACATCACTCATTAATACACCTTCAGTAACATGTCTCAGATGCAATATGGGAAGTGATTTATATTAAAAGGTTTAAATGGAAAAATGTAGCATAAACATAATTTGGCTTGTCTGTCAAGGACATTACCAATTTTCCCACTATACCAGTTGCATTTTACATCATGATTAAATTAAGGTTAACTGAAAGGTCCAGTGTTTAAAGGTTGTTTATTTGAGCAATTATTTTCTTAAGTAAAAGACACTAATAGAGACAAGGTCTGTAACTGCTGCCATAAGGGAAATAAAGCAGCAATTACCTTACAGATGCCACTGATGGTGAATTTTCTTGTTCACAGTGTCTACCAGGACCTTGGTATTCCATGTGTGGTCTGTTGATCACATTCTGGGGCTGCATCTGGGAAATTATTAGAAATTTAGGCACTCAAAATTCTCCTGCATGTAGTGCATTAGAATATGAGATTTTGTGATACTCTGAGGCTTGTATTTCAACATTGGAGACACATGTGAGCAAAGAGTAGATGAGCAGTCTTTGAAATCCTAACCTGTCCGCTCACTCAGGAGGGTCATGTTTTCCAGTGGCATGAGTAATTTCCAAAGCATCCCTCAGCACCAAAGTCTTTCCAGTTAGTGCAAGGCTTCCACTGGTTAATTTAATTCAAATGTCAGAAAGACAAACATTTGTTATGATACATAATGTAATGATATTCCAATATACAATTGAAATCCTTGCAGAAACAGCTTTCTGGTGTTCCTTTCACTCTGATCTTCTCTCATGACATATGTGTGTTCTTCACGTAATGGTTATTTAAATGAAGTCCATGGTGTCTTCTTCTTCAAAACAAATAGAACATTCCATTCATGGGCTGAGGGGCTCAAATAAACTATCTGTCTTTTCACATAGCTCTAATTTAAGCTGATTAAAAATAATTAGTGCAGTTTTAGTTACACCTAGAATAATCAACACTTTATGCTACAGGAAGATTGTCTTGATATTTTTGGAAATACTCTTTTTTATTTTTTCAGGTGCATGAAGTATGTTAGAGAAATGAGGTTTTCTAAAGGGTAATTGTGCCTGTAGCCTGGGTCTCCTTGCATTCCCTTTTCTAGGTCAGTAAATACATATTATTTATCTACTATGTACTATGAATGAGGATACAAAGATTAAACCTCTGTGCTGGAATTTCTCAGAATTTCTTGATTCATGAAAGAAGTGACTGCTTTGGGCATATTTTTAGTGTATGATTTATGATATAAACATATATAAATGTGGACTTGTACTTCTAGAGAAGGTAGTTAAATGAATCTGTAGGGATAGATAATCCTAATATTGGTAGGTTTGATTAGACTGAACTCTGCAAAATGAAATTTGATGGACAGTATTACAATAAAATGATTTATGTCAACATGATAAAATAAAAATAAACCACCTGGATCAATTTGAATGATTAGCTTTAAAATGCTCATCCTGCACCCTGAAGAATTGTTGGATTTGTTGCAGTGAAGATGGGGGGCATTAATGAGATATTCATAATGTCAACAGTGGCATATGCAGTTGACAGAATTTATTCATTCTCATTATTTCATTTACTTTTTACAGTAACTTCAAGAGGCAGGCATTTTCTTTTCCTAGTTGAAAAAATTGTCAAAATAATTGTTAAAGTCTAGATAGGGACATGAATCTTTAAAAGTCCAGGACTTTTAAACTTCCATGAAGCCTGTGGTGGTTTGAATGAAAATGTCCCCCTTACCAATACACAGTCTCATGGATTTAAATACTTCATTACCAAGGAGTGGCAATATTTGAAAGGATTAGGAGGTGTGGTTTTGTTGGAAGAAGTGTCTCACTGGGCTGGGCCCTGTGGTTTCACAAAGCCCATTCAAAGCCCAGGGTCTGGCTCTTCCCAGCTGTCTGTGGATCCCCACATAAACTCTCTGCTACTTCTGCAGCACTACGTCTGCCTGTACATTGCTATGTCTCACAATGATGATAATGGACTAAACCTATGAAACTGTAAGCCAACTCTACTTAAAAGTTTTCCTATATAAGAGTTGCTATGGTCATGGTATGCCTTCACAGCAATTGAACCCTAACGGAGCCTTTCCTTGTAGAGACTAGTCTTTTCTGCCCTGAAAGCACTTCACTAGGTGGATTTTCTGAAAGTCTGGGGGCAAAGGCAGGCCTCCTTTTGAAAACAGGATGTTATTTTTTCTCAGAAGTCCAGGTTGCCTGTTTTGTTCTATTTCTTGAGACTAATCACAATGAAAAATGGGAGAGAGAAAAAGAAGAATCAAACATTTATCTAAGCTTTGAACATGGCTAGGTAGTTTGGCCATTAGGAAAGTAAAAATATTCAAATAGAGTTGGATATTTTGGTAAGGGCAACTTGAAAAGTAACAATAGGGCCGATATCCTGAAATGATGAGCAAAGCAGACCTCAGCTGGGAACCCTGGCTTAAGCAGTGTTCACTGTCAAGAAAGGGTGGGACACACACAGAGTGGCTCTCCTGGTGCTGAGATGTTTAGATTGTTTAGGGGACTTTGTCTATAACAGTTGGATGATGTTTGAACTGAGATAGGAACATATTTACAACATGAGGGATTGCTGAGACACAGGGAAGACAATAGCTTTGCAGCCACAGTATCACTCCCTGGTTAATGAAATGCAACTAAATGGCAAATCTGAAAACTAAGGCATGGTGGGAAGGTGTTTCAGTTGTGTTGTGACTATTCCCAAGAAAAAGAACAAAACAGGGAACCCATATTTCTGAGGGAAAATATAATTTTCTCTTTCAAAAGTCTTGTTTCCCCAGACTTCCAGAAAATGTAGCCAGTGAAATGCTTGAAGGACAGACAAGAGTCCTTCTTATCTCTAGAGTGAAAGGCTCGATTGAAGTTTAAACATCCTGGCTTGTGTAGAAAGAAAACCTAGGTATGACAGGAAGTTCATTTGGCCAGCATATGTGGGGCTCTGCATTATAGCCTCAGCATGGGAAAAAGACAAAATAAAATAAAATCCCAAAACACAAAAACAAAAAGGAAAAACAAAAGCAAAAAAATAACAAAACAAAAGGGTAGAGGTCCAGTCAAGTTATCTGGATGAACATGGTAAGGCCGTGGACAGCCATTTAGTCCACTGATTTGGGGGAGTCCTATATTTTAGACAGGATTCAGTGAATGGCAAGTTTCTAAAATGAAAACATTTGAGGTGAACAGTCACATTAAAATGAATCATTTAAATGTTTTTAGTGTTAGGCAAGGGGATATTTAATACTGTTTGCTTCATTTAGAACTAGCTCAAGATTAAGGAGGCCTGACTTAGCCATTTAAGGTGGTGAAAAGAATAAGTTGTCCTATTTGAGACTGGAGTTTTATATATTTTAAAATAGAATTTATGTTATGCATGGATTCACTAGAAGCATAATTTATTGACAAAAGTTAAGTTCATCAGATTTTACGTAAAATCTTGTGATAGTACTTGTAGAATGCACAATCATGGCTCTAAGTATGTCTGTATCTTAGTGTCCACAATTTTTAAATGTTATTTTACAGAGCAAAAGGAACTTTGTAAATATGTCACTGTAATAATAACTTGTCTAGTTTCTGTGACCAAATACCTGATGGGAAGTAATTTAAAGGAAGATGGGTTTGTTTCAGCTCGTGGTATACTGGTGCTTTCCATTTTCATAGGGAATTCCAGAATGCAGAAATTTTTTCCATACCTGACAGTGTAGGGTGGAAGTGGAAGTTTGCTCACATATGGGCAGGTTAAAAGGAGAGACAGAACAGGAAATATTCGTGCCCTATAAACTTGAAGGCCAACCTACACTCTGAGTGATGCCCTGCTTCCATTTAACCCGACATTCCAAAAGCTCCGCAGCCTCAAAAACACTGCCACCAGATGGGGACCAGATGTTCAAACACATAAGCCTGTGTGGGGTAGTATTTTACTTCCAGAGCACAACAGACATTGTTAAGGTTAAGGACCTTGAAATGTAGCTGAACAACACAAAATGAACTCCACATTTTCTTTTGTTTAGGAGGTGTTTTGTGTTGCCTTTTTTGGGTATTATTTTGTTTGTTTTGATTTTCATTTTGTTTTTTGAGGGGCGAGGTGGGTGGATAGGGAGGTGGAGAGGATTTGGGAAGTGATAGACAATATGATAAAAATATTTTCTATAAGAAAAATGTTTTGTTGACTCTGTCTTTTGCCTTAGAGAAGCTTCTCAGTTTCAGGAGGTCCCATTTATTAATTGTCCATCTCAGTGTTTGTGCTACTGTTGTTATGTTCAGCAACTGGTCTCCTCTGCCAATTCATTCAAGGGTACCTCCAACTTTCACTTTTAAGAGGTCCAGTGTGGCTGGATTTAGGATGAGGTCTTTTATTAAAATGGCAACACAGAGAATGGGAAAAGATCTTCACCAACCCCACATCCCACAGAGGGCTGATCCCCAAAATATACAAAGAACTCAAGAATATACTCACAAAAACACCAAATAATCCAATTAAAAAGTGGGGTACAGAACTAAACAGAGAATTCTCAATAGAGGAATCTAAAATGGCTGAAAGATACTTAAGAAGGTACTCAAACAACCTTAGCCATCAGGGAAATGCAAATCAAAACAACTCTGAGATATAATCTTATACCTTTCAGAATGGCTAAAATCAAAAACACCAATGACAGTCTATGCTGGAGAGGATGTGGAGAAAGGGGAACACTTCTTCATTGCTGGTGGGAGTGCAAAATTGTACAGCTACTTTGGAAATCAGTATGGTGGTTTCTCAGGAAAATGGGAACCAGTCTACCTCAATATCCAGCAATTCCACTCTCAGGCATATACCCAAAGAATGCACATTCATACAAGGACATCTGTTCAACTATGTTCATAGGAGCGTTTTTTTTTGTAATGGTCAGAACCTGGAAGCAACCTAGATGCCCCTCAACCAAAGAATGGAAACAGAAAATGTCGTATATTTATACAATGGAGTATTATTCAGTGGACAAAAACAATGGAATATTGAAATTTGCAAGCAAATGGATGGAACTAGAAGAAACCATCCTAAGTGAGGTAATGCAGTCACAGAAAGACAAACATGGTATGTAATCATTCATATATAGATATTAGACAGAGAAATGGATTACCAGCCTACAATCTACACTGCCAGAGAAGCTAGGAAACAAGGATGACTATGAGAGAGACATACACGGTCCCCCAGCAATGTATGTAGGGGCAAACCCCCTGAACAAATGGGGAGCATGAGAGAAGGGGATGGAGGGAGAAGGAGGAGGAGAGGAGAAGAGGAGGAGGGAGAGAACATGAGGGTTCAGGAAGATTGAGTGGGCAGAGGAATAGAGGCCAGCAAGAAAAGAGACACATCAATAGAGGGAGCCACTATAGGTCTAAAGAGAAATCTGGCACTAGGGAATTGTACAGAGATCTACAAGGATGACCCCAACTAAGTATCTAAGCAAAATTGGAGAGGCTATCTTAAATGCCTGTCCCCTATAATGAGAATGATGAATACCTCAAATGCAATCCTAGTGCCTTCATCTAATAGCTGATGGAAGCAGAAGTAGAGATCCACAGCCAAACACTGAGCCAAATTCTTGGAATCCAGTTTCAGAGACGGAGGAGTGATGAACAAAGGAGTCAAGACCATGCTGGGAAACCCACAGAAACAGCTCTCCTGAGCAAATGGGAACTCACGGACCACAGTCTGACAGTTGGAGAACCAACATAGGACCAAATCAGACCCCCTGAACGTAGGTGACAGCTAGGAGCACTGGGCAGTCTATGGGGTCTCTGGCAGTGGAACCAGGATGTATCCTTAGTGCATGAACAGACTTTGGGAGCCCATTTCCCATGGAGGGATACTCCCTTAGCCTAGATTCACAGGGCCTAGGACCTGCCCCAAATGACTTAACAGATTTTTTTTGATGATCCCTCATGGAAGGCCTCACCCTCCCTGGGGAGTGGTTGGGGGATGGGATGGGGGATCAATGGGGGGCATATGAGCATTGGAGTAAGAGGGAACTGGGATTGATATATAAAATAAGATTGTTTCTAATTTAAATATAATCTATAAATATGTTTTTTGAAAGGATTTTGAAATTTGATCTTGCTGTTGTTCTTCTCTAGCAATTTATTTTAATCTGTCTATTTAGACCATTGTCATACAATCTGCTTATTGACATGAATGAAGTGTTATTTATTGTACTAATGTTATGTATTTGTTGCCATTGTTCTTTGTTCTTGTTTTTGTTTTCCATTCTTTCCCCTGCCTTTTAATTCCTTCAATTGGATAGTTGATATCATTCTATTTTCTGTCTTTCCATGTCATTTTTTTGTTATTTAGTTATTTTTTATAGTTGTTGTCCTAGAGTCTGCAGAGGACAACTAATCTAATTCTGGTTTCAGAAAAGTCTGTACTCTTTCAGGTGTAGTAGATGCATATTATGACAATTAACCCTACTTTTTCTTTTCATTATTTTTATCATTGTTTACTAATTTCACTTACAGGTAAACATGTATGCTAGACAAGATACATACATGTAAGATATATAGTATATTTATAAAGAAATACATGTTTATTATTTTGAATAAAATGTTATTCAATTAACTAAGAAGACAAAAGTCTTTATTTTCCATTCACCTATTCTTTTTAAATCTCTTTTCCCTTCCACATATGGATATGTGTTTCTGCTCCATATTAACTTTTCTTCTCTCTAAAGAACTTCTTTTTACAGAACTTGAAAGGACAGTTTATTGGACACATTCTTTTGTTGATGCTTTCTATGCATCCATAGACAACTGCAAAGTTAAGTTCATGTAACATGACTTTCTTCCTCATGATCTATATAATAGGATTCTGTAGCTGTAGAGTAAAGCTGGATAAGACATAGCAAGATTGTTATTAAGTCACTATAGGGAATCATCTCTGAAAATTTCAAGAATTCTCTGAAAAGAAATAGTGGATGACGAGGGATGAGAAGTCATAATCAAACTGCCAATTAGAAATATTATACTAAAGAGACATTACTTAAAAACCATTAAATGACAGAACAATTTCTTTATCTTGTCATCTCCATTATTATTTTCTCATCTTGGGACCCTACTGCTTAACTTTTGTTCTCTTATTACCTTCCTTCACTTCTATGATTCCTTTTTTTGAAAATCACCTATACCTTGAAATTGCTTGATTATATATATATATATATATATATATATATATATATATATATTTAACAAAGGTCAGCTCAAGTACCACCACTTTCAGAGAGAAATTCCAAATTCTCTTAACTGAAATTCTGTAGATGCCTGAATATGATTCCAAGTTAATGAGTAGGCACAATTGAAAAACGTTGACCTACTTGATCATAGAGTTTTTCGAGGCTATATATTAGCTAAATATCTATATAAAAATGAAATGTATTCATGGAATTACACATGCATAATTAAAATAATATGTAAGACAATTATTTTAGGAGTATTGCTTTGTTCTGGTTCCACTGCTTGAAACAATATAGTCCAAATTCTGCACCTTTCACTTTGGCATTGTTTTCTTAATTACCGAATTCATCCCTTTTGGTACTCCTTCATGCTTTTCAAGAAGATCCATACTGTCTTTACTTCTATCTGTATCATACAAGAAGTACTACTTCCTTAATGCTTTGCCAGAAGCTATAATCTAAACTTCAAAAATTCATTTCTGTATAAGGAGGGCAGAGATTCATTCTTTTCTCTTCTTTCCTTTAGGTATATATTAATGATTTCCAGAAATTAACTATGTTTCATCATTTGCAAATATAAGACTATACACCCTGGGATTAATTACTGAATTTGTGTCAAATCTATTTCTTTTTCATACATTTGATTATTTTAATAGAATATTGGCTGATATTTATCTAAAATGGATATATCACACCCTGAATATATCCCCAAATCACCTGAAGTACATTAAAAACTGCAAGCAGGAAACCCTGGGGTAGGGTCCTCCTCAGTGTTCTAGTTTAATTGGGCTAGAGTTGAGCTTCACATTTATTTAAAAATACAAGACTTGAGAACCTCTGACTTAAAATTGTTTCTGAAAATGAAGTCCCCAAATTTTATTTATTAGTACTGTGAGTGAGGCACTTGTGTGATAATTAAAAAACTATTTTAGGTAGTTGTCACCTTTTGCCATTGGGTGCAGGGATGGAAGTCATGTTGTCATAGTCCATTTACTTCCCAGTTGTCAGATAAACAGCATAATAATCGCCTGATTATTTGTTAGAAAGGCAAATTTTCAGACCCCATCCTATGCCTACTGAATTCTACACTCTGGAATAAGGCCCAGCAATCTGAGACTTAGTAACCCTGCAGTGACTCATATGTGCACCAAAGTTGGAGACACATGTTTTAGAGCAATATATCTTTACTAATTGCTTTCAAAGGGCAACTATTGACAGAATATGTAATATACACAAATTTGTAAGGGATGTAATATATACCAGGTGTAATTTGGGGATAAACAATTTTCCTTATATTCATGCACATATAGTAACCTCTCCTGAATTCTCAGAGTTACCAATGTACATCTTTTAGGTATTGACTTATTTTGTATTATATTTTATTTCTTACATTTTCTTATAAAGGTAGGCTAAGTATCTGAGAAGGACTCAGGATCAAAAATAATTAAAACAATGAGAATAATGAAGGATTCACAAACTAATCATGCATGCCATTGATTAGAAATCAGAGGTCACCTAAAATGATACTCTTGCAGCCTCCCTCTGTCTGGAAATTTACTCTGTCTTTCTTCTGTTCCCTCGTTTCCAAGACATTGTAGAAACATAAGCCAATATTCTAAGAATTTTGTGGTTTGTTCCATGCACTGAGAAATGTGTTGCTCAAATCACAAAATATAGCCAATGTTATCCTGAAAGTGTAACTGAGTATTTTCTGCTGGGAACCACCCACTAACTGTGGGGTCATGGATAGATGTATACACTGCATGAGTGTTTTTGCCATGAGTACTATATAACATATTACCTACAATTAGGCACTATATATTAAATATCATTTACTAAAAAATTGTTAAGAGTAAATAAATATCATTTTGGGATCTTACCACACATAAACAAGCAAACACGCACAGACACACACACACACGCACGCACGCACGCACGCAGGCACGCACGCACACACACACACACGCGCGCGCACACACACACACACACACACACACACACACACACACGTGTGCGCGCACACACACACACACACACACACACACACACACTAAAAGGAAAAAAAAAACTTTGGCATGTGATGAATATGAGTGATTATCACCTAGACTGTGAACATGCTAATATGTATACATATATGTACAAACATAAAATTTTATGCATTAAGTCAAACTTCAAAGTAACCATTACATCTGAAAATAGTATTTAAACAAAATATCAGTGAAGATGTTGATTTCAGGAGGGAGGCATTCACTAAACTGTCTTAGAGCCCAAGTTCAAGTGAACAAAATGCATTTTTAGTAGAAATTTTAGAATTCAGCTACAAAACCTTCTTTACTTCCACAGATTAAAAATGTGATGCTTTAGTGTTACCTCAAGCTTTCAATTTAGAATATGTAAACCTTTTATTTTCGTACTAGAAAAAGGAATCAATAATAACTTTTAAATGCCCTTGAATTTACCTCTGCTCATTTATCTCTAAGATCCATGTTTTCTGACTTCTTTCACTGATATACTATTTCTTCTAATAATTGACTTCTGTGGTTAATACATTATTGACAGCTTAGGAAAAAATGAAAATTTCTCTCCTCAAGAACAGGGACAAACACTTTTTAAGACTGGGAAATGAAATGATGCAGTTACTGTTTCTGAAGCCAGTAGCAGATTATGTTGGTAACAAAGGAGAATTGGTGAGATGCTTTATGGAATTCAAAGTTATGTCTATTCCTACTCTGCCACACATAGGGTGACTATTCACTTGTCCTTTCAACACTTCCAGTATTTTTAATATAAACTTGCAAAGAGAACCCATATCTTGAAGTCCTTAATTACTGTTAAAGGAAGATGAAGGGAAAATATAAGACCACTGACCTATCCACTGAATGTTCATCACATGGTATTATTAAAAGAGAACAAATTTCTGAGGTGGTACCCATTTTTGAACAGTCTTTCCTGGGCACATTGACCTGGAATAGTGTTGCTCCATGAGTTTGCATGGGTTGTGAATTAAATTTCTTAAGAAGGATGCTGTCAGACACAGAAACAAACTGAAAAAATTTCCATTGGCCCAAACAGGACCATCATGGACAATAAAACAGAGCAGAATTATATCATCATCCAATATTTAAACTAATATCTATGAGTCTATATTGACAAAAATAATAAAAGTGTGATGCTAATATTCAATGTAGTCCTCTGCTATGCATTTAACTTTTTAAAAATATCATTTGAAAATATTTCTGGTTGTTTCCAAGTGCTGTGGGGATAACAGTTTTAATGACAATGTTACATGTTTTCTCTTGTGTCTGGTGTACTTAATATGAACCAAGTTCTACTTAAAGGACATTATGAGTCAGAAAGAAACACCAGTGGCTTTGCATGGAAGTTCTTTTTATCGGCAGGGTGGTAGAGGCATTTAGTGCTTCATGTTCATGTGAAGAGAGGCCTTGTTATCAGTTCTAGCTTCCTGAGTATCCAGGGCACTGGAAAAAGTAGAACAGGCATCTAGAACACTTCCATATTTAGAAGAATTTACTATGTCTTCATGCTATGGGCCCATTTTCTTGGCATTTCCCAAATTTCTGAAGACGTCTGATGGAAAAGTCAGCTCCCCAAACAACTTTGAGACACCAAAAAAGAGAAAGGACATTGTAAATATGGATATGGATATTTTTAAAAGACTCAAGGACTGTTAATCATCTTCTTTTCTGCTTCATTCTAAATACTCAGGTACATTTCCTGTTTTACAGTTCTGTTTTTGTCTGATATCAGTGCTTCCATTCTTGAACATACAGAATTTTGGAAGTCCATAAATTGATCTGGCACCCAGGTTTGAACTCTTACTAGTATTATGACCTTGGGATAATTACCATTGTTCCCTGAGGCCAAACTCTAAGATTACATATTCTCCATTCATTTCTGTATACATATTATTTCTATTAAATTCATCAGGTAAAAAGGTATCCTAATTTATTTGTTTTGTCTTATTTTGTCATCATAACAAAGCCATTTTAACCATCTCACACATGGGCACACATACACACACAAACACAGACATACTTTCACTCATCTACACACACAAACCTAACTATATCTTGGTTTCATTTGTTCTCTGATGATATTGATAGAAACATTATTTGGATTTCCTCAGCGTCTGTTAAGTCTCTGAAGAATATATCAGAAAATGGAAAGAACTTCCATGCTCAGGTAGGATCAACATAGTAAAAATGACAATCTTACTAAAAGCAATCTACAGATTCAATGCAATTTCCATAAAATCCCAACACAAACAATTCTTCACAGTCCTTGAAAGAACAGTACTCAACTTCATATGCAAAAACAAAAAAGCCAGAAGAGCTAAAAAACAATCTTGTACAATAAAGGAACTTCTAGAGGCATCACCATCCCTGACTTCAAACTCTACTATAGAATTATAGTAAATTATAGTAAAAAACAACAAAAAAACAGCTTGGTATTGGCATAAAAATAGACACTTGGACCAATTGAAAACCATGACACTAATCCACATAACTATAATCACATGATTTTTGACAAAGAAGCCAAAATGGTAATATGGAAAAAAGCATCTTCAACAAATGGTGCTGGCATAATTAGATATCAACTGTCAACCTGTAGAAGATTGCAAATAGATCCAAATATATCACCATGCAAAAAACTCAAGTCCAAGTGGATAAAAGACATTAAGATGAATCCAGTTACATTGAACCTGATAGAAGAGAAATTGGGAAGTACCCTTTTACACATCGGCACAGGAGACCATTCCTAAATACAACACCAGTATAGAGACACTGAGGGAAATAATCAATAAATGGGACCTCCTGAAACTGAAAATCTTCTCTAAGGTAAAGGACACAGTAAATAAGACAAATTGACCTCCTAAAGAAAGGGAAAAAAGATCTTTACCAACCCACATCTGACAGAGGGCTGATCTCCAAAGTGTATAAAGAACTCAAAAAATTAGACATGAAAATACAAAATAACCAAATTGAAAAATGAGGTACACAGTAAAAAAGGCAAACATGGTATTTACTCACTCATATACAGATTTTAGACATAGAGCAAAGGATTACCAGCCTACAATCCACACTGCCAGAGAAGCTAGGAAACAAGGAGGACTCTAAGAGAGACATACAATGTCCCTCAGAGAAGGCGAAAGGTACAAGATTTCCTATGCTAATTGGGAACATGGGGGAGGGGAGAGGGAGTTAGGAGAAAGAGAATGATAGAATAGGAGGGGAGAGGAGGACATGAGGGAGCAGGAAGACTGAGTCAGGTGAAGAATATAGGAGCACAAGAGAAGAGATACCATAATAGAGGGAGCCAGTATAGGTTTAAAGAGAAATCTGGCACCAGCGAAATGTCCAGAGATCTAAAAGGATGGAGAGGCTACCTTAAATGTCTTTCTCTGATAATGAGATTGATGACTACCTTAAATGCCATCCTAGAGCCTTTATCCGGTAGCTAATGGAAGGAGAAGCAGACACACACAGCTAAACACTAAGCTGAACTCCTAGAATCGAGTTGTAGAGAGGGAGGAGTGATGAGCAAAGGGGTCAATACCATGCTCGAGAGACCCACAGAAACAGTTTTTCTGAAGAAGGGGGAGCTCATGGACCCTAGACTGACAGCTGAGAAACCAGTATAGGACTGTTCCAGACCCCCTGAATATGGATGTTAGTTTGGAGGTCTGAGCAATCTTTGGGGCCTCTGGTAGAATATCAGTGTTTATCCCTAGTACACAAATGGACGTTGGGAGCCCACTCCACATAGAGGGATAGTCTCTCAGCCTAGGCACATGGGAAGGGTCTAGACCCTGCTTCAGATGATATGACAGACTTTGAAAATCCCCATGTAAGGCCTTACCCTCCCTGGGCAGCAGAAAGGGCATGGGATAGGGGGTCTTCGGTGGGTGCATGGGAGGAGAGGAGGGAGAGGTAACTGGGATTGACATGTAAAACAAGTTTGTTTTTAATTTAAAGAAAAAACTCAGGCAGCAATTCTGAAACAATCCTGGATGGTGAGCCCAGCTTGCCAGTGCAGGTTAGAGGCTATGTCCACATCCATGTTCAGCAGATATCAGACTGTGAAAAAGACTTAGAAGAAGATGAGTTGTAGAAAGAAGCACATTCAATTCTAGATCCAGTTAAGGTGTCAGCCTGAAAACTTGTACAGGGTGTTTTCTGCAACCCTGGGTCCATTCTACAATCCATCATTTTTGCCCACTGCTGTGTGTTCAGTTATATGAGAATTTGATTCTTTTAATGCAGTTGCATGTGCTTTTCTTTGTATAACCAACCTAGTATGTGAAGTAAGTGAGTGCATGGAATTAAAGAGAAGAGTAACTCATGGGGGGAAAAAGAAAAATTGCCTACAATGCTAAACAGAGAAGTCTCACCAGAAGAATCTCAAATGGCCAAAAGACATTTAAGGAAGTGCTCAACATCCTTAATCATCAGGGAAATGCAAATTGAAATGACTTTGAAATGCCATCTTGCACCTGTCAGAATGGCTAAGATAAAAAATACTAAGGACAGCTTATGCTGGAGAGGATGTAGAGTCAGAGAAACACTTGTCCACTGCTGGTGGGAGTGCAAACTTGTACAGTCATTTTGGAAATCAGTATGGCTGTTTCTCAGAAAGCTGGGAATCAATCTACCTCAAGACCAAGCAATACCACACTTGGGCATATACCCAAATGATACCACAGGGACATTGCTCAACAATGTTCATAGCAACATTATTTTTATAGCCATAATATGGAAACAATCTAGATTCCCCTCCACTGAAGAATGGATAAAGAAAATGTGGTGCATTACACAGTGGAATATGACTCAGCTATAAAAAGCAATGACCTCATGAAATTTTCAGTCAAATGGATAGAGCTGGAATAAATATCCTGAGTGAGTTAATAGACTCAGAATAACAAAAATGGTTACCCACTCATAAGTAGATAAGGATAAGCATACTACAACCCACAGCTCCAGAGAAGCTAGATAATAATAATAAGAGGGACACGGGGAGTCATTATGGGGATATCGAGAAACCTGGTGCTAGGGGAATTCCCAAGAATCAATAAGGATGACTGCAGCTAAAACTAGCAATATAGGAGAGGGTTCTAGATTTGGCCTTCCCCTGTAGTCAGATTGGTGAGTACCCCAACTATCATCGTATAGTCATCTTCCAGTAATTGATGGAACCAGAAGCAGAGATCCATAACCAAGCACCAGACTTAGCTCCCGGAATCCAACTGAAGAGAGGGAGGAAGAAATATATGAACAAGGGAGGTAAAGATCATTAAGGCGAAATCTACAGACACAGCTGAACCAAGCTTATGGAAACTCATGAATCCTAGACAGACAGCTGTGGAGCCTCCATGGGACTGAACTATGCCTTCTGTATGTATGAGGCAATTGTGTAGCTTGGTTTATTTGAGGGGCCCCTGAAGGTAGTACTATGGACTATCCCTGGTACATGGGCTAGCTTGTTGGAGTCCATTTCCTATGGTTGGATGCCATGGTCAGCCTTAATGCAGGATTGAGGGGTCTGGTCGTGCCCCAACTTAATATTGACTTTGTTGATTCCCCAAGGGAGGCCTTACTTGTTGGGGGGAGTGGATAGAAGTTGGGAACGGGGAGTTAAGTGGGGCTGGAGGAGTGGTGGGAAGGAAAATTGTGGTTGGAATGTAAAATGAATTAAAAAAAACAAAAAGAAAGTAGAAAAAAATCTTATTTGGAGCCTGTACCTTACAAGCATTTTGAAGAAGCAATATCATGATCTCTATCACTGGATTTCAAACAGGATCCATGATGCTTAGAGAATTGGTGTTAAACCATAGCTATTACAGAGAGACCTGTGAAGGAATGGTGAAGACATACATGTGGAATCAAGGAAACTGACAGAGTGTAGGTTTATATGTATGTGTGTAAGACATTTGAGTATGTTTTGTTTTAGTGGCTATTTAGGGTAGTCAAGCCAATTAAGATCACTTCTTAAGATATCCATGTTAGAGATCCTCATGAAACTCATGTGTAATTTTACAAATTTCATATGAACAAATTTTTGTGTAAAAGATTATTCTCAAAGGGTCCTCAAAAAATTAAAGTTTTAGTTTAGAATCTCAGTGTCAATGATTGAGAATTTGCAAAGGAATAATAATTTACTGTATTCCAATTTTCCAAATTCACTATCTTCTATGATACTATGTTGCAACTGACAAAAACATACATTTTTAAAACTAGGTAAAAATCAGCTCATGATAAAGGACATGAATCTGTAACATCTTGCTTGAGAATGAGCCATTTGTAAAATTTCTTGTGGATGACTCAAGAAGATCACTTACTAATCTAGAATTTTACCATAATTTTTGAAAGAAAGAGACATTGCAAAAGAAACAAAATCCAGAATTACTCATTTTCTCTGTTATATTTATACTTATTTTCTATTTTGAATTAAATGGTACAAAAATCCAAAGAATAGAATAGAAATGATTAAAAAAATAAAACAAACCTTTTTCTATATAAAGACAATGGCCTGCCTACCCCTATAAATGAGTGGGTCTCCAAAGATATCTACAACAGTACAGGAAAGGTGTGGGCAGATAGTAACCATGTAATTACAGATTTGATAATTTTTTTTACTATTTTTTATTAGTTCAAATCAGGAACAAGCTTGCTTCACATGTCAATCCCTACTTCTCTCTCCCCTCTTCCCCAGCCATCCCTCCAAACCCCCCATTTGCCCCCACCCCATCACTCTCCACTCCCCAGGGAGAGTGAGGCACTCCACATGTGTCCTCCTCAAGTCCACCACATCATCTGGGCCAGGTCTAGGCCCTCCCACATGTGTCCAGGCCTAGAGAGCATCGCTGGATGGGCTCTCAAAGTCCTTTCTTACAACAGGGAAAAATACTGATCCACTACCAGGGGCCCCATAGAGTGCAGAGGCTTCCTCATTGACATCCATGGTCAGAGGTCTTGATCAGTGTTGTGCTGGCCTCCCAGACAGCAGTCTGTGGTCCATGTGCTCCCCCTTGTCCAGGCCAGCATTTTCTGTGGGTTTCACCAGCCTGTTCCCAACTGTTTGATCATCATTCCTCCCTCTCTGCAACTGGGTTCCAGAGTTCAGTTCAGTGTATACCTGTGGGTGTCTGCCTGTGCTTCCATCAGCCACTGGGTGAGGGCTCTAGGATGGCATATAAAGTAGACATGGGTCTCATTATAGGGGAAGGGCCTTTAGAGTATCCTCTCCACCATTGCCTAGATTGTCAGTTGGTATCATCCTTGTAGATCACTGGAAATCTCCTTAGTGCCAGATCTCTCCTCGGACCTATAATGGCTTCCTCTGTTATGGTATCTCTCATCCTACTCTGCTCTATTCTTCCCCGACTCAACATTTCTGCTCCTGCATTTCCTCCACTACCTTCCTCTTCTCCTCCTCTCATTCTGCCTGCTCCCTCTCCCCTACCCTCATACTCCAAATTACCTTAGGAGATCCTGGCCCTTCCCATTCTCTGGGGTCCATGCATTTATCTATTATAATTCTTCATGTTTCCTAGTTCCTTTGGCAATAAGAATTGTAGGCTGGTAATCATTTGCGCTGTGTCTAAAATTCATGTATGAGTGAGTACATACCATGTTTGCCTTTTTGTGATTGGGTTACCTCACTCAGGATGGTTTCTTCTAGTTCCATCCATTTGCCTGGGAATTTCAAGATTCCATTGCTTATTTTCTGCTGAGTAGTACTCCATTGTATAAATGCATCATATTTTCTCTATCCATTCTTCAGTTGAGGGGCATCTAGATTGCTTCCAGGATCTGGCTATTACAAACAATGATGCTATGAACATGGTGGAACATATGTCCTTGTTGTATGAACATGCATTATTTGGGTATATGCCCAAGAGAGGAATTGGTGGATCTTGAGGTAAACTGATTCCCATTTTTCGGAGCAACCGCCATACTGACTTCCAAAGTGGTCTTACAGGTTTGCACACCCACCAGCAATGGAGGAGTGTTCCTTTTTCTCCACATCCTCTCCAGCATAGATTGTCATTGGTGTTTTTGATTTTAGCCATTCTGGCAGGTGTAAGATGGTATCTCAGAGTTTTTTTGATTTTCATTTCTCTGACAGCCAAGGATTTTGATCACTATCTTAAGTGTCTTTCAGCCATTTCAGATTATGCTGTTGAGAATTCTCTATTTAGTTCTGCACCCCACTTTTTAAAAAATTTTTATTTGAATTACAAACAAGATTGAATTACATAACAATCCCAGTTCCCTTCTCCCTCCCCTACTCCCCTATCACCACCCCAACTAAAACCCTAC
The DNA here is from genome assembly GCF_003668045.3 of Cricetulus griseus. Lineage (NCBI taxonomy): Eukaryota > Metazoa > Chordata > Mammalia > Rodentia > Cricetidae > Cricetulus > Cricetulus griseus. The sequence continues at coordinate 91,419,776 of NC_048604.1, forward strand.
CTATATAGCATATTCTTTCTACTAATCTCAACCTGACTCAACCTTTCTGCTCCCTCATGAACTCTGCATCCTTCCTCTTCTTCCCTTCTCATTCTGCTAGCTCCCTTCCCCCTCTTCCCATGCTCTCAATTTGCTCAGGGGATTGTGACCCTTTCCCCTTCCCCAGGGTACAATGTTTGTCTCTTTTAGGGTCCTCCTTGTTTATTAGTTTCTCTGGCAGTGTGGATTGTAGGCTGATAATCCCTTACTCTATGTCTAAAATCCACATATGAGTGAGTACATATCATGTTTGTCTTTTTGTAACTGGGTTACCTCGCTCAAAATAGTTTCTTCTAGTTCCATCCATTTTCCTTCAAATTTCAAGATTCCATTGTTATTTCTGCTGAGTAGTATTCCATTGTGTAAATGTACTACATTTTCTCTATCCATTCTTTGGTTGAGGGACATCTAGGCTGCTTCCAGTTTCTGGCTATTATAAATAGTATTGCTATGAACATCGTTGAACACATGTCTTTGTTGTATGAATGTGCTTCCTTTGGGTATATGCCTAGGAGTGGAATTGCTGGATCTTGTGGTAGACTCATTCCCATTTTCTTGAGGAGTCACCATACTGATATCCAAAGTGGCTGTACAAGTTGGCACTCCCTCCAGCAGTGGAGAAGTGGTCCCCTTTCTCCCTGACTTCTCCAGCATAAACTATCATTGGTGTTTTTGATTTTAGCCATTCTGACAGGAGTAAGATGGTATCTCAGAGTTGTTTTGATTTTCCTTTCCCTGATGGCTAAGGATGTTGAACACTTTCTTAAGTGTCTTTCAGCCATTTTAGATTCCTCTATTGAAAACTGTCTAATTAGTTCTGTACCCCACTTTTTAATTGGATTGTTTGGTGTTTTGGAGACTAGCTTCTTGAGTTCTTTGTATATTTTGGGGATAGGGGCTCTGTCAGATGTGGGGTTGGTTAATATCTTTTCCCAGTCTGTGGGCTGACGTTTTGCCTTGCTGACTGTGTCCTTTGCCTTACAGAAGCTTCTCAGTTTCAGGAGGTCCCATTTATTAATGGTTGTTCTCAGTGTCTGTGCTAAAGGTGTTATGTTCAGGAGGCAGTTTCATGTACCAATTAATTCAAGGGTATTTCCCACTTTATCTCCTAATAAATTCAGTGTGGCTGGGTTTATGTTTTTGAGTTAATCTTGTATCCTGCCACTTTGCTGAAGGTGTTTATCAGCTGTAGGAGTTCCCTGGTAGAGTTTTTCAGGTCACTTATATAGACTATCATATCATCTGCAAATAGTGAGAGTTTGAGTTCTTCCTTTCAGATTTGTATTCCCTTGATCTCCTTTAGTTGTCTTATTGCTCTATCTAGAGCTTCAAGTACAATATTGAAGAGGTATGGAGAGAGTGGATATCCTTGTCTTGTACCTGATTTTAGAGGAATTGCATTGAGCTTCTCTCCATTTAATTCGATGTTGGCTGTCGGCTTGCTGTATTTTGCTTTTATTATGTTGAGGTATGTTCCTCTTATCCCTGATTTCTCCAAGGACCTTTATCATGAAGGATTGTTGGATTTTGTCAAAGGCTTTTTCAGCATCTGTTAGAATTCTGCAGTGAAGCCTTCTGGCCCTGGGATTCTTTTGGTTGGGAGGCTTTTGATGACAGGTTGTATTTCATTAGGGGTTATAGGTCTATTTAAACTGCTTATCTGCTCTTGGTTTAATTTTGGTAAGTGATGTCTATCCAGGAAATTGTCCATTTCCTTTAGATTTTTGAATTTTTTTGAGTACAGGTTTTCAAAGTATGACCTGATGATTCTCTAGATTTCCTCAGTGTCTGTAGTTATATCCCCCTTTTTGTTTCCGATTTTGTTAATTAGCGTGCTCTTTCTCTCTGCCTTTTGTTTAGTTTGGATAGAGGTTTTTCTATCTTGTTGATCTTCTCAAAGAACCAACTCTATAAGAGCTAACTAACTTCTGGTTCCCTTTCACTGCTGAGTTTTAGATGGAAGAGATAATTCTGAGTACATCATATTTTTATTTATGTTTTTCACTAAATGTTTTCTGAAATCTGTATATGGAAAAAAAACAATTGAGAAATGTTGATTGGATGATATTCAACAATGTAGATTTATGCTTTGTCAAATAATTTCATCTTTCTCTTTTCCATGCATTCTCCTTCCTTCAAAATAAAATGCAAAATGTTTCTGCCCTTGGTCTTGTCCTCCTCAACATTTTAATGATATGTATAATGACACAGAAGGTGTATTATCAAATTTGCAGATGACATAAAGCTTGGAGCAATAGCTAATACACTGAGTAACTGAGTCTTAATTTAAAATGATGTTGACAGGCTAGAACTCTAGCCAAAGCTAACAGGATGAAATTTAATGTTTATAAACGTTAAATCTTATATATAGGTTCAAAAACATCTGTACAATACTGGATGGGAGAACATTTGGCTTACAAGCCATTTCTTTGAAAAATTGGCAACTGTTTTCTGACTATAAAGTAAGCTTCCAGTTTCCACTGATATAATGCCATTTGCTGATAAAAAATTTGTTAGAGCCCTACTGTTTTCCACTTATATTTATGATTTTACTTAACTCTTATGACAGCTCTCTACCAGTTTTACACACACACACATACACACACACACACACTCGAGGAAACCAATGGAATTATTTTTGTATGCTGCTGCTAAGTTGCTAGATGCTCAATTCAGCTCCTTTGTTTCCACATTCAGTGTACCAATATATCAGCAACTTTACAAAAATGTGCACTACTCAGGTATTATCCAACACCTGCTGAATCAAAATTTGAAGAATTTTGTTTTTATCATATTGCCAATTTTAAAAATAGAATTGAAATATAACCAAGAATCCCATACCTTGTGGAGGGATACCTTGTTGAGCGTAGATACAAGACAAAGGGTCTTGATCCTGCCACAACATGATGTACTAGACTTTGTTGACTCCCCATGTTAGGCCTCACCCTCTCTGAAGAGTGGATGTGGGGGTGAGAAAGTGGGGGGAGAGCAGGAGGGAAAACTGGGATTGGTATATAACATTCAAAACAGGTTGTTTTAAAAAGAAAGAAAAACAGAAATATAACCAAAAAGAGGCAAGGGTCCTGGGTTAGGGTGTATGGTGGTGGTCTTGTTTGCATGCTAAAATTTGAGAAACATTGCTGAGTATCACCCTAGCCTCAAGTTACTGAAATGAATCAAGAGTGACATATCATTTGAGGAGACTAGGTGTCTGAACTGTGGTTTGAGCAGGTGCCACAGGATATGATTTTTGACAGGCCTTTCACTTAGACCACTCCATAGGAGCAAAACACAGGCAGATATATCCTATTTGTTTTATTTTTTATAGTTTGGAAAAGACTATCTGTAGTGATGTTTGGGGAAGGAACTAAGCCCTAAGATCATAGGAGAGGCTGAGGTAGGGAAGGGGAGGAAAGGAGAGAGGGGAAACTGTGATTAGGTTGTAAGTAAATGAAAATTTTTAATTAATAAAAAAAAGAATGAAAAAAGATTACTGTTCAGAACAAAAAAACAATGTGGCTTCTCCAAGGAGTCAACAACCCATTTGTGTGGTACATAGTAAATTATATGTATTGGTAATATGCATGTTAGTAAACATATGCAAATATTATTTTAGGAAATTGTAGGCACTCTCTTGGCGATAGACAGGAAGATGGAGAAGCAGATACTTTAGTTCTTGAGGTCAAGTGATCAAAGATGTTTAATCTAAAATGATTTATCCTAACTTATGAGGGACTGCCAGTAATAAGAAGATAAAAGGAAAAATGCCAGTCAAACTGTAGAATAATGCAAAACTTTCAGGTAAATAGTGAGCATGCCATGATTTGGGCTAGTCCCATATACACCATACTTAGAGTGAAATAGCTAGATGTTCAAAGATAAATTTTCATGCATGCACTTTAGAGGACTTTCCTACTGTTTCCTTTCCAACAAATTAATTAGTAGTATGGGAGAGATAACTCATCTTAAAGTATTTCAAGAGAAATGCATAAGTAAAGGATAAGCATGGTGGAACTCATTGACCCCAGACTGATTGCTGGGAAACCAGCATAGGACTGTTCCAGACCCCCTGAATGTAGGTGTCAGTTTGGAAGTCTAGTTAATCTATGGGTTCTCTGGTAGTGGATCAGTATTTATCCTTAGTACACAAATAGACTTTGGGAGCCCATTCCACACAGAGGGATGCTCTCTCAGCCTAGACACATGGGGGCGAGGTTCTAGGCCCTGCTCCAAATGATATGACAGACTTTGAAGATACCCCATGGAAGGCTTAACCCTCCCTGGGGAGCAGAAAGGGGAAGGGATGGGGGTTATTGGTGGCTGGGGAGGAGGTGAGGGAGAGGGAACTGGGGTTGACATGTAAAACAAGCTTGTTTCTAATTTAAATTTAAAAAACTTTACTTAAAAATTAGCAAAAAAAAAAAAAGAACAATTAACTTAGCTCAAAAAAAAAAGCTTAGCACGGATGTCCCCAAGTCCTATCAATCTCTATGAGATACAGACTGAAAATAAAGACTATCTTACTGTTTATAGATTTAAAAATACTATTTTGTTTTTTATCATTAAAATTCTCCCTATAAAATAAAATTCCAAATAAAAACATTTTCTTAGTCTCTCTCTTTCTGTTCTTTTATTTTAAATCCTCCCCATATTCACATTCGGTTTTATATATGCATGTATAAGTCAATAACAGGGACAATTTTGGCTATTACTGAAAGAATGTATTAGCGAAATTATAAATAAACCCTAACAGCCTGCAGTTATCTGCAGATGATTGTCTAGTATGAGGATGGGTCTATTCTTTTTCTGTGCCACTCTCAGCTATAGTGGCAGGTTGAAACAGTAACTGATCAGTTACCATGGTTTCCACTGGAGGCAATGTAGCATGTAATTATTGCATACAGCTATCATTACTAAATTCTGTATGGTATCTGATATAATTCAATAAATAATTGGATTCATAATTCTAGGATGGTGCAACTGCTGACAGAGGACCATCTTAAGGAAAATTGCTTATTTTTTGTACAGCTTACATATTGAGGGTATTGATAAATAAATAAAATTTCCTGGTCAGTTTAATTGCTTTTCTCATATCACAAGAAGCACCGGTAAAATGAAGTTTCAAATTTGCATCGATAGTTAAGGTAGTGTTGATTAAGATACTAAATGAAGCAAAACCTTTCGTTTGATATTTGCATGGTACAAATGAATGCATGTGAAACATGTAATAGGAAAGTGAGAGACTTTTTAAAACAATCTTCCATCTTCTCCCTTCCCCAATCCCTCTAGATTCAAGAGCATGTTTCCCCGATTTGTCATTGAACACCAGAAAATAAAGTTGTTGTCATTTAAATGGGATTTTCTCAGTGCTGAGCTTACCACAGGATATAAATTGTGGGTATTAGGGTAATATTTGATTACATTTTCAAAGGGAATTGCAAGTATTTCCATTTATATCATCATCAATTGAAGATAAATAATTCAGTTGATTTTAATAAAAAGGAAACAGACACATATCTGTGTTAAACTTCTTGATGCTGTCTATAACTCCAATTCTTAATTAATTTCCATAGTCACTAGCTTTTGGTATTGCTATTCGAGAAAGAGAAGGTGTTAAGCAAGTCACAAATTGGTACCAGAAAATATGGTGATATACTATTAATGATTTATTAAAGCTTGCATGAGGATTCAGAAAGAAAAGTCAGCCACAAGTCATAGAATCCAAGCACACACCTCTAATACCAGCAGCTAGAAACTAGGAGATGGTGTTACATATCTTTAATCCTATGACTCGGGATTAAGAGATAGATGGATCTCTATGAGTCCAAGGCCTTACAAGATTGATCCAGTTCTAAAGGGAAATAGCTCACACAAAGATGATCTTAGCACTTGGCATCCCAAACGTTTAATCTCAGCATTAGGGAGGTATATAAGACAGGAGAAAGTCTCAGTATTAGGCATTCATTCTTCAGCCATGTTGAGGATAGGAGGCATTCGTTCTCCAGCTACATTGAGGAAAGGAAGACATTCACGCTCAGGATTCCAAGAAACTTCCAAAACATACAGCCTATTGCTATTGCCCTTGGTTGCTCAGCAGAGGTGGAAGGTAAAGCTCTATTGCGAAAGACTCCATGCACTTCAGAGCCCAGAGATACCAACTGACTTGAACCTACCCTTCACAATAATTCCTGTTTTATTTAATAGCTAATGACTCATTAAGGTATATTGCAATGGTGAAATTCAACTTCAGATTTAAATCATGAAATTAAACTACACATCTAGATTTAAAGTTTGGGACAGAGTATACATTAACAAGAATGAATCCTTAATGTACTATGCTTTGGAGAAAGGAATTAAAATCTAGAATATATCTATTTATTGGAAGTAAACTTCCCTAAATTTTATAAAATGATATAAGTGGAAGTTATGCCTTCATGTTCATAGAAATGTATCTTTCTCTGCTCCCTTACCAAATTACTTTCTAAGTGAGGTTTTGAATAGGAGTGTGTTACAATAATGAGTAAGTAGTATTGAATCAGACCTACATTCAAGATCTGCACATGGG